>NC_135727.1:70431384-71137235 GCF_964656455.1 Halichoerus grypus | reverse complement strand
AGTTGACAGATATTGGGTTGTTTCCACTTTGAGTCTATTATGAATAATGCTCTATGAGCATCCATATGCAAAGGTTTGCATGGACATGTGTTTCCATTTCTTTTGGGTATGTATACTTACTGGATCATATGGCAACTCTATGTTGAACCTTTTGAGGAATGGCTAGGCTGTTTTCCGTAGCAGCTACACCAACCTCACATTCCCAGCAGTGAGGGTTCCACTTTCTCTCTATCCTCACCAACCCTTGTTAGTGTCAGTCTTTTTGGTTCTAGCCATCCTGGTGAGTCTGAAATAATATTCTGGGGTTTTCATTTGCATTCCCCCAGCGGCTAGTGACATTGAGCATCTTTTCATGTGCTTATTGTTGCCCATTCATTTTTGCTTTGCTCCATCCCCTGATTTGATTCTCACCCTATTTCTTTTCTAAATTGACTAGAGACCAGAGCAGGACAACTATGTTATTACTCAGGTGATCAGAGGGAACCAGGAGGATAAGGGACTACCTTTCACTCTTATCACTGAGGGCTGGAGGGGCTAAAGCCTTGGGTGTAGATAATTTTAGCTAGGAATGCTGACCTGATAAAAGTGATAGGGCCCACCCCCACCCCCCAAAAAAAGACAGAAAAAACCCACAGCTTATTCACATACCCAACAATTCACTCATTTAAAGCATACAGTTCAGTGTTTTTTAGAATGTTCAGACTGGTGCAGCTGTCACCACAATTAAGTTTAGAACATTTTCCTCACCCCTAAAAGGAGCCCTGTCCCATTAGCAGTCACTCCCCATTTCCTCCAACTTCTCCCCTCCCCTAGCCCTAGGCAACCACTAATCTACTTTCTGTTTCTATAAAGTTACTTTATCTGGCTGGTTCATATAAATGGAATCATACCATATGTAGTCTTTTGTGTCTGCCTTCTTTCATTTAGCATAATGTTCTCTAGGTTCATCCATGTTGTAGCATGTATCAGTACTTCGTTCCTTTTTTATGGATGAATAATATTCCATCCTATGGCTTTATCACATTTTGTTCCTGTATTCATCAGCTTATGAACATTTGAGTTGTTTCTGCCTTTTGACTATTACGAATACTCCTGTGAACAGTCATAGACGAGTTTTTGTGTGGTCATGTTTTCAACTCTCTTGGAGATGTATACATACACACACATATACACACATACCTAGGAATGGAATTGCTGGGTCATAAGGTAACTTAACATTTAACATTTTGGAGGAACTGCCAAACTTTTTCCCAAAGTGGCTGCACCCTTTTACCTTTTAGGCCAGCCCTAAAGTTTGTAAACTTAGGAGAGAAACTTAGAAGAGAAAAAAATGTTAGCTTTCTTTCCAGTTTTGCCTACTGGGCTGAACTTTATATACAGATATGTGTGTTTGTGCTGGGGGTTTTCTATCTCCCATGTAGCCCAGGGACATGGTAGCTGGAGTTGGCAAAGCATTCTGCACCTAGCTAGGCAGATGCTTTCTTTTCCTTGTTAGATGGTTTGAGACAAAATCCTATAAAACATCAGTTTTTTGGGACGCCTGGGTGGCTCAGTCGGTTAAGCGTCTGCCTTCTGCTCAGGTCATGATCCCAGTGTCCTGGGATCGAGTCCCACATCGGGCTCCTTGTTCGGCGGGGAGCCTGCTTCTCCCTCTGCCTGCCACTCCCCCTGCTTGTGAGTGCTCTCTCTCTCTGACAAATAAATAATAAAAATTTTTAAAAACAAAAAACATCAGTTTTCCGGATAGAATGGCTATAATAATATATAGGAATGAGAATGAATTATTTATTTAGTTATAGCTCTTTGAGATTTCCTTTTAATTCAGTGTATTGCTTGTTGAAATCTTGACCCTGTTATTTACACTGTTGATTTATTTAAAGCTTTAGCCTTATATTCTGTAATAGGGAAATTGTTTTGTTTTAAAGAGAAATAGGAGAAGTAGAATAATTTGGGCCTGTCATTGTTACTGAAAAAATACAGTTTTTGCTTCCTTATGTTAAGAATATATATATAAATAATGTGTATATATATGGATAAAAATATACACATATATTTTGTATGTGTGTGTATGTATAAATGCTAAGTCATTAAATCCTATGGGAATTATCTTGGAGGAGGAGCCAAGGCCCTGGGTTCTAGTTCTTACTTTATCTTTTTGTGGGGGAGGGGCGGGGGGGGAGAGAGAGAGAGAATCTTCCCTGAGCATGGAGCCTGACATGGGGCTCGATCTCACAACCCTGAGATCATGACCTGAGCTGAAATCAAGAGTTGGACTCTTAACCGACTGATCCCACCCAGGTGTCCTCGTTCTCACTTTATCTTTAAGTTAGCTGAATGATCTTATGCTAGTCAGTCTCTTTGAGCCTCAATTTTCTGATCTGTAAAATAAGGGGACTGTGCAAAATGATCTCTAATGTTTCTTCTACCTCAAATTTTGTGTCAGATAAATGGAATTGAGTTGAAAATTCAATTTACATTTGTATTTGTACCTAGACTGTTACTGAATCACAAAGTCTTGAGCTAATAACCGTCTTGCTTTAATAAGGGTCTTGTCTTCCCCTCTTCTTTCCTGTGATAAGGCTTTCATTCTCTTGAAATGGATCTTTGTTGGGGCGCCTGGGTGGCTCAGTCCTTAAGCGTCTGCCTTCAGCTCAGGTCATGATCTCAGGGTCCTGGGATCGAGCCCCACATCAGGCTCCCTGCTCAGTGGGAAGCCTGCTTCTCCCTCTCCCACTTCCCCTGCTTGTGTTCCCTCTCTTGCTGTGTGTCTCTCAAATAAATAAATAAAATCTTTTTTAAAAAAGAGAAATGGATCTTTGTTTACTTTTCATTGAATTTGGATATCTTTAAAAAAGCAAAGGCCGTAGAAATTTGGGGATTTTTCCACTTGATGAAATTAAGTGATAAAAATTTAAATAGACCAAAAGAAGAAAACTAATATGTTTTGTATAAATATGTACATTAAGGGTCTGGTTTACGTACATATTCTTCAGATTTTCACAAGGGAGGAAGAATTTTGCAAATCTTGCGTTAAATTCCAGATTAGATTCTTTTTTTTTTAAAGATTTATTTAGGGATGCCTGGGTGGCTCAGTTGGTTAAGCAACTGCCTGCAGGTCAGGTCATGATCCCAGGGTCCTGGGATCGAGCCCTGCATCGGGCGGGCTCCCTGCTCTGCGGGGAAGCCTGCTTCTCCCTCTGCCTGCCGCTCCCCCTGCTTGTGCTCTCTCTCTTTGTCAAATAAATAAAATCTTTTTTAAAAAAAATAAAGATTTATTTATTTTAGAGAGAGAGAGTGCGTGGGTGCATGTGCACACACACGAGTGGGGCGGGGAGGGCCAGAGGGAGAGAATCTTCAAGCCGACTTCCTGCTGAGCATGCTGAGCACGGAGCCCGATGCATGGGGCTTGATCCCATGACCATGAGATCATGACCTGAGCAGAAACCAAGAGTCAGACGCTTAACCTTAACCACCGAACCACCCAGGTGCCCCCAGACTAGATTATTAAGAGTTGTTTTGTAAACACTCAGAAAAAAAATGGTGAGCACAGGAACCAGTATTGGTTTACCAGGTTCAAACAAGTCATGTCAGACTTGCCAAATTGCCTTGAGGGGACAGGGTTACTGGACTGGTAGGTCAGGGAAATATGGTAGATGTGGTATATCTAGATTTTGACAAGGAATTGGCAAGGCTTCTCTGGATAAGATGGTGAGGTGATAATAGTGATAATATGTCTAAGGGGATTTGTCTGCAACTGATTGATCAATCCCAAAGGAAAATGATGAATGAGCCAGGAGCAGTGTGGAGGGGAGTTTCTAGTGGTTGTGTTGTCCTGGCTTTGTCCTTGGGCCTGTCCTATTCAGTCTGCCTCCCCACTCTCCTCAAATTATTTTTGTATTGCATTTAGATTTATAGCAAATTGGAAAATACAGAAAAATACAAAGTAAAAAAAAAAATCAAATCTCCTGTAAAACTACCTCTAGAAATAACCAGTTTGTGTCTGTATGTGTATGTATGTGTTGGGTGTTATTTCCCTCCAAACTTTTATATATCATATAATATGTATGTATCTCTTTCAAGACTAGAATCATTGATTTAAGCAGTTTTGTATCCTTTTAACTTGCCGTATGTCATGAATATCTTACTAAAATGGTTTTTAATAGTTAAATAATATTTCATCATGTGTGTGCCATAATTCGTGTGACTAGTCCCTTTTTGGTGGACATTAGGTTGTTTCCAATTTTTTATCTTATAAATAACACTGATGGATATCCTTGTATGAGGCTTTTTGTGAATCTGATATTGCTTCTTCAGAATGAATTCCTTGGTGTGGAGTTATTGGTCCAAAGGGTATGAACATGTTTAAGACTTGATATATTTTGCCAAATTGGTCTCCACCTCCACCAACAGTATAGAGGGTGTGTAGTTTGAGATCTTGCTAACATGGAGCATTATTTTTTTTAAATCTCTGCAAATTTGATAGGTAAAAAATGTTATTTCACTCATATTTTAATTTTTCTTTTTTTTAATAACAATTGAATGTGTGTGTGCATGTATATGTTCACTGGTCATTTTGTGTGTGTGTGAATTGCTTGTTCATACCTTTTCTCCATTTCCCTATTGAGGTGTGTTCATAAGTTCTTATTGATGTGTAAAAGCTTAAATGTAGTTAGAATATTAATTCTTTGTCATGTATATTACAAAGATTTTTCCCAGTTTGTAGTTTGCTTTTTTATTTTATTTTGATGTACAGATATTTTATGTTTTTATGTAGTCTATCAGTGTTTTCTTTTGTACCTTTAACAAGTAAATGTTCACTTTTGTTTTATTCTGGTTATTTAATGTTATTGTTTTCACACTTAAAACCTTAACCTGCCTGGAATTTATGATGTAAGGTAGGATAGTACCTTATTTGTGCTCCAGATGTTTAATGAATTACCTCAGTACCATTTATTAAATATAAATAATCCATCATTTCCCTACTGTTTTGAAGTGCCACCTTTATTACACACACACACACACACACACAATTTGGATTTTGGTATCTTATTCTGTTCTGTAATATTTTACTCTGGGATTATCAGTTACTGAAAAATGACCACAGATGACCACAGTAACAGGAAGTCTTTCTCTAGGTCCCATTTTTCTGGGTTCCTCCCATGGACACTTGATTCAAAAGATTCCGTTGATACCCCAGTAAAGATTGTCAGTGGATTTGTGATCCTGTCAGAGTGACTACAGAGTGAAGAACATTTGACTCTAGACTCTCGATTGACCTGGTAAAATGTAGAAATCAGTTACATTAACATTAACTCAAGTTAGCAAGTTTAATCATAAAATGTTTTGTTTCAATCACTGTGTTGCAGCATCTCTGTTAAGTGGAAAAGATTGTTACGAACAAGATTGCCTGCTATCTTGAGAGCAGGGAAAGGTATATTTTGTCTTCATTCTCATGTTTTCTGGATGAGGTGTTTTGTCTTGGGGTGGTTCTTATATACAGTTTGGATTATGGGTTGAAGGAGCTAAAGGCTTTGTTAATCCTGCATTTGAATATACTATATGAAGCTCCTTTGAAACAGAGAAGGGGTCCTAGTTGAGGCTTTTACCCTAATCTGCTGGGTCATCTGGGATAGGTGAGAAGGACCAATGGCAAAGTCCTGTGAATAACTTTTTCTTTGCTTGATGTGAGGTCAAAGCGTTTATCATTCTACTCATTTAAGACCAGGCGGCTGAATGTAATGAAACCTTTATATACTATATAGCACTTTTGCTCAGTAGCTCTTCTTGCATCCTCACTAAGCTCTTTGGGGGACAGAAACATCCAGTCAACAGGGATAAACTGGAATCTTTTATGGCATGCTGATCTGTTTTATTTCCAGTATCAGGATGCTATCCAGAACCCTGGCCATGTGTGTGTATGGCTGAGGAAGCACATTGTGGCAATGTAGGGACCAGAACAATGACACTGAGGTTTCTGTTTTGGGTTAGTCATGGTTCCGAGCCCATTGTTCTAAAAGTAGACCTGAAATTATTTTTCTTCGAGCAATATTTGCTCATATTGAGACCTGTTTGCCACTTTTCTGCCCTCTCACATAGCCTTAAGACATTTTTTTTTTTTTTGCAATTTCTACCCATTGATTTGGTATTATTTTTTGACCCAGAGAACTTAAGATTATTTGCAGCTGTGAAGATTTCCCTCTTCTGGCTCATATTTAAAAATTAAAATTAGATTAGCCCTAGGTTTGATTCCTTATGGGCCTCATTGATTTGGTCATAAAATCATAATTATGTCAAAATTAGAAGGGACCTGAGGAACTGTCTAGTTTTAGAGGTCTTAGATTCTTTAAATAGTAGACCCTATAATTAAAAACTAACCCAACTAATATTATTATTATTAATATTATCATATTATTTTATTTGTGATTCCTAGAAATATGCTATTTGGCTATTTATATACTTACCTCCACACCAACAGGTATCTTCTTGATGGACTTATTTTACTTTCAGCTCCATCCATTTTTTTCCTTTCCTCCCCTCCCTCCCTCCCTCTCTCTCTCTCTCTTTCTTTCTTTCTTTCTCTCTGTTTCTTTCTTTCTTCTTTAAGGATCAGCTCCATCCATTTCTTTTGAAAACATGAGCTATATTATTGGGACAGATGCTTGTAATTTAGACACATCCTGAGGGTCTGCGCTCCAAAGGCAACTATAGAAAACTAAAACACTATTCATACACATCAAAATCTGTGACTGTCTCATGATGTTGTCACTTCATTTCCACCACAGTTCTGTACATTTTCACAGTGGGTGATTCCCTTGAGCTCAGTGCAGCTCAGCTGATGGCAAACAAGAGTTGTATGAGTTTGAGATTTGAACACCTGTACTTCTGTAAGAACAGATGAGCCTTTGGGCAGCTATTGACTTATTTGGAGTTTCTAGCTAGTCAATACATGTGCAGTTATCCAGCCCCGTCTTCCCTGCTCAGTATTTGTACAGGGACTCAAAGTCAGGAAGTTACACTTCTTTTGTACTTTATTTGTGTCTTCCTATTGTTGCTACCTGTCGAAATCTGTGTGTCTGAAGTCTGTTATTCAGTTGTTTCCCCGGCTTTGTTGTCATTTCCAAATTTGATAGGCATGGCTTTTATTTTATTTTGTAGCATTTCCTTTTTTGTATCTTCACTCAAATCATTGGTAGTCTATACCACGTGAAGAATAAGTACCCTTTGCTGCTCCCATTTGTTTCCTGTCTCTACAACATTTTCCTACCCGTAATCAAGGCCCAAATAAACTTTTTATGGGTTAAGAAACTGAGCCCCTTTCAGCTTTTCCAAATTAATGACAAATGTCATTTTCTATCCAGAAAAGACAGTTTTTTTAGAGTGGGGGGAGGCAGAGGGAGAAGGAGAGTGAGAATCTTAAGCAGGCGCCCTGCCCGGCATGGAGCCCTACACAGGGCTTATCATGACCTGAGCCGAAATCAAGAGCTGGATGCTTAACTGACTGAGCCACCCAGGTGGCCCCTGAGAAAACAGTTTTGTCATTAGGAAGGTAGATGGGTTTGAGAGCAAAGTTTTATTAGAGGGGAGATGGGTTTGGAGGCTTGGATGTGTGTCCAGTTCATATTAGTGAACATTGTAGTTTCGGTCCTTTTTGATGCTTTATTAGGCTATTAAGTAGATCTTGAAACCTCTGACATGTCAGTGTTTTGCATAAATGGTTTGTGGTTTTGTTGGTCAGTTTTTAGCATTTTGGGGTGGGTAGAAGGGGAAAGTTTTGTATTTTTTCTTAATTAGTTCCTGAGGAGCCAGAACTTGAGAATTAGTGTCCAGGTTTGTCCTGTTAGATCTTTATCATGAATTAACACATTCAATAAAAGTTTGTTGACTCAACAAGGGTGCTGATTGCCAAACTTTGAGAAGGAAAAAAAACCCACATCAAGGAGCTTATAATTTTGTAAAGGAAATGACATCACCACAAATTCTGGGCACTAGGTTTTAAAAGGGAGAAGTAGTACAGCGTCTGGAAACCATGTTAGATGAAGAATACTTAAGGAAGTAATAATATTTAGCCTGGAGAAGGGATAGCTTATTTTGAGGACATGATGACTATTCTCTATTATGGCTGATATTATCCCACTTTTTCCTGGTCTTTCAGGAAAAAACTCAGAGGTTGCCTTTGATCCCTTCATCCAATCAGATGTCAAATTTTATCTCTTCTAGTTCCAACATATTTCTTGATTCTTGTCCCTTTTTTTATATTCTCAATTGCCCCCCCTGCTATGTCAGGCCTTTCAAGTCATTGTCTCTACCCGTAGAAGAGGTTCTTGGTCTCTGTTATCTTTCTCTCTGTCCTCCATTCTATATTACATTCCCAGAATAATCTTCCCCCCAAACCTAGTTCTGATTGTGTCATGTCCCTATTTAAACACTTAACAGTGGTTCCCCTAGCCTAGTAAGAAAGTCTTATCTCAAACTCTTAGAATCTGGTCCCCAACCTTACATCACCGCCACCTTACCCTTTTCACACTCTACCTTCTATTCAGGCTTATTCAGTATTCTTGGAACCTGCTCCAGGCTTTCCCAGTTCTTTGACCTTCTTTAAACTGTTCCTTCATACTATTATGAAGAAGAGATCCATCATGTTTTAAATGTTGTTTTAAACACCAAAATTAGGACCAGCTGGCAAAAGAAATGGCCCTTAAACCAAGAATTTTCTCTTGAATAGTGTTGTCTAGTCTAATAACGAAGGAATAGAGAGCTTCCCAACATTGGACATACTTGAGCAAGAGGCTGAGTGCTGGCTGGTTTGGCTGATGTAAAAGCGGGGGCTACTTACACTAGGGGCTGTAGGGGCTAGGCAGAAAGAGAAAGCGTGGTCCTCTGCTGTTAAATCTACATGTGAGGCACCAACCACACTTTATCTCCCCTCAGTAGCCCTCATGATACACACACACACACCCCCCTGCTCAAGTCATTCCTTCACTTAAAATCTTTTAATAACTTCTTTCCATCACTCTTAGGATAGTCAAGAGAAAATGAAGAGGCAAAATCAACAGTAAGGCAACAACAATGAAGTTAGAAAGAAAGCGGTGGATTGAGGAAGCAATTAGGAACAAATATCATCAAAACTTGAGGAAACACCGGTTGTGTGCAGGGGAAAGGGGGTTTTGTTTACAGTAACAGGGAGGTCATCAAGTAGGGGGAGGCAGAGTGGTCAAGTCTAGAGGTAGATCTTTCCAGAGTGTCTATAGAGCATCATATAGGTAGTAGGACAAGTCCTTTGAACCAACAACTCCACCCACAGGAGGCTGACATTTTCTGTGATTATGCAGAGGGAATATCTGAGGTTCCTCTTTGTCTTTGTCTATTCCAGATTACAGTCTTGCCTTTACTTTTGCAAAACCAAAAGGTTCATTGAAGTGTTTTTTTTCCCCAAACAAAAGATCAATCTGTCCTCAAAGGTAAATTCTGCCTCCACTTCTTCAGAAATGGAAAAGCTGCTGGAAGCTTTAGAATAGCAATTTGTCCTCAGCCTCCAGTCATAAAGGTTTCAGAAGGTTGGGGTTCAATTTGGTAGTGCCAATCAAATGTTTTTGTGTGCATATAATTTGACCCTGCAGCTTCACTTTGGGAAATCTATTCTATAGAAATGCTCATACAAATATACAGTGCAGCATTGGTGGTAATATTAAAAATTATGAACAATTTAAATGTACATCAGTTGGGATATGACTGAATAAATTATGGTCTATCCGTAGTATGAAATACTATGCAGCTATTAAAAAGAATGAGATATATCTCTATGTACTGACATGGCTGGGTTTCCATGACCTATTAGAGGATGAAAAAAGTAGATTTATGTGACTCTCTGTGACTTGTGAGTATATATATATGTTAATGGAAGTAAGTCTGGAAGGATACGTGCTAGAAATATTAACTGGTTATCTTTGGGTAAGTGGGATGGGGGACGTGATACAGGAATGTCTAAAGGAAAAAGGTAAAGATTTTTTAAAATCATGTGCTACTTTTATTTTAAAAAAAGGGTAAATTCATCAGCTTTCTGTGCAGGCACATTGGACAGAGGCCTCTAGCGCTTTCCTTTCCTTCAGGATTTGCAACTGTATTGGCAAATTTTTTTTTTTTTTGAGAGTTTTCCAACCCTCTGGCCCTACCTTCCTTTTGATACACGCTGCAGGATACTTACCTTAGCTTTTCCCTGAACTATAGAACAAACTCAATTTTGTAAGTCAAGACCAGCAGTTTCAAACCTTATTGGACATCAGAATCACCTTGATGCTTGGTAAAAATGCAGATTCCTGGGCCTGCTCCATAGATTTTGAGTCCGTGTGTCTAGGGTTGGATCCAAAATCCTGCTCTTTCAGTGGCACCCCAGGCGGTCAATGAGAAACCCTGTTTCAGGGAATGACATCTGATTGTGCCCCCACCCCTCATTTCTCTCTCCATGATTAGCAAAGGGAACCAGGGAGCAGTGACTCACCGTGGATATCTTTGTGGGTCACAAATGGTTGGGTTCATCTGAATGGGAAAAAATGAATAAAACATAGTTTAGTAGACTTGAGAGTTAAGTAGTAAGTGTTGTTTCTTTAAAGTAGCCTATTTGAAGTGGGCCCTTTGGGTTAGAGGCTGGTCTGGTGGGCAGTGACTAGGCATTGGCCAGCCTAGGAGATGCCTTTCAGCGATGGCTTCCTTAGTTATAAGTGGAAGGGGAGGAGGGACGGTGAGGTCTTAGACTTCAGATGCTTTTTACGTGAAGCTTCTGTCCTTGGAAAATGATGCTTCTAGTATTAAGATGAGGTACTATCTATCTTAAGACTATTCTAAATGTTTTTTGTTAGATTTATTATTTTTCTTTGTTATAAACAAAGTCTGTTAATCAGATGCCCACTGTGGGTTATTAACATCACAAAAGGGTGTTTAAAAACCATATACCCGGGCGCCTGGGTGGCTCAGTTGGTTAAGCGACTGCCTTTGGCTCAGGTCATGATCCTGGAGTCCCGGGATCGAGTCCCGCATCGGGCTCCCCGCTCAGCAGGGAGTCTGCTTCTCCCTCTGACCCTCCCCCCTCTCATGCTCTCTCTCTCTATCTCATTCTCTCTCTTAAATAAATAAATAAAATCTTAAAAAAAAAAACCATATACCCCAATTACTCCCAACAGTTAACCTTGGGAATAAAAGGAAATGGTAACACTTCTTAACTACCTTCCCAAGCCCTCAGTGAAGCTGGCAGCCATCAGTTAAATAAACCATTAGGTTTATTAGTTTGAGAACAGAAGCATCAACTTGGGCAGTTTTCTAATTTGCTCCTCATTTACCCAACAGTCATTTATTCAGAGGCTACCCTGTGCCTAGTGGACATTGGATAATTCTACAGATAAAAGCCAGAGACTGATGAGCAGTTGGAACTCTAAGGGGATCATCTGAATGGGAGAAAATGAATAAAACACAATTTAATAGTCTTGAAAGCTTAGTAGCACATAGAAGACAGAACGTGGATTCCTTAAAGCAACAGCCTTGTTCTCTTTCTGTAGTCTATTTTAAGTGGGCCCTCTGGCCCAGCATTATCAACCTTGGATTAGGAGCTTTGAGGAAATAGTGGTTTGGTGGTTGTTTTTTAAAGGATTTTTTAAGAAACGTAGTTACTAAGCAACTGCCGTGACCTGCTGCTAAGTTGGAGTTCAGCGGGCAAGTCAATTCCAAAGAAGGGAATATATAAACAAGTTGCGAGAGGGGGGAAATGGCTTAGGGATAGATTTGGTATATATTTTTTCTGGGTTCAATGCGTATTTCTGCCTTCTACTTTATCTTCCCCAAGAAAGGGCTGCCTGGTCAGAAATCTCTTTGTCTCACCAACTTCTCCTGCTAGCCCGTGAGTGAGGAGGAGGACCAGAAAGGAGCCCACAAGAGGGCCCGGGTGGAGGGCTGAGCCCTGGAGTAGGGCCAGTTCCCTGGGCAGGAGGAAAGGTAGACAGCCCTGCTGCTGCACTCTCGGGCGGTCCAGGGCTTCTATGACACACCGGTCGCCACCCTCTACATTTCGATCATGACGCCTCATTGATATTGATGTGTTGCCTTGTAACCCTCAGAACGGGGACACTGTCCAGCTGCTGTCTTTTTCCCCCAACACTTAATGGGTGAGTCAGTGACTTAACCGCTTCCTGCAGGATTTCATGGACGGGAGTGGGTAATGAGGACAAATCACCATAACACCAGTGCGTGATGAATCAAAGAACACATGAATTTAACCAGTTGGCTTCATTGGTACCAGAGTGAACAAAAATAAACTTTGTTGAGGATGTTTGTGTGAGTTAAAACTCCATTCCCTCCCCTTAAGGCTTTTTAGCATTTCCCTTTATACCCAGCTGAAGGTCAGATTGCTTTGCCGAGGGAAGGGGAGTGTCAGGTGTTGGAACAGGTGTTTTGTTTTCTGCGTGTAGAGTCATACAGACTAGATGGGGATGCTTCTTGCCAGCCCTCTATGGTGCATGAAAATGCTTTTGTGGAATTCTTTTTCCCTGGAAATATGTTTGTTTTTTAAAGCAGTTCTACAACCTTCAACCCCTACTATAAATTTTGTCTTCCTTTGAAATCTTGTCGTAATGAGGTATGCCTATCTTCTCCCATTTCCACAGCCTGTGCTTTACATATATCCCATTTTATGCAGCAGTTACAGACCTTAAAAATTGTTGTGTGTGGGGGGAGAATAAATGTGAATATCATATTTTAAATGTACTAGGAGAATGTCACAGCAAAGCATCCCTATTTAAAAAAAAAAGCCTTTTATAATAATTGTACAGCTAGAATTAATTTTCCTCTCTCAGGTTTTCTCAAGTTGGGAGTAAACATGTAGTTGCCTTTCCAGAGTGATAAGGCTGTTGTGATGGTGGTAGTGGGGTATAAAGCTGGGCATATGGACTTAACAACCCCACGGACTAGATGATTTTGGAGGAGAAAGGTGACAGCAGACTTTTCGGTTTGGGAGAATTTCTGTTTGTTAGAAGGGAAAGAACTCGGGAGAGCTTTGTGATCTTCTCATCTGATTGTGAGGTTTGTTTGTTTTTACCTTTGTGTACTGGGTTCCAATCTCCCCCTCCAAAAAAAGAAAACGTCATCTAGAAACAAATCGTCTTCCTTGCCTAACAATGATATAATGGCCTCAGGTCCTTTCCAGCCCCTCCACCCTGTGTCTCAGGGCCATCTGTTCTCTGCAATCCACTTTTTTGGGAAAGTCTCCTTTCCCATCTGCTCTCCTTGGGCCTTAGTGCCTGCTCTAAAGATTTATGAAGGCTGCACTGGAACCTCTTTCCAGTTGTTTTTTTTGTTTGTTTGTTTTGTTTTTTTAAGGATCAGTGAGATTTCAAGGCAGATAAAAGCTTTTGCCATTCGATATGTCCGAATGTTACTCCTTTTTCAGGTGTGTTTCTTCCTTCTCTTGGTCAGTGAGTGGAAAGACGTCTGTCTGTCTGTGCTTGGAGGAGGGACTCTGCTTATCACAGCAAAGATGGACTGTGCTGGCACCGGCTGCTTTGAAGCCCAGTGTCCTCCTGGCTCTTTAGCCACTGGCCCCCAGGCTTGGTGCAGCTCCTTGGGTTCATTCTTGTCCTTGTCTCCCTGACAGAGTACAGTCGCTTTGAATCGAAGATACATGACTTGCGAGAACAAATGATGAACAGCAGCATGAGCTCTGGGTCTGGGTCCCTCCGAACAAGTGAGAAGAGGTCTTTGTATGTCAGGTAAGTCACACTTCTGAGCACCAGGCCTTGTGCTGCGTGAGGAGAGCTCTGTGCCGACACAGCCCTTGCTGTTTAACTAGTGGGATTGGGAGCGTGTGCGCCCAGTACTAAAGCAACATTCTGCACTGTATGCTCAGGCTGTGTACTTTATGGTCAGGGTCTCTCCCTTCTGTGAGCTGGCTTCTTCCTCTTTGCTCATGAATGACTCAGTACGAGAACATTTCAGTTTGCTCTAATTGTAAAAGACTGCTGGGTGATTGTTGCTAGTCAGCATTCAAACAGCACTCAAATGTTCAGAGTACTTTGCTTGCAATCTGTGATTTGAGGGGAAAACTTGGCATCCCCCCCTTCCACATATGCATAGTAGACATCAGCCTTTGTATCTGAGCATATCAGCTATCACTGTGTTCTGGTACAGGGTCTCTTGTAAGAGACCAAAGAACTGACAGGTTGCTGCTTCTGGGTCTTTTTTTAAAAACGGTGTTTTCTTCCTCCCTGCTGCGCCGGTCTGCTGTATCTGAATCATGGAACATGGGATGGGATGGTGTATGGTCCCCAGGAAGGGTGGGTGGAGGGAACGGATGTATAGCATTGACTGTCTTGCTGCTGAAAGCTATTCTGAGATACTGAGCAAGGTTAAGCTTTTGACCCTGGAGGCACATTATAATACTTGGGCAGGTCAAAGTACAAACCTCTTGGGGAGTTGGACTGCTAAGCGAACACTATGGCCTCCTTGTAGAAGTAGGGATAGTTTTCTTCTTCCTGCCCTAGCTTCTTGGCAAAACTCCCAGCAGTGTGGTGCAAGTACATTGTATCTTTCCAAGGTTAAAATCCTTAGAGTAAGAGGTGGTGGGGTAACTCCCCTGAGCCAGAGAGAGAGCGCTGTGTGTGTGTGTGCGTTTACTGCTTAGGTGTGGGGCTGTGTTAGACTCTTGGGTTGAACTTTCTCTAGTGGCCTCTGATACCCGCTGCGGGGTTAGGAGAGAAGGCTACATTTGCTAATTGCCTGGCAATGGGACAACTGCTCTGTCTTTGGGGTTTGACTTGAGGATAGCAAGTGGATATAAATGCTAATTGCAGTTCGGTTCCAGTGCTTGATTTCCTTTTCCCTCAGCTGGTAGTCCCTGGCCTGCCTGCAGGGAGCGGAGCCCAGGGAGCAGCCCAGCTGTGAGTCTGAAGCCCACTAGAAACCTTCATGATTCTTTTTTTAAAAATGAACCCTCCACTTGACTCCTTGTTTGTTGAGAGCAGCTTTCTTCACTTTTGCTGTGCTCGCCTCCTGCTGTGAAGGGAGGAGAGCTAGGGGAAGGCTGGACTAGTCACTGGTGATCTTTTCAGTCTCCTGTTTTCCGTCACTAAGCCCGTGCTCTGGGTCTGTAGCCTAGACACCGGCACACTGATGGGGGAAGCAGAAATGTGCTGTTGCCCCCGGCAAAAGGGTAATACTTATGTGACTTGGTCAGGATTGTTCCGTTCCCGTGCTGCCAGCCCCCGCAGATGTGGCACTCCAGTGTGCGTGGGAAGCTGCTCTTTAGGCAAGACAGTTTCTTCGGAGAGCTTTATTTTTAGATTTCCTCTCTCCACCTATCCTGTGCTAGAGCTCTCCCTGCCTGGGTAGGGGAAGTGGGGCATTAGCTCCTGACCTAGAAGACCCAAAAGACCTGGAACACCCTCTTCTCTGGCCCTGGGGAAAGGGATACATTGCGTCTGACTCTGGGGAGGGGGTGGACACTGCACTCTGTTTCTAGTGAATCAGTTTATATGGTTTATATAATCTGCCCTTAACCTCATCTAGATAACATCGGTGCCCTCTGCTTTATAATAATGAACATTTGTGATCACTAGACTTAGACTTAGTCAAGGAAAGTGTTTTATGGGGCTAAAGCAGTGAGCTGAGGTCTTTGCTAAGCTAACCCCTCTACCAGAGCCTGGCTTGCTCTGTTCCCTTTTGTGCCTGTTTGGCATTCTTTCATTCTGCACTTCGTTCCTTTTCATTAGCATGTGAACAAATTCAAGTTTCTTCCATTCTTAAAAAGAAGAGAAGAAAAATTCCCTTGATACCAATAGTCCCTTAAACTGTTGTCTCTCTTCTCTTTGCCACATGTGCCAAATTATGTGCCAGGAAACACTGGTTCCCCGAGATGTTAATAAGTATTGTGTGCAAAATCAATGGTTCAGTAAGTTGGGCAAATGCAATATTAAACACAGGCAAGTTCTTCACTGTGGTTCATATCCAGGAAGGACTGTACTAGGCAGAGTTTCACCAGAAGATAGGAGCCTGGGAGCCTTATTTGGAGAAGCCCCTCTTAAATCCAGGTTAGGAAATGTTGGAGTCATCTGTACTTGCTCCTGCTATGTCTTCAAATCACCTCTCTTTCAGTAGGAAAGGAAGTGTGCATCTGCTTTTCAGCATGGTGGTGTGGTTCCAAGCAACTCCGGAAGGCTCCGGAGAGGAGCAGAAGCCCAGCTCTGTCAGGGATCCACGGTGACCTCTTAGTCATCAAATCCAATGACTGGTTCACTGATTCTCTGCCATTGGTCTGACCTCTTCACATTTGTTCCCACGAATTCCCTGCTTGCTTCTTTAAAGGCTCTCTTCCTACCTTGCTAACCATTCCTTGATATCTTTTCATTAGCTCTGCCCCCTAAATGGCAATGTCATTTATTTTCACAGATTCTGATCCTGTTGTTGTATAAATGACATCCCTGATGTCCTTAGTGAACCCCAGACCTGCATATCAACTACTTGCTGGACGTGTGCATGAAGCTGCTCTCCTAGTGCCTCAAACAAGCAGTGTGTTCAAAACTGAACCCCCCCCACACACACACCTGCTGCTCCTCAATTTCCTTATCTAAGTTAATTGCATCGCCCTATCATGTGGAAAAGGGATTAGATTTGTTCTGTCACCCAAGGCAGATCTCAGCTCCACAGAAGGAAGAAAGAGCTGATGATTAAGACTGTCTGAAAATGGAATGGACTGCTTCCAGAGATAGTAAATTTTGATCTTTTGTTACTGGAGGTGTTTCAGAAGAGGCTGGGCACCCATTTGCCTGGTTGTTGCAAGAGGGGCTTGAAGCTAAAGCCACAATCTGGACATAATCTAATCAGAAGTTTTCAGTAGTTCTGAGATGTCTTCAGGATAAAGGGAAGCAAACCGTCAGGGAACATCTATGCATTAGGGCCTTTGTGATCCTCTTTAAATTGTGATTAAAATCCTTTAAATGATGCTGCAAAGTAGACCTTATTCTCATTTTACAGATGAGAAAACAGAGACTCCAGTTAGACAGCCAAGAAGTTTCAAAACTGGAATTTCAACCCGGTTGTTCTGACCATGGAGCCTGGTTCTTTCAGCATTTCCCAAACTTGCTGATAGGAATCAGCCGGCATGCTAGGAAAAATACAGATCCCCAGGCTCTTCTTTTACTGCTTTGGATTCACTGGGTTTGGGGAAATGTTTGTTTGTTTTTTTTTTAACAAGCAACCAGAACGCTCAGGAATAACCAGTTGTTTGTCACAGTGGCTATTTGTTTCTGTTTCACTTGAACAACCGAACATGATGCTTACGGTAGCTCCTACTGTGCGGAAAGCAGGGAAGCACAGGGCTGAGAATTGGGGCATGGTTGTGGAGGTGGATTCAAGGAAGCAGCGGATGCCCTCCAGTAGCTTGCCCTCTACACAGAAGACACTGGGCAGCAGGTGGTTAAAACGAAGGAGCCATTTTCAGTTGGGGTTTCACCTCTGATTCTTTTCCTGTTGTTTCCCCTCTGATATGTTTCTTCGCCCTTGCCTTCTCCTGAGTGTCTGTTGTTCTCTGGTGTGCATGGGTTGCCGAGCAAATACCACTGTCTTGCAGCGCCACCGAGCCTATAGCAGGTGAACCCTAGGTAGCTGCCGCTGTACGAACGAGAGGGGGGCGGTGGGATTTGTGGGAAGAAGGAGAGATTACAGTGTTTGGAAAATGTGACTTGGTTTTTTTTTTTTTTTTTAAAGATTTTATTTATTTATTTGAGACAGAATGAGAGAGAGCACATGAGAGGGGGGAGGGTCAGAGGGAGAAGCAGGCTCCCTGCTGAGCAGGGAGCCCGACGCGGGACTTGATCCAGGGACTCCAGGATCATGACCTGAGCCGAAGGCAGTCGCTTAACCAACTGAGCCACCCAGGCGCCCGTGACTTGGTTTTAAGATCACTAGTGACTTAATGGAAAGGCCTTCCCCAGCCTTCACCATACTAGCGTCATCTCTTCAGGGGTGTAGGTAGGATGAGCGGAGCCTGTCTTTCTGCCCACTCTAGGGCTTTTGTCTGCTAGTGAACTTGCCTTCCACGCTGGAAAAGTCCACAGAAGTATGTCTCTCTTGAGCCTCTTGCTCAGGATCAGGGTGGTTGGGGTGTTTAATTCAGGTCATTCTGATGTGAAGGGAGTACGAAAAGACACAGGGTAGGTGAGAGTTCCAGGGACCCTCCAAGTTCTAAACTTGGATGTTCTTTTGTCTATTTCTTGAATGAATGAATGAACGAAAGACCTTGTCCTCCAAAAGCTGCCAAGAGGCTTGAGAGTATATTTGTAGAAAGAGCTTTTGCAAGTCTCTTCTTGCAAATCACCAGGCTGGGTGCATTCTTCACAGCCACAGAACTACATCAGGCAGGTCTCTGGGGAGTCCTGGCCTCCCGGCTGGCCATCTACCATCCCAGTCTTCTTCCCACTTGAGGAAGGAAATCATGTTGGGGCATCTGTAGTCTCCATTCCCGAAACCGTGTCAGAAATATTGGCTTGATCATCACAGAAGGCCGCAGAAGGCTCCTTCTCGTCACCAAGCAGACATTAATTGTGCAGCTGTCCTGTGCTTAGAGCCCAGGGTGGTGCTTAGGAGAGCCTGACTTTGTCTTGTTCATTAATGAGCTTCAGTAGTGGATTAAAATGCCAGTGAGGTGATTCTGGCAGGCTTCACTATCTGACAGATTTGGGGGGTGATAATAATATACATCTTAACAAGCAATAGCAATTTCTGTGGTGTTCCGGGCTACCAGAGGGTGGGTGGGGCAGGGTTTCCTGTGTCAGTGATTCTTGAACTGCCTGTTGCTAGAGCATATTCCCCAAACAGCAGTCTTGGACCTGTGCTTATAATCCCCTCAGCTGACCCAACAGGTGTGGTGACCCCAAATGTTCATATATTGCAGGGCAATTGGTCCTTGACTGCCTGTCTAACGTCATAACTGACCTTTAAGGCCTGAGACTTTGAAGTAGACTAAGGAGAACAGTGCCCTTCCTTGTTCTCCATGTTCCCTTCTGCACAGAGTGCCACGAAGACCTGACTTGCTGTCATCTGCACTTGTGCGTCTTGTGATGACCCATCTTGTATCGACCTGAGTACTCAAGTTTGGGCTTTTAGGTTGCTTTTCGGAAGCTGCTAGCAATTTTAGCTCTCACAGTAAGGTCAAGAGCTGATGAATGACTATTGCCTTATGGCTCTCAGTGCATGCTTCACATGGACCAGGCAAGAGAGGGGCTGCTCAATTTTCAAATAATGCGTGCCTTTTATCTGGTACTTTCTGAAGCTCAGACTGCTATAACAAAGTACCATAGACTGGGTGGCTTAAACAATAGACATTTATTTCTCACAGTTCTGGACACTTGGAAGTCCAAGATCTAGGTGCCAGCAGATTCAGGTTCTGGTGAGCAACACCCCCCAACTTTCCTGGCTTGTAGATAGCCACCTTCTTGCTGTGTCCTCACCTGGCCTTTCCTGGGTGCGTGCAAGGAGAGAGAGAGAGAGATAGCTCCTTGTCTCTTCCTCTTCTCATAGGGGAACTATCTCCCTCATGACCTTATGTGAACCGAATTACCTCCCTCAGGCTCCATCTCCAAATACCATCACCTGGAAGGTTAGGGCCTCAATGTATGAATTTTGGTGGAACACAAACATTGAACCCATAACACTGACCAAAGGAAGAAAGCAGTGTCTTAGACCCCAACGGGCATGGGAGGGAAGTGCAATGGGAGAACTCTGAGGGATAGCAACTGGAGAGTAACTGGGAAGGTGTTTTGTGCCCCACTCCCCCAGTCTGATCTCCACCATTTATGAGCGTCAGACATGGCCTTAGTCTGCAAAGGGCTTCCCCTTTGGTGATATACTATGAAAGATTTTAAAACTGCAGGAATTAAATAGCCGTAAGTAAAAAACATTAAGAAAGGTCTTTGCTAAATACATAGCATGAATTTGGAAGAAAGAAATTTGGAGTGGTCAGGGTCACGGAGAAGGGTGGGACTTGGGTTGGACCCGGGGAAGCTGATGAGGGTGAGAGGGGACCAGCAGAGCCCCTCCCCCACCTCCCCAGGCCACACAGAGAGCTGGAGCCGGGGGCAGACGGGTGGGCGCGCTGCTAGGTGAGTGCAGCGGAAGCAGCCGCTTGTCTTTGAGGCTGAAGTGCTCTTGTTTATTTTGCTTGGAGAAACCTGCCCGACCGGTTTCCTTGGTAGTTGCCATTTTCTTTGCATTCCTGTTCACCAAGACACCGAGGTGGCTGTGCCAGGTGCTTCTGATTTCTCTGGATCTTTTAGACCCAAACCTCACAATTTAGGACCTGAACTGCGGAGACTTTGGCCTGGTAATCTGTTTACTTTGAGCTGATTATCTTCCTGCTTTCCCGTCCGCCAGTGAGGTCCCAGGTGAAGGGAAGATTAGGCAAAGGCCCCCAGAGCACGTGTATTATGTGGGCAGGTGCACGCAGCTCTTAGGGGATACTGTTTGAAAGGTCACCACTTACACAACATATCTTTCAAGACCTTTGGCAGTGCTTTCTCCTTAGGAAGATAGGCAGCGGCATTTAAAGCTGCCGTGCTGAAGCCTAGCTCGGGAACTCCAACCTGCAGACCCTGGGAAGTGAGCATCTGCTTTTCCTGCTGGTGTGACTTGGCTCTGGAAGCCTGCTTCGTTGCCCACTTTCACTTTGTTTTTACATGCCACATTTTCTCGGGGCCAGTCTTTACCCTGCTTTTAAGAGAGGTTGGTGTTTTTCTGGCCTGGCCATAACGTTTGAGAAGTTGCAGGAAAACCCAGGATCTGGCTTTCCCTTGCTTCACAGAGGTGTGTGGCCATAACCAAGGAGGAACATATTCAGGGTTGAAGAATAATCTTTTTTTTTTTTTTTTTTTAAAGATTTTATTTATTTATTTGAGAGAGAGAATGAGAGACAGCACGAGAGGGAAGAGGGCAGAGGGAGAAGCAGACCCCCTGCTGAGCAGGGAGCCCGATGTGGGACTCGATCCCAGGACTCCAGGATCATGACCTGAGCCGAAGGCAGTCGCTTAACCAACTGAGCCACCCAGGCGCCCCGAAGAATAATCTTTTATGTAGACCACTTACTGTGATCTTAGGCTGGAGATGGTAATATTTCCATAAGCTTTGTTCTCTCCTGACATAGTGTTTCCCTCTGAACTGACCAGTCCTCAACTCAGAGTCTGTCATGAAATTCTTTTTATCTAGACCCAGAAAGAATAAGGGGTTTCTGAAGCTTCTAGTCTCCCAACACACCATCTTGTCAATAAACTCACACACACGGGGTGGGACCAAGGTACCAGAGTGGTTAACTGTGGTTTTAGGTGTCTGGAGACAAATAGGTATTGACTTTCTTTTTTTCTGTTCAGTCTTTTTGAGTCAGAGGTTGAAGAATTTTGTTGCTATGTCATCTGGGCCTTCCATGTATAGGATTTCAGTTTCGGGACAGTGGTTCAGTCTGATTTAAAAGGGGTGGGATGGTATCTGCCTTGACTTTCTCTAGTGCTTGCCCTAAGGATATATCCAGGTTGTGGAGAAAGGTGCTCCTTCATCCTCTTACCAGTTCCTTACCAGTAACCTGAGGCATGTGTAACAAGGAGCCAGTCCTTGTCAATTTTAGGTTCCAGGCTGTTCCTTAGAGAGATCATCACTGCTAGATGGCCGCAGTTTAACATGCTTCTTAAAGATCTCACGTAGGTAGTCGATACTTTTTCAAAATAAAATCTAAAAAAAATTTTTTAAAGACCAATTTATTTATTTTAGAGAGCAAGAGAGATGGGGTGGTGAGAGGGAGAGAGAAACTGAAGCAGACTCCGTACTGAGCATGGAGCCCGACTCGGGGCTTGATCTCATGACCTGAGCTGAAATCAAGAGTCAGACGCTTAACCGACTGCACCACCCAGGTGCCCCCAAAATTCATTAAGGTCTAATTTACATACTTTTTTTTCAATTACAGGAAATATACATCATTTGAAAGGTGCTTTCAGTTTACTACACAGCCTGTTGTTTTAATTTCTTCCTTCTTTCCTTCTTTCTTGTAAGCTCTATGCCCAATGTGGGGTTTTAACTCACGACCCTGAGATGAAGAGTCCTGTGCTCTACCGGCCGAGCCATCCAGGCGCCCCTTGTTCTCTCTTAATTGTACCTTCCACATGGAAGTTTCGCCTGATAATGATAAAAAAGCTGAGGCCATGAAGTCGGTCTTACAAGGCCCACTAAGTGAATGCCCGACTCCCTAGCTGGACTGCGGACTGAGCACCTTGCACTGCAGCCAGATCTGGGTGCTGCTGACCCTGCCACACACCGTGGCTTGCTTGCCTCGAAGACTTTGCTCACACTGGTCTTTCTAGCCAGAAGGGCGTCTCTCCATCTCTCTTGAAATCCCGAACCTTCACTGAGACCCAGTTCAAAAGTCAACCCCTCCTCATAGCTTCCCCAAGTTAGGTTTGACCTATGCTCCCTCTGAATGCTTTTAGGCCTTGTCTTATCTCGCCTTCGTGCCTCTCACTACCACACACTCAGCCAGCACACCCCGTAAGGCCAGGACTTAATCTTGCTTCGGCATCTCCCACCTATCAAACCCAGTGCCCCACACAGAGTAGACAAAGTGAATGTTTAAATAATGGAAGAAAGGTATTTTTTAGACATAGCCAAGTGGGGAATTAGCTTTTTTTGGGGGGGGGTTGTAATGTGACTGTGACTTAGACCTCATGAAATTTTTTTGAGATTTAAGAGCCCCAGTGTGAGAGTCACCCACCACACAACTCTAGATGAGGCCGTGTGTGCCTCTGGGCCTGCTTTCTGTCATCTCTGAGGAAGTTTTCTAGCTCATAGTCAAATAAAATTTCTGCAGGAAAAGAGAGAAAGTGGATTTAGAGAAAATCTACACCGTGGGTTTGGAAAAGAAATCACCATCACGACAGTGGAAGGACTCGGGAGGGAATTGGGCATGTTGAACCTGGTAGAGAAGACCTAGGAAAGACTTGAGCTCATGAAATGCTAGAGCTGGAAAGAAACTTAGGGACTTCGGAGGCTCCGATGTCCTGCAAAGCTCTTTTTCCATTTGTAGTTCTGACTGATAGGAAAGGAAATTCTTATTCATTCATTTTACATTCTCAACTGAGAATGACGTTATGGTTCAGAATTTCAAATTCATTTTCTTTTATTTCAAATTCAAATGTGCTGCTATGTCTTTAACAAAATCATAGTTTAAAAACATTCTTTATTCTGTTGTTCAGTGTTCCTCATCCACAAATTCATCAAACAAAATCCAGGTAAACTTAGGGACCACTTTTTAGTGGGATATAGTGCTTTTTTTGCCTTCTTTGCTGGACAACTTAGAGCCAAACATGTTCCTTACCGGAAGTAAATGACTCAAGCCAGGTGCTTTCCTTCCTTTTTTTTTTTTTTCCTTAAACACCCAGAAGAGTGCCTGAGCATATTAGATGCTCAAAAATACTTGTTTAATTAATGAATATCCTTAATAGTAGAATATTGTATCATCTTTAAAAATATTAGTTTTGATGAATAATCAATGATATGGGAAATATTAATGATACAATTTCAAGTGACAACTAAGGTTGCCAAATTGTAAATACACAGCATGTTTCCATCTCAGTGAAATCTGTTTTCTGTGTACTTATTACACAATATTATATAGTATCACAACAATATGAAGAACAGTTCTGAGTTATATTAAATGTGATTTTTCTGTTTTTAGACTTTATGTTTTTCAAATTATCTATAATGAGCTTATATTAATTTAATTTTTAATGAAATTCGTGCATATGAAGAGTATAAAATCTCAAATACTATAATAACATGCAAAAAAATTAAACTTTTTCCTATCTCCTCTTTTCTGGCTCTACAAAGGAAACTGCTTTCAAATATTTTGGCTGTAACAAAAAGAAACAGTAAATCTAAATAGACCTCTGTGTTAGATAAGCTACAAAATAATAGGGATATTGAAAAATTATCAGATAAAAAATTAAGTATTTCTGGCAGGAAAGAAACCGTAGAAAAACCTTATAAGAAAGGAAGGGTAGTCATCTATGGACAGTGTTTACATAATAATGTAAAATTAAATATGGTTTATTCCCCCCAAAATGTGATATAACTAAATTGGGAGGACAGGGGCAAAAGGATAGGTGAGTGCTATCGAAAACCATTTATCTCAGGGCGCCTGGGTGGCTCAGTTGGTTAAGCGTCTGCCTTCGGCTCAGGTCATGATCCCAGGGTCCTGGGATCGAGTCCTGCATCAGGCTCCCTGCTCAGTGGTGAGTCTCCTCCTCCTTCTCCCTCTGTGATCGAGATCTCTCGCTCTCTCTCTCTCTCTCTCTCTCAAATAAATAAATTCTTTAAAAAAGAAAGAAAAACCAATATCTAATGTCTAAAATGTAAAAAAAAAAAAAGTAATCAACAAATAGCAAGAAGAATCAGTGATTGTGAGATGTGTTAGAAAAGAAAAAGAAACAGCACAAATATTTGAAAGCAGTTTCTTTTTATGTTGACTTATATTTTTTAAAAGTAAAGTTGTAAAAGGCCCCTGTGCCTGTGGGTAGAAGTGAAGCACACGGCGCTGCCGCCCGTGTGCAGTGCTCACTGCTGGCGTTCTCGGTGACTGGGATCCACACTTACTTTGTTGTTACTTAGCTCGTGGCACATGTGTCTTAATATGGTAAGGTATCTGAAATTCCTCTTGGAAGTGACCTGCCATGTTAGTTTCATTTCAATGTCACATTTTTAAAAATGACCAATAATTGGCTGCCTGACATCCAGAAAACATGTTTATGTCAACTTGATCACATGTGCTGCAGCTTACTGGTGAATATATATTGGATTGTCCCTGGATTGTCACCAGTAAGCTCTCCCTTCCAGTGTTTACAACCTCATCCTAATCTCTCCTAATTCATTTTAACATCTTCCTTCTTCCCTCCCCAAACTAATTTGTACTTAATCCAAGTTCTGTTCTTTTCCCTACTACATTTGTTTTAATCTTTGAAGCCCAGAATGACATTTAGTGTTTCTCATTGTCACTTAGAATAAGGTCTTCACCATGCACGTCTTTGTAGGAACATCTGACAGAATGCCTTCCTTGCTTTAGGAAACTCAGTTTCGAATGCAGGGCAAATGCATTCAGCCTTGATCCTGTCGCACAGAGCCAGGAAAGAGCCTCTCGGGCAGAGTGCCTCCTTGATCTGCTGGCCCGGCCTCTCTCCTTACCGCTTCAAGTGCATAAGTTGAGGGAGATAAAGGCTTTATGTGGGAGTTCGGGTATTTTCATTTTCAAATAATCTGATACTGATTTCTTAAGACTTCTCTTTGAAGAAGTTTAAAAAGTAGATGGGTATTTCACTCTGCACAGTTTTACTGTCCTCTGTATTTCATTTGGGCCTGCACGTGGGGAAATAGTGGGTTTTACTTTGCAGCTTCCAGCCGAGCCACAGACCACCGAACTGCAGGTAGAAGTCTAAATCTTGGAACTATATCTGGGAAATGCACTGGGCTGTGTGTACAAAGGTGTTAACAGAGAATATAAAAAAGAGAGGCTCGATGGCGAGTAGAAAAATACAAACTTCTCACTGAAATCACCCATTCACAGTGACTCTATGAGCAGAGATCCAGTGGGTGAGAATAGTAGACACTTTCATGCAGGTGAGTTTATTCCCGGAAGCGGGGAGCTTTGGTGTGAAGTGCTAGCTTCACCAGAGCCAGAGCCAGCAGTGGATCCTGAAGGATTTGAGCGTGTAGTTTCGGTTTAGATTTGCCTTCAAATCCACCCCACCCCACTCCACACAATTATCCCGTTACATATGAGGGTGGATTCATGTTCCTAAGGCTCTTTTGATGTGTCACTTCCCTACTCTCAACTCTTCAGGGACCACTGGATCAGGTATATTCAGAGCCTTCCAAATTTTGCCCCGGACCTTTATTTCCAACCTCAATTTCTAGGACTTCCAGCTACAGCCAAGCTGGGCTCTTCCTTTTTCTCAAGCCTGGATGGTATAGCTCCCTTCCCGCCTTTTCCCACCTTCTCCTTTATCACTCTACTCTGCATGTCTTGTCAGAGGACCTGGCCACCATCCTAGGTTAGGTAGGTGTGTGATCTGGGTCACATTACTCTTCCTCCCTGAGCCTCCCTCTCCCTCTGTGTAAGATGAGAGATTAAACTAGGAGGCTGCTTGGCAGGGTCCTTTCAACTTTATTATTGTGTGGGTGATTTAGCTTTTTCCTTAGTTGTCCCAGGACACGTCCTTTTTTGTGTCTCTGCAGCATTTACCATTCATTGTTTGAGACTAGTTAACATTTTTATGTCCTACCTTCAACTACTTTTTGAAGATATGTTTGTAAACTGAGGAAGCCCTTTGGTAGAGCTAACTTGTTTCCCTGGGATGTGGGTGAGGGGGGAGGACTGTTGTGTGTTCTACTTTGGATTTCCACCTTGTGTCTAGATAGAGGCTTTGAGGCATTGGGACTCATGAAAGATTTTCTCTTATTCCCCTTTTTTGGGAGAGCGGGATGTTCTTTGAGAAGAGGCATATATCTATAACATCGAGACCGAAGGAAGGATGCAGTCTCCTGGAGAATTCCCTCTGGTCTGCTCTGAGGCTGTTGGGTCTGTGCTGACTCTTTGCATTGGCCTTCCTCTGCCATCCTTTCAAGAGTGCCAGGCTCCTGGCATTCTGGGTTAGGATGATGACTTCATCTTTCACTGTGTGTTTCAGGGCCCTGTTTGATTATGATCGAACTCGGGACAGCTGCCTGCCAAGCCAGGGGCTCAGCTTCTCCTATGGTGACATTCTGCACGTCATTAATGCGTCTGATGATGAGTGGTGGCAGGCGAGACTGGTGACCCCGCATGGAGAAAGCGAGCAAATCGGTGTGATCCCCAGTAAGAAGAGGTGAGTGGTCATGATCTCGAGGCCTTCCTTGCCCTCTTCCTGGTATTGCTTTCTTTTGTACCTATTATACTATAAGTTGCTTGAGAGCAATGGATGTGCTCTATCATTCCTTTTCGGTAGAGTTGGTGCTCAAGACACAGTTAGGACTCAGGGAGCCAAAAGGTGGCTGCTGAGACCATGCACACTGGCAGTGAGTAACGGGACTCCTCTCTGACTCCAAAACAGGGTGGAAAAGAAAGAAAGAGCTCGATTGAAAACCGTGAAGTTCCATGCCAGGACGGGGATGATTGAGTCTAACAGGGTAAGTGGGGATCCCCAAGGAAATCAGCCAATATGTGAAAAGGAGTAAGAAGCTTGGAGTCTGTCTGCTGGATAAGAGAACTGGGGAGCACAACAGAATATCTCTTTTTCAGGGGGCTGGCTCTGTCCTATCAGAACACTGACTGCTTTTCAGAAAGCAGAGAGAGGGCACTGAAACTCTGTGTCCAGTCTGTACTCCTTCCCCCTGGGTTACTGGCTCTTGAAGATGTGTTGGAATTGGACTGTCTGGAAAGGCTGACTTGTTCCGGGTACATGAAGCCATCTGTGGTTATGTCCCTGGCCGCAGACCCTGTCAGAGCTGTGGGGACCCTGAACAGAACCTGGCCTTGTTACCCAATGAGGAAGGCCAGCCTCAGAGCTCTGACCACCTCCCCTCAGACCAATGAGGCATGAGGGCTCAGTCATTCACCCCTTTTCTTCTGTGAGCTTCGCAGGCCAAAGAACTTCTGGAGCGGTAGAGGGAAGAGAGACACGGAGTAGATGACTGTATCAGTGGCACCTTAGGGCATGTGTCCAGGAGGCTACAGTGACCTTTGTCCTTTAGAAAGTGCCAGTGAGTGCTGTGAGTCTGGATTAGGTAGAAACCTCTAACATCCCTACAACATTTTCCTGTAAACATAATTTTCCTCTTACATCAACTTTCATTTAATCTCATAGACTCCATTTGTGAGAGATGGTCTTTTATTTAGCTCACCATTGTCTCCATTTTAGTTTTTCTTGCATGCTTTAAAATCCATTGTTCTGTTTTTTTTTTTCTTCTGTCCTTCCCCTCCATCTTCATGTTCTTTCACAGTCGATCAAAACGAAACGTAAAAAGAGTTTCCGCCTCTCTCGAAAGTTTCCATTTTACAAGAGCAAAGAAAACATGGCCCAGGAGAGCAGCGTACAGGAACGTAAGTAGCAGCAGGGTACAGAGAGCAGACTGCCCACAGCCCCGCCCTCTCTTCCTCATTTGCACCTCCCCTTATGAGAAGATGGGGAAAGTGTGTGTGTGTGTGTGTGTGTGTGTGTGTGTGTGTGTGTGTGCGTGTGTGTGCGCGCGCGCGTGCGCGTCCATCCATCTGTCCATGTGTGCGTGCCTGAGTGTGTGTGTGCGCGTGCACCCTTGCTTATTTGCAGTCAGTGTAGAGATTGATCTGCATGGGGAGACATTGGATCTCTCTCATCCAGCTGCTCACTCTGAAACAATGTCGGAGGCTCTGAGGACCAGCTGCTTCCAAGGCTGGTCTACCAGGACATCCCTGGCACTGGCGTTGGGGTGCCAGGCCAAGCTCCGCTGTGGTAGTGATCAGTTCTCAGCCACAGTGTCAGGGTTAGAAGAATGGTTTTTCAAGAGAACCAGGTCAAGGGACTCAGTGTTGCTCTCCTGGCTTCTTCCTCCTGTGTTTTCTTTCCCTTAACTTTACTCATCTGTGTTAAGAGAAGAGCCTTTTCTTCCCACCTGGAGTTGGACCTGCTTCTTGAATTACATGCATGTGCATATGCACCCGGGATGTCCACACGGCTCCAGCAGACTCACTGTCATCCCAGATACAGAGCCAGCCTTCAAAATAAAATCCTTCCTGCTTAAAGGAATTGACGTGGAAGGGGGATTACTCAACATTGTCTAAATAAAGATTTTTTGAAAAACAGTAAATGGTAGGAAAGGCCATAAGCTGACTTTTAAGAACCAATGTAATCCTGAGAAATATTCGTATTCTACCATATGTCTCGGAAATTAACTGCTCTGACCCTCACCTTAAACACCAGGTCAAGCTGGTGAAACACTTCTCATATGGCTCATGGTGAACTGTAAGCCTCTCCTCTGCTGCCTCATAAGGAGGGGCCTTGGGGTCCTGGGCTGTTGGGACTGGCAGGAGACTAACTTTTTCTAAGCCAGCCTGATTCATGGTCATGGTCTACGTAGGTCATTGCTGTCTGAAGTGGTAGCTAGTCAATCCAAGGGTGCCTTCATCCAAATGGAGGTTATGGGTCATAATCCTGGGTAGCTCAGTAAGAAGCACCAGCTGCAGCTGGTTCTGCTCGTGAGCAGTGGGAGATGGTCTGAAGGGAGGTCACCACAGTTCACTGGATCAGCCTCAGAACGTCCGTGCTCGATCTAGCCTGGGGAGGGTTCACCGTTGGGTGGCCCAGCTGAGAGGCAGGGGCTGCCTGTTGGGTGAGAGTTGAAACCGCCTAGTGCTAATTCTCCAGAAGCTGAGCTCATCCTCTGTGGTCTGCACAACTCCGGTCAGCTTTGAAGGCCATACCGGACACTGCACGAAGCTTTCCCTGAAGGGTCTGGACAGGGTGAGTCAGTATTAGGCAAAAGCTCCTTGGGATGATGATAATTCTGCCTGCTCTTTGGTGCACCCTCAGAGGGAAATGGTGATTACAGGGGCAGAGCAGAGACTGGGGCTCTGTAAGTACAAATTCAGCCAAAGCAGGTACTCTAAGCCTTGGAAAGTCTACCTATTCTGTCCTGTTGGGCTATAGACTGTAGACCACCTCAGAAAGGTAGTCCGCTCCAAGGCCCTCTGGCAGCAAGTTGGGCAGGATGAAGTACCCGTATCTTATTGGATCTGGGGCGTTCTTTCTGTAGCAAAGTTCTTAACCTCACTATAATTATAGGTCTTCATAGTATTTCATACTTCTGTCACTAATGCTCACCTGGCTCTGTATTCTTCCTTCCCCTTGTCTTTTTTCTCTATTTTCTCTTTTGTCCCAATTCTTTCCCTCCCTCCCTCCCTCCCTCCCTCTTTCCCTCTCTCTTTGTCCTTGCTGTCTGTGAAATCAGGACTTCCCTGGGTTAAGTGACGATTATTATGGAGCAAAGAACCTGAGTAAGTCAAACTTACACACCACTAACTGTATTTCTGGCATGAGTGGAGATGCTGGGGTTGGGGGTGTAGGGAACGTGGGTGAGGGCAAAGGGTGAGGGGAGGACAGTGTTGTGAGGACTCTGACACCACAGCAGGAGGAGGAACAAGTGGCTCAGAATGTCACACTTCTGCTCTGGATCCCTGGTACCCTAATAAAAGCCTATCATTCACGTCTGTATTTTCCTTTTGTACCTGGAAGGGATGGGGAGCCATCTTGGTGCCCCGCCTTAGAAATGAGGTAGGCAAGACGTACTTCTCCAAGGGTGACCACTCAGCTCATCTCTAGCCTATTGTTGAGGGGAGGGGTGCCCGCTGGTTGGCTTCTTCCCTAGTGACACAGCACTAAAGAATTGGGCTTAAGAATGAGCAGTTTTGGTCTAACTAGGGGCAAGAGTACTGTGAAGCCCTTTACCCATCATGCATCTGGGACATCCCAGCAGGTCCAGGGGCCTCGAAAAGCCGTGGGCTGGCTTTCCATGGAGCATCTTTAAGGGGCTGAGCTGGTGGGGGAGGGTCTCAGTGGCATTTATGGACCATATATACATTTATATCTAGTGCCTTAGGTCGGGAAAGCTCTGACCTGTCCTCTCTGGAAAATAATTCTAGAGTGAAAAATGAAGGGACTGAGAGGACAGCACCTTAGCATCCCCTCTGTGCACGTACACGTGGCTGTGCCGGGAGATTCTGTCAGCGTATACTCTCCTTCAATAAGTAATAAAGGCATGAAAGTAAAGGAGCTTCCTCAGGGGATTGCTCAGGAGCTAGCCTTGGTTGGCGACTCACTCAGTCCTTCCTACGGGGGCCACAGCATATCACAGTCTGGAACAGTGTCATCTTGGCTGAAACGAGCAGTGTCTCTGTCCATCGTTTGTTATGTTCATGTTTCATCTTCATTTGCCTGTTGTCTTGGGAGCGGTGGCCTTTGTTTGGGCCATACTGCACCTTGTGCTTCCTTTGAGCGTGGCGGCCATGCCCACACTCAGACGTAGGCAAGTCCCAGTGGTCTGAGACAGGACGGTTGTCTTGGCCTCCCAGTGTTCTGTGTTTTGACACGTCTGTCCGATCGTGGATGGAGGAGCATCCTCCCTCACCACTGAGGCCAAGCTAGGAGGAGGAGGCTAGATGATAGGGGTGGCAGGTCCCACCGAACGGTCAGAGCCGCCTTCCCTGGTGACAGCCCAGCGTACCTAGTGCTTGGCCTCTTAGTTCCGGAGCACCGCACACCTCTGTACGTCGGGGGTTCTGTCTGGGGGAGGGGATTCGAGAGCAGCCCGGTCCCTGGACTCATCTTTGCTGCTGTCACCACCTTTCCTTTCCTGTTGTTAGCCTTGGGAGATACATTTTGAGATAGGGTTTGGAAACCATCCAAGTCCGTTGTTTTGATTCAGATGAAGAAGATGCTGCCGAAGAATGGAAGGCTTGTAGTGTACAGGGAGGGCCTTGGCAGCCCGAGAATGCTCTGGGGACAAGTATGAGGTGGCCAGGGGCTCAGGGTTGGAGCTCTGCCTCCCAGTTGGTAGCCTGGATGTGGCAGGCCTCCTGTGGCCTGACTTGGTTGGCAGCTCGGTGTCTTGCCTCCTGGAGGAATTGAGTTTTGTGCCGCGTGTGACCTCTCAGTGGTGTGTTCTGAATCGGAGTCTCTTTCTTGTTGGCTTGCAGAGGGAGTGACATCCAACACCAGTGACAGCGAAAGCAGTTCCAGTAAGTGTGTGTCATTCTCCCCCATGTCGTGTGGCTCCACCATGTGTCCCAGCCATCCTCATTCCCGCGTTGCATGGCTGCCATTTCTGTTCAGAGGCTAGTGCTTCGTTCAGCCATGTGCACTTGGAGATCCTGGAAATGCTGTGGCCATTTTGTCCTGACGGGGTGGGCTTTAGGCCGATGAATTAAAGGAGAGTATAAGGCCTGCACTTGTGGCCAGGACCTGACTTAAAGCCGTCCCTGGGGCCTCGGGAGGGGTGGGCTGCCAGTGAGTCAATCCCTGCCATGGGCATCCTGGGCTGTAAATGCTGCCAGTTTGACAGATTTGCTTAGAGACCAAAAGACAAATGGCTCCTGTGGGCTGTTGTCCTGAATTGCCTTTCCGGGTCTCTAGGACCCCTCGGGTTAAGGCTCGGTGTCTTTGTCTTTTTGCTGGGTTAAGTGATCCGGTAACTGCCCGGTTTTCCTTCAGAGATCCTGTGACCAAGCCAGAGAAGCCACAGTTGGAACCCCACGAACTTTGGGAGCGCTGGCCTCTCGGGAGCTATGGCTAGAGGTCTTGTACAATCTGCCCACGAGTCAGGCTCAGAGGAAGCCTGTGAGCAAGCATCCTGGGGCTTGATGCAAATATTGCTGCCTTCCCCAGCACTGCTGTCAGCCCCTTGGGGACCTCCAGGCACCCAGAACCAAGTGGCTTGGTGACTATTTTAGGAAAAGTTCATCACTGTTTGTTTTTTTCCCCCCAAGATTTTATTTATTTATTTGACAGAGAGACGGAGTGAGAGCACAAGTAGGCAGAGTGGCAGGCAGAGGGAGAGGGAGAAGCAGGCTGTCCGATGAGCAGGGAGCCCGACGGGCTCGATCCCAAGACCCCGGGATCATGACCTGAGCCGAAGGCAGACGCTTAACCGACTGAGCCACCTGGGCGCCCCAAGTTCATCACTGTTAGGATGTATGGAGCTCTACCATGAGGAGAGAGCAGGGCTCAGCATTGCTCTTAAAGGGGACTGGGGACCTTAGCCCAGCCTTGAGCCACTTACCTGGAGATTTCTTCCAGTGCAGGGGGGATAGGTAGACCCTTAAAAGGGCAAAGTTAGCTTGCATGAGTGCCCTGACTCCCCTGCTTGCAGATTAGGGGACGTGGACAGTATTTCTGGACCAGTTGAAGCTTCCCTGTGATTCTTACCAGAGCAAGAGGGTAATTGAGCACAGTTGACTGTTAACCTATAAGAACAGTTCCTGAGAGATGAGGGTGGTTTTTGGTGGAGGCTTCATGGCTTCTGGGTCATGTCCCTTTGGTCAGCGATATTTTGCTGAATGAGAGGACTCCTGTCCCAGGGGTGGTGAAGGGCTTCCTGTGCTTTCTTGCCAATGGGTAGCAGACAGGCCCACAGGGCAGGTGGTGGCAAGTACCACATTGACAAGGCTGTTTTCTGGCAGAGGTGGGGGTGAGGGGACTGTTGTAGGGGGACCAGGACACAGGGAGGCAGATTACAAAGTGCTAACGTGTCTCCCTTTTTTGTTGCAGAAGGACAAGAGGATGCAATTTTGTCATATGAGCCAGTGACACGGCAAGAAAGTAAGCCCCCTTCTGAGAGTCTTGCCTTCAAGCTGGTCTCGTGGTCGTGGGGCCCAACGCAGTGGTTGGCCGTGTCAGCGGACGGAAGTGCATGGGGGAGTACGACGGCGGGGCCCATCGCACGTCCAGCCGCTGGGCGTCTCCTTCTCTCCTCCGTCTTCCTCTTGTTGTAGAAAATGGGGAAGGAAACCCAGTGTGCACCCCTCACCATACCTTTGTTGCTGCCGGGGTGCCTTCCAGAGGATAGGACAGGTTGACAAAGAGGGCAAGGGTCAGTCTCAGTGGGTGTAACCATTTCCAAAAGAAAGGTCCCGGTCCCTCCCTGTAGTGGCTCCTCGGAAAAAACCTTGCTTAGCTGCTGGTGCCCATGCAGAGATTTCTCCTGAATCTGTTGGAAGGGGAGATGCTTCTGATTTCAGACTTGCCTTAGACTTAGATATTTTCAAATTAAAGGCTCTTTGATGTCTTTGTAGTTAAAAGCCAGGGAATGGCCGCAGACACTCTGCCCTGTCTGAGTGGCGGCTCCAGAGCTGCGGTGTTCTAGGCAGACTTGGAGGTAGAAGAGGCCGTCTGGTGGGAGGCCTCGCTCACGACCTCCATGCTCTCTTTCTCCAGTTCACTATGCAAGGCCTGTGATCATCCTGGGCCCAATGAAGGACAGAGTCAACGATGACCTGATCTCGGAGTTCCCGCATAAATTTGGATCCTGTGTGCCACGTAAGAGCCCAGGAAGGTTTTGGGAGGGAGGCGTTGGTGCCCTGGGAACGATTACTCTGATGTTCTGTGGAAAGGGTGTGGGGCCAGGTACTAGGGTTCTCTGGGAACAGCGTCTAACGCTCTGGAAGAGATTAGGCAGCAGTAGATTCCCACAGGGCTGATGGGGTTGGGAGGCCTAAGCCATCAGGCTGGCCTGCTTCCTCCCTTGGAGAGAAGTTTTGAGTGGTGATGGTCGGGAAGGATTGGACTAATGGGGGGCCTGGTCCAAGTGGTGTTGGCACGGCCCCATGAACAGCTTGTTAGGTTCGCTGGCTCCCGTGCCACATTTGGCCTCTTCTGCCAGGTTTTGGCCCAGGAAACCCTACCTTTCTGGTCCAGTTTAAACTAAAGCAAATAGCTCCCTGTGTGTGAACCCTGGTGGTTACAAGAGAAGTAGGCAAGACACACTTCTTTCAGCTACTCTCCCCGCCACTCACCTGGAAAATATTGGAGTGGCCCCAGGGCCCAGGTGAGAGAGGAACAGTCATCTCTTTTGGCCTGGGGCAGGTCATTGTCCTTGGGCCACACAGCATTTCCTTTCTTCCTTCAGATACCACTCGGCCTCGGCGTGATAATGAGGTGGATGGACAAGACTACCACTTTGTGGTCTCCCGAGAACAGATGGAGAAGGATATTCAGGACAACAAGTTCATCGAAGCAGGCCAATTTAATGATAATCTCTATGGGACCAGCATCCAGTCAGTGCGGGCAGTTGCAGAGAGGGTAAGAGAGAGGAGATGGCCCTGCTAAATACAACCGTCAAAGGAAAAACCGAAATGGCCCCACTGGCATTCCGTTAGGGTCCGCCTCCTCCCGGCACAGGGCCTATCAAGCGGCACGCCGGCTCTGCGTGTTCCCAGCCCCTGGATGGAGGTGGCTGTGTCTCCTCCACGCAGCTCACCCCAGCGTGTCACCGACATGCATAGGGACCCCTCTGCAGATGTGGCCTTTTCTGGCTAGTAGGAGCAAAATGTGGGGCCTGGGTGCCTCAGCGATAGAATCTTCTAGGCCTCTCTGGGTGACCCTGGGTTCCCCCCCCTCCAGGCAGATGTTTGGGTTGCTGCTGGGTACGTGCTTGGGGCTGGGTAGACAGAGACCGGGTGGGCTGATAACAGGTCTTTGCCTTTTCAGGGCAAGCACTGCATCTTAGATGTTTCCGGCAATGCTATCAAGAGGCTGCAGCAAGCACAACTTTACCCCATTGCCATTTTCATCAAGCCCAAGTCCATTGAAGCACTTATGTAAGTATTTGCGAGCCTCAGATACTCCCAGCTAGGAGAGGGCCCTGGAAAGGAACAAGAAAATAAACTAATTTGTCGGGCAGGGGTATAAGACCCCATGGAAGCTCCAAGGCAAGTCGGCACCCCAGCTGGTCCCCGAGGCTTCCTTCTGCTTTGAGTGCCTGCACTTGTATTCCAGTTGCCCTTTTTAAACCTGGCAAGTTTGGGGAAGATGTTGAGCCGTGGGCCACTGCTGCTCTCATAGGGCAGCTGAACAGATTTTCAGGGAGCCTGGGAGCAATTCTTTATGTTAATCAAAATGTAGGATCCAGGGGCTACCTGGGTGGCTCAGTCAGTTGAGCGTCCAACTCTTGGTTTTGGCTCAGGTCGTGGTCCCAGGGTCGTGAGATCGAGCTCCGCTTCGGGCTCCGCGCTTAGTGGGGAGTCTGCTGGAGATTCTCCGTCTGCCCCCCCCCCCGCCCCCTGCCTGTGTGCTCTCTAAAATAAATAAATAAATCTTTAAAACAAAAGATTCTCCTTCTGCACATGCCTCCCCTCCCCCCCCTGAGCTCGTGCGCTCTCTCTCAAAAAAAAAAAAAAAAAAACACATAAATCCAGTTTGGTACCATTTTTCTTCTCTGTCTTTGGCAGGGAAATGAACCGACGGCAGACATATGAACAAGCAAATAAGATCTATGACAAAGCCATGAAACTGGAGCAGGAGTTTGGAGAATACTTCACAGGTAAGAAGCCCTGCTGCCCGGCTCGAGTAACCAGCCAGACACCTCTAAGTGTCTCCAAAAGGCTTAGGTACCCAGCACAGAGTTTCTGGACGCTTTGGAGGTCAGACCTTTGCAAAATACTCAAGCTCCTTCCATCCAGGGGAGTTTAGCCAGTTTATAGTATCGACCACCACCACCAACTGCTGCCTTGGATCATTTTGTTCATCTTGTCCTCATATTCCTACCAGATTAGAGGCTCCCTATGTTCCTTTGCTTCTCTCCCTCCCAGCTCCTTCTCCCAGTGTAGTACTCGGTTTTGCGTGTTTTAGGTGCCGAATCCATGTTTGTTGATGACGATGATTTCTCAGTGGGGTGTTCGAGTTGTCTGTCAGTGTGTGTGCGTGTGTGCGTGGCGTGCTTGTGTGTGTATATGGCCCCTATTTTGGAAGGTCAGTCCCTAAACAGCTGTTAAAGTTTCTCTGTAGTATGTTGCTTACCTTTCAAGTGCAGTCACAGGGAGGGGGGGGGGGGGGGCTGGATGGGGGCGCTTGTTGGGATGAGCACTGGGTGTTGTATGTAAGTGACGAATCACTCGGTTCTGCTCCTGAAACCGGTATTACCCTGTAGGTTAACTAATTAGAATTTAAAGACAAAAATTGAAAAAAAATAAAGCACAGTGACATTTATGTGCAGGTTGGTGCTGAGTGAACCGCAGCTGCTGGTGCCACCAGGTGAAGCAGGGAAAGGACACGTAGCCGTACTATCAGACCTTGGCTTTCGGACCTTCCCTTTACTGTTACGTCCGTGTCCTCGTTTTCTGGGCTGACCTCTGACATAGAGCAGATGTGATGGCCCCGGGAGCCCTGCCTCTTGCTAGAAACCGTTTCTTTCGGTTCTTTCTTTGGATAACTGGGATTTTCCAAATCTTCTACTGAGGCTGTTTACAATGACCAGCTGCTGGCCTCATGGCTGCCAAGAGCAACATGAGCCTCGAGGTCTGGCATCTAATGGGTGCTCAATAAACATTTTTTGAACAATCCGTTTTCTCGTTCATTGCCACTTAGTCTCACTGTCTTGGCAAGTTGACATTGGGCCGTGGGCTGAGAGCACCTGCCGGTTTCCCTCGTTGCCCTAGGCTGTGCGGGCATCTCTGCCAGGCTGAGCTGGGGGGGGCCGGGGCAGGCTGGACTGCCGGGTTTGGGGTGCTGTGGAGCACATTAATAATTCTGTTTTCCTCTTCACTTTAGCCATTGTACAGGGTGACTCACTGGAAGAGATTTACAACAAGATCAAACAAATCATCGAGGACCAGTCTGGGCACTACATTTGGGTCCCATCCCCTGAAAAACTCTGAAGAATCCCCACCAAGCACTCTCTTGTGAACAGAAGACATCAAGTCCCTCTTCCCTCCTCCCTCTTCAGTCCTGTCCCCACCAGGAGAACAAATGACTACTGTTCTTGTCCCCTTTTTTAGATATGTCCCAAAAATTGAGTTTTCTAGTCCTGTTCTGTTTTTTTAAATTTTCATCTTGTTTTAGTTTATTTTTTGGGATGATGCCATCTCACTCATCACGTGACTGTGCCCATTCCTGCATGGACCTTTCCCAAGCGCTAGCACAGGTGCAAATCCATCAGAGTCATTGTTTTCATAAAAACCAAGCAGAAGCGAAGAGACAAGAGGAGGACTGCCGGAAAGCCAGGCTCTGGACGGCTGCACGGCTTGTGAAGCGAGCTCGGTGTGCCGCGTGCCGAGATGCCCCCAGGCATTTCTGCTTCTCACGCTGCCGTCACGCAGCGCTGAACGGTGCAACGTATGGCGACAGAAAGTATCTTATTTATATATAGATATATATATGTAATTTATATAAAATATATAGAAATTATTATATATATATATTATACACTCTCATATAATATATATATATTCACACACATTTGGACTAGAAAATCTATGGAGACTTCATCAATGGTACTGTGTTATTAGAGAAATGCTTTAATTTTCATATTCCAATCAGATGGCATCTTATATCCCAGCTGGTTGGGGAGGGATCGCAAGTGGTAGTAAGTGCTGTACCAAGGGCACTCGCGTTTGGTCATTCTCTTGAAAGCTGAGGTTGTCTCTAGGTCGGGGTCAGCGAGCGGGCTTTGTCTCTGGGGGCGAGAGGGTTGGGGACGGGACCCCGAAGCAGCTGCCGCCCGGGAGGCACAGTCAGTCCCGGGTGCAGAAAGCGAGAGAATGGCTAGCAGTGCTCCAGATTAAATTGCCTATTGTTTTCTGCCACCCGATGTGTCTGCATGAGAGGTTTCCTTTTTGTTCATTTTTAAGCTGCTGTTAAACCAAAACCATGTTGTGCTACCGTGTCAGCCTTTTCATTATTCCAAATTTTACTTTTACTATTTAAGTGAATGCGTAGAATCCAATTTGACAAGTGTTTTAAAGGTTCATGACGTTGTGGAGGAGCCGGGCCTTGCGATAGAGTAAGTGCGCCCGCCCGGCGTGGCCGTCCGGTCCGCGGAGGGGACGCGGGGGCTGCCGGGAGCCAAGAGCGGGAGCTGGGGCTCCGCGCCGCAGCGGGTCCCTTTGCTCCCGGGCCGGGGCCGCACCCGACCCCCCCCCCCAGAGGCCCCTCCGTGGGGCCCAGCACCGGGGACGGGGAGTCACTTGCCTTCCAGCTCTGCGCCGGGACGGTGGGACCGCACTGGGCCTGGCCAGCCGTGTGATAAGAAGTTGGCTTTGGGTTTTTTCCGCAGCTGCTCCGTACGCCCTACCCCAGCGCCCGCACCAACAGCTGGTAGCTTACTGTTGCTTCGGGGAGAGCGCGGACTCGAAGGCCGTCCGCGTGACCCGTGGAGCTAGGATTCCCTTGCTGGTGAGACCTGAAACCGTGCTGGTTGGTGCCAGAGTCAGAAGGCAGTGACTGCGGCCGGGGGAGCTTCTCCTCTGACCACAAGTGCAGGGGGCAGGTGGGCCTCGGGCCCCGCCCCGCCCCCCCCCCGGGCTGTTTTTGAAGCCACCGTGCCTCCCTCGGCCCACGATGGGCATGACACAGGGGAGAAGAGCGTGGACACGCCTGGCCCTGGGCTTGAGTCCGCGGTTTCCCAGCCCGCGGCGTTGTGACCCGTGGCGAGCGACGCCATGTCGAAGGCGCTCTGAGTGCTACCAGCAAAATTTAGGAAATCTGTTAACAGTTCTCCTACCGGCATAATGAGGCTAACTGTACAGTGTGGGGCCCAGAATGAGGGGAAAGAAAGGGCAGCAGCTTCACCTGGGCAGTACACTGGATTGAAGGCAAAGAGGGATGACGTGGTGGGCGATGGTGACTGTGGTGAGGAGGGGGTGAGCGGGGAGTGTTGATTTCCCTGATGTTAAGTGCTGTACTCTGAGTGATGCTCAACCCTCTGCCCCTCCCAGGGAAGGAAATCAAGATTCAAAGTAAGCATGACACTAGTTGGTTTACCAGTGTTCCTTCCAAGGAGACATATATTTTTTAATAAACGATAGTTGCAATGAACTGTGTGTGGCTCAGAGGCCTTCTTCATGGGGTCGAGAAGGGAGGGTGGGGGCACAGTCGTGGGGAAAAGTCTCAAGACTTTGGGGTCCGAAAGGCTCTCTACCCAGCGGCGCCAGAGCGGCTCAGGCGGTGAAGCATCCGACTCTTGACTTCGGCTCAGGTCGTGATCTCGGGGTCGGGCGATCGGGCCCCGCGTCAGGCCCCACATTCAGTGCAGAGTGTGCTTGTCCCTCTGCCTCTGCTTCTGCCCCCCTCTCCCCACCTCTCCACTTGCCCTCGTCCGCGCGCGCTCTCTCTCAAAAATCTTCAAAAGACTCTACTTAGTGACCATCTGCTGACTGAGTCTGGTGTTCTTCTGGATGGTTCCAGACCACTGTGCTTGTACCGGGTCGTTCGTGAAAGCTATATGCTTGGTCTCCCACTACGGCCCCCAAACGCCGCCTCACAGCACCAAGCAAGTGAGAGGCGTGTCCATAGCCTCCGTGGCAGGATGCTGACATTCCCGCAAAGGTGCACAAGCTGGGGGACGCCTGCGGCCGCAAGGACGTCTCTTACGGAGGAAGCAGGGGCCCAGCTCGCAGCGGGGGGGCTGAGTGATGAATGCGGTGCCGAGGAGCTGGCCTGCTGGCTCCCCGTGTTTCCAGAAACCACTGAGAGCTCAGGGGAAAACGGGGGAGCTGGGCCCAAGCTAGGCCCCAGGTGGCAGGGCAGGTGGCCGGCCCCCCGAAGAGAGGAGCGCCGAGAGCAGGCGCGTGACCTGGCTGATGGCAGCGCAGCTTCTGTGGACCAGCCTGCGGGGCCACGGCCGTGACCGCGGTCAAGAGCGATGGCTGCTCAGAAGCCCTGGCCGCTGTGGGCTGAGCCACCGGACGGAGGCTCCTCCTGACCTGTTCGCGGCGCTTGACTCCTTTGCCCCGTTCTCTCGTTTGCTGGAAGGCAGCCCGCCAGAAGGGAGTGCCCAGAATGCTCCTGGAGGGCTTAAGGGCATCCGGCTCCCAAGGGCAAAGGGAGCAAAGAGCCGGCCCTGTCCCCCCACCGCGGTGAGGCGCTGGCTGTCTTGGCAGCTGCCCTTCCTCGCAGGGGAGGCTCAGCTGGAGAAAATCCGGCCCCCGGGGGAAGCCACTGAGCAACTCAACACCCACGGTAGACCCCCCGCAAGCTCTGCTGTGACCAGCTGGCCAGAGCCCCATCTCCCCCGGGGGTCGGGGCCGGGCCCTCTCCCCGGTTCCGCTGCCGCTGACAGCCCGGCGAGCCCCGTCGCCCTTCCTTCAGCTCCGAGCGGCCTTGCGTGCAAACCTTCCTCGGGTGATACGATGACAAGAAAGTGGTGTCCGGCTACAGACCACCGACCTCCTGGTGAGGCGAAAGTGCGGCTAGAAATTACCTAATGAAGGCAAAAGCTTTGTGCAAACGTCGCGCTCCGGGACGAGGCTGACGGACCAGGATGCAGAGGAGAGGGGGCGGCCGAGCGGCAGGCCGGGGGGACCAAGGCGCAAGCAAGTAAAGGACGGGCCTGAAGGGACGCCGGGCTCGAGCTGAAAGGCCACGGGGCCCTTCCCACAGGGACGGCGCTTGCCTGGCGCCAAGCCCTGGAAGGCCCGGGTGTCAGGAAGCCTTGCAGAAACGCAAACCGTGAGGGTCGGAGCTGGGGAGAAGCACGCCAAGCTGTCTGGGCCCCGGCAGGGTCCCTTCGCTGTCCGCATTCCCAGGCTCGGCCCTTCAGGCCTGTCCCCGCCCAGCAGTCCATGGCCTCGGTTCCATCCGTCCTTGTATCCGTCCAGTCAGTGCCCTGGCACCTCTAGGACCTTCTGTCACCGCACACGGAACTTCCCGAAGGGCAAACCCCACACGTGGAAAAGCCCCCCCCCCCACTTGCACGGAAGCGCCGCACCGGCTCCCCAGCGCCCGGGGGTCCCTCGCAGCGAGGCCCCGACCGCGTCTTCCTCCGCAGAGCCGAACCGCGTCGCCGTGTGATCCGCACCGGCGGCTTGCGCGGCAGAGCAAACGGACCGCCTGCGGGGCCTGCCCCCGCCCCGCCGCCCGCACGCCAAGCGGGAGCGTCCCGGTACCTCCAAGGACCGGGGGTGGGGGGCTCGAGAACAAGGGTTCACACCCGCCTGCAGGGCGCCTGCCGGACCGTGTTGTCCTCGCTGGCCTCGCCGAGCCCACAGCCGTCCTCCACGTAGCCCACAGAACCGGCCTCCCATGGGGCCCTGCTACCCGCGGGGAAAAGTTCAAGCCCCGTAGCGTGGCCCTTGTGCCACCAGGCCTTGGGCCGTCTCCGCCGCCTCGCCTCTTGCCGCGTCCGGCCGCCCCAGCCCGGAACACCACAGCCCCGTGGTTTTGCTCACGCCTCTTTTCCTGCCCATTGCTGCCTCCCCATCTTGCTCACCCGCAAGACTCCTCTTAGTATTTTTAAGACTCGCTTCAAGAGCTTCCCCCCTCCCGGGGCGCCCGGGTGGCTCCATCGGGTGAGCATCTGCCTTCGGCTCAGGTTGTGATCCCGGGCTCCTGGCATCGAGCCCCGCATCGGGCTCCCCGCTCGGCGGGAAGCCTGCTCCTCCCTCTCCTGCTTGCCCCACTTACGTGCCCCCTCTCTCGCTCCCGCCTCTTAGGTCGCCTCGACTGTCCCTTCCTTAGTGCCGGGAGACCCTGTAGCAGACCTTTCGGCGTCACAACAGCTGAACTTCATTTTGTACTTCCTGCGTGACAGGCACCGTGCTAAGGGCTTTACCCATTTTCCTTCACCTAGTGCCCCAAACCGCCCTGTGACAGGGGTGCTCGTGTCCTCTCCTTTCCCAGAAGAGGAAACGGAGGCCCAGGGAGGCCACACAGCTCGTAAGGGGCAGAGCCGAGTCAAACACGGGCTGTGGGGCCGCAGTAGTTGTGTCCCGAGGTGCTACGCTTGCCCCCTCGCACTCTGCCACACTTGGAATGGTTTATGGCCCTTATCTCTTTTTGTCTGCCTTTTTTTAAAAAAAAAAAGATTTTATTTATTTATTTGACAGAGAGACACAGTGAGAGAGGGAACACAAGCAGGGGAGTGGGAGAGGGAGAAGCAGGCTTCCCACGGAGCAGGGAGCCCGATGCGGGGCTCGATCCCAGGACCCCGGGATCATGACCCGGGCCGAAGGCGGACGCTCAACCACTGAGCCCCCCAGCGCCCCACTCTTTTTGTCTTCACGTCCATGACTCCGCGCTGAGGGCACAAATTATGTCTTACTGGTCTGCATATCCGCAGCACGTGGCACAACATCCGTCCCGTGAAAGACCAGGGCCGCGCTCGTCTTTGGCTCCATCTCGGTGGGAAGAGATTTGCCCGGACCCAAACCTGTGGTATGAATTTTGTTTTCTGTTTTAGGGAGAGCTTCCGTTCTGAAGTGCCTGCAACTTCCCCCGGGATCTTGCTCCATCAATTATGACTCCTTTGCATCTCCAGCCACTTCCTCTCCTTTTCACTCTGCTGTCCTCTCACCAAGAAGTGAACAGCCTCCTTGCCCTGCAACCACTTACTGACCATCCACGTGTTCGTTCAACGCGCTTACTGAGTGGCAGAAGGCTCTCAAGGTCAGCCACCGCCTCCCGAGCGTGGCGCTCAAAGACCCCTTTCTGAGCCTCGACGTTGTAGACGGACGAAGATGCCACATCCCTGCTCTCACCATCGATGTCATTTCTCTGTGGACCACGCTGGCTTCTCCTTGACTTCCTCGCTCACTCTTCTCCCGCCTCCTAAGCACCACCATTCTCCGAGTCACCTAGGCCCCAAACCTGATTTCTCTCCTTTGGGCATCACATCCAACCTCTTACCAACACGTGTTGATTCTTTTTTTTTTTTTTTTAATTTATTTATTTGAGAGAGAGAGAGAATGAGAGAGAGCATGAGAAGGGGGAGGGTCAGAGGGAGAAGCAGGCTCCCCGCTGAGCAGGGAGCCTGATGTAGGACTCGATCCTAGGACTCCAGGATCATGACCTGAGCCGAAGGCAGTCGCTTAACCAACTGAGCCACCCAGGCGTCCCCACGTGTTGATTCTTGACGCTATCTGTTCAGTTTGGTCCTTGGGTGTCATCATCACTGCCCGCACCCTCGTGATAGCACGAGCTGCAGCTTGCTGAGCGCCTAGCGACAGGTTGTCGTGCCTGATGCTAACAATACAATGGCGAGTCAAAGAACGATCCCTGCTCTCAAGGACCTTATAGTCTAGTTGGGGGAGGGCGACAAACAAGGCAGTGACTTAAGTATGTAATTACACATTACACCAAATGCTACGAAGGACGTACGTGGGATGCAGCAACGGAGGATAATGTAATGAGAGGACCTGCTTAAGAGAAGGTGCCCGGGAAAGGCTTCCTGGAGGAGGTGATGTTCAGGTTGAGACTTGGAAGGCCAGTAGGATCAGACTGATAGAAGGAAGGATTTACCACCCTCCACTGGCCCCAATTTGCTCATCCAGGATTATGTCCCAATGTTTGTTTCTCTACCAACCAGCCTAGACTATTTGCCTTTTTACCCGTGAGCTGGGCTTTTGTCTGGAGTGTGTCCAGTCCCCACATCTATGAAACCCTTTGGGCTGCAGCTCAGTTGCCATTTTCCATGAGGACGTCACTGGTCACTCCAGAAGAGCTTTCCCCTTGCTGTCTTTTGCGCCACTCCAGCAGGTTCGATGGAACTCACCCTGTTCTTCCTTGCACGGTAGCTAGCTGCCCCATTATGTCTTCTCCAGCTAGACAAAAGGCTTCTGGAAGCCGGGGGTTGCATCTGGTATCTTTGTGTCCCTCACAGCAGCTAACATGTGCCAGATGCTCAATAAATGATTGCAGAGGGAACTTCCTCTTTCTGGACCTCACTATCTTAATCTAAAACATGAGGAAGTTGCACAGATGAGTTCTAAGGCCTCTCCTATCAGTGATGATAAAAGAGAATTCTGAAGGACGTGCACTATGAATCCACAAAAAGAAAGTGCGTGCCTTTTACGAATTTTCGGTTCAAAAAAAACCCCCAAAGGGACAGTGAGGCAGATGCCAGAGGTTTAAATACAGCCTCCGAAGAGCATGGCACATGAGCGTGTTAGGTTTCTGCACAATTAACCATTACACACAGACAGAGGCCAGGTACCTGCTGTGAGAGAGCAAAGGATCCAGGAGAGATGCGTGGACTAGGACAGGGGAAATGTCCCTTTCCCAGCTGGGAAGAGGGGTAGGATTCCAGGACAGCTTAAAAAAAAAAGGGGGGGGAAATGTCACAGAACAGGGTACAGATTCTGATTACTTACAGCTGGACAAAGAAATGGTGCTAGGAAAAGAGGAGCGTGGACACGCCAAACGGGCCACTCGATGCCCTCATGAGGAGGGTTCAGGTCCCCCACAGTGGCAGACAACAGTATCTGGCGGGATTTCCGGGTGACAGCTATCTGAGAGGAGTGTGAGGGAGGTTTGGGGGTGACCGCACGTGAGAGCGTGAGAACTCCAAGCGGGGAGGTATGGAGACCGTCCCAGGCAAGGACCTACCAGCTCTGTCTTGCGGTTGGAAGCAATTCAGTGGCTTTGTGTTCGTTACACTAAATGCAAGCTTTTCAACTGTCGACTTTTCTTGAAGAAGTGAAAAGGTTTGTGAACAACCTCTCTCTTCTGACTTACCAGAGAGGTTGAGGTATTCCTAGGCAGACTGAGGGGGAAAATGAAAAAAAAAAGAAAAGAAAGAAAAGAAAGAAGGAAGGAAGAAAAGGAAAGAAGGAAGGAGGGAAAGAAAGAAAGAAAAGAAAGAGAAAGAAAGAAAGAAAGAGAGAGAGAAAGAAAGAAGAAAGAAAGAAAGAAAGAAAGAAAGAAAGAAAGAAAGAAAAAGAAGGAATGAAAGAAAGAAAGAAAGAAAGAAGAAAGAAAGAAAAAAGAAAGACCAGGAGGTAAAGGTTCAAAGATCCTAAAATGGTCAACAGGGAAAACCTCCCTGCTGTTAAGTAGAGCAATGTCAAAGGAGGAGACAACGGGCTACTAGGGTTCAACCCCGTTGGAAGTGAATTGGATAATTCTGGAGAAGAGATGACAAACAATAGGGAAGGTAGAAGGGAATAAAATCCACAGTCAAGGGGCGCCTGGGTGGCTCAGTTGGTTGAGCATCTGCCTTCGGCTCAGGTCATGATCCCGGGGTCCCAGGATCGAGCCCCGCATTGGGCTCCCTGCTCGGCGGGGAAGCCTGCTTCTCTCCTCCCACTCCCCAGGCTTGTGCTCTCTCTCTCTCTCTCTGACAAATAAACAAATAAAATCTTTAAAAAAATAAATACAATATTTTATTTTATATTCATATAAAATATTTAAGTAATCTCTACACCCAACACGGGGCTCGAACTCACAACCCCGAGATCAAGCATTGCACGCTCTACCGACTGAGCCAGCCGGGTGCCCCTCACCTTCCTCCACCTCTTAATCTAACAGGTGTCCCCTTGTAGGGTGAGGAGCCCCACCCACCAAAGGAGACATGGAAACCGTCTCCAAGGACTATGAGGTTGTGTGCAGAAAATTCAAGGACTTGGGAGACCACGTGGTGTTTTCTTTTCTTCTTACAAAAGAAAACTGGTACTTTGGAAAAGAAAAGAATACGGAATGTGGAAGATGAAATGGCTGCCTATAGAGATGGAATTTTAGAATAGGATTTGTCCGGACCATAGTTAAAAATACTAGACTGCTGGGCTCTTGGCTATGAACAGAGTTCTCTACGATAACTAAAAAAAAAAATGTGTTTACCCAGAGCCTTGCTGATCTGATAAAGAGAACTTGAAATTGAAAATGGAGGGGAAAAGCAGAAAAATGCCCTGATAATATTATAAAATCAATGACTATGGATGCTATCAGATATGACGCCAAGAACACTACTGTAAGAGGTGCCCATTCAGTCGCAGAAGAATGCATCTGCGGAAAGAGTCAGAAATTGGGGTGCCTGGGTGGCTCAGTCAGGCGAGCGTCTGACTCTTGGGTTCGGCTCAAGTCGTGATCTCAGGGCCACGGGATCGAGCCCCGCGTCGGGCTCCGAGCTCCACAGGGAGTGGGCTTGGGATTCTCTCTCTCCCTCTCCCTCTGCCCCTCCCCCTGCTCTCTCTCTCAAATAAATAAATCTTAAAAATAAAGAAGGATGGCCTTGAGAATGGGGGTCAGGTAAGTCCTACCTGCATAGAAACTCACAAACATGAGGACAGAGGCTGCTACGGAGATTCGGTGACGTTTAAAGGAGAGAACAGGTGTTCGGGACACGGTGTAAGTACATCACACTCCGGCCTCCAGGATGGGGGAAGTGGACGACGTACTCTTGGTGCAGATCACAAAAATGGCCCAGGGCAAGGCCTAGCAGCAATGAGGGACTCTGTCCAGAGTTGTCATGAGTTGCATTTGCCTAACGGCCGAGCATTTAGAAGTTGTTTACTTGTCTTGCTGACAAGATTACCCCTCAGACAGTAGAGAACCCACCAAGAGGGATTGTTTGTTCTTCAGGTCCTCATTCGAACCAGTGATGGAAGGGCCGATTGGCCAAGCGGAAATTTGAAGAGCAAGCCTTTTAGCTCAGAGTTTGTGAGAGCCTAAGGCTGGACACAGGAAGGCATTTGCCCTAGAACGTAAGAAGGCAGACTTCAGAGGGCCCGGAGAACAGAAAGGCAGCATGAGGGCAAAGCAAAAGCAGTGGTCCAGGAGATCTAGCTTTAAATCACGCTTCTGCCTTCTTCCAGCTGTGTGACCTTGCTTAAGTTACTTAAATTCTCTGGGCGGGGCGCCTGGGTGGCTCAGTGCGTTGAGCGTCTGCCTTCGGCTCAGGTCATGATCCCAGGGTCCTGGGATCGAGCCCCGCATCAGGCTCCCTGCTCCGCGGGAAGCCTGCTTCTCCCTCTCCCACTCCCCCTGCTTGTGTTCCCTCTCTCACTGTGTCTCTCTCTGTCAAATAAATAAATAAAATCTTTAAAAAAAAAAAAAACTCTCTGGGCTTCTGTTTTCTACAGAAAGGACAAGGGAGGGAGGGAGAAAATGAGAAGAAAGGACAGGAGGAAGGCATAATAATCGAATGGCACTGCCTACTTCCTGGGCTTGCTAGGACAATTAGATGAGATAGCCCAGGTGAAGGGCTTAGCACCTAGTAGCTATGCATGACTTGTTCGTTTTCTGACACTTTCTGTTTGGCCTCCCTTCCCCAAAGGGTGAGAGGCCCTTAGGAACTAAATTCTGACCATGTAACTGTGAGGTATTTTAATGAAGAAATAAAAGGAAAGGTATCAAAAGGAAATGATGTAAATGCACAGAGAATCCTTTGATGATGAGACATGACAAAGGCGGAAGAGCAGGGCCGAATATGAAACGGTAACGTGGAATTGCCAAAATCCCATCAGGGAGGCCTGGCCCCAGATGAGCTAATTCTAGGAGTAAGAAAAAGAGGCTGTTTCCACTTTGTTTGCATCAGAAAGCAAAGGAAGGAGGCCCTGAGGCCTGCAAGTTGGGGCAGATAGTATGTTTTGTTTTAACTAAAATTAGTTTTTAAAATTATAAGCACATGCAAAAAGAATTCCAATAGTGCCGCAGGGTATGAGCTTAAACACGAAATGGACAACAGACAACAAAGATAAAGACAACCTCTTGAATTTCCACTTCGCTTTGGTCTCCCCGCCATACAAACTCTGCCCATTAGCCTGGAAAGGGTCAAGCAGACGTTGCTAAAAGGGAACTATGGGAGTTAACTACCGAAGTTCTAAGAAAGCAGCAAGGGGCTTTAAATGGTTTTGAGCCTCTTGGCCCCAGACAAACTATATTTCAGGATGTTGAGAGGGATAACCTGTAGATGAGATCACTGCGCTGCTGTTTGTAACCTTTGGGGAGCCAGGGGGAATAAGAAAGATGCTGGAAGCCTAGAGAAGGACATATGTTCCTTTTTAAAGGGCAGATGGTAGGCCTCACAAGCTTTAGACAAGTAGGTTTCAGCTTAATCACAGGCAAGTTTCTAGAATACATTATGGGAAGGGATGGCTTGCATGACACCTAGATGGGAGCTAGTGATCACAAAGGGTTTAGAAAGCCCTTGACTTAAGAATAGCTCAAGACAGGGGCGCCTGGGTGGCTCAGTGGGTTAAGCGTCTGCCTTCGGCTCAGGTCATGATCCCAGGGTCCTGGGATCGAGCCCCGCGTTGGGATCCCTGCTCCGCGGGGAGCCTGCTTCTCCCTCTGCCTCTGTCCTTCCCCCTGCTTCTGCTCTCTGACAAATAAATAAATAAAATCTGAAAAAAAAAAGATATTAGATGGCATGCTGACCAAATATGCAGATAAAGTAGGTCTGAGAGGGATAACGACGTAATACAGACAGACTCTACTCAAAAAGAACAATTGGCAAGAGCAATTTAATAGAGATGAATGCACTCAGATGAAACACTGAGACACTAATTAATGGCAGGGAGGTATGAAAAAAAGAAGTTTTCATTTATTCTTTCAACAAGTATCTCCTGAAAGTGCCAGGCACTGTGCTAGATGCTGGGGGTATACAGTGGTGAGGAAAACCAGGGCACTGTCCACCCTTCTGGAACTTAAAGACTATTGGAAGAGACAGCTAGTAATCAAATTTAGTCCATAAACAAATACATATTGACAAACTGTGATGACTAAAATCAAGTGCTAGGAGAGCATATGACAAAGGAACCTGGCCCGGTCAGGGAAGGTTTCTCAGAGGAACTAGAGGAACTGACACTTGAGCTGACTTCTCAAGGCTCAGGAGGAATACGCTAAGGTGAAGGGGGCGGGGAGAGTAAACGGTAAGTCAAGTGAACCAACAATATAAAATACCTGCTTACATGCAAACTGTGGTCCCTGCCCTTCCCCTTGACCGAGACTCGGCTAGGGACTCAACGTGCTTGCTAGCCAGGTGGGTGGGCTCAGCCAATGACTTGGTGTGTTTTCCAGGGCTTGTCAAAGGGGCAGCCCTCATGGTCAGGCTGCTGGGGTTAGGACTGAGGAGACAGCCGCATAGCTGGGAGAACGTTCTCGAACAGGGAGATTGAGCAAATAGGTGGATACTTGAGGCTCACAGGAGCCAGGTGTCTCAGTGTTGGAGAAGAGAGTTGCAAATACGGAAGGGGAAGGAGGCTAGAACGAAGTCTCTGGTGTTGGATTGATAAATGGAGGTATCAGTATGAACTCAGGGTTTTTTTAAAATTAACTTACTTTAGAGCGAGCGAGCGAGCAAGGAAGCATGAGTGGGAGGGGGCAGAGGGAGAGAGAATCTGAAGCAGGGCTCGATCCCACGACCTCGAGATCATGACCTGAGCCGAAGCCAAGAGTTGGCTGCTTACCCAAATGCGCCACCCCGGCACCCAGTACGAACTGCCTTTCATGTATGTACATAGGCTTTTTATCGATACAATACTGTAAATGTATTTTCCCTTCCTTATGATTTTCTTAGTAACTTTTTCTTTTCTCTAGCTCACTTTATTGTACGAATACAGCATATAATAGACATACCAGATACGTGTCAACCGACTGTTTCTGTTGTCTGTAAGCCTTCCAGTCAACGGTAGGCTATTCGTAGTGAAGTTGAGAAGTCAGAAAATTATATGTGAGGTTTCGACTGCGTAGGGATTGGCACCCTCTATTCAGGGTCAGCTGTATCTACATCTATGTATCTACAGATATGCACGTATACGTGTATGTGTATGTACACAGACACACACTGATTTCCTAGCTCTTGGGGCCGCCTGGCTGGCTCGGTCGGTAGAGTGTGCGACTCTTGATCTCGAGGTCGTGAGTTTGAGCCCCACGCTGGGTGTACAGATTATTAAAAAAAAAAGATCTCTGGATACTATTTCCTAGCTCTGTCCACTGACAGGACCTAGAAACAATGGTGTCCCAGTAACGAGTGCCCCAGAACGTGGGCACTGGCTACCATTCTCAGTGAAAAGGAACCAGGGATCCTTGGGACAAATTCCTGATTCCGGTGCCGGGGCAGGGAAAGTACAACACGAGCCTGGAACACCTGACTGGGTCACAAAGTAAGGAAGTGTTCAGAAAACGGGGGGACGTGTCATAAGGGCAGAGGTGCCCGCTTTGGGCAGCAACATGATGATGCAGAGGTTCCGCGCATGTGTGATCTCTACCTCTACAGAGATCCTGAAGAGACTGAAAAGGAAGGGTAGGCCGCCGCTGAAAAGGCTGTGAGCAAGGAGGACTTTCATGGTGAACGGAAGGCTCCAGCTCCAGAGGTCACTGCTACTCAGCCTGAAGTCGCAGACTGGTCTGAAGACACGCAGGCGCCCTCGGTGCCTAGTCAGCAGTTCCCTACTGACGACTGGTCCGCAGCTCCCACTGCTCCAGGCCACTGAGTGGGTAGGAACCCATTCCGCCGAGTGGTCTGAAGTTGCTCGTCCACAAAGGCACACCAAACGGAAATGAGGTTGACAGAAAATAAAGAGCTTCTAGAAAAATAATGATATGGTGGATTATAACTCACTGAAGAAAATAGAAATCCATCAGTCTGTGTTAAAACATTTAAAAAACATGAACAAATTAGTGGGGGGAGAAGAAAATGTTCCACCTAACAAACACCAACTAATAAAATGAAGTGGGAATGGTGGAGATTTTAAAAAAATCAACATTTAGCAACCATCACGGTAAAAATGGATTCAGGCAAGACTCGTCAATGGATGCTAAAACTAGGAAGTGGGAGTTTAATGAGGAACAGAAAATCCAATTATCTTCTGCGATACACTTCACAATTACTTATTAATTACTAAGTATCTGGGAGATGCCATCTTAACCTTAGCCAGTAATGGGACAAATTGACATTGCGTGCCTGTTGGTACAATGCACCAAGAAGAACATATCAATTTTGTTGCAGACCTTCCAAAAATGCTCACACTGAATCTAATCATCAGGAAACATCGAACAGACCGGAGCTGAGGTTCATGCTACAAAGTAATTAGCCTGTACTCTTCAAAAATGTCAAGGTCATGAATGAAAGGATGAGAAACTGTTTCCGTTTGTAGGAGATGAAAGAGACATGACAACTAAATGCAACTTATGATTCTGAACTTGGGAAGGGCTTTATTAGGACAATCAGTGAAATTGGAATGGGGGTCTATGGATTAGACAGTGGAATGGCATCATTGTTAATTTCCTAATTTTGATGCTTCAGCTGGGGTCCTGGAGGAGACTATCCTTGTTTTTAGGAAATACACACTGAGGTATGAAGGGGTCATAGAGCAAGAGGTCTGCAAATTAATCTCAAATGGTTTAGAAAGAAACAAAGAGAATGACAGAGCAATGTGGTAAAATGTCGACACACAGGGAAGCTCGGTGAAGGGTGTATGGCGGTTCTTTGTGCTTATCTGCACTTTTGCTGTAAGTTATGAAACTATTTCGAAATCCAAAGTTAAACACTGTTAATCCAAATCAACTGGGAGAAAAAAGCCAACGTGATCTTACCGTACACTAATGCAAGTCTAGCCAGAATGAGACCGCTGAACTCTGTGTGGGTCAGACCTCACTGGAACGTGGAATTTGGCTCCTGTAAGGTGAGGGGCCTGTATCGGATGAGGAACCACTGAGGGCTCTGGGAATGTTCAACCAGAAGAAGAAAAAGCCAGGAGGATAGCGGGGAGCCTGACTTCCTTCTTCAGTTCTCCAAAGTGCATCTGGGACAGAGAGAGCAGACCTCTATAGGGAGACAAATTTTTGTTCAGTATGAGGAAGGGCTATTTACCAATTAGAGAGCAAAAAAGGGGGATTGAGCTATCTTGGGAGTTCCCCGTCGTAGGATATGCTCTGAAAGAGGAGGGACAACCCATCCTCATCAAGCGAGTTTATGAGTCTGCTCAATTCTGGGCCCAATAACGACTAAGGTCCTTCTGATGGAGAGCCCACGGTTCTCTGTTATCTTCAGGTAGTGGGAATTTGAACACTTCGGGAATGAAATGCACCCTGTGTTGGACTCGGATGAACATTTCCTTCTGTTCACATGGGGCATGAGTCATCCTGCTCTCATGTGGGCTATTTCAATATATAATATCCTGAGCACCTTGGAAAATTTATTTGTCCCCCAGAAATGAGCTGGTCACCACAGTAAAAGTCAAAATGCTTTTATTTTAGAAACTGTCATTTGACAACATCGAAAATAGGTCCTGAGAAAACAGTAACAAAAAACTTAGGAGAAAGTCTGGCAAGAACGTAAATGCTCAGCATCTCAGGACCAAACATCTTCAGGTTGCTGGCAGCCTGCCTGCTCATACACCTTGTCCCGGCACTTCTCACTCTTCATTAAAAAGTGAGCCCTTCTTTCGATCCAGCGCTTCCACAAGCTCACTATACAGAATATTCACCTGGGAAAGAGAACAGCAGATAGATTTCCTGAGACACAAGGAAATGTGGCACCGCTTCCCAGACTCTTAGGGAAGAGGGACCCCATCGCACGAGGTCCGTTGACTCGGGACAGCAGCGATTATAAGGGAGAAGGTGCTTAAAACATAAAATAGCCTTTGCTCTTATTTGGTAGCAAGACTTCCCCCCACCCCCCCTCAAGCCTCTCCTGGTTAGCTAGTGGCCCAGAAGTCTGCAACCCAGACTACTCCCTCGAGAAAACACCTCCAGAAACTGTCATCGTTGGCCCAGCGGTCAGTCCTTCCCCACTTGCACTGGCATCGACGGTGATGCATCTTTCCAGAGCTCTATCCTGACATTCTTCTTAGATTCCACTTGCTCTCCCTAGGTGCCCTCCGCCCCGCGTTCACCATCCTTCCTGGTTTTCACTCTAAGACGTTACTGTTTAGAGTCCCCTAAGTCTCGTAGTTCTGTGGAAGCACTGCGAGGAACAATGATCAGGATCCTTTCCCGGCCAAGAAGGTAGGGCTGAGTCTTTACCGGGTGCCCAGATAGAACCTCTCGGCCCCCCTCGTCCTCTTCCCTCCTCACCTGAGTTTCATAGCTTCTCTTGAGGGAGCCAAGGTGGTCAAGAAAACGCAAGGCTAGGCCACACCATTTTTCTGCAGAGACATACTTTCTCCTGCCATACATAAATATGCCAGTGTTCCAGGACTTGATCATCAGCCAGAGAATCTCTGTTTCTGGGTAGCCTTCCTGAAATCCAAGAACAGTATCAGTGCTGTGCCCGTTATTATTAAACATTATCAAGCATGGGTGCTCTGCTAACACCAAGGAAAGAGCCACAGCCTCCACGAACAATGCCAAGCCCCTCGAGAGTAGGAGGAGAGCATCTTGAAGGTTTGTCAGCTGTAGAATGCTCCACAGCAAGACCTCAGGAAGTGACATGTAAACTGGAAAAAGCACCGAGGCCCGCCTGGACTCAGCCTTGGTCTCCCTGACACAGGAGAAAACCCTATGTCTTGTTGGTGGCTCCCCTTGGTGTGTCCTCAGTCTATTATCTCTAATTCTCGGAGAAGCTTGTCAAGAAGCAGTTTTATCGAATCTGCTAATTTCCTCGACCTGAATCAGTGGGTATTTAGAATAGAAATTATATTCATCTTTAGGTTTTGCATATATATTTATTTTAAGGAACTGGCTCACACAATTGTGGGGGCTGGCAAGTTGGAAATCTGTAGGGTAAGCCAGCAGGCTGTATATTCAGGTAAGAGATGATGTTGCAATCTTGAGTCTGAAATCTGTAGGGCAAGCCAGCGGGCTGGAGACTCGGGCAGGATTTCACTGTTACAATCTTGAGGCAGAATTCCTTCTCCGGGAAATCTCAGTTTTTGCTTTAAGGCAAAACCTGATTTTGGAGGGTAAGCCGTTTTATTTAAAGTCAACCCATTGTAATTAAAAGGAAAATACTACTCTTCTGTGTTGACGACACGTACCGAGCTATGAACAAAAGGGCCCATTTCTAAGATGGTCCCTTCACCTAAGAGTAGTCTTCAACGTGGCTGATCACAAGATTTTGCAATAAAGAAAGGGATTGGTCTGAGGAGCTACTTTCCAGGTTCTTGTATAGGAGATGGACCACGAAGGGAGCATTCACGTGCTCGATCCAGGTTAAAGCCCTTCATCTACGCAACAGGCCCTGAAGGGGGAAATGCGACAAAAGACTCGGGCCGCGGTTTCTTGGGAGTGTCCACGTCTCAGCTCATTTGGGTCTACAGAAATCACCGTGCATAAAACCCTCTGAGAATGAGGGCGCTAAGAGGGACAAAACAAGGCTCTTATCCCAAAGGCCACACAGTGCCTCTGGGGAGCCAGGGCATCCGTGTACAGAGAGGACTACACAAGGCATGTGATTAGGACTAGGCAGAGTCACACAGGCAGTCGGTGCTCTAATTCGGTTAAAAAACAAACAAACGAGCATCAGACTGGCGCAGTCAGAGGAGGTCTCGTCTCTCCTTGGAACGCCACCTCCCGGCCCTGTCCACTCGGTAAATGTCTACTCTTTCTTCAAACTCACAAGTAGAGTCCCGTACTCCTTTCTCTCTGCTTCCACAGCAAGCTTTACGTCCCTGACACAACTCCAAGCACCCTGCTTTGGCCCTGTGCATGTATTTATGTCCTCCGTGCATGTATTTATGTCCTCCGCCAGATGGTTGCGTTCACGGAGGTGCAGGGCATTAGCCTTGCTCACCTCTGTATCCTCAGAGTCGCACACCACGCCTGGCCCGGAAGGGGAGCACAACGGATGCTTGATGGATGACTGCACGAACGAATGCCTCAATGCCCCAAGGCTCCCTCCTCTGTGAGGCAGTCCCCGATGCCCACGCCACTCGGTTCCTACGGCCCTCAGTTCGCAGCACCGCAACAGCACTTCGTAACACGGTGTTGGCCGTCTCCCCCACTCGGCCGGGAGCTCCCTGAAGGCAGCGTGGCATCTGCCTTTGTAAAGTCACAGCCTGGCACAGGGTCTGACAGGGTCGCGATCGTAACTGAACGGACGACCAAATGACTGAACAAACATGGCCTTAGGGTAGAGGAGTCGGACCTAGACATCCAGAGATGATAGGAAATCTCCACAAGAGGCAAATGCGTGGAAAGCAGACTGGTGGCCGTCAGGGACTGGGGCGGGGAAGAATGGCGAAGGACGCCTGCTGGTTACAGGGTCTCTTCAGAGTGACAGTGATGCTACAGATTCGGACACTGATGGCGCTTGCACAACACATACGAAAACCCGCAGAACCGGATACTTTACCATTGTGAGTTTTATAATATATGACTTACATCTCAATAAAAATGATAATCTAGATATACAGAGAAAGAGAAGGGATTCCGTGTGGGCAGAACAGGACAAATAAGGACCTGGGCTGTGCTTGACGTTGTGCACGTCTCAGGGGGACTAATACGTGTTTGGCCTAAGCAGACAATTTATGTAGGGAACTTAGTGGGAACTAGGACGAGAAATGTAGGGTAGGGCTACCTAAGTATGTCCTAAATCCTTTCCCTCGGAACATTAGTGTCATGAAAAATAGATGGTCAATAAAAACAGGGTTCTTCAGCCCCGTAGGTCTTGGACACGCTGCATTCTACACATACCCTCTTGGAGCAGTATAATGCACCTTCGTTCATTCAGCGTCCCAGGAAGTTTTACAGAAAAGAAATCATGTGACTGTGCTTAATCCAGGGTATGCAGACCATTTACTAACATCTTGTGGAATGTCGTTTGTGAAACACTGGCCTGGAGCGTAAAGGGTTTTGCATCACAAGCCATAGATTTTGGAATGTATTCTGCCGGCAATGAGAAATCACTGAAAGTTTCTGAGAAGGGAACGGATAGTGATGAAATTAGAGTCTTCTTGAGAGTGAAAGGCCAGTGGTGTTTAGGATGGACGTGAGTGTGAGAAAACAGCGAGACCTATTTAAATGGAACTGTTAAGAGTCTAAGGATGAAGTGACTAAGACGTGCACAACGGGGAGAACTAACATAGTGGCAATGGAAAGCTGTAAGGAAGATTCTAAAGGAAGAATCAATAAAACCTGGTAACGGCTTTGATATGGGAAATGAAAGATACATCAATTGAAAATGGCTCGAAAGTGCATAGTTTGAGTGGCTGAGGGAATGCTGATACCATTGAAAGGAGGAACTGGAAGATGATTCTGGGGATAGGGGATCAAGATAATGATAAGTTCTCCTTTAATCATGTTTGGCTTGAGGTAGCTTTGGGAGATAGGTAAGCTGTTGCCCGTATGGACTGGAACTGAGGTAACACTTGAAGTGTATCAATTCACTTGAAGGACAGAGTTACAGAATATAGAGAAGGAAAGAGTAGAGAATCATGGAAATGTTCACAGTTGGGTGGAGGAGTGAAAAGATAATGCAGAGGAGCGGTGTGAAAATAAAGGACACAGGAACAGATTTCAGTGAGGAGGCAGAGGTTAATAATGAGGGCCAGGGTAAAGAAAGAGGCTATCAGATTTGTTAGCAGTCGGTAATTCGCGGCGCCGCTGAGTACAGTGTGGCTAACGGGGCAGGGAGTGAGGGAAAGAGTGGCTCAGGATGAGGACAGACAGGGAGGCAAGGGCCATGTAGGCCACATGCAGAATTTTGGTCTTTAAGAGCAGTGGGAAACTACAGACAAAGATAAGCAAGGTCACATATTTGAAAATCTAAAACATCATTCTGGTCACTTGATGGAAAAAGGTATGGAAGAAAGCAAGAGATGCAAGGAGACCAGCTAAACGTTTCCTACAGTAGCTGAGGTGAAGATGATAACTTGAACTAGGCTGGTGATGGTGGAGGATGGGAAGAAGTGAATGAATCTGAGCTATTTAGGAGGCAGAACTGACAGGACTTGGTAACACACCAGAAATGGGGGGTGATGCCTATATGTCTGGCTTAGGCAACTAGAAAAACGATGGTGCCATTCCATGAGTTAGGCAACACCACAGGAGTTTTATTTCATGTCCAGTGTGGCTTAGGAGAATCACTAATCGTCAATAAAGTAATGCATCAGCGCAGCTACTCACCCCAAAGTGACCTAGACTGGCCTAGGTGACATACAAGTCAATGACAGCAAATATAGGTGTTGGCTCTTAGGACTTTCTGGGGCTCATAATAGAAGCCAGATTTTTTCTGTCCTCACCATCTTAATAAATACAGCAGTCATACAAATTTCTAACAAAACTAGGTGTTCTGGAACACAATGACTGTCTCTTTAGGTTCTCCTCGGGGCTCCTGAAGTGATTATTGTGTATATCAGTTTTACTGAGATATAATTCAAGTACCATACAATTTACCTATTTAAAGTGTACAATTCAATGGTTTTTAGTATATTCACAGAGTTCTGCAACCATTGCCACAATTAATTTTAGAACATTTTTATCCCCTTTAAAGGGAACCGTGTGCCCGTTAGTCACTCCCCATTTCCCCCAATACTCTTCCCACATCTTTCGGCAACTACTAATCTAATTTCTCTCTCTATAGATTGGCCTGTTCTGGACATTTCAGATAAATGGAGTCACACAGTATGTAGTCCTTATAACAGGCATCTTTCACTTAGCATAATGCTTTCAAGATCCATCCATGTTGTAGCATGTGTCAGTAACTCATTTCTTTTTATGGCAAAGTCTGTTCCCCTCACATGGAAGCCTCTTATGTTGCTTCTCAGGACACAGCCTCTGTTCTTATAGATTGCCCTTACCCCGGGAAAAAATCTCTAAGTCCCTGCTCCAGAGCTTTGGCGGGGGGCAGTGGACCCCTTTCTTCTGAGTGATACACCTGCTTTTAGAGTAGGGTACTGGGTAGGGCGGTAGTCTCTAGTGTTCTCGGCTTGCCTCTTTGGGTGGGGAACCTCTGCCCTATGAGTTAGCTGGGGCAAGGGTCCCAGTGGTCTGACTTGCCTGAGGTAGATCCTTTGCCCTCTAAGTGAGGGCTGGGAGAAGGAAGGGAGGCCTCACTCTTTTGGCCATACTTGCCAAAAATTTAGCCTTTGTAGCTTGGAGCTGAAGGTGGGAGAGAAGTGCTGACAGCCTGCTGCTCTTTGTGGGACATCATATCGTTCAACTGGGAGGCTGAGGGGAGTGGGAGCATTGTTTCCGTGGCCACAGTTTCCTGGAGTGGAGCTTCCATCATGCTGAGCTGGGGGTGGGAGAGGGGGCCGAGTGGGTCATGGCTCAAGTAGCACAGACTCTCAAGGATCCTACCAAGATTTAGTAGATTTTCTTGAAGAGATCCTTTTACATTTTCTGTATGTTCTTAAAACAATTTCTAAAGACTTTAGTTGTTTTTTCTTTCTTTTCCTTCTTTTAAAAGATTTATTTATTTTTAAAGATTTTATTTATTTGAGAGGGAGAGAGAGAGAGAGCAAGCACACAGGAGCAGGGGGAGTGGGAGAGGGAGAAGCAGGCTTCCCACTGAGCAGGGAGCCTGAGGGGCTTGATTCTAGGACTTGGAGATCATGACCTGAGCCAAAGGCAGATGCTTAACCAACTGAGCCCCCCAGGCACCCCTATATTTATTTATTTTTGTTTAAGAGAGAGCGAGAGAGCACGTGAGCCAGTGGGGGGGAGGGGCAGAGGGAGAGAATCCTCAAGCAGACTCGCCGCTGAATGAGGAGCCTGATGCAGGGTTCAAGCTCACGAACCTGAAACCATAACCTGGGCTGAAATCAAGAGTTGGATGCTTAACCAACTGAGCCACTCAGGTGCCCCTAGTTGTTTTTTCTATAATTTTCACCAGTATGGTTGTTTTCCTAGGGAACATGCCCATTCAGATTCTCATATTGCCATTACAGAGGTGGAAGTCTCTAGAAACCTCCTTTTATTAATAAGGAAATTGAGGCCAAGATATTCAGTGCCATCTGCCTAGGGTCACACAGTATGTTTGTGGCACAGATAAGAGTAGAAGCCAGGGGCACTCACAAGCCTTTGACTGGTTATTTTCCCAAGCACACCCTCCAATTTAGTGAAAATGTCTCCATTTTCACCTGATGTTAACAAAGAAATATACTGTTGTTCATATAGATTTTCTTGATTTGATTAATTCTGTGGTTGAACAACTTTTGTATGTGTTTCTTAGCCAACTGCATGTCTTCTTTTGTAGCTTACCTAGCTACAAAAAAAAAGCTATTGCTTTTGCTCATTTTTTTCTGGTGTTGGTAATCTTTTTTTTATTGATTTTTAATTTAAAAATGGATACATAGATGAATGGAGCAGAACAGAGACCCCAGAAACAAACCCATGATTATACGGTCAGTTAATCTATGACAAAGGAGGTAATAATATACAACGGAGGAAAAGATAGTATTTTCAATAAATGGTGCCAGGAAAACTGGACAGCCACATGTAAAAGAATGAAACTGGACCACTTTCTAAGACCATACACAAAAACAAACTCAAAATGAATGAAAGACCTAAATGTGAGACCTGAAACCATAAAAATCCTAGAAGAGAACACAAACAGTACTTTCTCTGACATCAGCCATAGCAACATTTTTCTAGATGTTTCCTAAGGCCAGGGAAACAAAAGCAAAAATAAACTACTGGGACTGCATTTAAATAAAAAACTTTTGCACAGCAAAGGAAACCAGAAACAAAATAAAAAGACAACGTGATAAACAGGAGAAGATATTTGCAAATGATATATCTGACAAGGTACTAACCAAAATATATAAAAAATGTACACCACTCAACCCCCCAAAAACAATCTGATTAAAAAAATGGACAGAGGACCTGAGTAGACATTTTCCAAAGAAGACATACAGATGGTGAACAGACACATGAAAAGAGGCTCAACATTACTCATCATCAGGGAAACGCACATCAAAACCACAATAAGATATCAGCTTACACCAGTTAGATGGGCTAAAATCAAAATGACAAGAAATAACAAGTGTTGGTGAGCATGTGGAGAAAAAGGAACCCTCATGCATTGTTGGTGGGAATGCAAACTGGTGCAGCCACTGTGGAAAACAGTATGGAGGTCCCTCAAAAAATTAAAAATAGAAATACCATATGATGTAGTAATTCCACAATTGGGTATTTACACAAAGAAAACAAAAACACTAATTCAAAAAGATATATGCACCCCTATGTTTATTGCAACATTATAGCCAAGATACGGAAATAACCTATATGTCCATTGACAGACAAATGGATAAGGAAAGTGTGGTGTGTACGTACACACACACACACACACACACACACACACACACACACACACACAGAGGAATATTACACAGCCATAAAAAAGGATGAGCTCGTGCCACTTGAGACAACAGGAATGGATGGACCTGGAAGGTGTTACGCTAAGTGAAATAAGTCAAACTGAGAAAGACAAATACCATATGATTTCACTCATAAGTGGAACCTTAAAAAAAACTGAAACAACAAATGAATACACAAACAAAATGCAGAATCAAACTTATAAACACAGAGAACTAACTGATGGTTGCCGAAGCGGACAGAGGTGGGGGTTGAGCAAAATGGATGAAGGGAAGAAAGAGATCCAGGCTCCCAGTTACGGAATGGACAGGTCACAGGCATAAAGGCAGGGCATAAGGGGTACAGTCAGTGATGTGGTACTAGCCATGTAATGGGTGTAATGGGACAGACGGGGATGGGACAGACGGCAGCTACACTTGTGCATAATGTATAAACTTTGTCAAGTCGCTAAGTTGTAAACCTGAAACTAATGTAACATTGTGTGTCAACTCAAATAAAAAAATAAATAAAAATAAAAATGCTACAAATATTTTATCTAAGTCCATGGCTTATTTTAAAGCTTTCTGTGGTATCTTGGGTCATTCACTAATTTATATAACTGAGGGGCGCCTGGGTGGCTCAGTCGGTTAAGCAACTGCCTTCAGCTCAGATCATGATCCCAGGGTCCTGGGATCGAGTTCTGCATCAGGCTCCCTGCTCAGCGAGGAGCCTGCTTCTCCCTCTCCCTCTGCCCCTCCCCCTGCTTGTGCTTGCTCTCTGTCAAATAAATAAATAAAATCTTTAAAAAATTTCTGTAACTGAATCTATTTTTTTTTCCTGTACCACTTCTGGGTGGGTCCTCTCCATCCCATAATTAAAAAACCTAGTTTCCTATATTTTCTCTTAATACCTTTATATCTTTGATTTTATGTTTAGTTCTTTTTTAATTTTTAATTTTAGTTTTTAAAGATTTATTTATTCATTTTAGAGAGAGAGACAGTGTGTGTGCGAGTTGGGGGAGGGGCTGGGGGGGGAGGGAGAGAGAGCATCCCAAGCAGACGTGGGGCTCGATCCCATGACCCTGAGACTACGACCTGAGCCGAAATCATGAGTCAGATGCCCAAGTGACTGAGCCACCTAGGTGCCCCATAGTTGTTTTTTGTTTTTTAAGATTTATTGATTTGAGAGGGAGGGAGAGAGAGAGAGAGCACGAGCTGGGGGAGGAGCAGAGAGCAAACCCTCAAGCAGACTCCCCACTGAGTGCAGAGCCCAACCTAGGGCTCAATCCCAGGACCCTGAGATCATGACCTGAGCTGAAATCAAGAGTCAGCGTCCTAACTAAGAGAGCCACCCCTCATGTTTAGTTCTTTAATCCATCTGGATATTCATTCTTTTGTTCTTTATTTTTGTGCGTGGTATGAGGTAAAAAACAGTATGAATACTTACCACTTATATACTACTATGTGCTAGACAGCTAAGTACTTAACATATATTAATTATTTAATATTACTAATAACACTATAAAGTAGGTACTAGTATTATCTTTATTTTACAGATGAGGAGACAGAGGCACAGAGAGTTCGGTGATAAGACCAAGGTCATACAGCTAATAAATGGTGTAGCCAGATTTTAAATGGGCAGCCTGGCTCCAAAGTCTGTGTTCAACCACTGTGTTATACTGGCTCTCAGTTTAAAGGTAAGGATTTAACTTTACTTTTTAAATTGTCCTTACGTCATTTTTTTTTTTTAAAGATTTTATTTATTTGACAGAGAGAGAGAGAGAGACACAGCGAGAGAGGGAACACAAGCAGGGGGAGTGGGAGAGGGAGAAGCAGACTCCCTTGCTGAGCAGGGAGCCCGATGCGGGGCTCGATCCCAGGAACCTGAGATCATGACCTGAGCCGAAGGCAGACGCTTAATGACTAAGCCACCCAGGCGCCCCTAAATTGTCCTTATGTCATTTTTTAAATAGACCATCTTTCTCTCAGTGATTTGATATACTTCCTTCATTGCATACTACATTCTCATAGAAATGTGGTCTTTTTCTGGCCTCTATCCTCTTCTATTATTGTGTTTTTGTTTAAACTAATATCATACTTTCAAAATTAATAATACATTATAGTTTTTATATTTGATCAGTCAAATCTTCCCTTGGCTTATTTTCTTTGGGGGAATTTTAGCATCATCACATTTCATTCAAAAAATCCTATTAAGAAATCCTATTGAGGAACATCTGGGTGGCTCAGTCGCTTAAGCGTCTCCCTTCAGCTCAGGTCATGATCCCAGGGTCCTGGGATCGAGCCCCACATCGGGCTCCCTGCTCAGCAAGGGAGTCTGCTTCTCCCTCTCCCTCTGCCTGCTGTTCCCCCTGCTTGTGCTCTCTCTCTCTGACAAATAAATAAATAAAATCTTTAAGAAAAAAAATACTATTGAGATTTTTATTTTGATTGAATTTAGGAAAACTGAGTCTTATTAAGCCTCCCCATCCAGGAACATGGTATATATTCCATTTGTTGGAGAACTATGACATTTTTAGAGCAGAAAGGGAAGATCTGTCGAAAGATACAGACTGAAAATAATGGAGAACTGGTACAGTGCTTCAGGAGGTACAGGAAGATTAAACTCACAGTATAAGATTGCAGGAATATCTCTTCCTTTAAGAAAAAGGTTAAGATGACTAAATAAGTACGATGGCAGAATGTTATGGTTGAAACATGGACCAATGGGGAAACTCATACTTAATGTCCTTCATCTTCTCAATTAAAAAGATATGATGAGATCATTTACTAGGGTCATCATGAAGTAGCTCTAAGTTTTTATCAAAGTACAAAAGGCTTTTTATGAGAGCAGAAAAGGCTTGAAGCAGCCATTTTACTTGAGTTTGCAAAAAACTTGACAGGAATGAAAGGATTTCTGAGCAGTGATAAGAACCCATTTAAAGTTTAACATGAATCCGTATTGGACAGTTCTGTGTTTTTTTTAGAATTTATTTTTATTTTTTTCATAATTAACATACAATGTATTATTTGCCTCAGGGGTACAGGTCTGTGATTCATCAGTCTTACCCAACACCCAGTGCTCTGTGCTTTGCTCTAGTGATTCTGCTGATTAATATCAGGAGAAAAACTGATGGTGGTAGGTCACTAGGCTAGGGAAAAAAATGAAACAGCAGGCATGACCGAAAAAAGAAAAAAGAAAGAAAGAAAGAGAGAGAGAGAGAGAGAGAGAGAGAGAGAGAGAGAGAGAAAGAAAGAAAGAAAGAAAGAAAGAAAGAAAGAAAAAGAAAAGGAAAAAAGGAATGTGGTTACATTGGTCTATAAGAGAATGGGAAGAGCTGAGTTATTTGAAGTCCAAGTGAGAGCAAAGAATAGGTGTGGGGAAGTAAGAGATTATAGTAACTAGAAAAACTTTGAGTTGACAATTTTGGAAATGGAGCTTATATGGGGTATAGACAGTGGCTAAAGAGCAAAAACACCCCCTCCCACCGTGAGGTGGATGAATTGATAACATGGATGCCAAAGTCACTTAGGATAATAAACTGAAGTTACCAAGGAAGGAAAAATTGGGCTCAGAAAGCGCTAGTTCATGACAACACTGATAATAAAGAGACAGAAGACACAGATTTTAAGTGAAGAAAAGCAGCAGGAAGATGGTGTGTAAAAGCACAAAGTGATAACACGAAGCAGAGATTCAGGTAATTTAGTTCCTTCTTCTGCCAAGAAAAAGGGAGTGGGAGAAGATGAGCCCTCCACAAAAACAATTAGTGAGGGACATGTTGTCTTGAGGGAAGATCCTGCTTTGTTCTAAGAGGAAGAAGGGAGAAGAGGTGAAGATTGATAATAAGGAGAATATTGCCTACAGTTCTGTGGGGGAAACACTATCTTTTTTGGGGAGGTTGGATGAAGTTATAGATGACCTTGAGAGTGAGGGTAAGGATTTAGAGAATGCAGAGCTATCAGAGATTTGGGGGGGAAAAGGAGACGTGGGGAAAAAGGAGTGATGTAACAAAGTTGGTGTTTTAGGGCGACATATTTAATAGGGATGAACAGGTAGAACTGGAGAAGAGTTAGAGACCACTTAGGAAACTAACTACAGAAACCCAGAAGAGACACGATATCTAAGCCTGGATCGAAGATTTCTTTGCATTAACCTCAATTCCAGCTACAAGGAGATGTGAAGCTTGGAAGAAGAAAAATTTGATGAAGGAAAAACCCTAGGACCATTGTGCTATGAAGAAAGTGCACCAGGTTCAATTCTCAGCTTTGCTTTTACATAGCTGCATGAGCTTGCATAAGACATTTAATCTTTCAAGGCCTCAGTTTACAAAATAATAAAATTGAAATGGATTAACCTTAAAGATCATTCATTTCAGTTCTAAATTCTATCAGTCAATGAATGAAGCTTTAGATCCTAAGTCTTGTTTATAAGCTATTATAAGATTGGCAGAAGGAGTAATTCTGTCAATACTAAACATGAAAGGAAAGATGATACTGACAAATGGGCAAGCAGTGTTTCTCAAATTTCACAGTGCATACAAGTCACTTGGGGATATTGTTAAAATGAAGATTCTGATTCACTTGTTCTGGGATGGGGCCTGAGTTTCTACACTTCTCACAAGCTCCCAGGGGATGCTGATGCTACTGGTCCATGGACTCTACTCTGAGGAGCAAACTCCTAGAAAGTATAGCTCAGTAGTTTGAATCACCTTAGCTTCCTTTGTAAAAGAAATGAGGCTGCTTTCTCCTGGGCTTCTTGCTGGTTATGCAACATGCCTTTGTGACTCTCTGTGACTCAGATGTCAGCTGTGAGATTTTGTTTGTCCCTTTTATTTAAAAATGTGTAGGGATTTCCCCCTATTACCTATGTTTCTGTATGGTCATAACAATGAACCAGGGAACTTCCACTTCTATGAAATGGAGTAGATGTACTTATCCCTATTCCTTCTACTAAGTACAACTAAAACCCTAGACATTGTTCATAAAATAACCATAAGAAGACTCAAAAAGATATTATTCATAAAACAAATAAAAGACTCTGAAAGGTAGAGAGAAGGAAGACTGGCTAGGGACCTTGGGGCCAAGGAATGACATACTGGTGAGTTCCCTGGGTTTTCAGTTGTTCGTATATCTGACAGTCGGTGCTAGAGATGCCAACAGGCACAGACAAACAAACGCCCCACGAAAAGTATGTTCTCCCTAGACAAAGTACCAGGAAAGGGGCAGCAATGCAAGACAGAAAACCTGTAGACATTAACTATCCTATTACAGCTGAACATCGCAGAAAACACTGTGGTCCTAGCCCCACCCACTCCAGCAAAAGCCGAGTGGGGAGCCTAAATTTCTATCCTTGTGAGGGTGTAATGAGGCACGCCGACCACTGCCTGCATGGTATCAGAGAATGCCAGATAGGGAGACAAGACTTTCATCCCCAATGGCTGGTAATGAGGCATTCTCCTATCCTCTGAAGTATCAGTGGAACCTAGATTTCCACCCCCAGAGAAGGTGGAACAAAAGACGAACAGAGTCTGCAAACACTTGTGAAGAGGCAGGACTTTAACCATCGCACAGCAGATAATGAGGCACCCCCACCATGGTGTCAGTGGAGACCATGTGGGGCACCATCTCCACCCAGCAGTAACAAGGAATCCTCCCCCTTGAGTATCAATGCAGGCCAAGTGGGGAACCTGAGCGTCTATTTCCACCTGGAAGTAATAAGGCCAAACTCTCTACCCTGGCATAGCAGTGCCAGAGAAATCCAGCTAAAACAGAAGGTTCAAATGAGATCCAGAGTCTCATAAACATAACATGAAAATGTCCAGGTTTCAATAAGAAATTATTCATCAGACCAAGAACTAGGAAGAACTCAGACTGAATGAAAAAAGACAATCAATTGATGCCAACACCAAGATGACAGAAATGTTACAATATCTGACAAAGATTTTAAAGTAACCATCATAGCACAGTGAAGGAAACAATCAACAAAATTAAAAGGCAATCTATGGAATGGGAGAAGATATTTGCATATGACATATCTGGTAAACAGTATCCAAAATATATAAAGAACGTGTAAAATCCAACATCCAAAGCACAAATAATCCAATTAAAAAATGAGAAGACTGGAAGAGACATTTTTCCAAAGACATACAGAAGGCCAACAGACACATGAAAAGATGCTCAACATCATGCTTATCATCAGGGAAATACAAATCAAAACCACAGTGAGATACCGCCTCACACCAGTCAGAATGGCTAAAATCAACAACACAAGAAACAACAAGTGTTGGCAAGAATGAGGAGAAAGGGGAACCCTCTTGCACTGTTGGTGGGAATGCAAACTGGTGCAGCCACTGTGGAAAACACTGTGGAGTTTCCTCAGAAAGTTAAAAACAGAACTACCTTATGATCCAACAGTTGCACTACTAAGTATTTACCCAAAGAATACAAAATACTAATCTGAAAGGATATATGCACACTGCTGTCTATAGCTACATTATCTACAAAGCCAAATTATGGAAAGAGCCCAAATGTTGACTGATGAATGGATAAAGAAGAGGTGGTATGTATATATATATGTGTGTGTGTGTGTGTATCTATATATATATATATATATATATATATATATATATAGATACATATATATAAACAGACATATAGACATATATATATACACACACACTAGACACACAAAATAGAACGTTACTCAGCCATCAAAAAGAATGAAATCCTGCCAAGTGAAATAAGTCAGTCAGAGAAACACAAATACCCTAAGATTTCACTCATATGTGGAATTTAAGAAACAAAACAGATGATCACTGAGGGGAAAAAAGAGAGAGGCAAACCAGGAAACAAAGAGACTCTTAACGATATAGAGAACAAACTAATGGTTACCAGAGGGGAGGTGGGTAAGGGGATGGGTTACGTAGGTGGTGGGGATTAAGAAGTGCACTGGTTGTGATGAGCACCAGGTGCTGTACTGCAGTGTCGAATCACTAAATTGCACACCTGAAACTAATATTACACTGTATGTTAACTAAGGGGAATTTAAATAAAAACTTAAAAAAATAAAGTAACCATCATAAAAATGTTTCCATAATGTACATACTTCAAAGAAAAAAAATAGAAAGTCTCAGCAAGGGGTGCCTGGATGGCTCAGTCCGTTAAGCGGCTGCCTTCTGCTCAGGTCATGATCGCAGGGTCCTGGGATCGAGCCCTGCATCAGACTGCTTCTCCCTCCCCCACTCCCCCTGCTTGTGTTCCCTCTCTTGCTGTGTCTCTGTCAAATAAATAAATAAAATCTTTAAAAAAAAAAAAAAAGAAAGTCTCAGCAAAAAACCAGAAGATATAAAGAAGAACCTATGGAAATTTCAGAACTGAAAAATGTAATAGCTGAAATAAAAACCTCCATGAGTATCAGTTAGGAAAGACGTTGGGTTTGAGGTTGGTGTTGAGGAGAGTAACTACCATGACTTTCAGTACTTTGAAGAAACCTCAGATGTGAGGCCTTCTGGCCAAGCTTCTGTGATTTCATATTGCCAGAGCATTTCTGTATCCCTGTGGCTTGCAGCTTTCTATAAGTTTGCTGTGGCAGAACCAAGAAAGAAGGCATATGCAGATTTCTACAGAAATTATGATTCCATGAGAGATTTTGAGGAGATGAAGATGGGTGGTATCTTTCAGAGTGCACAGTGATTTTGGAATGTAAAGAATTCCTTTGGGTTGAGTTCCATTGAAGTTTGTCACTGACCTGTGTTCCTGAACTATGAAACACGAATATTGGGTTATGGAATAGTTTCTCTTGGTAAACAAACAACTAACAAATTAAAAAAAGGAAAAAAAAAACCCTCCATGAATAGGTTCAACAGCAGGATGGAGGAGGCAGAGGAAAGATCAGTGAACTCAAAGAACAACAGAAATTACTCAATCTGAACAACAGAAGAAAATGGACAAAAAATAAGAGAATAAAGCCACCAGGGACTCATGGGACAATGACAAAGGTTTTAACCTTTCTGTCATCAGAGTCCTGAAAGAGAGGACAAAGAGGGTCGGGCTGAGAAAGTACTTGAAGAAATTATGTGTGAAAACTTACCAAATTTGGCAAAAGACATAAACCTACAGATTCACAAAGCTGAGTGAATCCCAAACAATATAAACTCAAAGAAATCCACCCAAGAGACATCATAGTCCAACTTCTGAAACTAAAGACAAAAAAAATATTGAAGGCAGCCAAAGAAAAATAACACTTTACTTACAGGGAGAAAACAAGTTAAACATTAGCAGATTTCTCACCAGAAGCCCTGGAGGCCAGAGAAGTGACACAATATTTTTGAAGTACTGAAAGAAAAGGATCATCAACCTGGAATCTTGTAACAAAAACATCTTTTGGGAATGACAGAGAGATAGAGACATTATCAGATAAAGAGAAACTATGAGAATTTATCATCAACAGATCTTCTCTAAAAAAATGGCTAAAGGCGGGGCGCCTGGCTGGCTCAGTCTGTAGAGCGTGTGACTCTCAGTCTCAGGGTCATGAATTCAAGCCCCACGTTGGGCAGGGAACCTACTTAAAAGAATGGCTAAAGGAAGCTCTCCAAACAGAAAAGAAAGGATAAGAAAGGAACCTTGCAACATCCAAAAGGAAAAAAGAAAATAGTAAACCTGTATTTTTACACAGGTAAATACAATGAGCTTTCCTTCTCCTTTTGAGTTTTCTAAATTATGGTTGAAGGTTGAAGTGAAAATTACAACACTGATGTGGTTCTAAATGTATATACAGGAAAATTTAGGTCAATTATTAAGTGGGGGAGGGTAAAGAGAGGTAAGGTTTCTATTTATTTAAAGATTTTATTTATTCACTTGAGAGAGAGAGACAGTGTGAGAGAGAGGTCGCACACGAGCAGGGGGGAGGGGCAGAGGGAGAGGGAGAAGCAGACTCCCCACTGAGCAGGGAGTCTGACACAGGGCTCGATCCCAGGACCCTGAGATCATGACCTGAGCTGAAGGCAGATGCTTAACCAAATGAGCCACCCAGGCACCCCTAGAGGTAAGGTTTCTATACTTCACTTGAACTGGTAACATGATGACAGCAGTAGACAGTAATAAGTTTCACACACACACACACACACACGTGCACGCACACACACACGCACTCTAATATCTAAAGCAACCACTAAAAAAAAAAAAAGCTACACAAAGAAATACAGTTAATAACATTACAGATGAAGCAAAATGGAATTCCAAAAAATGTTCAAGTAATCCACAGGAAGGCAGGAAAGAGAAAAAAGAAATGAAAAACAGAGAGCAAAACAAACAAAACAAAGAACAAAAAAATGAAGTGGCAGATTTACTCTCTAACGGATTAGTGATCTAAATATACTGCTTAAGGGGCGCCTGGGTGGCTCAGTCGTTAAGCGTCTGCCTTCGGCTCAGATTGGGATCGAGCCCCGCATCGGGCTCCCTACTCTGCGGGAAGCTTACTTCTCCCTCTCCCACTCCCCCTGCTGCTTGTGTTCCCTCTCTCGCTGTCTCTCTCTCTCTCAAATAAATAAAATCTTAAAAATAAATAAATAAATAAATAAATATACTGATCAAAAGACACATTAGTGAAGTGGACTAAAAATGGGCTGTCTATATGCTGTCTACAAGAAATTGACTTCAAATATACAATTATAGGCAGGATGAAAGTAAAAAGATGCAAACAGGTATATCATGTAAACATTAATCAAAAGATAGCAGGAGTGGCAAATTAATATTAGTGACTGTAGACTTGAGAGCAAAGAAAATCACCAGATAAACAGAAAGACAATATATACTGATAAAAAGGTTACTCTACAAAGAAGATATAGCAATCATAAATGTGTATGCATCCAACAACACAGTCACAAAATACATGAAGGAAAAACCAATAGAAGTGAAAGGAGAGCCAAATAATTCCAGTTATAGTTGGAGACTTCAACATGCCTGCTCAAACACTAACAGAACAACTAGCCTGAAAATCAGCAAAGATATATAAGAACTTGGAACACCATCACCCAGTGGGATCTAATCAACATTTACGGAACAATCCTCCTAACAAGAACAGGTTACAATTCTTTTCAAAGTGCCTGTGGAATATATAGTAAGATAGATCATATCCTAGTCCATAAATAAATCTCAAAAAATTTAAATAACTGAAATCATACAAGCTGTGTTTTCTGACCACAACTGAATAATACTAGAATTCAATAACAGAAAGATAAAAGGAAAATCTGTAAACACTTAGAAATTAAACAATACACTTCTAAGTGATTCATGAGTCGAAGAGGAAGTCTTGAGAGAAATAAATAATACAATGAAATAACTGAAAGTGAAAATACAACATAGCAAAATTTGTAGGCACAGGTAAAGCAGCACTGACAGGGAAGTTTACAGCCCTACTAAGTGATTCATGAGTCGAAGAGGAAGTCTTGAGAGAAATAAATAATACAATGAAATAACTGAAAGTGAAAATACAACATAGCAAAATTTGTAGGCACAGGTAAAGCAGCACTGACAGGGAAGTTTACAGCCCTAAAATGCATACATTAGAAAATGAGAAAAAGTCTCAAATTAATAATCTAAGCTCCCATCTCAGGAGCCTAGAAAAAGAGCAAACTAAGTGCAAAGTAAGCAGAACAAAGTAAATAATAAAGATTACAGCAGAAATCAACAAGACTAAAAATACAAAGACAACAGAGAAAAATCATTGGAGGAGCTGGTTCTTTGAGAAGATGGATAAAATTTACTAACTTCTAGCAAGAATGACAGAGAAAAAAAGGAAGACAAATTATCAGTATCAGTAATGAAATACAGTGAATATCACTATAGAACCTGCACACATCAAAAGAATAATAAGGGAATAATACAAAGAACTCTATACACAAAAATTTGACAACTTAGATGAAATGGGTCACTTCATTGAAAACCACAACTGACCACAACTCACCCAACAGAAAACAGGTAATTTGAACAGCTCTATAACTATTAAGAAAAGTAAACTTGTAATTTAACAACACTTGAAAAAAATATCCAGGCCCAGATAGTTTCACTGGAGAATTCTATCAAACATTCAGAAAATTATTAACATAAAATCTATACAATCTTTTCCAAAAATATGGAAGAGAAGGGAACATACCCCAATTCATTTTATAAAACATTAGTATTACCCTGATACCAAAAGCAGACCAAGACAGTATACAAAAAGAAAACTAGAGGCCAATATCTCTCATGAATATAGATGAAAAATCTTTAACAAAAACACTAGCAAATAGAATTAATCAATATATAAAAAGAATTATGCACCATGATCATGTGGGGTTTATTCCAAGGATGCAAGGCTGGTTCAACATTTAAAATTGGTCAATGTAATTCACTATATTATATAGAAAAAAAGTCACATGATTATACCAACTGATGCAGGAAAAGCATGTGACAAAATTCAACACTCATTCATGATAGATTCAGGGAAAAAAAATGGGGTTAGGGAGCTTCTTCAACTTGATAAAGAGCCTCTACAAAAACCTACAGCTAACATTATACTTAATGGTGAAAGACTGAATGTTTTCCCCGATAGTGAACAAGGCAAGAATACCCACTCTCACCACTCTTAACATAGTGCTGGAAGTTCTAGTCAGTACAATAAGGCAAGAAAAGGAAAGAGAAGGCATATATAGCGGAAAAGAAGAAATAAAACTGTCCGTATTTGAGAAGGGGGATTAAGAGTACGTTTATCTTGATGAGCACTGAGTAATGCATAGAATTAATGAACTGTTACACTGTACACCAACAAATATAACACTGTATGTTAATTATACTTCAATAAAAAAGAAGAGAAAGACCCTAAAACAAAACAAACAACAAATCAACAACAAAAAAACACCTGTCCCTATTTGCAGAGGACATGATTGTTTACATAGAAAATCCTAAGGAACCTTTCCCCCCAAAATTCCAGAAATGAGTATGTTCAGCAAGGTTGCAGGATTCAAGACAAACACATAAAAATCTACTGTATTTCTTTATACAGTAGACCCTTGTACACATGGGTTTGAACTGTGCAGGTACACTTACACACAGATTTTTTTTATACATTCAGTACAGTACTATAAATGTGTTTTCTCCTTCTTATGATTTTCTTAATAACATTTTTGTTTCTCTAGCTCCCTTTATTGTAAGAATACAGTATATAATACATATAACATTGAAAATATGTGTTAACTAACTATGTTATTGGTAAGTCTTCCCATCAACAGTAGGCTATTAATAGTTAAGTTTTTGAGTAGTTAAAAGTTATACATAGATTTTTGACTGTGTGATGGTTGGCACCCCTAACTCCCATGTTGTTCAAGAGCCAACTATATTAGAAATTAATACATGGACATCATTTACAATCACTCAAAAAAACCTGAAATACTTAGGTATAAATCTAACAAAACATGTACAGGACTTATATGTTGAAAAGTACATAATGCTAATGAAAGAGATAAAAAAAACTAAATAAAGAGACATACTTTGTTCATGGATTGGAAGATTCAATATAATAAAGATGTCAATTCTTTTTCAGTTGAGATATAACTAAAGATGTCAATTCTTGATATACACTGCACTGGGTTGGATAGTGTCCCTCAAAATTCATGTTCTTCCTGGAACCTCAGAATGTGACCATATTTGGTAACAGGGTCATTGAAGATGTAATTAAGTTAAGATGAGATCATACTGGAGTAGGATGGACCCTTAACCCAATAATAGCTGGTGTCCTGATAACAAGACAGAAGAAAAACAAGAGACTCGTAAGAAGAATTCCATGTGATGACAGAGACAGAAATTGCAGTGATAAATCCATAAGCCAAGGAACGCCGAACATTGTCAGCAACCACTAGAAGCTAGGAAGAGACAAGGAAGGATCCTCCCCCTAGAGACTTCAAAGAGAGTGTGGCCTTGCCGACACCTTGATTTCAGACTTCTAGCTTCCAGAACTGTGAGAGAAGTTTCTGTTATAAGCAGTTAGTGGTAATCTGTTTTGGCAGTCCTAGGAAATGAATACTGTTCAACACAATTGCTATCAAAATCCCAGAAAAAATATTTGTAGACATAGACAAGAGTATTCTAAAATAAATATGTAAAGGCAAAGGAACTAGAACATCCAAAACAATTTTGCAAAAGAATAAAGTGGGTGGAATCACTCTACCTGATTTTAAGACTTATTATATAGTTACAGTAATCAGGACTGTGTGATATTGGCAGAGGGATAGACACATAGAGAACAGAACAGAGAACCCAGCAACAGACTCACATGAATATGCCCAACTGATCTCTGTCAAAAGCACAAAAGCAATTTAATGGAGGAAAGACAGCCTTGTCAAGAAAATGGTGCTAGAACAATAGACATGCATAGGCAAAATGAACTGTAACCTAAATCTCATACCTCATACAAAAATTAACTTAACATGTATCATAAACTTAAATGTAAAACAGAAAACTATAAAAACTTTAAAAAACCCAAGGGAACTGGGGAAAAATCTTTGGGATGTAGCGAGGCAAGGAGGTCTACAACGGACTTGACACCAAAAGTAGGATCAGTGAGATGAAGTTGATGAAATGGACAAATTAAAAAAAAAACTTTTGTTATGTGAAAGACCTTGTTAAGCTGATGAGAAGACAAGCTGCAACTGGGAGAAAATATTTTCAAGTCACGCATCTGACTAGTATCTACACTATAAAGAACTCTCGAAACTGAACAGTAAACAAGCAAAACAATCCAACTACAAAATGGACAAAAGATACGAACAGACATTTCACCAGAGAGGATATGCAGACCGCAAATAAGCACAGGAAAAGCTGGTCAGCATCATTAGCTGTTAGGGAAATGCAAATTAAAACCACAAAAGATATTGTGACACACCTATCAGAATGGCTAAAATAAAACAATAGTGACAACACCAAATACTGACAAGGGTGTGGAGATTCTGGATTATTCACACATTTCTGGCAAGAATGTAAAATGTTACGGACACTCTGGAAAACAGTTTGGCAGTTTCTTTAAAATCTAAATATGCAATTACTGTATGAGCCAGCAGCTGCCTTCTTAGGTACTATCCCAGGGAAACGAAGACTCATGTTCACACAAAAACCTGTACCCAAATGTTTACAGCAGCTTTATTTGTCATAGCCTCAAACTAGAAACAACCCAGATGACCTTCAACAGGTGAATGGTTAAATGAACCGTGGTACCAGTTCATCCATACCATGGAATACTATTTAGCAATAAAAAACAATGACGTACTGATACATGCAACAACTTGTAACTTGATGAATCTCCAGAGAATTCTGCCCACTGAAAAAAAGCCAATCTCAAAAATTAGATACTGTATGATCTGTCATTACGGAAATGACAAAATTACAGAAACTGATGATAGGTTAGTGGTTGCCAGGTATTAAGGAGGGGCTGGGGTGGGAAAGAAGTAGGTGGGAACTATAGAAGGGCAATATGAGGTATCCTTGTGATAGAAAAGTTCTGTGTCTTTTTTTTTTTAATTAATTTATCTATTTGACAGAGAGAGAGACAGAGAAGGAACACATGCAGGGGGAGGGGGAGAGGGAGAAGCAGGCTCAATCCCAGGGATCACGACCAGAGCTGAAGGCAGACGCTTAACGACTGACCCACCCAGGCGCCCCGAAAAGTTCTGTGTCTTGACTGTAATAATGTCAACATCCTGGTTGTGATATTGTTTTATATAAGATGTTACCAATGGGGGAGACTGGGTAAAGCATACATAAGATCTCTTGTATTATTTCTTACAACTGCATGTGAATCTACAATTATTTCAAAATAAAATTTTAATTAAGAAAAATCAGAGCAATCCATTTTCTCTTAAAAATCATCTAGAATATGAACCTAAATATAGGCTTGCCTGTTTAAGCATGTAAGTCATCCTTCTTGCTTTTTCATTGGCAGTAGCTTCTGAATACCAAGTTGAGCCTTTCCTTTGAACTGAATCCTAGCAAGAGCAGGTAAAGAAGATGTGTGTTCTGGTGGAAAGAGCCCTGGAAGTGAGGTCAGATGACCTGAGTTCTAGTCCTGACTCTCATTCATTCGCCATATGAATTTAGGCAAATTGGTAACTCGACTTTTTTGGAAGGCAGCTATGCTCACCACTATACTACCAACGGGGTAACTTGACTTTTCTGAAACTTAAGAATTTCCTCATTTGTAAGGATTTGTCAAGGATAGTAATACAGCACTCTCTCTTTCACAGAATTGCTGGGGATGGGGGCAGGGATCATATGAAATAATGGATGTAAGAATGCTTTGTAAAATGTAAAGCATGGTACTGTGAGACACGAGGTTTTATATTTGGGCAACAGCCATTTTGCCACAGTATGGAGGCACTTGATAAAGGTTATCTGCTCAATAAATAATGAATGAGTGACAGGTCATTACAAAACTCAAACAAGGGCAGAATTTTCTCCCAAGCATTTAAAACAAAGGAGATACATAACACATTCAATCAAACAGGAAAAAGCAACATATATTATATAAGGAGCCAACAGGATTATTAAACTAATCTCTGCATAAGAAAGTGAACTATCCCACCATGTTTCAGGGGATGAGCAATAATGGATGTAAGACTTGTCAAAAAAGTAGAAAAACACTGAGCTCTCTAGCAGGAAACCCAAGAGCCAGGGAGATGGAACAGTAATAGACAGAATAAAAGTGGCAAAAAAAAAAAAAAATTGCTCAGAGAAGTTTAGGCCTTATATAGAGACTATGGAAATGGATCAATTTGGATTTACAGTACAATTTAATTTTAGTTTGTATTAGTTACTATGGCAAACACATCTGAAGGTCCAGATGAGGCTCATGGCTTAGAAATAGAATTTTCTCTTCTTCCCAAAAGAAAGTAAAAAAAATATATATCCAAAATGTTCAATGCTAACGTTTTTTTAAAACTTAAATTCACACAGGCCATAATTACACAGCTCCAGGAGAATTCTAGGTTTTTGAAGTCGATGCTGGTTTGTTCCAGGTTGTCACCCTGCTATACTGTTCCACCATCTGCTGTGGTTTGCACATATTTTTACATGAAGAGGCAACTGAGCCCAAAGCAGAGTCAGGATCCTCAGTTATTAACATGGACTCAAATAATGACTTTCTGTGTGACTTTAAGCAAGCCATTTAACCTTAACATTTTATAGCTCCCTTATAATAACAATACCGCCTTACATGTGTATGAGCTGTTAAAGTTTACAACACATATTATTATTTTAATTGATCCTTAAAACCTCAGTGTGGGAGTCAGAGCAGGTATTATTTCCATTTTACAAATGAGGAAACCAAAGTCAAACAGCACAGGAGGGATATCCATATGGAAAATCAAACAAATAAGAGACCCTACCTTACACCATAAATAAAACAATTAAAAATGGATCATAAACCTATATGTAAGAGATAAAAGTATAAAAACTGCTACAAGAAAACACTGGAGAAAATCTTTCTAAATTTGAGATAGGCAAAGATTTCTTATCATGACCAAAACATGAACAATAAAAGAAAAAATTGATAAATTAGACTTCATCAAAACTTAGAACTTTTGCTTTTTAAGTTATGTCATTAAGAAAATGAAAAGACAAGCCAGAGATTGGGAGAAAATAGTTACAAACTGTATACTATAAATGATTTGTACCTAGAATATATAAATAAATCTTACAACTCAATAAGAACCCAATTTTTAAAATGGGAAAATAATCGAATAGACATTTTCCCAAAGAAGGCATATAAATGGTCAATAAACACATAAAAAAATTATCAACGCCATTAGCCATCAAGAAAATAATTACAAGTCAAAACCACAATGAGCTACCACTACATATTCACTAAAATGGCTATAATGAAAGAGATAGACAGTAACAGTGTCGATGAGGATGTGGAGGAATTAGAACCCTCATACACCGCCGGTAGGGATGTAAAACAGCGCAACCACTTTGGAAGACAGATTGTAGCTCCTCAGAAAGTTAAACATAAAGTTACCAAATGACCCAGAAATTCATATATTCAAGAGAACTGAAAACATGTGTCCACACAGAGTTGTATACAAATGTCATTGCAGTATTATTCATAATAGCTAAAAACTAAAACCATCTCAAATGTCTACCAACTAGTGAGTGGGTAAAGAAAATGTGATATATCCATTAAGTAGAATATAATAATATAGGAAGGATTAAAATACTGATATATGCTACATGGATGAGCCTCAAAAATACTATGTTAAATTGAAAGAAGCCAGACACAAGAGATCACACGCTGCATGGTTTCATTCATATGAAGTGTCCAGAAAGAGAAAATTGACACAGATAGAAGGCAGCTCTGTGGTTGCCTGGGCCTTAAGGTGAGAACAGGGAGTGACTGCAAATAGGTGAGAGGAAACTTTGGGGTAATGGAAATATTCTAAAACTGGATCATGGTGACAGCTGCATTAACTCTATAAGCTTACTAAAATCACCAAATGGTACACACACAAAGGCTACATTTCATGGTATGTAAATTACACCTCAATAAAGCTAATTTAAAAATCACTGAATAAACCTGTGCTGAAAAGAAAAAAATCAGCAGAGGAGGGACAAATATATAGGTCCTCAGTGTTCCTTCTACTCTATTACCTGCCTTGGAGAAATGGAAGGAATAACAATAAGGTTTTTCAAAGGGTTAGTATCATCACAGGGGAAGTAACAATTCTACCAAGTTTTAAAATTCCAGGTGGTACTGCTATTTTCATTTAATCCATAGTATACTTGTATCAGAAATTTTCTACTTTTAACTCTTTACGTTTCATAAACCCAGGGAAATTTTATAGTGTGTAAGTATACTGAAATATGAATTCATTTACCCTAAAACTCACATCAGAAAGCACTATTCTATGTAATTTCTAACACAGAAGACAGTTTTAATTTTAAAGAACAGCTTAATATCACTGGTTGACTTACGGTATGGATAATAATGCTCAGAGCATCTTCAAAATGACCCCAAATTTCTTCCAGGGGACAGAGTTCTGTACTTGGCACCCCATCTGGCACTAAGAGGTTAATTAAGTTGTGCATACATTTGCTGAAATCAAAAAGAGAAAACTCATCCCAAAAGGAAATAAATCATTGGCTTCATGGCTAAGACAAGTAAAATCTGGATCTCATCCCAGACTACAAGCTTCAAAACACTTCTGTTCTTCCCTCATTTTTATCTGGCCTCCAACCTCAGAAGACAGATTTTTGAAGCTATAAAAGGGGCTGACCAATCCTTCTTTTTATTATGCCTATGGTTGTCTTTCACCTTTTTTTAGTTTCCTGCACTAAGGAGTTGTAGCTGTTTATTATATTTTATGAGCTGGTTCAATCTATAGGCACTTTAAAGCATCTTGTTACATCCCCAAATGGGCAAGGGAATTGGGATTTAAACTAGGAATAATTCCAGGAGAACTGTCTCTCATGTCTCAGAAAAGAAAGACTGTAATAAAGTTTTCCATAGAAAAATCACACAACATCATTTCCCCCACGTCTAGGCATAGAAAACATAAAATCTCTAATAAATATGAGATTTATATAAATTTTATATAAAAATATAATAATAATATAATATAAATATAATAATTTATATTTTATATAAAAAGATTTATATAAAATAAATAATATTTTGTATTATGATGCACAGCACTTATTAGTCCTTAAAGAAAGGTGCTTAGAGAAAACATCTGGGGCAAATACTGCAAAATGTTAACATTTGTTAAATTTGGGTGGTGGATACATTGGTGGTTGTTATATTAATCTCTGAAAGGTACTTAGAAATTTTATCATATATATAGTCTCACACAAAGAAGCAACTTTGCCCCTTTTTTTCCTCTTTTGGGAAATTCAGACTCTTTGACATAGCTAATTAATTCTTGGTCTATAATACAACTCTAAATATGGAGCTGTTTTGAGGGCTTTTTAGTTCAGGAGTTATAGGAGTGCCCTGATCTATCTTTTGAGTTGGACAAGCTGAGTATGACTGATGACTTATGGGGCATTGACCATAGCTCTTTTGGCTATCAAAAAGCCTAGCTTCAGTGTTAAGTTACATTTACTAACCTGTATTTCAAAACGTCAATGGATTCTTTCATTTTGTAAAGCAATAAAGCCCTTTTCAAGGCCTTCAGAGCAATGGAAGGATAGTGTGCAGGCATTTCCACTGCTAATGCTATAGGAAGGAAAGAAAAAAGGCTGTGAGCACCTTATCTATCAGTTTTCATCCCAGGCTACAACTTGCTCTCTCTAATGAAACTGGCCTGAAATAGATTAACACAAACAAACCAACCAACAGACAAAAAAACCTAAAAATGAATTTTATGAAATGAGGGGTCCATGGTGGCTTTCAGAGACAGCTTATAGATTCTGGGCAGAGTAACATGGTAGGGTCACCGGGCTCATGTTCTCGTCAGCAAACATCAATAGAGAACCTACTGTTTCTGTGACCCTGCACATAGTCATACACATAAAGCAATAATCTTATGAGCCAGAGTCAAGGAGGGGCACACAAAGGTGGAAACAAAAAGCAGATCAGTAAAAGGGCAATAATCAAAAACAGATTTATACTACAATATGCTGTTCTGGTCTGATACTAAAAACAGGAAACACTTGACATGAGAGTGAGTGTCAGAGATAATAAACCCTAAAACTTCCAAATGCATTTAATTGGAGATCCATTATACAAGAAGTGGTCACCATCACATGTCCATAAAGTATAGACCACCTGTTCCATGTCTCTAGGAATTTTGCCTTGCGAGATAAGGAAAGGCAAATGTGACCTTTGTGCACTTGGGGCTACCTAATACCTTTATTAACTACACACCAGCTCCCGAGGAGGGTAAGAGAGAAAAAAGGGAAAATAATTAGGCCATTTCCTGCAGCATATCCCCATGCAGGTTCCGGGACCCCAAATACTTTTTACTTACAGCCCAACCAGAAATTTGAGAGTGGCAATTGTGTTAAAAAAAATATTACCAGTATTTCCTTGTACACTTTATTTTTTTAAAAGATTTCATTTTTAAGTAATCTCTACACCCAACGTGGGGCTCGAACCTACAAGCCCGAGATCAAGAGTCACGCGTTCTACTGACTGAGCCAGCCAGGCGCCCCTCTTTGTACACTTTAATAAGTTGCTAAGATTGCATCACCTTTGATCAGTGAAGCAGTTGACTGTCATTTCTATCTAGCTGAGTAAAACTAACTTTCCAAAGTTCAAGCTCCCCCTATTGTGTAGTTATATAATTCAATTCCACACCTAGAATAGGCACACCTATTATGAGTAATGCACTTTACTCGGGTTTCTAAGTACACCAGACACAAGCAATTATTTTTCATGACCCTAAGGAGCTTATAGTCTCATATAAAAAAAAAGATATATGCATTAATGATTATAATACATGACAATTTGAGAATACCATTAGAGAAGGAGAAACAAAGTGCTATGAAGAAACATTATATCCCACCCGAGGGTAAAAAATGAAGAACAGAGAGAAGAATAAAAAGTAGTACAATCTAAATGGGTAACAGTCTTCCAAAAACATAAATATAGCACTTACATGCGATTATTTCAAATATTTTACTATCCAAATGAGGCAGTTCCCACACCGATTCCAGGAAGCTGTCAAGTAACGGATCATTCATTTTGGCTTTAACTTCAAACTCATACAGCAGAAGCAATGTCTCACATGGATCACTTGAGAAGTCCCCTAAGAGGGAGGCAAAAATGCAACATTCTCTGTGATTATATTTTATTATTCTATTCTAATCTCTCTTCTGGGGAGATTTTTCTGTTGAGGAAAACTAATTCTATTTACAATTTGAAGGTTGTCCTAGCGTCTGTATATAGATGTTTTACATTTTTAAATCATTAGATACATTTTTACATTTTAAATCATTAAATGCATTATAAATTTAAATCATTAAATACACTTTTACATTTTAAATCATTAACTACATTATAAATTCACCAACACTTTAAGCACCCTATAATGCATTCAGTAGCATTGCCTACATTTCCTGAAATTATTGCCATGATGTTCCTAAATAGCCTGAAAAAGTGCTGCTACTATCTGATCCAAATCCAATGTTTATGTGCCTCTCTTTAATGACTGTGTTAACCAAAAGATACAGTGCTGTATAAACTAACTGTGGTTTTATTTTAAGCAAAGTAAAAGAGAATTTCCAAATTATTTCATTTAGTCAGTCAACAATATTTCTTGGGTATCACCATGGGCAGAAACTTGTATCAGATGGCATATACCACACGATGTGAGATGGTTTTCATTCATCCTGGTTAGACTGAATTTTTAAAAAAGTTTTTCTTTTTTAAAGATTTTATTTATCTGAGAGAGAGAGAGAGAGAGTAAGTGAGAGAGCACAAGCTGTGGGGAGAGGCAGAGGGAGAGGGAGAAACAGGCTTCCCGCCGAGCAGGGAGCCCGATGCGGGGCTTGATCCCAGGACCCTGGGATCATGACCTGAGCCAAAGGCAGCTGCTTAACCGACTGAGCCACCCAGGCACCCCTAAAAAAATTTTGAGGTACAGCACACATACAATAAACTGAATAAAAACCCGTTAATCTTAGGTTCTTGGGGATTTTCTATGTAGACAATCATGTCATCTGTAAATATATGTGGTTTTATTTCTTCTTTTTCACTGTAGGTCTTCTTTCCATTCTTTGCTTGGCTCATTGCACTGGCTAGGACTTCTATGATGATGTTGAACAGGAGTGAGTGTAGATATCCTTGACTTGTTCCTACCCATAGAGAGAAAGCATTCAGTCTTTCGTCATTAAATATGTCATTAGCTGTAGTTTTATCTTTGTAGATGCCCTTTATCAGGTTTAGAAACTTCCCTACTATTCTTAGTTTGCTCAGAGTATTTTTTTAATTATAAATGGATGTTCAATCTTTTCACTTAATCTGTTGATATGGTAAATTAATTGAGTCTACAATGTTGAACCTAGGATAAACCTCACTTGGTTATGGTCTCTTATGCTTTTCAAATTTTACTAAATTTAACTTGTTAATATTTTGTTGAGGATTTCTGCAGCAATTTTCTTTTTTAAAAAAAATTTTTAATTAACACATAACGTATTATTTGTTTCAGGGGTACAGGTCTGTGATTCATCAGTCTTACACAATTCACAGTGCTTCCCACAGTACATACCCTCCCCAATGTCCATCACCCAGCCACCCAACCCCTCCCACCCCCCTCCATTTCAACAACCCTCAGTTTGTTTCCTAAGATTAAGAGTCTCTTATGGTTTGTCTCCCTCTCTGGTTTCATCTTGTTTCATTTTTCCCTCCCTTCCCCTATGATCCTCTGTCTTGTTTCTCAAAATCCTCATATCAGTGAGATCATATGATACATATCTTTCTCTGATTGACTTATTTCGCTAAGTGTAATACCCTCTAGTTCCATCCATGTCATTGCAAATGGCAAGATTTCATTTTTTGATAGCTGCATAATATTCCATTGTATATATATACCACTTCTTCTTTATCCATTCATCTGTTGATGGACATCTAGGCTCTTTCCATAGTTTGGCTATTGTGGACATTGCTGCTATAAACACTGGGGTGCACGTGCCCCTTCGGATCCCTACATTTGTATCTTTGGGGTAAATACCCAGTAGTGCAATTGCTGGGTCGTAGGGTAGCTCTATTTTCAACTTTTTGAGGAACGTCCATACTGTTTTCCAGAGTGGCTACACCAGCTTGCATTCCCACCAAAAGTGTAGGAGGGTTCCCCTTTCTCCGCATCCTTGCCAACATCTGTTTCCTGACTTGTTAATTTTAGCCATTCTGACTAGTATAAGGTGGTATCTCATTGAGGTTTTGATTTGGATTTCCCTGATGCCGAATGATGAGCACTTTTTCATGTGTCTCTTGGCCACCTGGATGTCTTCTTTGCAGAAATGTCTGTTCATGTCTTCGGCCCATTTCTTGATTGGATTAGTTGTTTTTTGGGTGTTGAGTTTGATAAGTTCTTTATAGATTTTGGATACTAGCCCTTTATCTGATATGTCATTTGCAAATATCTTCTCCCATTCTGTTGGTTGTCTTTTGGTTTTGTTGACTGTTTCCCTTGCTGTGCAAAAGCTTTTTATCTTGATGAAGTCCCAATAGTTCATTTTTGCCCTTGCTTCCCTTGCTTTTGGTGATGTTTCTAGGAAGAAGTTGCTGTGGCTAAGGTCAAAAAGGGTGCTGCCTGTGTTGTCCTCAAGGATTTTGATGGATTCCTGTCTCACATTTAGGTCTTTCAACCATTTTGAGTCTATTTTTGTGTGTGGTGTAAGGAAAAGGTCCAGTTTCATTCTTCTGCAGGTGGCTGTCCAATATTCCCAACACCATTTGTTGAACAGACTGTCTTTTTTCCATTGGACATTCTTGTCTGCTTTATCGAAGATTAGTTGACCATAGAGTTGAGGGTCCATTTCTGGACTCTCTATTCTGTTCCATTGAGCTATGTGTCTGTTTTTGTGCCAGTACCATACTGTCTTGATGATTACAGCTTTGTAACAGAGCTTGAAGTCTGGAATTGTGATGCCACCAGCTTTGCTTTTCTTTTTCAACATTCCTCTGGCTATTCGGGGTCTTTTCTGATTCCATACAAATTTTAGGATTATTTGTTCCATTTCTTTGAAAAAAAGTTGATGGTATTTTGATGGGGATTGCACTGAATGTGTAGAGTGCTCTAGGTAACATTGACATCTTCACAATATTTGTTCTTCCAATTCATGAGCATGGAACGTTTTTCCATTTCTTTGTGTCTTCCTCAATTTCTTTCATGAGTATTCTATAGTTTTCTGAGTACAGATTCTTTGCCTCTTTGGTTAGATTTATTCCTAGGTATCTTATGGTTTTGGGTGCAATTGTAAATGGGATCGACTCCTTAATTTCTCTTTCTTCTGTCTTGTTGTTGGTGTATAGGAATGCCACTGATTTCTGTGCATTGATTTTATATCCTGCCACTTTACTGAATTCCTGTATGAGTTCTAGCAGTTTTGGGGTGGAGTCTTTTGGGTTTTCCACATAAAGTATATCATTCTGCAGCTATTTTCATAAGGAATATTGGTCCATAGCTTTCTTTTCTCATATTTTGTCTCGTATTGGTATCAGGGTAAAAATGGTCTCATAAAATGAGCTGGGAAGTATGCCTTCTTCTTTCTGGAAGGGTCTGTATAAAGCTGGTGTATGTCTTTATTTTATAGAATTCCCTACTGGAGTTTTCTTTGTTACAAGATTTTAAACTACAAATTCAATGGTTATAGGACTATTCAGATTATCTATTTCTTCTTGAAGGAGCTTTGTTAGTTTGTGACTTTGAAGGAATTTGTCCATCTCATCTAAGCTGTCCAAGTCATAGGCATAAAGCTGATCATAATAGTTCCTTATCATCTTTTTAAATGTCTGCAGGATCTGTAGTGATGTCTCTATTTTCATTCTTGACATTGTTAATTTGTTTCTATCTGCCTAGGTAGAGGTTATCAATTGCACTGCTCTCAAAACAACAACAACAACAATACAGCTTTTGATTTAATTGTTTTTAATTTATTTTGTTTTTAATTTAATTTTTTAAGATTTATTTTTAAGTAACCTCTCCACCCAATGTGGGGCTCAAACTCACAACCCCAAGATCAAGAGTTGCACACTGAGCAACTGAGCCAGCCAGGCACCCCTGTTTTAAATTTTATTCATTTCTGCTCTTATTTCTTTTGTTCCACTTGATTGGGTTTAATTTGCTAATTTTTCCTAGTTTCGTAAGGTGAAGGCTTAGATTATTTGAGATCTCTATCTAATTGTATAAATTTTTGTCTGAACACTGCTTTAGTTGTATCCTCTCATTTTTTCTATGTGTTTTCATTTTCATTCCACTCAAGCTATTCCTGATTTCCTTTTGTGACTTGCTCCTGGACCCATGAGATTATTGAAAAGTGTGCTGTTTAATGTCCAAATATTTGGAGATTTTACAGATGGCTCTGTATTATAGTTTTATAATTTAATTCCATTATGGTCAGAGAAAGTACTTTGTATGATTTCAATACTTTTACATTCTTTGAAGTTTGTTTTATGGTTCGGAATATGGCCTATTGTGATGAATGTTCGGTGTGCATTTGAAAAAAGAAATGTGTATTCTGCTATTGTAGGATAGAGTATTCTATAAATGTCAATTAGATCAAGTTGGTTGAGAGTGTTGTTCATGTGTTCTATATCCTTATTGACTCTCTGTTGACTTCTATTGATTACTGAGAGATGAGTATTGAAGTCTACAACTGTAGTTATGGATTTGTCTATTCCATTGTTCATTTCTATCAGTTTTTGCTTCATGTATTTTGAAGCTGTTGTTAGGTACATTACATATTTAGGATAGTTATGATGTCATGTTTAATTGATCACGTTTTCATTATGTTCCTCTTTATCCTGAGTAATGTTCCTTGTTCTAAACTGTTTTTTGCTCGATATTAATATAGTCATTCCAGCTTTCTTTTTCTTAGTGTTTGTATAGTGTACCTTTTTCAATTCCTTTTATTTTTGACCTATCTATGTCTTCATATTTAAGTGGGTTTTTTTTTTTTTGTAGACATGTAGTTGGGTCTTGATTTTTTATCCAATCTGACATTCTTCATCTTTTAAATCGTGTGTTTAGACCAGGGGTGAGCAAACTACAATCTGTGGGCTGGCTGTCTGTTGTCCAAATAAAGTTTTATTTGAACACAACCATGTCCTTGGTTTAAATATGGTCCATGTATTCCTGTGACAATGGCAGAGTTGAGCAGTTGTATCCAAGACCTGCTAGCCTAAAATATTCACTATTGGCACTTTAAGAAAAGTGCCCTAACCTCTGATTTAGACCATTTATATTTAATGCAATTATTGATAGTTGGGTGTTCTTGAACTTCATAAAAATGAATTATATGTAGAAGTATACAGAAGATCAATAAGGAAATAAAAAAATGAAAACATTGTAAGCCAACTAGACCTAACAGACATTTATAGAACACGCCCCCCCCAAACAGCAGCAGAATATACATTCTTCTCAAGTGCACATAGACTATTCTCTAGGAGAGACATATGCTAGGTCATAAAACAAACTTCAGTAAATTTCAAAGTATAAAATAATGCAAAGTATGTTCTGTGACCATAATGTGATAAAATTACCAGTTAATAACAGAAAAAAACTGGAGAAATGCACAAATATATGTAAAATAAAAACACCCTTAAACAACCAGTGGGTCAAAAAATAAAAGAGAAATTAGAAAACACTTTGAAATGAATAAAAATGAGGACACAATAATACCAAAACAAATGGGATACAGCTAAAGTAGTGCCTAGAGGAAAATTTATGTCTCTAAGCACCTACATTAAGGAGAAACATCTCAAATCAATAATCTAAACTTCTACCTTAGTTAAGACCAAAATAACCCAAACAAGTAAAAGGCAGAGAATAATAAAGATTGGAGTGCAAATGAATAAATTAGAGAATAGGAAAACAATAGAAAAAATTAATGAAATGAGAAGCTAATTCTTTGAAAAGATCAAAACTGACAAATCTTTAAAAGCCTCATTACTAGAATCAGATGTGAAAAAAGGAGACATCACTACCAACCTTAGAGAAGGTTGGTAGTGATGTCTCCTTTTTTCACATCTGATTCTAGTAATGAGGCTTTTAAAGGATTTACAAAGGACGTTATGAACAACTGTATGCCAGTAAGTTAGATAACCTGTATGAAATGGACAATTTCCTAGAAAGAAAAACTATGGAAATGGACTCAAGAAGAAACAGACAATCTAAACAGACCTATAATGAATAAAGTAATTTATTTTTTATTTTTTTTATTTATTTATTTTTTTTTTTTAAAGAAACTTTTTTTTTTTTTTTTTTTTAAGATTTTATTTATTTATTTGAGAGAGAGAATGAGACAGAGAGAGCATGAGAGGGTCAGAGGGAGAAGCAGACTCCCTGCCGAGCAGGGAGCCTGATGTGGGACTCGATCCCAGGACTCCAGGATCATGACCTGAGCTGAAGGCAGTCGCTTAACCAACTGAGCCACCCAGGCGCCCAAAGTAATTTATTTTTTAAAAAGATTTTATTTACTTATTTGACAGAGAGAGAGAGCATGCGTGAGTGCACATAAGCAGGGGGAGCAGCAGAGGGAGAGGGAGATAAAACAGGCTCTCTGCTGCAGGGAGCCGGATGCAGGGCTTGATCCCAGGACCCTGGGATCATGACCTGAGCCAAAGGCAGACGCTTAACTGACTGAGCCATACAGGCGCACCAATGAATAAAGTAATTTAAACAGTTTTAAAAACTATGGAAAAAGAAAAGCCCAGGCCTAAACAGCTTCACCACTGGACTGTACCAAACATTTAAAGAATTAATACTAATTCTCACAAATTCTTTTAAAGATAGAAGGGGATGGGGGCGCCTCTGTGGCTCAGTTGGTTGAGCATCCAACTCTTGATTTTGGCTCAGGTCATATCTCAGGGTTGTGGGGTGGAGCCTCATGTCAGGTTCTATGCTCAGCACAGAGTCTGCTTGAGTTTTTCTCCCTCTGCCCCTTCCCCCACTTGTGCACTCCCCCCTCTCTAAAATAAATAAATAAATCTTTAAAAAACTAGAAGGGGATGGAACACTTCGTAACTCATTCTATGAAGCCAGTATTACTGTGATACCAAAACCCAAAGACATCACAAATAAAGAAAATTGCAGAGAAATATCTCTTAGGAATATAAACTCAAAAATTCCCAACAAAATACTAGTAAACTGAATTCAACAACACAGAAAATAATTATACAACATACCCAAGTGGGATTTATCCAGAAATGCAAGGTTGCTTTAACGAGTGAAAATCAATTAATGCAATATACTATATCAATAAAATAAGAAACAAAAACTACATGATGTTCTCCAGAGAGGCAGAAAAGCATTTGACAAAATCCAATATCCTTTCATGATAAAAACGATGAACAAACTTGAAGGGAACTTCCTCAATCTGATAAAGGGCATCTCTGAAAAACCCACAGCTAACAACTCACTTACTACTGAAAGACTGGATTCTTTCCCTCTAAGATATAGAACAAGAAAAGAATGCCCACTTTCACCACTGCTACTCAACATTGTACTAGAAGTTCTACTCAAAGAAATTAAGCAAGATAAAGAAATAAAAGACATCAAGACCAGAAAAGAAATAGTAAAGCTATCTCTATTTGTACAGGATGTGATCTTGTAAATAAGATTCCTAAGGAATTCAGTAAAATACCATTAGAACTAATAAACAAGTTTAAGATCAATTTAAAAAAATCAATTCTAGTTCTATACAATAGCAGTGAGCAAACTGAAAATAAGATTAAGAAAACAATTCCATTTACAATAGCATCAGAAACAATAAAATACTTAGGAATAAATGAAAAGATGTGCAGGACTTATACAATGAAAATTATAAAACATCACTGAAAGAAATTAAAGATGTAAATAAATGGAAAAATATTCCATGTTCATAGATTAAAAGACTTAACTTTGTTAAGATGGCAATATTCCCAAAAATGATCTACAGATTCAACACAATCCCTATCAGAATCCCAGCTGGCTTTTTTCTTTTTTCAGAAATTGTCAGGCCGATCCTAAAATTCATATGGAAATTCAAGGAACTCAGAATAGCCAAAATGATCTTGAAAAAAGAACAAATTTGGAGGACTAACACTTCCTGATTTCAAAACTTACTACAAAGCAATGATAATTAAGACAGTGTGGTACTGACATAAGGACAGACATGCATATCAATGGGATAGAACTGACAATCCAGAAATAAAACGATGTGTCTATGATCAACTAATTTTCCACAAGGAGGCAAAGACCATCTACTGTGGAAAGACTATTTAAAAAAAAAAATGGTTCTGAAACTGCATTGCCACATGGAAAAGAATGAAGTCGGACTCTTACCTCATACGATGTACACAAATTCACTCAAAATGGATCAAAGACCTAAACATAAGAGCTAAAAGTATAAAACTTTTCAGAAGAAAACATAGGAATAAATGTTCATAACTCTGTATTTGGCAGTTGATTCTTACATATGATACCAAAAGTATGAGCAACAAAAGAAAAATATATTGTACTTCATCAGAGTTAAAAAAAAATTTGTGCTTCAAAAGACACTATATCAAGAAAGGGAAAATACAACCCACAGAATGGGAGAAAATACTTTCAAGTCATAAATCTGATCAGGGACTTGTACCTAAAATATGTAAAAGACTTATGACTTAGTAATAAAAAGACAAATAACCCAATTAAAAATTGGGCAAAGAGTCTGAACACACATTTCTCCAAAGAAGATATACAAATGGCCAATAAACATATGAAAAGATGCTCAACATCATTAGTTGTCCAGCAAGTCACGCATCAGGATATCAAAACTGCAATGGGACATCACTCTGTACTCATTAGGATGACTAGAAAGAAAAAGTCAGATATTACAAGTATTGGCATGGAGGTGGGGAAATCAGAAGCCTCACAGACTACTGATGACAATATAAAATGGTGCAGCCACTTTGGAAAACAGTTCTGCAGCTCCTCAAATGATTAAAATACAGTTATCATATGACCTAGGTCTACCCAAGAGAAATGAAAACATATGTCCACACAAAAACTTATACACAAATGTCTACAGCAGCATTATTCATAATAGCCAAAAGATGAAAACAACTGATGAATGGATTTTTTAAATGTGATAAGTCCATACAATGGAATATTATTTGACCATAAAATGGAATGAAATACTGATAAATACCACAACATGGATAAACTTTGAACATGTTATATCAAGTGAAAGAAATCAGTCACAAAAGTCCACATATTATATGATTCTATTTATATAAAATGTCCAAAATATGCAAATCTAGAGACACACAAAGTCTCTCTAGATTAATGGTTGCACAGGGCTCCTGGGGGAAATGCAGGGATAGGGAATGTGATGGGGGTTTCTTTTTGAAGTGAGGAAATGTTCTAAAATTGATTGGTGGTGGTGGTTGTATGTATCTGTGAATATACTAAAATCCACTGAATTATATACTTTAATGTGTGAATTGTATGGCATGTGAATTATATATCTCAATAAAGCTGTTTTTCAAAATGATTTTTTACCCTGTGTGATATTCCTTTGTGCCTGACTTCTTCTGTTGAAGATAATGTCTGTGATATTCATCTATATTTTTCTGAGTCAGAAGTGTATTCCTTTCTTGATTTGTAGTATTCCATTGTATGAATGTACCACAATTTACTTAATCCATCCTCCTGTTGATGACACTAGAGTTTTCAAATCTTTAGCTCTTATGAATAGAGCTGTCTTGAACATTCTCATACATATTACATACATATTCTCATACATATTACAGATACACTCATTTCACCTGAGTATATATCTAGGAGAGGGATTGCTGGGTCATTGCTGTAACAAACGTGTTTGATTTTAGCAGATACTGCCAAATGGTCTTCCAAAGTGTTTGTACTAATTTACATTTCCACTACCAATGTATCAGAGCTCCAGTTGCTTCCCATCCTTACTAACACTTGTTATCTTAATTTTAGCCATTTCAGTGAGTGTGCAGTGATCCCTCATTGTGGTGTTAATTGACATTCTCTAATGAGTAATGATGTTGAACATTTTTCCTTTGCCTGTTGATCATTTGTATATCTTTTGTGAAGTTCCGTTTAATTCTTTTGCCCATTTTTTATTGGGTTGTCTTTTTTCATTGAGTTTTTAAAAAAATTTTTTTATTGTTATGTTAATCACCATACATTACATCATTAGTTTTTGATGTAGTGTTCCATGATTCATTGTTTGTGTATAACACCCAGTGCTCCATGCAGAGCGTGCCCTCTTTAACACCCATCACCAGGCTAACCCATCCTCCCAGCCCCCTCCCCTCTAGAACCCTCAGTTTGTTTTTCAGAGTCCATCGTCTCTCATGGTTCGTCTCCCCCTCCGATTTCCCCCCCTTCATTCTTCCCCTCCTGCTATCTTCTTCTTCTTCTTCTCTTTTTTTTTAACATATATTGTATTATTTGTTTCAGAGGTACAGATCTGTGATTCAACAGTCTTGCACAATTCACAGCACTCACCATAGCACATACCCTCCCCAATGTCTATCACCCAGCCGCCCCATCCCTCCCACCCCCCACCACTCCAGCAACCCTGAGTTTTAACAGTTCCTTATACACTCTGGAATTTCTCAGGCTTATGTATTAACACATCTTCTTCCCGTCTATGGCTTGTCTTTTTCCTATCTTGATTGTATCTTTTGACAAACTGAAGTTCTCAATTGTAATGAAGTCCACTTTATCAGTATTTTCTTTTATAGTTTTTATAGGTAATTTTTTTGTGTCTCCAGAGTCATGAACATATTCTCCATTAGGGCTTTCCTTTGTATTATTAGGGTAGGCTTATGCTGCCTATGAGACATAATTCAAATTGAATGATGTCAAAATTGAAGATTTTTAGGACCAACTTCTATCAGAGATACTTGGGTATCTCCAGATAATTGTTTAATTTCCTTTGGAGAAATAATCTTAAATTCAGTTTCTTTTGTTTCTGTGGCCTAAGGCCAGACGCAAAATGTACACTAGAAAATCCACTCAAGTGCTGTCATTTTGTTTAATGTGCCTGAGGATCAGCTCCAATTGCTTCTTCTCTTGGCTAATCTCAAAACTATCATCTCTGAGAATTTCTTATCCATTGAGAACTAATCTCTGAGCCAAAAGCAACCCATGACTGACTGCTAGTTATTAAGCCAATGGAGGGACCAAGTAAAGAATGTCTGATGAAGGAATAAGCATTTAATCCCAGTTTTGGTGTGTGTAAGTGAACAGGTAATTCCAACATGAGCTTTGATAAATGACTGCTTTTATCTACTGCATTTGGATAAATTAGAATGACCCTTCCAGTTCTGGGCTGAGGAGACCATAATATATAAATATATATAAAAGTATAGATAATCCCATCCTGTCAGCGGAACTGCCTTTGTGTTGGTAGAGGATTCATACTGGGTTTTGTTCTAAAGCTCTCAGGAGGTTTACTCTGACATAACCGCTAAGACATTCAATGATGACATTTGACGAATACTTTTTACCAAGGTCAAAATTATAGCACTGGAGATAAGTGAAATTTGCAATGACTCAAAAAATAACTTAAAGGCTTTTCTCCATCTTCATGATTTTGAAATAAAAAATTTACTCATATTACAAAACAGATAGCTTTAAGGAATCTAATCACTAAGATTACTTCTAGCCTTAACATTTGATGACATTTTATGTAGAGTATTAATTGCAAGGATATTCTTAGCAACATCTAAAAGTTAAGTTCTTCAGTGGAGACCCTAAAAAGGAGCCGGAAAGACTGATTAAGAATCTGTGACCTTCCTTGTGTTTGGAGTGTCTTATAATCATAAGCAGTCATCTTTGGTATAATCCCTACTTCCCCTTACATCTCTTTTTTTTCCTGGACACCTAACCTGCCCTTCTCTGCCCTATACCTATATCCCAAGTTGAATCTTTATCAAAGTATTTTTTCTAAATGTTCTTCTCCCAAAGTACAAACTGATAATGACTTAAATTGTGAGCTTCCTCAATGATTTTTGCATAGAGGGCTCTCAAAGACCAAAATATTCTAATACTCAAATGAATGACTCTCTAATGATAGAATTTCTGGTGCCATAGCAGTATTTCATTCAGTAAATATTTATTAAGCTCTAGTACGTACCAGATAGTTTTAGGAGGTAGAGATAAAGAATGAACATGACAGACAACTTTTCTGCCTACGTGGAACTTAGATTCTAGTTGGGGAGAGAAATAATATATACAATATAAACATATATAATAATATAACATCAAGACAATATATCAGTAATAATATAATAATATATAATATAATATATCAAGTAGAGATTAGTGTTATAAAAATATATATATAGGTTATGGAGGTAGTGATGGAAGTTGCTATTTTAGAAGGAGTGTGGTCAGGAAAGATCTAAGTTGGGAAGTGACACTTGAGCAGAGGATGTGGGGGAGCAAGCCATATGAATATCCAGGAAAAGAGTGTTCTATGAAAAAGGAATGGCAAATATAAAGGCCCAGAGGTAGGAAAGTAGTATTATTGATATAGTAGGACTAAAGTATGGTGAGTTGAGAGGCAGGTGATGGGAGATGGAGGCAGAGAGGTAACCAAGGGCCAGAAAATCTATGGTCTTGTAGATCATAACAACTTTGAATTTTATCTTAAGTCCAAGTAAATAGGAAGTACAAGAGGACTGACATGATATGACTTATAATACTCTGACTGCTGTGTCGCTACTGGATTTACACAGGGGCAAAAGTGGGAGCAGAGAGGATAGTTGGGAAGCTATTACATTAGTCCAGATGAGAGATGAAGTAGCTTGGACTAAGGAAATACTGCTGGCCTGATTTATTGTTTGGAAAGGGCACATCATAAATCACACTACTCTCAGCTTCACCTCCCACTATATAAACCCTGAATAAGAGACAACTCCAAAACTAACAATGTTCTCTTATACATCTGGCTTTTGTTTATTTAGTTTCTACAGCTTTTAATGCCTTTTACTTGCTTTTCTAACCATTAAATCCCAATCATTCTTCAAGAATAAGTTCAAATATTACCTTTAAGAATGGATCATTTCTTGCTCTGTGATCCCACATACTTTATATTTCTATTACTGAAGTTATTTTCATTTCGCTTTGTATATGTGGAATGAATTATGTTTCTTACCTCCTTTCTTCACTGTAAATTTCTTAAGGACAGAGACAACAACACATTTCCCTATGTTTCCACAATACTTAGTAGCACCTGGCATTTAATAAAGACTTTATAAAATGAATGTGGTAAGCTGCTTTCCTTAGGTCACTAAAATAATGGCATGTCAGGGTTAATCCTTTTGTAAAAGCTAATTCCCATAATACTAAGATTTCAGTCACTGTTTATATAGTTCTTAATTAACTGTGATTTGGAATAGATTTTTAAAAGGTTGGCATTTTTCAATTTTGCCCCAGAAGCTTATGATTCACCAGCTTTGCACTTTCCCTTAATTTGTCTGTTTACAGTTGGTAGCTTAATGATTTATTTACATTACTCACAAGCTGGGCTCATACTTTTAGGCATTATTTCATTAGAAATACCCAGTCTTAGGAAATATAAACCTTTAACAACTCAGATTAATTTCTTCTAAATGTATTTTTGCCCATCTCATTCTTTTTTAAATAAATGACTTACGTTTAAACTTGGGAATTACATCAATAAACAGAAGGATCTGAAGCAATTTCCCAATAATTTCTGCCCCTACCTTCCAGTTTAAACTTAATCAAAGTTTAATCTTAATCAACAGGTTGAGCATAAATATCAATACCACATAAGACTTACCACATAAGTCTCAAAGGTAACAAGATACGGGTTTTTTTATATGGGGATTCTATATCATTTATTTTTTTAAGTTTTTATTTAAATTTCAGTTAGTTAACATACCGTGTAATATTACTTTCAGGTATATCATATAGTGATTCAACATTTCAATACAACACCCAGTGCTTATTACAACAAGTCCACTCCCTAACACCTATTTAAACCATCCCCCCCCCCCATCCACCTCCCCTCTGGTAACAATCAGTTTGTTCTCTATAGTTGTTAAGAGTCTGTTTCTTGGTTTGCCTCTCTCTCCCTTTTTTCCCTATGCTCGTTTTGTTTTTTTAAATTCCACATGAGTGAAATTATGTGGTATTTGTCTTTCTCTGACTGAATTATTTCACTTAGCATAATACTCTCTAGCTCCATCCACATCATTGCAAATGGCAAGATTTCATTCCTTTTTATGAATTCCTTTTATATATACACACACACACTACATCTTCTTTATCTGTTCATCAGTTGATGGACACTTGGGCTGTTTCCATAATTTGGCTATTGTAAAGAAGGCTGCTGTAAATATCGGGGTGCATGTATCCCTTTGAATTTGTATTTTTGTATTCTTTGGGTAAATATCTGGTAGTGCAATTGCTGTATCCTAGGGTAGTTCTATTTTTAACTGTTTGAAGAACTTCCATATTGTTTTCCAGAGTGGCTGCATCAGTTGGCATTCCTACCAACAGTGTAAGAGGGTTCCCCTTTCTCCACATCCTCACCAACACCTTACATCAATAAACAGAATGATCTGAAACAACTTCCCAGTAATTTCTATTGTTTCTTATGTTGTTGATTTTAGCCATTCTGACAGGTGTGAGGTGGTATCTAATTGTAGTTTTGATTTGTATTTCCCTGATGATGAGTGATGTTAAGCATCTCTCTTTTCATGTGTCTGTTGGACATCTGTATGTTTTCTTTGGAAAAGTGTCTCTTGAGGGGCGCCTGGGTGGCTCAGTCATTAAGCACCCGATTCTTGATGTCAGCTCAGGTCATGATCTCAGGGTCATGAGATGAAGACCCGCACTGGGCTCCATGCTGGGCATGGAGTTGTTTAAGATGCTCTCTCTCCCTCCTGCTGCCCCTCCACCCACCCTGCTCATGTGTGCGTGCTCTTTCTCTCTAAAAAGAAAAAAAAAAAAAGGTGAAAAATGTCTCTTCATATCTCCTGCTCATTTTTAAATTGGATTATTTGTTTTTTGAGTGTTGAGCTTGATAAGTTCTTTATAGATTTTGGATACTAACCCTTTATCAAATATGTCATTCGCAAATATCTTCTCCCATTCCATAGGTTGCCTTTTAGTTTTGTTGACTGTTTCCTTTGCTGTGAAGAAGCTTTTTATTTTGACGAAGTCCCAACAGTTTATTTTTGCTTTTGTTTTCCTTGCCACAGGAGACATATCTAGAAAGAAGTTGCTATGGCCAATGTCAAAGAGGTTACTCCCTGTGTTTCCTTTAGGATTTTTATAGTTTCAGGTTTCACATTTAGATCTTTAATCCATTTTGAATTTATTTTTGTGTATGGTGTAAGAAATTGGTCTAGTTTCATTCTTTTGCATGTTGCTGTCCAGTTTTCCCAGTAGCATTTGTTGAAGAGAATATCTGTTGGATATTCTTTCCTGCTTTGTCAAAGATTAACTGACCATATTGTCATGGGTTCATTTCTGGGTTTTCTATTCTGTTCCATTAATCTATGTGTCTATTTTTGTGCCAGTATCATACTGTCCTGATCATTACAGATTTGTAATATAACTTAAAGTCCAGAATTGTAAAAAAAGAAAAAAAAAAAGTCCAGAATTGTGATGTCTCCAGCTCTGCATTTCTTTTTCAAGGTTCCTTTGGCTATTCAGGGTCTTTTCTGGTTCCATACAAATTTTAGGATTGTTTGTTCTAGCTCTGGGAAAAATGCTGGTGGTATTTTGATAGGGAATGCATTAAATGTGTACATTGCTTTGGTAATAAGACATTTTAACAATATTTGTTCTTCTAATCCATGAGCGTGGAATGTCTTTCTATTTCTTTGTATCATCTTCATTTTCTTTCATCAATGTTTTACAGTTTTCAGAGTATAGGTCTTTCACCTCTTTGGTTAGGTTGTAGGTATCTTACTGCTTTTGATGCAATTGTAAATGGCATTGATTCCTTAATTTCTCTTTCTGCTGCTTCGTTATTGGTGTATAGAAATTGACAGATTTTTGTATGTTGATTTTGTATTCTGCTAGTTTACTGACCTTGTGTATCAGCTCTAGGAGTGTTTTGGTGGAGTCTTTCAGGTTTTCTGTATAGAGTACCATGTCATGTGTATTTTTGTTTTATTTATTAAAGTACTACATATTCATTGAAAAAGTCAAACAATACAAGAATAAAATAAAAGGTAAATCTCCCAAACTCACTAAATCCTAACCTACGAGTAGTAGTAAGCAAGTGTTGAGTTTGGTGTGTATCCTTCCAAGACTTTATATATGATATATACATTCTTATATATGTGTGTATGTGTGTGTTATAATATATATATTCTTCTGTTTATTCATGCATGAACCAATATCATGAATGTGCTAGGTATTGGATATAGAAAGACAAGCAAAAACAGACACAGTATATTTCTTCATGGAGCTTATAGTCTAGCATATGTGCATACAAATATGCATACACATATATGTTTTAAAGATAAAAATTGAGTATCAGAAAAGACCAGCAAGAGTATAACACTCCAAAGTGAGGGGCACACCCCAAGGCGCATTTCTTTTACCTACAATAACAAAAACAGAGTTTATAGGCTGGTGGAGGGAATGCGTCTGGATTTGGGTTGGTTGTGAGAAGCAGAAGATAAAGGGTTGAAGAGTACACAGCTGGTCAGTGAGGCAGTAGAGAAGAATCTCTGTGTTGGGGCGCCTGGGTGGCTCAGTCATTAAGCGTCTGCCTTCGGCTAAGGTCATGATCCCAGGGTCCTGGGATCGAGCCCCACATCGGGCTCCCTGCTCAGTGGAGAGCCTGCTTCTCCCTCTCCCACTCCCCCTGCTTGTGTTCCCTCTCTCTGTCTCTCTCTCTCTGTCAAATAAATAAATAAAATATTAAAAAAAAAAAAAAAAGACTCTCTGTGTTATGAGAAGCCCTACAGCTGCCTATATCCACTGGCTGGGAAAATGTAGAGGCTACAAAAAATCATGTACACGACAACCTTAGATCATCATAAGCATAATTTCCGCAAGCCTGAATCATGGCCCTGGTCTCCTTTCCACACGAATCTCCTGCAAATAGTTGTAAAAAAGTACCTCGATTAAAGATAAGTTATCACAACTCAATAGCAAAAAATAATAACCCCAATTTAAAAATGAGCTAAAGACATGAATAGGTATTTCCCCAAAGAAGACATACAAATGGCCAACAAGTATATGCAAAGATGCTCAACATCACTAATCATCACATAAATGCAAATCAAAACCACAACGAGGGGTGCCTGGCTGGCTCAGTCAGTAGAATATGTGACTCTTGATGTTGAGAGTTCAAGCCCCATGTTGGGTATAGAGATTACTTAAAATCTAAAAAAGAAAAACCACAATGAGATATCACTCACTCCTGTCAGGATGGCTATTATATATATATTTTTAAAAAGACAACAATGTTGGTGAGGATGTAGAGAAATTGGAACCCTTGTACATTGTTGGTTGGAATTCAAAATGGTACAGCCACTATAGAAAACAGTGTAGAGAGGTTCCTCAAAAAATTAAAAATAGAACTACTATATGATCCAGCAATCCCACTTCTGGTACGTATCCAAAATAATTCAAGTCAGGATCTTGAAGAGATAGCCAAGATGTGACAACAATGTAAATATCCATTGAGGGATGAATAGATAAAGAAAATGTGGTATGTACGTGTAACAATACTCTTCAGCCTTAAAAAGGAAGAAAATTCTTCAATATGTGACAACATGAATGAACCTTGAGGACATTACATTAAGTAAAATAAGCCAGTCACAGAAGGACAAATACTGTATCATTCCACTTATATGAGATGAGATAACTAAAAGAGTAAAATTCATAGAATCAAAGAGTGGAATGGTGGTTGCCAGGAGCTGGGGGAAGAGAAATGAAGAAATGTTAGTCAGTAGGCATAAAGTTAACAGCTAAACAAGATGAATACATTCTAGAGCTCTGCTGTACAACCTGGTACCTATGGTAAACAATACTATACTGTACACTTAATACTTTAAGAGGATAGATCTCATATTAAGTGTTCTTACCACAACAAAATAAAACTTTAAAAAAGATGTAAGAAATAACAGTGTAAGATACTACTTGAAAATGAAATGAGAGGAACAGGAAAAAAGAATGGTAGGAGAATTCTTACCAGAGACCTATTGCTATAAAGCAGAATAAAATTGTGACCAAGTATGTCAACCTGAATTTCAAAATATTAATTAAGGAATCATGTCTATAAAATAAGAATATAAAGCACGGATTTAAGAGCTCATGAATGGCTGGTAGACAAAACAAAATGAAATATGAGCCATTTTAGAAAAAAAAGGAAATGAGAAGAAAAAATAAAAACATCACAAGAGGGGCACCTGGGTGGTTCAGTCGTTAAGCGTCTGCCTTCGGCTCAGGGCATGATCCCAGAGTCCTGGGATCGAGCCCCGCATCGGGCTCCCTGCTCCGCGGGAAGCCTGCTTCTCCCTCTCCCACTCCCCCTGCTTGTGTTCCCTCTCTCACTGTGTCTTTCTCTGTCAAATGAATAAATAAAATCTTAAAAAAAAAAAAAAAACCATCACAGGAATAAAGGTAAAACTGAAAGCAGCAAAAGAGAGAAGAGACATTGCTGGATATACAGTAAGAACATAGAAAACAAGATAAAAACAAGCAAAATGCAATGAAAATTGAAACTTCAGGCTCCCTCATCAATTAATGAGTTAAATAAAATCTTTAACACATGTTCATTTTATATTTGTATGACAGTCATGGTTATATCTTTAAAAAATTATTGACCAAAATGCCTAATGGATACAAAACCAGGTAAACTGTGTTGCTGGTAAAGTAAAACTCATGGATTACTTAAACTCATCTTTTCTTGGCTCCCAGATTAAATTTAAAGTGCCAACAAAACTTTGAGGAATGTTTTTTTCTTTTCTATTGAGTTTATGTTTCATTTTGTTTCTGGTTTATGTACAGCCAATGTCATTCCCTGCCCTGGTACCAGCAATGAATGGGAATATGGTTTGACCATTTGTTGAGTAAATGGATTAATGGATTATGTCTCTGGGTAAGAAACAACAGACAATTTAATTTGTTAGTCTTTTTTGTTATTCTTTTTGACCATTTTGAGCTCAGATTAAACAATTATTTCATGCCTGCTGGGAGGGAAAACAGCACTCTGATATCCATCTAGACTGGTGAGTATACTCTTGATCTGCAGCTGAAATTGTAGCTCTGAATCCATAAGCTCCCTATGTCTGTGTCTATGTGTCAATACTCAAGAAAGGCCTTGACCTCACATCACGTGAGTGTGAAATGTTTTCCCATCTTTGGCTGGTCTCCACAAATTAGATGACAAAGTCTTCTATGTTAAAGGAGCTCTGTTCTGGTTTATAGACATAAGTAAGCACTTATATAAAATATTCTTAAAATTATCACAAAAAGAAAATTAAACTAATATTTTAAATGTGCTAAACCAGAGTGTGCTTATAAAAAAATTCTGCCAACTCAGAAACATTTTAAGATTCCAAAGTTAAGGTAAGTAAGTCTTTGGCAAGCGAGATTAGTTTAATAACTTTGGTTTAAAACAAAGAGCTAGGTCTTTTTTTGTGGTTTATTTGTATAAAGTATAAAACAAGCATACATTTAATTTGAAACTAGGTCTCTTTTCCTAGATGTATACAAGTTTATTGATTAATATTATATAGTTCTTATATATAACATTTAAGATTATAAAAAATGTAAAGTGTATTCAACTAAAATTGAATCATTGTTCTGACAAACTTAATTTCAGCTGTAACTATGTGCTGTAGTATGTTAGGTTTAAGATAGTTTCCAAGACATTTAGTTAACTTAAAATACAAGACTACTATTAAATTGAGTCAATTAATAAATAATTACTGAATAAAAAGATAAATTTTAATTAAAATCAAATACTTAAATATTGATTACAAAGCACAGATTTAAGTTTTATACTATTGCCTATTTTTATATGCTATAGAGAGGTGAAATCTTTGGGTCATGTTACTGAATGTGTTCATTTTTCCTTTTTAAAAGGATGGGTATGGCCACAGAGAGCTATGCTATGTATGCTCAAGAATTCTGCTAATTTGCTATAAAGCTTATAAGAGATGGTTCTCAATTGCACACGTCCAAATTTTCTTTTTGAAATAAAAATTATTTTGGTTAAAAGTAAAAAAAAATGTAACAATTAAAATAAGTGGCTGACATTATATTATGAGCAATAGTAACAAATGGATATGTGTTTTTGTTTTTAAAGGAACATGCAGTTTATTCCTAAAGCCATGGTTCTCAAACTTCTATTCTCAGGACCCCTTTGCCCTCTGAAAAAAATTATTAAGAACTTCCAAAGAGATTTTGAGAAATTCTTTTTTTAAGAAGAGATCTGAGAGAGAGAGAGAGAGCACATGTGTGCATAAGTTGGTGGGGGGAGGGGCAAAGGGAGAGGAAGAAGCAGACTCCCTGCTAAGCAGGGAACCTGCCACTTGGCTAGACCACAAGATCATGACCTGAGCTGAAGGCACCCAAGCGCACCCCCCCAAAGAGATTTCTCAAATGTGGATTATATATATCAATAACTGCCATAATATTAGAAATCAGAACAGAAAATTTAAATATATTTACTGACTAAACTTATTTGACAAATATCACTGAATGCTAATGTCGATTTTCAAAAAAATTATATTTAAAAAATCAATGAGAAGCCTGTGGAAAATTTTTGAAAAGCTCTTTACTCTGACTTAATAGAAATAGCTAGATTCTCATATATGCTTCTGTACTCGATCTATTACAATATCACACATCAAATAGCTTCTGGAAAACGACATGTCTTAGTATTACGAAAATAGTTTTGACCTGGCAGATCACCAAAAAGATTGTCAGTTTGTTTCAGAATATAAAAGAGCATATAATGAAGGACTGATTTGGAAAGTAAATTTTATTTGACCTGGTTTAAATCTGAGTCTGAGATAAAGCTCTGTAATGTATTTAAATGTAGCAAAATTATCTTGATTTTGATGGGCTTGCTTGCTTGGTTTACTGATTAATGTCTTCACTTACAATAAGAAAGGTTATTCTTTATTTTCTATGTAATCTGCCTAGATAGAAGATTCTGTGTTTTACCAGAATAATTTTCTGATCTTTATGTTGTGTTTATTATGTCTTTATTCTTGATCATTTAATGGCAAACAAAGTACAAAGTTTCCTCATTTATCAAAGAGCTAAACTTCTTTAAAACTGTTACCTCCTATGCTTCTTTTTAAAATGTTTTGATGTCATTTTGCTTAGATAGGCAATCAAGTGTTGTTTCTGAGGCATCCATGACCCTATCTTAAGTACCCAAATCATCTCTAACAACTCTTGATTTTTTTCTTCCAAAAAGTCACATCCCTGTTATAAAAGATATAAAGTTTTTATAAAGTTTTCAGGGTATCTTTTTTTTAAAAAGATTTTATTTATTTATTTGACAGAGAGAGACACAGCGAGAGAGGGAATACAAGCAGGGGGAGTGGGAGAGGGAGAAGCAGGCTTCCCGCCGAGCAGGGAGCCCGATGCGGGGCTCGATCCCAGGACCTGGAATCATGACCTGAGCCGAAGGCAGACGCTCAACAACTGAGCCACCCAGGCGCTCCCAGGATATCTTTTAAACCTACAACCATCTTTGAGATTTCTAAAAGGGACCCTGGAAAAATGCAAAAATTCATTCTTTCTCCTCATAAAGAGAGAAATGTGAGAATGAGGTTCATTTGATGGGTTACTATTGTTTAAGAGTTACATGAGAAGAGTTGCAAAATCAGAAGAGATGCTTAGCCTTCCTTATATTAAAATTTAGAAGTAAAAAACTATTAACATAAAATTTTCAGGAACTGTATACCTTATGAGCAGTTCCTGAAGATTACTATCTTGTGAGTAAAACTTCAAGAGAAACACTAATCATAACTCTTAGAAATTTTTTTTAACATTTTATTTATTTATCTGACAGAGAGACACAGTGAGAGATGGAACACAAGCAGGGGGAGCAGGAATGGGAGAAGCAGGCTTCCTGCCGAGCAGGGAGCCTGGTGCGGGGCTCCATCCCAGGACCCAGGGATCATGACCTGAGCCAAAGGCAGACGCCTAACGACTGAGCCACCCAGTGCCTCTCTTAGAAATTTTTTTTCAGAAATGGACAGAATATCAAGATAGAGGATCAACAAGGAAATAGAAGATGTGAACAACATTATAAACCAAGTAGGCCTAATAGGCATATAGAAAATACTCCACCTAACAAAAGCACAAATCACATTCTTCTCAAGTGCTCATGGAATATTCTGCAGTATAGAACATACAGCTGGCTACAAAACAAGTCTCAATAAATTTAATAAGACTGAAATCATATAAAGTATATTCTCTGACCACAACAGAACAAAGCTAGAAATCTGAAAGAGAGAAAAGTGGAAAATTCATAAATATGTGGAAATTAAACAACATACTCTTAATCAATAGGCCAAAGAAAAAAAATCACAAGAGAAATTAGAAAATACGTAGAAATGAATGAAAACAAAGACACAACATACCAAAACTTATGGGATGTAGGGAAGGCAGTATTCAGAGGAAAATCTACAGCTGTAAAGACTTACATTTAAAATAAGAAAGATTTTATTTTTCATTTTATTTTTTTAAAGATTTTTATTGATTTGACAGAGAGACAGTGAGAGAGGGAGCACAAGCAGGCGGAGTGGGGGAGGGAGAAGCAGGCTTCCCGCTGAGCAGGGAGCCCAGGACCCTGGGATCATGACCTGAACCGAAGGCAGACGCTTAACCGACTGAGCCACCCAAGCGCCCCTAAAATAAGAAAGATTCGGCTCAGGTCATGGTCCCGGGGTCCTGGGATCAAGCCCCACATCGGGCTCCCTGCTCACCTGGAAGCCTGCTTCTCTCTCTCCCACTACCCCCTGCTTGTGTTCCCTCTCTTGCTGTGTCTCTCTCTGTCAAATAAATAAATAAAATCTTAAAAAAAAAGCAACAAACTAATTTTAAACCTTGAGTAACTAGAAGAGCAGCAAGCTAAACCCAAACCCACCAGAAAGAAGGAAATAATAAAGAACAGATAAAAATGAAACAAAGAATAGAAAAAATTTGAATCAATGAAATAAAAAATTCAGAATCTTTTCATGATAAAAAAACTACTCAGAAAACTAGGAATAGAAGGGAATATACTCAGCCTAACAGAGAACATTTACAAAAAACTTACACGTATCACAGTCAACTGTGAAAGACTGAGGCTTTCTCCTTAGGATTAGAAACAAAAGAATGCCTGCTTTTACTGCTGCTATTCAACACCATACTGGATGTTCTAAGTGAGAGAAATTAGGAAAAGAAAAAAAAAAGAACAAAAGAAATAAAAAGCATCCACGTTAGAAAGGAAGAAGCAAAACTCACCGTTCACAGATGACATGATCCTATATATGTATAGAAGATCCCAATGAATCCACAAGAAAAAAAAGGGCAAGAAGATCTCAATGAATCCACAAGAAAGAAAAGGGCAAGAAAGTGGCAGGGTACAAGACCAACAGGCAAAAATCACTTGTGTTAATCAAACCCAAGGTGAGTGTTATTGGAACCTCCAATGTATAGCTGGTTGGTGAGAAGCCCAGGTGACTACCTGGGCTTGTGACTGGTGTCTGAAATGGTTGGGGTGGGGGTCAGTCTTGTGGGACTATACCCATAAACTGTGGGGCCTAAGGCGATCTCTGGGTAGTCAGTGTCAGAATTGAGTTGAATTGTAGAACACCCAGCTGATGTTACAGAGAATTGCTTGTTGTGGGGAGAAAACATCCACACATTTGGTAACCAGAAGCATCAGAAGTGAAGTGTTCCCTGTGAAGGTAAAGAAGATACACAGGGAAGAAAAATACAAGAGGAGGAACGAACTTCAGGTTTTTCTTTTTTAGGTTTAATACAATGCAATGATGAAAAGACAAACAACCCAAAGAAGTGGGTAAAGGATGTGACAGACAAGTGTTTGTTTTCCAAAAAAGATATATAAATGGCCAATAAACACATGAAAAGTCATTCCACATCATTACTCATTAGAGAAATGCAAATAAAACCACAATGAGATATCACTTCATACTCAATAGAATGGCTGTAATCCAAAAGACATTAATAGTAAAGTGGTGGCAAGGAAGTAAAGAAATTAGAACTCTCACTCAGTGCTTGTGGGAATGGAGAATGGTGAGGCTGCTGTGGAAAACAGTTTGGCAATTCTGCAAAAAGTTAAACATTATGTTATCCTATGACCCAGCAATTCCACTTCTAGATATAGACCCAAAACATTGAAAGCAGGGACTCAAGCAGATACTTGTGCACCAATGTTCACACCAGCATTATTCACAGTAGCCAAAGATGAAAACAACCCAAGTGTCGATCAACAGATGAACAGATGAACAAAATGTAGCATATCCATATAATGGAATATTTTCAGCCATAAAAAAGAATGCAAGTACTGATTTGTCGCAACATGGGTGAACTTTAAAAACATTATGCTAAGTGAAATAAGCCAGTTACAAAAGGACAAATATTGTATGATTCCACTTATATCTAGATAGTACCATTACAAGTTACCAGGGGCTGGGAGAAAGGGGGATACAGAGTTATTTTTCTTAATAGGTACAGAGTTTGTTAGGGGTGATGAAAAAGTTTTGGAAATAGATAGTAATGAAAGTTTCACAACATTGTAAATGTAATTAATGCCACTGAACTCTACACATAAATGGCTAAAATGGCAAATTTTATGTTTTATATATATATAATCACAGTTAAAAACTGTTATGACATAGTTATATAATGCACCCCACCAGAGAATTTTACCTTCCTTCCATTCTGGTATTACTGGTTACCTTACTAAATTAACCACAGTCATTAAATCTCTGTAATGTACAGACAGTTTCTGTTTTACTCCGATGTTTGCCTGAAGACTCTGCTATAAGTGACAGGGAAGAGTTTGTGTATTTAACAAAGGACAGTCTCAGAGCCTCACAGAAAAGGACTATACCAGGTACTTCAAACTGTTGACATGTCAGAAGATACTCCTGGGGGCACCTGGGTGGCTCAGTCGTTTAGCGTCTGCCTTCGGCTCAGGTCATGATCCCAGGGTCCTGGGATCGAGCCCCACATCGGGCTCCCTGCTCCGCAGGAAGCCTGCTTCTCCCTCTCCCACTTCCCCTGCTGTGTTCCCTCTCTCGCTGTGTCTCTCTCTGTCAAATAAATAAATAAAATCTTAAGAAAAAAAAGAAGATGATACTCCTGATTACAGGTTTCTGAGTTGACACTGAATAGACAACTTTGAGACCATACCAGTGCAGGTTTTTTTCTAGTCTAAAAGCGTACAGTTTATAAAAGCAGATTACTGACCCAAGATTCAGCAGAACATCAATTACACAGGACTGAATAAACTGATGAGGGAAATTTTATTGTGGTTATGTATTTGGAATATTGCTGATGTTGTTTTAATGTTCCATTTTCTGATTATATGAGAAAATCCTCTTTCTCTGAAAATTATTTGTAACTCAAAACAATTTAGTAGACACTGCTTCTGTAAACTAAATTAAAATATTTTAAAATAATATGGTTCTCATTCACCTCCTCCCTATCTTACCCATCCTTCTGAATTCAGAAACTTTTATTAAGTCTCCCTACTTTTCATAGCAATATAGTTATATATTGGTTGTATAAGAATCTGTCCTTTCTTTTACCTTTTAAATAATAGTTTATTAGTTTATATGTTTTTACATTTTTTATCATGGTTACAGAGACTTGACAGGAGATTAGGTTTAAGCTTGAGTACTCCAGATTTTTATACAACAGAACTGTAAGACAAATACCATATGACTTCACTCATATGTGGAACATAAGAAACAAAACACAGAAGAAAAGGGAAAAAAGAGAGAGATAAAGCAAGAAACAGACTCTATGAGAACAATCTAATGGTTACGAGAGGGGAGGGTAGTGGGGTGATGGGTTAAATAGGTGATGGGGATTAAAGAGTGCACATGTCATGATGAAAACAGAGTGATGTATGGAACTACTGAATTACTATATTGTACATCTGAAACTAGTTATGTTAACTACCTGGAATTAAAATAAAAACTTAAATTAAAAAAATAATAAATGTACTCAAGATCTGCTATTCTGTTTAGTCTTATATACTACAGCATCAAAACCTAAAAATCAATTCTGTTGTCCTCTTTTTAAAACCAAGATATAAATGGACAAATTGATTGTGCAACCAAGGCCTTACATGGAGTATCATACTTGAGAATGACAGCCATTTAATCAGGTATGATAAGATAAACTTAAGGTATAAGGTTGAACTTACCTCAACTTTATGGAGCACATGCCTACACAATCCCCTCAGGGAGTTATCCTGGTACCTGATTTACAGGGTCCCAGTATAAATGTTGTAGGGAGTTCACTTTCTAAGAGGTCAGGAACCTTCAGTAAATTTCAGGGACCTTGAGAAAAGATGACTTTCCTCTAAATTATAGGTGCTACAGGTGAAATCTGGTAGAGAGGGTTTCTTGGCTCTGGTATCCTAGCTTTGGAATAGCAAAAGATAACAAAACACACACACAATTCAATTTTGCATATACTTGTAAATTCACTTCCTAATTGCCTGTGTGTGTCTTCTAATTCTTCTTTGAACCACCTGTAACATCTCAGTGGTTCCTTTATTAATTAATGAGTTAAATACAATCTTTGACATGTGTTTAAAAAAATAAAAATGGAAATTAAAACTCTAAAAGAGAGAAAATGATACATTTGGAAGACAGGCAAAGGAGATCCAAACATACGAAGTCCCCAAGGAAGAAAACTGAAATAATGAAATAAAAACAATTGTTCAAAAACAGTTCTCTGACGTATTTCATTTAGCATAATGCCCTCTAGGTTCATTCAGGTCATTGTAAGCAGCAGGATTTCCTTCTTTTTTAAGGCTGAATGTTTCATTGTATATACATATTGACATATACATATCACATTTTCTTCATCCATTCATCTTTTGATGGACATTAGATTATTTCCTTGACTTGCCAACTGTGAATAATGTTGCAATGAATATGGGGGTGCAGATATCTCTTTGAGTTAGTGATATCATTTCCTTTGGATATATACCCATAAGTAAAATTTCTAGATCATTCTATTTTTAATTTTTTGAGGAACCTCCGTAACGGTTTTCCATAGTGGCTGTTATCAACTATACATTCCCACCAATGTGCCAAGGGTTCTCTTTTCTCCACATCCTCTTCAGCACTTTTATCTCTTGTCCTTTTGATAATAGGCATTCTTTAAAGAAGTTTTAAGTTCATAGCAAAATTGGGTGGAGAGTACAAAGTTCCCACATATACCAAACCCACCCCCCTCAAAGAACATCCCCCACTACTGAACATTCCATGCCATAGTGCTACATTTGTTACAATCAGTGAACCTGCAGTGACACATCATTTTCACCCAAAGTCCATAGCTACATTAGGGTTCACTCCTGATGTTGTATGTTTTATGGGTTTTGACAAATATATAATGACAGGTATCTACCACTGTAGTATCATGCAGAATAGTTTCACTGCCCTAAAAATTCTCTATGTTCTGTCTATTCATCCTTTCCTCCCCAACTAACCTCTGTCAACCAGTGATCCTTTTATTTTCTCCACAGTTTTGACTTTTCTGGAATATCATATAGTCGGAATCATGTGGTATGTAGCCTTTTCAGATTGGTTTCTTTCACTTAAAAATATGCATTTAAGATTCCTCCATGGGGTGCCTGGGTGGCTTAGCAGGTTAAGTGGCTGACTCTTGATTTTGGCTCAGGTCATGATCTTGGGGTCCTAGATCCAGCCCCACATTGGGCTCCATGCTCAGTGGGGAGTCTGCTTCAGGATTCTCTCTCTCCCTCTGCCTCTCCCTCCACTCTCCCTCTCTCTCAAATAAATAAATCTTTTAAAAAAAGATTCCTCCATGACTTTTCATGGCTTGATAGCTCATTTCTTCTTATCTCTGACTAATATTTCATTGTTTGGACATACCGCAGTTTATTTATCCATTCACCTACTGAAGGATATCTTGGCTGATTCCAAGTTTTGGAATTAAGCAATTATGAATAAAGCTTCTATAAACATCCACCTGCAGGTCTTTGCATGGACATAAGTTTCCAACTTATTTGGGTAAATACCAAAAAGTACAGTTGCTGGAATGTATAGTAAGAGTTTTACAACAAAGTACCAAATTGTCTTCCAAGTGTCTATAATACCATTTTGCATTCCTGCCAGCAATGAATAAGAGTTTCCTATAGCTCCACATACTTGCCAGCATTTGGTGGTGTCAGTGTTTTAGATTTTTGCGATTCTAATATGTATGTAGTAGTATCTCATTGTTTTAATTTTCAATTCTGTAATGACATCTAGATAGAGATGCAGATATATATATGTAGCCCAGCTATGTTCCTAGAATGAAGAAACTGATTTTTCAGTGGACAGCATTCTGACATACTTTTTAAATAAAAGTCATTGAAGCTATGAATTTTTTTTTAAAAGATTTTATTTATTTGAGAGAGAGAGAGACAGCAAGAGAGGGAACACAAGCAGGGGGAGTGGGAGAGGGAGAAGCAGGCTTCCTGCTGAGCAGGGAGCCCAATGTGGGGCTCGATCCCAGGACCCTGGGATCATGACCTGAGCCGAAGGCAGATGCTTAATCACTGAGCCACCCAGGCGCTCCGAAGCTATGAATTTTGCTCTGAGAACTGCTTTAGCACTTTAGATTCTGTTATATTTTCAAGATCATTATTTTCTAGCTATTTTGTAGTTTCTGTGTTTTAAAATGTCCAAGTGGTTAAGGGTTTTGTCCTGATTCCATCAATTCCTTTTTTTATTGCATTGTGATCAGATAACATTGTTTTATTTTTATGTCTTGGAATTTATTCAGGTTTTCCTTGTGAACAATTTTGTAAATGCTCAAAGGGCACATAACAGAAGATGAATTTTCTATTTTCAGGCTATAGTGTATGTTTCTATTAAATCTTCTATAAATGTTATTTAGGTATTCTCTATCCTTTTTGTCTTTATTCCTTTAAATGGCTATCATAGATTGAGAAAGGTGAATTAAATTTTATGTTTATGTTCTTCTTTATAATTCCTATAGTTCAATATCAAAATCCATCAAAGATATCACATATACACAAAAGGAAAAAAACAAACCAATAATTTCTAAATTTTAGGAAACCAAATTCATCAACAATTATAATAACACACCATGATCAAGTAGGCTTTATTCCAGAAATGCAATGATGACTTAATTTTAGAAATCTACTACTTTAATTCAATATATTAATACTTTAAAAGAGAAAAACCATATGATTATCTCTACAGAAGCTGAAAAGGCATGTAATCCAATTCAATATTGATTCTTTAAAATTCTAACTAAAATAGGAACAGATGGACAATACATAAAAAAGTATGCTGAAACCTAAAAGCCAATACCATCCTTAATGAAGAAACAGTAGCAAGTTACTATATAATTTTAAAAGGTTTACTACTATTTTGATTATTTCATAATAAAATGTTAACAGTATCTGATATGATTATGGTTTGGAATGCTCTGTAGCCTACATTTACTCAGAATTAGAGCTTGATTAAATTAGACATGAAATCTAGTGACCTAAGGGCAATAATGTCATACTGAACAATAATGATCTTATTTTTATACTTAATACTATACTTCCATAAAAAACAAAGTAAAAAATATTCTTACTCCAAGCAGTGTGTCAGCGAGTCAAAGTACAGACATATAGTAGAGAAAAATTAGTCCTCAAATAATCATTTGACTGGTTATCAAGTACTGAAGTGGCACAAATTTCTGGCGATATAGACTGAGTATTCAGACTTGAAATGCCTTTCATAACTGTATTACCAAACTCCCAGTTCCCACTGTACCTGTTTCTTTCAGGAGATTCCAGATTTCTTTGCATTTATAGATCTGCTCACGGGCACGATTCAGTAACTTGGTCTATTTGGCAACAATGCAATAAGAAAATTAGTCTCAACCAGACAAAACTTTAAGCAAATTAAAATAATATATCATATTCATTAAAAGCAGTTAAAAATAAAATGACAGAAAAATTACAGTTTAAACTGAACATTTTATAATTTATATAAAAATATTAACCTCTATTTGTATTTTTCTTTTAAGATTTTATTTATTTATTTATTTATTTATTTAGAGAGAGAAAGCACAAGCAGGGGAGAGCGGCAGAGGGAGAAGAAGCAGACTCCCTGCTGAGCAGCGAGCCAGACACGGGGCTCAATCCCAGGACCCAGGGATCATGACCTGAGCCAAAGGCAGACGCTTAACCAACTGAGCCACCCAGGTGCCCCATTTGTATTTTTCTTAATGTCCCAGAAAATGAGAATTCAACAGAAAATCGTGAGCACTATCAATTTTAATAATCTAGGACAGAAGAGTAGCACTTCTAGAATGGTGGTATGAAGAGTTCCATGGACCCTCTCCCTAGCAAAACAACCATAACTGGTGAATTATAAAACACAAACATGTAAAGTCTCAGAAAATTGCCCAAAGCGTAAAAAGAAAATGAAGAAACATCTATTCCAGGAAATCTACTACGTCTCAGTAAGACAGTAAACACCCATGATAGTTGAACCTGATCTGCTCACCAACCACCCCCAGCTCAGTGTGAGTGCTACTTTAGGTGGGTGTGACCAAGAAGATGGGGCTCCCTCTATTCTCAGCTTCTAGGCTAGGGATTTCCAGAAGGGGCATGCTGCCAGCACCTCTCATCCTCCTCCCCCAGGTCTGTATTATAGGAGCTCTATTATAAACATGCACAAATGAGAGGCCCGGAGCTCTCTTCCTCTACCCAGTCCCTATAACCAGGCACGGAAAATTGCAATTACTGGGTCTCAATTGCCCTCAGTACAGCTTGCTTATAGGACAGAGTTTCCATGCTGGGAGAGGCAAGCTCAGAATGCCAGGGACTATGACTCTTGCCCAGCCCCTTACTCATAGAGCTGGACTATCACTCTGACAGAAATGTGCCACGCCCCCACCTCCAGCTCCAAAACAGTGGTACAAAACTTCTCAGGAGGAGAAGCAGCAGCTCATTAGAGAGTGAGCTCTGTATCTCTGCCTAAGAGGACTGACTTTAATTGGAACACAGCTTGGGGAAGTTCAAGTCTAAGGCTACTACAAAAAAAAAGGAGATTCTGGAGTTGAGTACTTAAAAAGTGTCTGATAGATCAATGATATCAACACGCAAAACAGAAGACCAGCCGGATGTTTACAGAGGGAACCAGGGTAAGAGAAAACTAAGACCCCTACCACTTTTCAAAGGGGCCTCACATTAATTGTATCAAGCTATGGAACAATTAATGCCAAAAAGCATTTTTAAATACACACATGCACATGTGCGCGCACGCGCGCGCGCACACACACACACACTCACTTGCCCCCTGCCCCCCACACACAAAGCAACCACCCTAGTAATTAGTCAAGACTAACATCTGGGTTAATACCAACAAAAGACCATTCTAAAGTTAACAAGGATATCAAGGAAAGAGAAATTATAAAAATAACCCTGCTAAAACCACTTTCATCCCTTTGTAGAGGAGGGGCCAGGGTGACTCCACAGGCAAAGATGGTGACCTCTAAGGAGTGATATCTGAAGCTGTACACTTCTTTACAGCTGAGGGAAATAGACTTCACTGAACTAGCCCAGCCAAGTCACTAAACCAATAAACAAGCAAGTATTAACAACAACAAACCACAGAGGGGAATGAGTATTCAAAGATGCTTCAATATATTATCTATAACGTCCAGTTTTCAACAGAAAATTGTGAGATATGCGAAGAAATGGTAAAATATAACCCAAATGCAGGAAAAAAGCAGGCAACAGGAATTGACTGAAAAATGGGTCCAGATGCTGAACTTAGCAGACAAAGATTTCAAAGCAGCTATTTAAAATATGTTCAAACAACAAAGGGAAATCACACTTTAACAAAGATTTGATGAAAATGTCTCAGCAAATATAGAATCTCAATAAAGAAGGCAGTGGGATAACCTATTCAATATGATGAAAGAAAATAACAGTTAACCAACAATCTAATATCCAGCAAAACAATCTTTCAGAACTAAAAGCAAAAAGCAAAAAAAAAAAATTCCAGCTAAACAAAAGCTGATAGAATTTATTGCTAGCAGAACCATTTTATAAAAATGCTAAGAGAAGTTCTTCAGGCTGAAAACAAATGACACCAGATAGTAATGTGAATCCAAATGGAAAAAAATGCACTGGTTAAAGCAATTATGTAATAATTATGTAATTATAAAAGAGTGTATAAATATATATTTCTTCTTTCTTCTCTCAATTGTTTTAAAAAGCAATTGTATAAAGCCACTGTTTTTTATACCTAACAGGTATCCAAAGACCACTCCACCAACCCAAGAAGCACACAAATTCTTCTCAAGCACACATGGCACTTTCTCCAGGATACACCATATGCTAGGCTGCAACACAAACTTCAAATAAAGTTAAAATAACATGAAATCACACAAACTATGTACTCTGACCATAGTGGAATAACCTTAGAAATCAATAAGATACTAAAGTTTGGGAAATTCACAAATATGTGGATATTAAATAAGAGATTACTAAATAAACAATGGGTTACAGAAGAAATCACAATGAAAATTAAAAAAAAATCTGAGATGAATGAAAAGAAAACACAACATACCAAAACTTATGGGATGCTGCTCAAGCAGTATGCTATGGTCTGAATGTGTACCCCTCAACCAGTTCATATGTTGAAATCTTAAACCTCAAAGGTGCAGGTATTAGTAGGTGGGGCCTTTAGGAGGTGCTAAAGTCACAAAGGTAGAGCCCTCATAAATGGGATCTGTGCCCTTTATAAGAGGCTCTAGAGAGATCCTTAGCCCTTTCTACCATGTGAAGACACAGTAAGAAGGTGCAAACTATGAACCAGGAAGAGGGCCCTCACGAGAGAACACAACCATGCTAGTACCTTGATCTTGGACTTCTAGCCTCAAGAACTGTGAGAAATAAATTTCTGTTGTTTATAAGCTTCCCAGTCTGTGGTGTTTTAGTTATAGAAACCTGAATGAACTAAGACAGAAAACTGGCACTGAGAGTGGGGTGCTTCTGTAACAAATACCTGAAAACATGGAAGCAGTTTTGGAACTGTGTAATGGGCAGAAGCTGGAAGAGTTTGGAGGTGTGAGCTAGAAAAAATCTACATTGCTGTGAATGAATGGTTAAGCCCAATTCTCATATTTGAAAGAGGACTTCAGCTACCTCCATTTTTTACCTCAGTCTATACTTTCTAATTGGTAAAGTTCTTTTTGGCTTATCTCTTAACTCAGGCAAAAGACCCTGTGGGCAAAGCATCCCATGATGGGAACCAAACTACCCTCTCAAGCAATAAGGACTGCCCTGAGCCAGCAAGACCCCATGTGACTGACCCCAAGACAGTGACTGTATCTTCATGTACCTACTGACCTTTGTCCCATGTTTTCCCTGTATAAATCTAGAATTATTTTCAGCACTTCAGCGAGAGTCTTTGAGACGCTAGTCTGCTGTCTCCCCGCCGTTGGCCTCACTGAAATAAATTCCTTTATTGTTTCACCACCAATCACCTCTCTGCCTTTGGATCTTGTCAACGGCGAATGGCCAAACCTGGTGTGTCTGGGACCCCCAGAGCCAGGTGCTCTTGCATCCTTGTGCCCCGGTTACATGAGGACCGAGAAAGAGAAGAGAAGAGCTGCAGAGATCATCTTGGAGAATAATTTGAGAATACTGTGAAGAGAGTGTTGGTAGAAATATGGACACTGAAGGTCATTCTGATGAGGAATGAGGAACAACGGAAATTGGAGGAAAGGCCATCCGTGTTATAAAATAGCAAAGAGCTTGGTGGGATTGTGTTTATGTCCTAGTATTTTACAGAAGGTAATATTTGTTGGTGGTGAAATTGGATATTTGGCTAAAGAAATTTCTAAGCAAAGTGCTGAAGAAGTGGCCTAGTTTCTCTTGAATGCTTACAGTAAAATGTAAGAAGAGAGAAATGATTTAAAGGTGGAAATGCTAATCAAAAAGAAAGCACAGGGGTGCCTGGGTGGTTCAGTCCATTAAGCATCTGCTTTCTGCTCAGGTTGATCCCAGGGTCCTGGGATTGAGCCCCACATCAAGCCCTGCATCGGGATCCCTGCTCAGTGGAGATGCTGCTTCTCCCTCTCCCTTTGCCTCCCCACCCGCTGTTGCTCGCTCTCTCGCACGCTCTCAAATAAAATCTTTTTTTAAAAAAGGAAGCACAATTTAAAAATTTGGAAAATTTTCAGCCTATCAATATTGAAAGAAATAAGAAAGCTAGTTTAAGACAGAACACTAAAGGTATGGCTGAATTTGATAAGGAGAATGCTGTGGCTCAACCATCTCAACAGAAGCTAGGAGCTATTCACACCAAGACAATGGGGAGACTGGCCAGCCATCGAAACAAAAGTTAGTAGCTACTGTCCAAAGCAATGGAAGAATGACCTGAGGCAGTTCAGAGTTCTTGGGGCTGGCCCTAAAATGGCCTCCCAACACAAGCCCTAGAGTGCAAGGGCCTAAGGGGCAGAATGATTTCAAAGGAGGAGCCACAGCTGCCCAGTGCCAGCGCACCTCCTTGGCTCCCCTTCTCAAATTCTGGTGCCATGTTCCACAGCCACTCCAAGTGCAGTGCAGGCTGTTATGGCTGCCCCTCCAGACCGTACAGGTTACAGACTTTGGGAAGTCATCAGCTTGGTGATCTCACGGTATGCAGAGTGCAAGAGCTGGGAGCATAGCGGCTTCCACCTAGATTTCAAAAGATGCCCAAGGAACCTTTGGAGCCCAAAGAACCTCTGTGGGGGTGGGGCTACTGCAGGAGGCCCCCATTAGGGGCAATACCTAGTGGAGCTTTCCACCCCAGGGCAGCACAGCTACTGTGAGGGACTCCAGCCCGAACCTTAACCTGTGAGAACTGCAGCATGGGGCTACACCTGGCAGAACCATGTGTGTGGGGCCTAGAGGTTTGTGGGCCCAACTGCAGCCCCAGTGGGTCCAGAATATGGGACACAAAGCCAAGGAGGATTGTTCTCAAGCCTTGGTGTTTAATGTTATTTGCCCGATTAGGTTTCAGACTTACTTTGAACCCATTAACTTGGTTTTTTTCCTATTTCTCCTTTCTGAATGGGAATATCCATCTTATTCCTGTCTCTCCATTGTATTTTGGAAGCATATACCTTGTTTGATTTCACAGGTTCACAGCTGGAGAGCAATTAGCCACAGGATGAAATGTACCCAGATAGATGATATTTAGATGAAACTTTGGACTTAGACTTTTGAGTCAATGCTAGAATGAATTAAGACATTTGGAGCTGTTGAGATGGAATGAATGTATTTTGCATGAGAAGGACATGAATTCTGGGGGGCCAAGGGAGGAATGCTATGGGTTTGAATGTGTCCCTCAAATTTATAGTGTTTCACTCTTAAGACACAGTGCTTAGAGGGAAATTTATAGCTATAAAAGCTGATATTACAAAAAGAAGAAATAAATCACTAAGCTAAACTTCTACTGTAAGACACTGGAAGAAAAACAAACTAAAACTTAAGCAACCAGAAGGAAGAAAATGATAAAGATTAGAGTGGGAATTAATGAAAGAGAGACCAGAAACATAATAGGAAAATAAAAGAAATCAAAGTTGGTTCTTGAAAAAGATCAACAAAATTGAAAAAATGTTGTATAAACTGGTCAAGAAAAAAAAGAAGACACAAATGACTAAAATTAGGAGTGAAAGAGGGGCCATAACTACCAAACTTACAGAAATAAAAAAGATGATTATAAGGGAATACTATGAACAATGATAAGCCAAAAAAATTAGATCACTTAGATTATAATGGACACATTTCCAGAAATATAAACTACTGAAACTGACTCAGAAATGGAAAATCTACTAGACTACAAAAAAGAAAGAAGTAAAAATATACTCTGAAAACTACAAAACATTGCTGAAAGAAATTAAAACCTAAATGAATGGGAAAGACATCCCATATTTATGGGTAATAAGACTTAATACTGTTAAGATCACAATACTCTCCGAACTGATCTACAGGTTCAGTGCAATTCCTATCAAAAGCCTAGCTGGCTCCTTTGCAGAAATTGACAACTTGATCCCAACATGCATATGGAAATTCGAAAGACCCACAATAGCCAAAACAATTTTGAAAAAGAAGAACAAAATTGGAAGACTAACACATCTCTATTATAAAACTTACTACAAAGCTATAATAATTAAAAGAGTACGATTTTGCCATAAGGATAGACATAGACATCAACAGAACAGGAATAATCCTCCTCATTTATGGTTACTTGATTTGCAACAAGGGTGACAAGATAATTCAATGGGGAAAATGTCCAACAAACGGTCCCAGGTCAACTGTATATTCAAATGCGGAAAAAATGAAGTTGGACCCCCATCATCTCATACCATACACAAAAATTAACTCAAAATGGATAGACCTGAATGTAGCAAGTAAAAATGTAAAACCGTCAGAAGAAAACATAGGGATGAACCTTAATGATCTTTGATTAGGCAACAGTCTTAAACATTAACACCAAAAGCACAAGCAACAACAACAACAAAGTAAATAAAATGGGTATCATCAAAATTAAAAATGTTTGTGCTTCAAAGGGCACTGGTAAGAAAAGGAAAAGACAACCCACATAATGAAAGAGAATAATTGTAAATTGTTATCTGAGAAGAGTCTAGTACCAAGAATATAAAACAACTATTAGAACTCAATAATAAGATGACAAACAACCCTACTAAAAATGGGCAAAAAAACCTGAATAGACATTTTCCAAAGAACATATATAAATGCCAAATAAGTACATGAAAAGATGTTCATGTCTTTTGTTATTAGTCATGATATCCTCATTTATTAGAAAAGTGCAAATCAAAACTGCAATGAGATAGCACTTCATACTCACCAGCATGGCCACAATCTAAAGGATATAATAGCAAGTGGTGACAAGGAGGTGGAGAAAGCGGAACCCTAGCCTAGTGCTGGTGGGAATGTAAAATGTTTCACTGCTTTGGAAAATACTCTGGTAGTTCCTCAAAAGATTAAGCATAGAGTTATAAAACCTAGCAATTCCGTATATACTCAAGGGAAGATAAAACACATATCCACACAAAATTTGTATATGAATGTTTATCACAGTTTGTAACAGCTGAAAATCGAAAAAACTCAATATCCATCAATGGATAAACAAAATGTGGTATATTCATACAATGGAATATCATTCAGCCATCAATAGGAATGGATCCAAACTACAACATGGTGAACCTATTAGAAATTATTGAAAAATTATAAAGGGAGCCAGTCAGAAAAGACTAAGTTATATGATAATATTTATATGAAATATCCAGAATAGGCAAATCTATAAAGATACAAAATAGATTAGTGGCTGCCTAGGGCTGCTGGTTGGCATAGAGAGTGACTGCTAATAGGTAAGTGGTATCTTTTTAGAGTGATGAAAATGTTTTAAAATTACATTGTGTTGATAGCTGCACAAATCTACATATTCTAAAAACCATTAAATTGTATACTTTACTGGGTGAATCATAAGGTATGTTAATTATACCTCAATAAGTCTGTTAAAAAATAATCTAGGATAGGGGTCAGGACACTTTTGTATAAAAGGCCAAACAGTAAATGTTTTAGGCTTTGCCAGCCACACAAACTATCTTTCACATATTTTTCTTTATTTTCATTTACAACCTTTGGCAAATGTAAAAAAAATTCTTAACATTCAGGCTGCAGAAACACAGGCCATCAGCCTGATTTGGCTAGTCAGCAGTTTATCCAACGCATTTTAGGAAAGAGATGTAGTTCCTCAATAAATTGTAATGGTTGTATATTTTTTTTCTTTTTCTTTTTTTTTTTAATTTTTTTATTGTTATGTTAATCCCCATACATTACATCATTAGTTTTAGATATAGTGTTCCATGATATTTTTTTTCTAAGATTTGTTCACTTATTTTAGAGACAGAGAGAGAGCGCACACGCATGCAGGGGGAGGGGCAGAGGGAGAGAATCCTCAAGCAGACTCCCCACTGAGTGCAGAGTGGGAGCACGGGGCTTGATCCCCTAACTCTGAGATCATGACCTAAGCTGAAATCAAGAGTTGGATTCTTAATCGACTGAGCCACCCAGGGGCCAGGCTGTATATTTTTTATTGAAGTATAATTGACATACAATGTTATATTAGTTTCATTTGCATAACATATTCATTGGCCAATTCTATACATTACTCAATGCTCACCACAATACGTATAGTCACCATATAATGTTATTAAAATGTTATTGACTATATTCCCTATGCTGTACTTTTCATGTCCACAAATTATTTATTTTATAACTGGACATCTGTATCTCCTAATTCACTTTTCCTATTTCGCCCATCACCCTATCCATTTCCCCTCTGACAATCACCAGTTTGTTCTCTGTATTTAAGAGTCTGTTAGCTTGTTTGTTTTTTCCTTTTTCTTTTTTTTTGTTTTCCTTTTTAGATTCCACACATAACTGAGATCATATGGTTTATACTTCCTTTCTCTGTCTGACTTATTTCACTTAACATAATACACTCTAGGTCCATCCATATTGTCACAAATCATCAGATATCATTCTTTTTTATTGCTCAAAAAATTAAAAATAGGAGTGGGAGAGGAAGATGGTGGCAGAGTGGAGGACACCATGCTCATCTCATCCCATGAACACAACTAGATAACAATCAAATCATCCTAAATACCCCAGAAATCAACCTGAAGACTGACAGAACAAACTCTACAACTAAAGGGAGAGAAGACGCCATATCAAAGAAGGTAAGAAGTGTGGAGACGTGGTTTAAGGGAGAAACAGATCACAAGTGCTTCAGAAGAGAGGGAGCTGTGGTCATGGAGAAGGGTGAGAGAGAGAGAGAGAGAGAGAGAGAGAGAGAGAGAGAAAGAGAAAGAGAGAGGAGCATATAGGGGAATGGACAAGGAGAACATTTACCCAAAGCCACTGGCTTGGAAAATGAGAGGCATAGAGTTCTTGCAACCAGTGGGGCTTACAGCCTAGAGTTTTAAAGGTCAGCAGGCTTGGCTGGGATAGAAACTTGAGGGCACTGTGCTGCTCCTGGAAAGAAGGCAGGCAAACAACCGGGGTAAGACAGCATGGAAATAGAGATCTGAAGAATGTCTGGGGCATACAGTGGGAGATTATTCCTTCAGGCCTCTCTGAGAAGAAAAGAGCTGGCTGGTGCCATTTCCTCCCCCAGCCCCTTAGCATAAACACAGAACCACCTGAGGGAAGCAGCTCAGCATGGACAATAGCTGCCTAACTTGCTTACACAAAACCCCACCTCCCTGTGCTCTGGTGGGACTGCCCTTCTCAGTCAAGCCTACCTCAGTCCCAGCATGGCAAGCCCCTCCCCCAAAAGACCAGCATAAACCTCTGCCCACACCATATCTCCCAACCAGAGAGTTCTGCAGGGCCTCTGTCCTGGTGGAGTTGGTGTCAGGTCTCATTTCACAAGCAAACTGCAGCACACCTAGTTAAAACTTGCCACATGCAGGCCAGGGACCAAACACTGCCCACAACAGGCAAGGAGAACCTCTGCAGAGGACTGGCCTGAAGGACAGAGCAGGCAAAACACAACAGCAGAGCGCACAAAGCACACACCAGAGATGCTCCCTGAAGCACCATGCCCTGGGCATGACATGAGCTCTTATTCATAAGGACATTACTTTCAGGAGCAGGAGACATAACTGGCTTTTCTAACACAGAGAAGAAAGCAGAGACTTCGACAAAATTCCAAGATGTAGGAATTTATCCAAATGAAAGAACAACATAAGGCCATGGCCATAGATCTAAGTGAAACAGATATAAGTAACGTTCCTGATAAAGAATTTATTTATTTATTTATTTATTCATTCATTCATTCATTCATTCATTCATTTTACAGAGAGGGAGAGAGAGACAGACAGTGGAGGTGGACAAGGCAGAGGGAGAGGGAGAGAGAAAATCTCAAGCAGACTCCCTGCTAAGTGCAGAGCCTGACACGAGACTCAGTCTCATGACTCCGAGATCATGACCTGAGCCGAAATCAAGAGTCAGTTGCTTAACTGACTGAGCCACGTAGCTGCCCCCGATAGAGAATTTAAAGCAATAATCATAAGGATACTCACTAGGCTTGAGAAAAGAATAGAAGACAACAGTGAGACCCTCAGCACAATGATAAAAGATTTAAAAAAGAATCAATCAGAGATGAAGGGTACAATAAACAAGATCGAAAACAGGCTTGATGCAATGAACTGCTGGAAGAAGCAGAGTAACGAATTAGTGACCTAGAAGATAAAATAATGGAAAATAATGAAGCTGAACAAAAGAGATGAAGAAGAATTATGCAACATGAGAATAGACTTAGGGCTCAGTGACTCCATGAAATGTGTAACATTCATATTATAGGAGTCCCAGAAGAAAGAGAAATGTGGGCAGAAAATTTATTTCAAGAAATAACAGCAGAAAACTTCCCTAATCTGCAGAAGGAAGGAGACACTGAGATCTAGGAGGCACAGAGGACTCCCATCAAAATCAACAAAAACAGACCAACACCAAGACATACTGTAATTAAACTGGAAAAATATAGTGATAAAGAAAAAATCTTAAAAGCAGCAAAACAAAAGAAGCCCTTAAGGGAAGACCCATAAAGCTAGCTAGAGATTTCTCAACAGAAACTTGGCAAGCCAGAAGAGAGTGGCATGATATATTCAACATGCTGTATGGGAAACATCTACAGCCAAGAATAATGTATCCAGCAAGGCTATCATTCAGAATAGAAGAAGAGAGAGTTTCCCAAACAAAAACTAAAGTAGTTTGTGACCACTAAATCAGCCCTGCAAGAAATATTAAAGGGGACTCTTTCAGCGCAAAGGAGAGACTACAAGTGACAATGACAAGAAAGGATCAGAGAAAAATCTCCAGGAACAATGACAAAACAACTTATAAAATAGCATTAAATACATCTCTCTCAAGAACTACTTTGAATGTGAATGGACTAAATGCTCCAATCAACAGACACAGGGTGTCCGAACGGATTAAAAAACAAGACCCGTTTATATGCTGCCAATAAGAGACTCATTTTAGACCTAAAGACACCTGCAGATTGAAAGTGAGGGGGTGGAGAAATATTTATCATGCAAATGGATGTCAAAAGAAAGCCAGAGTAGTAATACTTATATTGTACAAACTGGACTTTTTTGTTCCTGTATTGTTTTTATCCTACTTTGGTATCAAGGTAATACTGGCCTCACAGAATGATTTTGAATGTGTTCCCTCTGTTCCATTATTTGTAAGATTTTGATAAAGATGTTCATTAATTATTTTTTTAATGTTTGGTAGAATTCACCAAGGAAACCACATAGTCTTGGGCTTTTCTGTGTTGTGAGATTTTTGATTCAACATTCACTCTTGTTATTGGTCTAAGAAGATTTCCTATTTCTTAGATTCAAGATTCATGATTCAATCTTGGTAATTTGTACGTTTTTAGGAATTATCTGATTTTACTTTTCTAAGTTATCTGATTTGTTAGTGTATAACTGTTTATAGTAATCTGTTATCACCCTAATGTATTTCTGTGATTATCTGCTGTGTTGTTTTCTCTTCCATTTCTCATTTTGATTTCTGAGTCATCTCTTTTTTTTCTTAGTTAATGTAGTTAAAGCATTGCCAATTTTGTTTATTTTTTTGGAAAACCTGGTCATTACTTTCAGTGTTATTATTTATTCTGGTCTCTATTTTATTAATTTCTGATTTTTCTTTGTTATTTCCTTCCCCTCTAAACTTCAGCTAAGTTTCTTCTTTTTCTAGTTCCTTGTGGTGTAATGTTAAGTTGTTTATTTGAACATTTTTCTTAATACAAGCATTTATAGCATAAATTTCTCTGTAAAATCCACTTTTGCTGTATCCCATAGGTTTTGAGACATATTTTGATTTGCTGTTTGATTTCTTATTTGGTGCCTTGCTTGTGCAGTACTATGTTGTTTAATATTTACATATTAAATATTTAATATTTACGTTGAAAAAAATGAGAAAAAAAGAAACAACACAACATACCAGACCTGTGGGACAATATCATATAGTCTACTATATGTGTAATTTGAATCCTAAGAGGAAAAGAGAAATAAACGGGACAGGAAAAAAAACAAAGAGATAGTGGTAAAGAATTTTTCAAAATTAATGGAACACATCAAACCATAGTTGCAAAACGCTCAGAGAATGGCAAGGATTTTTTTTTAAATTTTAACCTAGATATACTATATTCGAACTGCTACAAAACAAAGAGAAAAGAGAAAATCTTATAGACAGTCAATGGGAAAAAATAAGATATCTGTATATAGAACAAAGATGAGGCTAACAGACTCCTCAGCAATTGTGCAAGCCCAACAACAGTGGAGTGACATCTTTAAAGTGCTAAAATTAAAAAAAGAACTGATGGCTCTAAATTCTACACACAGTAAAACTCTGTTTGAAAAATAAAGGAAAAATGCTTTTTCAGAAAAAGACTGGGGAAATTCAATAGATCAACACTACAAAAAAATGTTAAAGTTCTTGAGGCAAAAGGAATAGGATATCAAACAGTAATGTGGATCTCAACAAAGAAATGAAGATTTGGGGCACCTGGGTGGCACAGTCATTAAGCATCTGCCTTCGGCTCAGGTCATGATCTCAGGGTCCTGGGATCGAACCCCACATCGGGCTCCCTGCTCTGCGGGAAGCCTGCTTCTCCCTCTCCCACTCCCCTTGCTTGTGTTCCCTCTCTCGCTGTCTCTCTCTCTGTCAAATAAATAAATAAAATCTTAAAAAAAAAAAAGAAATGAAGATTCAAGGAAGCCCTTAAAATGTACATAAATATAAAGAACATTTTACTTCTATTTAATAGCTCTTAAAATAAATTGACGGCCTAATCAAAAATAAGAATATATTGAGAGTTTATAACATATGTAAAAGTAAAATGTGTAATAACAATAGTACAAAAGATGGAAGGGAAAATTGAAAGCATATCAGTGTAAGATTCTTACACGACACGCATTAGTTAATATGTTCTCACTTTTTGGTTGAACTTAAGTACAGATTTCATTTTCACCTGAAATAAATAAGCCTGTTCACACATGTAAGGAGTTGAAAAAAAATTAAATAAAGAAATACCATATGATGCAGTAATTCTACTACTGGGTATTTGCCAAAGAAAACAAAAACACTAATTCAAAAAGATATATGCATCCTTATGTTTACTGCAGCATTATTTTATAATAACCAAGATACAGAAGCAACCCAAGGGTCCACTGATAGATGGGTGGATAAGAAGATGTGGTATATATATATACAATGGTATATTATAACTGCTATATATTTTTTTAAAGCATCCCTCACTTCCCCCCAACTCATACTCAGGAGGGTAGAGACAATGTTGATAAAACTATACATTCCATCTATATTCCTTCATCATCGAGTATTTGGAAATACTCAAATTAATGAGCATTTAGAGAACAAGGAGCAGATGAATAGAAGAGAATTCAACAAGTCTTCATGAGACAGACAGAACACCATGGTCTAATTTACAGGGACCAGACTTAGATGGTGAAAGGCAGAAATGCATCTTCAATTACCTAAATAGATATTCTTTCAAAAGCAAAGAAGATTATAGAAGGGTTACTAGGTTAGAGTTCTTAGAAACCATTAACATTTGCAAGAGAAAGAACACACACAAAAAAGAACAGTTGTTGGAAACAAACAAAACAATTAAGGACTGTACTTAAGAGTTTGTGAAATTTCCCTCACATCAATTTGATCTCTATTCATTGAGATACAAAATTTAATAAAGTCAGGACTACCAATGTAAGGGAAAAACTTTTTGAAAAAAGATTTGTTTCTCTATTTTAGAGAGACAGACAAAGCGTGTGCGAGTGAGGGGAGGAGCAGATGGACAGGGAGAAGGAGTGGGAGAGAATCGCAAGCAGACTCTCCGCTGAGCACAGAGCCCAGTATGGGGTGGGGCTCAATCTCACAACCCTGAGATCATGACCTGAGCTGAAATCAAGAGTCAGGGGGGAGGGGGGATTGGTTAGCCCGGTGATGGGTATTAAGGAGGGCAAGTACTGCATGGAGCACTGGGTGTTATACGAAAACAATGGATCGTGGATCACCACATCAAAAACTAATGATGTACTGTATGGTGACTAATATAACATAATAAAATTTTTAAAAAAAGATTAAAAAAAAAAAGTCAGATGCTCAACTGACTGAGTCACCCAGGTGCCCCTAAGGGAAAAACTTCTAAAAGGTTAAAAGCACCATGCAAAAACTAGATGCTATTACTCTTTTTAAGTAAAGCAAAAGACCCTATTGAGAATAAAATTGCATTTACCCATGCTTTTTAAAAGAAGCAAAATGATTGCTTTTCTTTTTGTTCTGGGGCACATAGATTCTTTTCTCATATTCTTTTAAAATGGAAAGGTTTCTAAAAAGAGGTCCCTTTACTCCTCAAGGTTAAGGATTTTGTCTTCTTTATCTCCAGTACCTAGCAGAGTACTTAATACTCAAATGTTTTTTGAGCTGAAGTCAACAAGGGAACAGAAAGGAAGGGAAATATGTTGGCAGAGATCTGGTGACAGTTTGTTCCAGATCTGAAGAATCATATGAAAGAAGCAATTAACAGAAGGAAGGAAATAAACAGCAAGAAGGATTTTATACCATTTGGAAAGAAAAGCTGGCAAGTATGGGAAATTGGGAAGTTTTCTTTGTGTAGGTAAGAGAGAAAAAGCAGAGAGAACTAGATTTTAAAGTCATACCAAAAATGCTAGTGGTACAACTTGGAGACCATTTTCTTAGCTTGGAAGAAAGACAGTAGAAAACTAAAGACAAACCAATACTCTGGTCTATGGGAGACTGAGATGTTGATGTTGGCATTTTCTAGAAGGGGTAAGGTTTACAAAGCTAAGAGTGGAATTCAGGCAAAAGTAGGAATTCTGTCTTTTTGTTGTTAAAACTGAGTTACTGATAAAATATTTAAGGGCGTGGGTCGAAGAAAGCAAATGCAATTAGAGTGAAGAAAAACAATCCAAGTAAGTAATCAGATGGCTATCGAAGCTGTGCAGGTAGATGAATTCTTCCTTAGAGAATATGTAAAAGGAAAAAAAATAGAGAAACCTGTTTCTTATGGGCCACATATGATTGCAGGGAGATGATGAAGAATTATCTAAAAACAGATTCGGGAAGAGTGGTCCACGGGAAGAGGCATTTTCAAAGAAGAGATATTCAATCTTTTTAAAAGATGAGGCTAAGCCAAATGTGACCTTTCCTTAGGAAGGAATGAACCATTACAAACCTTTGAAATCAAGATGCTCCTGGAAAGGATGAAAGGGTTCTTTAAAGAAAATCAGAAAGAACTGCATCGGGGAAGGCAAACACACCAAATAGCACACTAAACTCTTTCTTGTGTTTTCTTTGAAGGTTGCACATTACCTGTTCAAAAGCTGTTGAAGCTTTTCTCCCTTGCTCTAGATCAACTGCAGCTGCCATAAGTAAACATGTTTTCTGTGCAATCAGAATTACTTGATCAGAAGGACAAAACTGGGACAGCTGATAAGAAATAACCAGAACATCAATGAATACTGCGAATTCTGCCAGGTGAACAGAAACAATCAGAATGAAAATCAGCAACATCCTGTCTGAAAGAAAAAATTCAGCTGGGAAAACACACCTCACCTTAAAAACGATATAGACTATAACACTGATTTATGGTTTTAATTTTATATTACTTTCCATTGTTTTTAAGAACCTTTCTAGAGATAAAAAGCTTCATTTCTTTGCAATTTTCCTATCTTCCCAGTGATAGGTACTGTCATTTGGCCCTGTATTTCTATCTAGTGATTTATTTCTTGCTTTGTGTTATAATTTCTAAGTGATTTTCCCCCTGGCAAATAGATTTCCCCTTTGTATTGAATAAAGCTGAAATTAGCACATATATTGTCATGGTTGAAAGAGACAATGTCAAATCTTGACAGGCATTATTAGGCATAACCTCATCATTAAACCTTGTCCTCTAACTTTAGGAAAAACTCCCAGCTTTTACTACAATAAACCTCTAGGCCACTTGGGATTCTTACATAGAACCCTACTAGTGCTATCACAAATGTTCAAACTAAAACTAATTTATTTCACCTAATTTAAATGGCAATTATACCTAAACTTTCAAAGACTATTTCTTAATCTCCCAAGATGTTTAGTGACCATAATCATCACTGTCACTGAATTAATAGCATTTCAAAACACCTTATCCCTCTAGGTCTCAGGTTACTAGTATATAAAATGAGGGAGATATGCTAGATTATCTCTATAGTTCTTTCCAGTTCTAAAACTCTTAACATTTAATCTGTCTCAACATATCAGACGGTGTACTCCTGAATGTGTAAGAGAGACATTCTTAGCCCCTCTCTCCTTTTATTCTCTAATTAATATTCTTCCCTTTCTGGCATTTAATCTCTACCTTGGAGATCAATGACTATTTAAAAATGCTTATAATTGCAAAACAAGCTTCCAAATCCTTACATACAGAACCTTCTATAAGAAAAATTATAAAGTAGGCCCAAGATTCTTAGCATTCTTTTCACCTCCTCATTTCCCCAGATACCTATTCTATACTCTACAGATTTATAACCCTTCCTAATGTTTTATTAGTTGGTAACTTAGAGTATTCCTCTCCTAAAGAGAGTTGTATTTTAATATAGGACTCTGGGAGACTGAATTCCTTCAAAAGCAAAGAAATAAGTCTCTTATGGTAAAACTTCAGGCTCCCTGATGGTTGGTTGTAATATTTTGGTATGGGGAGAACTGCTTTATATTTGCACATTGTATCCTACAGGGAACAAATGCTCCTTAGGTCATTCCTGTTTAGACATGTATTCTAAAAGTTTCTAGATTAAAAGCCAATACCACTTTATATTTAGCCCTTGAAAATAGCCACAGTGGTCATATCTTTGTTGTGGTCCATTCGTGAGATCCTTACTAGAAGAGACTTACCTTATAAGAGAGGATGAAGAACTCTCTCATTGTCACTGGGTCTCTGCCACATTGCACAGCCAAGTTCCAAGCTGAAAGTTATATGAAATAATGTAATTATGAAAATCAGTTTAATCTGTACCATTATAATCTTCACTACCTGCATTTTTAATATTAATATACTAATAAGGGGTTTTGTGGGTTAAAAAAGCTAACTTTACATTTTTAGAGAATTTTAAATTCTCTACATTTAGAGACTTTTATCACTTCCAATCTTCAAATCTTGCCAATAACTAATGGAGGTAGTGCTGAATTTTTTAATAAAAACTGGGGACATACAATACATTCTCAGCTGGAATAAATCCATCTATAAAATAAGGATCACCAAGGAGCTCACCACTGGAATTCATAAAAGGACGTTAAAATTCAGCAGAGGTGGGGAGCTAAGATGGCAGCTTGCCTCATCCCTTGAACACAGCTAAATAACTATCAAATGATTCTGAATACCCAAGAAATCGACCTGAGCACGGGCAGAACAAACTGCACAACCAGAGGGAGAGAAGAGTCCACACTGAGGAAGGTAGGAAGTGCGGAGATGTGGTTTTAGGGAGAAATGGATCATGGGTCCTATGGAGGGGAGGGGGCCCTGGTTGTAGAGAAAGGTGAGGGACAGTGGGGCACACAGGGATATGCACAAGGAGAACACTTCCCCAAAGCCATTGGCTAGGAAAATGAGAGGGGCTGATTTTTTGTGAGTTTTTCCACCAGTGGGGCTCAAAGACTGGAGTTTTAGAGGTCCACGGGCATGGCTGGGATAGAGCCATGAGGGCACTGCTCTACTCCTGGAGAGAAGGCAGGTAAGCAACGCTGGGGGGCAGACAGGGTGATCTGAAGATTGCCCCTGGCGTGCGCGGGGAGAGACTGTTCGGTCTTCTTGGAGCACATCTGTGAGAGGCGTCATTCTAAGAGATGCCTCTCCAGGGACAGAAGAGCGAGCCAGCAGGCGCCATTTCTTTCCCCCTCTCCCTCAGCACAGGCACGGAGATACCTGCTGAGGGCGGCTAACCAGGGTGCTGGCTGTTTAGCCTGCTCTGCTCCAAATCCCACAGTGCTGCACTGTGGCGCAGCTGCCCTTCTGGGTCAAACCTCCATCAGCCCCAGCAGAGCGAGACCCTCCCCCAGAAGACAAGAGCAGGTCCCTGCCACAGCAGGTCACTAAAGTTTGGAGTTTTAATAGTCAGCAGACTTGGCTAGGATAGAGTCCAAAGTGCACTGCACTGCTTCAGGCAGGCAAGCAACCTGGAGACAGACAGTGTGAAAAGAGCAATCAGAAAAACGCCTGGTATGTACAAGGGGAAATTATTCGCTCTTCTGGGAGTGCTTCCCTCAGAACAGCAAGCATGGAGACCGCACTCCAGGGAAAATGGAGCTGGCTGGTGCCATTTCCCTCCCCTGCCCCTCGGCATAAACGAACTTCAGTAAACAGAACAGCATCAACACTGGCTGCCTAACCTGCTAACACCAGGTCTTGCCCCCACTGCACTCTGCTGGTACTGCCCTACTCTGGCAAGTGTGCCTCAGTCCCAGTGCAGCAAGCCCCTTCCCCAGAAGGCCAGCACACACCTCTGCATGAACCTCAACTACTGACCAAAAAGTTTTGCAAGGCTTCTTCAGTTCTAATGGAAGTAGCACCGGGTCTCATTTAACAAGCAGACCAGAGCCTGCCTATTTAAAACTCCCTACACTCTGGCAAAGGTCCAAAAACTGCCCACTGCAGGCAAGGAACGTCTCTGCAGACAAATGACCTAAAGAATAAAGCAGCCAAAACACACCAGCAGAGTGCATGCAGCACACTCAAGAGACACTCCCTGAGTGCCCAGGCCCTGAGCACTAAGTGACCTCTTCCTCATAGAGCCATTACTCTCAGGAGCAGGAAACATAATAGGCACACACAGAAGAAGGCAGAGGCATAGACAAAATGCCAAGATGGAGGAATTCATCTCAAAAGAAAGAACAACAAAAGGTCATGGCCAGACATGTAATCAAGACAGATGTAAGTTACATGCCTGATGGAGAATTTAAAGCAACAATCATAAGGATACACACTGGGCTTGAGAAGAGCATGGAAGACTGCAGGGAGACCCTTATCGCAGAGATAAAAGAGTTAAAAAACAATTAGAAATGGAAAATGCAATAACTAAGATTCAAAACCAACTGGATGTAATGACCACCAGCATGGAAGAAGCAAAGCAACAAATAAGTGATAAAGAAGATAGAATAATAGAAAATAATGAAGCTGCACAATAAACGAAGAGTAGTTATGGATCATGAGAATACACTTAAGGAATTCAGTGATTCCATCAAATGTAACACCATTCATATCATAAGAGTCCCAGAAGAAGAAGAGAGGGAAAAGGGAGCAGAAAGTTTATTTGAAGAAATAATAATTGAGAACTTCCCTAATCTGGGGAAAGAAACAGACATAAAAATCCAGGAGACACAGAGAACTCCCATCAATATCAACAAAAGCAGACCAACACCAAGACATACTGTAATTAAATTTGCAAAATATGGTGATAAAGAAAAAAATTCTAAAAACAGCAAGACAAAAGAAGTTCTTAACTTACAAGGGAAGACCCATAAGGTTAGCTGCAGATCTCTCCACAGAAACTTGGCAAGCCAGAAGGCAGTGCCATAATATATTCAACATGCAGAATGGGAAAAATCTGCAGCCAAGAATACTGTATCCAGCAAGGCTATCATTCAGAATAGAAGGAGAGATAAAGAGTTTCCCAGACAAACAAAAACTAGAAGAGTTTGTGACCACTAAACCAGCCCTGCAAGTAATATTAAACGGCACTCTTTGAGTGGGAAAGAAAGATAAAAAAATGACAAAGACTAGAAAGGAACAAGAAAAATCTCCAGTAACAATGACAAAACAAGGGATAAAATGGCACTAAATACATATCTACCAATAATTACTGTGAATGTTAATGGACTAAATGCTCCAATCAAAAGATATAGGGTGTCAGAATGGATAAGAAAACAAGTCCCATCTATATGCTGCCTACAAGAGACTCATTTTAGACCCAAAGACACCTGCAGATTGAAAGTGAGGGGATGGAGAAACATCTATCACACAAAGGGATATATTTTTTAAAGATTTTATTTATTTTTTGACAGAGAGAGACACAGTAAGAGAGGGAACACAAGCAGGGGGAGTGGGAGAGGGAGAAGCAGGCTTCCCGTGAAGCAGGGAGGCCGATGCGGGGCTTGATCCCAGGACCCTGGGATCACGACCCAAGCTGAAGGCAGACGCCTAATGACTGAGCTACCCAGGCGCCCCAGGGATATTTTTTAAAAATGGAGTAGGAATATTTATCTCAAACTGGACTTTATTTTTTTTAATTTTATTTATTTATTTGTCAGAGAGAGAGAGAGAGCAAGCGATTACAAGCAGAGGGAGTGGCAGGCAGAGGGAGAAGTAGGCTTCCTGCTGAGCAAGGAGTCTGATGTGGGTCTCGATCCAGGACCCTGGGGTCATGACCTGAGCCGAAGGCAGACACTTAACTGACTGAGCCACCCAGGCGTCCCCAAACTGGACTTTAAAACAAAGACTAGGGGCACCTGGGTGGCTCAGATGGTTGGGCATCTGCCTTCGGCTCAGGTCATGATCTCCAGGTCCTGGGATCAAGCCCCACATTGGGCTCCTGGCTCAGCTGGGAGTCTGTTTCTCCCTCTGCCTCTCCCCCTGCTTGTGCTCTGTCTCTCTCTCTCTCAAATGAATAAATAAAATCTTTAAAAAAAATAAAACAAAGATTGTAACAACAGTACCCAAAGAAGGGTACTATGTAATAATAAAGGGGACAAACCAGCAAGAAGATCTAACAACTGTAAATATTTATGCACCCAACATGGGGGCACCCAAATATATAAAACAATTACTAACAAATATAAAGGAACTCATTGGTAATAGTACAATAATAATAGGAGACTTTAATACCCCCACTTACTGCAGTAGACAGACCATCTAAGCAGAAAATCAACAAGGAAACAATGGCTTTGAATGACACAACAGACCAGATGGACTTAACAGATATATTCAGATCATTTCATCCCAAAGCAGCAGAATACATATTCTTTTTGAGTGCACATGGGACATTCTCCAGAAGAGATCATACTAGGTCAAATCAGGCTCAGCAAGTACAAAAAGACTGAGATCATAACATGAATATTTTCTGACCCCAACACTATGAAACTTGAAGTGAACCACAAGAAAAAATTAGGAAAGGCCACAAATACATGGAGGTTAAACAACATGCTACTAAAGAATGAATGGGTCAACCAGGTAATCAAAGAAGAAATAAAAAAATACATGGAAACAAATGAAAATGAAAACACAATAGTCCAAAACCTTTTGGATGCAGCAGAAGTGGTCCTCAGAGGGAAGTATATAGCAATGTAAGCCTACCTCAAGAAGAAAAATCTCAAATAAACAACCTAACCTTAAACCTAAACTAGCTAAATAAAGAACAAATGAAGCCTAAAGCCATCAGAAGAAGGGAAATAATAAAGATTAGAGCAGAAATAAATTATACAGAAACTAAAAAAAACCCCAGTAGAACAGATAAATGAAGGGGTGTCTGGGTGGCACAGTCAGTTGGGCATCCAACTCTTGGTTTTGGCTCAGGTCGTGATCTCAGAACCCTGAGATCAAGCCTTTCATCGTTCCATGAACCCCTCCCCTCTGTTTGCACTCTCTCTCAAATAAATAAATAAATCTTAAAAAAAAAAAAGAACAGATCAATGAAACCAGGTATTGGTTCTTGGAAAAAAATAATAAAATTGATAAACCCCTAGCTAGATTTATCAAAAAGAAAAGAGAAAGGACCCAAATAAAGAAAATCACAAATGAGAGAGGACAAATAACAACACCACAGAAATACAAACAATTATAAGAGAATCTTATGAGAAATTATATGCCAACAAACTGGACAACCTAGAAAAACATGGATTAACTCCTAGAAACATATAAACTACCAAAACTGAAACAGGAAGAAATAGAAAATTAAAACAGACTGATAACCAGTAAAGAAACTGAATCAGTAATCAAAAATTTCCCAACAAACAAAAGTCCCAGGCCAGATGGCTTCATAGGGAAATTCCACCAAATATTTATTTATTTATTTATTTATTTTTTAAAAGATTTTATTTATTTATTTACTTGAGAGAGAGAGAGAGAGAGAGAGAGAAACAGCATGAGAGCGGAGAGGGTCAGAGGGAGAAGCAGGCTCCCCGCTGAGCCGGGAGCCCGATGTGGGACTCGATCCCAGGACTCCGGGATCATGACCTGAGCCGAAGGCAGTCGCTTAACCAACTGAGCCACCCAGGCGCCCTCTACCAAATATTTAAACAAGAGCTAATACCTATTTTTTTCAAAGTGTTCCAAAAAACAGAAAAGGAAGGAGAATTTCCAAACTCATTCTGTAAGGCCAGCATTACCCTGATTCCAAAACCAGACAAAGACTCTACCAAAAAAAGAGTACTACAGGCCACTATCTCTGATGAACATGGAGAGGTTCATCAGAAAGTTAAAAATAGACCTGTCCTATGATCCAGCAATTGCACTACTAGGTATTTACCTGAAGAATACAAAAATACTGATTCAAAGGGATATATGCACCCTGATGTTTTTATAGCAGCCTTATCTACAATAGCCAAATTATGTAAAGAGCCCAAATGTCCAACAACTGATTAATGGATAAAGATGTGATGTGTATGTGTGTGTGTGTGTGTGTGTGTATAATGGATTATTACTCAGCCATAAAAAGAATGAAATCTTGCCATTTGCAATGATGTGGATGGAGCTAGAGAGTATTATGCTAAGTGAAATAAGTCAGAGAAAGACAAAACACCAAATGATTTCCCTCATATGTGGAATTTAAGAAACAAAACAGATCAACATAGGGGAAAAAAGACGGGCAAACCAAGAAACAGACTCCAAACTATAGAGAACAAACTGAGGGTTACTGGTGGTGAGGTGGGCAGGGGGATAGGTTAAACGATGATGGGTATTAAGGAGGGAACTTGTGATGAACACTGGTTGTTGTATGTAAATGATGAATCACTAAATTCTACACCTGAAACTAATATTACACTATATCTTAGCTAACTGGAATTTAAATAAAAACTTGAAAAGAAAAAAAGTTCAGCAAAGAACAGGGTACACTAGAATCAAAGGCTGAAGAAAATTGTTGTAAAGATTCACATCTTCCATAGAACATTGGAAGGCCCCATTTGGCAACATTTAGCATAATCTTCATGTTGGAAAATTAAAATTAAATTTCAGTGAAAGAAGTATTGGAAAACAACTTCTCAAACTTCCAAAAGATCAAAGTCATTATAAACCTTTCTATAGTTTAAATGGGTGTTATTTTCAATTAGTTGCGTAAGTTTCTGAGAAGCCAGATTGCTGTGTTTATTCCATTTTCTCCTAGATTAGAGTCCCCGTAAACCCCGTAAAGCAGAAAAAGATTCATGAGAACGAGTCCACTTTGTGACATTGCTGCTTAATTGCTCTTGATTACTTATCACTGTAATAACTGCCTCCACAATTTTTATACTTGAAATTAGCCAAAAGGCCGAGAAGCAATTGCCTCCACAATTTTTAAAGTGTTTTTACTGAAATTAAGCCTAATAAAGTAAATTACACAACTTATAATTGGTTAGCTTGATGAATTTTCAAAGTGAATATAATGATGTGACCAATCCAGATCAAGACAGACCTTGATCATTACCAGAAACTCAGAAGCAACCCAAGCATCCCTCTTCAAGTCCAACTCCCTTCAAGGGAAACCACTATCTTCAATTCTAATATCATAAATTAGTTTTGCCTGCTTTTTTTTATTACCACATATAAATGGAGTCAATGTCTGACTTCTTTTGTTCAACATTATGTTTGTGAGATTCATTCATTTTGCTGCATGTAGTTGACTTTTCATTTTTATTTTTTATGTAATCTCTATGCCCAACATGGGGCTCAAACTCATGACCCGGAGATCAAGAGTTGCATGTTGTACTTATACTAAGCCAGCCAGGTATCCCACAGGTAATTTATTTTTGATAAATCAAATTTAGAGATAAGTTAGGCATTCCAGATCAAATTTAGGAGCATAGCCTTGGGGACCTGCAATTGTTAAGTCCTCATTTTATTCTTAGACCCATTTCTAGAGAAAAAGAAAACTAATCTTTATTGAGTACCTACTATGTCCCAGGTTTTTATTTAAAACCTTTACTAGCCCTGTGAAGTATGTATAATTGTTTCCCTTTTATAAATAATGAAACTGGGATTAAGTAAGTTATCCTTGTACCCACTGCTACACATAAAGAGCCAGAATTTGGGGTGCCTGGGTGGCTCAGTCGGCTGAGCGTCCAACTCTTGGTTTCAGCTCAGGTTGTGGTCTCAGGGTCATGAGAACAGGCCCCGCATTGGGGTCTGTGCTCAGAGGGGAGTCTGCTTGTCCCTCTCCCTCTCCTCCTCCCCCTGCTTGCTTGCTTGCTCTCAAATAAATAAATAAATAAAATCTTGAAAAAAAAAAAAAGAGCCAGAATGTGAATCCACATGTCTGATTCTACCACCCACCAGTTTCCCATAGCCACAGAATATCCTTTTACCTATTTTTCGAAACCAATGAGCTTCATTAGCTCTTGTGTCTGAAGTCGAGGCCTCTCCATTGAAAGGCTGAGAGAGTTTCAGGAGTGCTGCATTGAAAAGAAAGATTTTATAGTGAGGTCTTTTACTTTATACTCTAGCAAAATTTTTAATACTGCCTTAAAAACAGTCAAACTGTTTTGGGTTTGAAATGAGAAAATTCTTTATGTGTGTGTGTGCATAGGTACATACCAAAAGTAATTAAAATGACACAAAGCATTACCAAAGCTCCAAGAAGCAGTTAACTCAAACTTTGGGGGAACAAACACATCTTTGGAGAGATTTATAATTTTACTTAATCATTCACCACCTGAGGTAGAAAGATAGGATTTACATGTAAGGAAACAAAAGAGTAGGAACAATCATTAAAAAGACTGAAATGGAGATGGAGAACTGGAAGAGTATCAACAGGTTGCCATAATACTTACTGAGCTCCCACAGCAAGCATACTGAAGAACCAGAACATGCTGTCATCATCCCAAGACATTTACTACCTACCCACATACCCTTCTGAGAGGTAAGAATACCAAACAGCCAAGTATGAAAGCCTTGGTTTCTAAACCACTTTGCTACACTTAACACCTTAGTGATAGGTAACTGAGGTATAAAACTGAACTCCTGAAATAAAGAAAATAAAGTTTCTAAGATGTTTTGGACATGAGGAAATAGGTACTTGGGTAGTGGAAATAGGAAGAGCTGTTAGGCAAAAGAGACATTGGGTAAGAAAGCACAGATCTGGAAAAAAGAAATCGATGTGGCTAGGAGGTTAGCTTGAAGTGAAGAGGGAGGAATTAGTAGTACAAAGGGGAGAGGACATAGGCTTGGGTAGTTCGATAAACAAGTTTCAAAATAACAGAGTAAACAATCTGAATCTGATTCAGAGAGCATGAAAATTAACAGGGTGCACAGCATTTTTATTTGTCTTGATCCTTTTTCACCTGCTCTATTCTTAGGTTAGGATCAAACAGCAATAAGGACAGACAGAAAGAAGGACAGAAGGAAGGAAGGAAATGTCTTTAAAATAAATTGGAATAAAAAGAGAGCTGAAATCACATTTGGAGATGAATGTGAGTGATGATAAACTTTTCTCTGCTTGTGAATAAAGAAACCAAAGTAGACTTCTATGGCAAACATTAATAAAAGCATGAAGCTTAACTCAAACATGAAGTCTGTCTGAGTCGTGTACTTGGAGAATTTAATAGAAGACAGAGGCAAGATGAAGGAGTGAAAATAACCAAGATGATATTTACCTGTATTCAAGCAAGTCAAAAGTCTATCCATTTCTTTCTTTCTAAAAAATAAAGAAAAGAGTGTTTTCCTACTGTTCCAAAGCTTTACTACAGAAAAGTACCAAAATGAGACCCCAAGAGAGCTACACAAAGACAACGCAAAACTGTGAAGTTTATTGTTCGAGGCTCCATCCTATCATTTCAACACTATTTTTCCTCACTATAGGATACTGTTCTTCATTCCCCAGTGCTCTCACATTTTTTCTCTCTTCCCCTTCTACCCTACTCTCAGCAAAGGATTTATATTACAGGGTCACTGAATTTGAGAGCAGAGAGTAATTTTTGTGATTTTCAAGCTTTTTCTTTTTTGAAGAGAGGAATTAGAACCCTTGTTTCAAATAAACTTTGATGAAAATCTAATATACAAGAAAAGATGTAAGTTTAGCTGTTCTGTTTGAACCAGTGGTGAGAAGAGGCCTAGAGCCTCACCTTCCTGGAAGTCCCTGAGGCTGTGCCACAGAATTTCCAGGGTTCTGAAATATATTTTAAAAAGCACTTATCCAGTCCAGACCCTTCATTTTATAGATGAGGAACCAGATCTGGAAATGGAGGATGATGTGTCTAATGTCATGCAATTAATGACAAGTTCAGGACTACAACACAGGTTTCTCTCTCTTTTTTTTTTTCCACAGTTTTCATAAAGGTCTACAACACAGGTCTCTTGACCCTTTGTCAAATTTCTTTAAGGGGTATATAAATTTTAACAGAGGAAAACATGTCATTTTACTGAACAAAGGAATGAATATGGAAGTACTGGCAAGTTCAACTAAGGAAGTTAAGTATACTAGAGTATACTATGAGACTATCCCTATCATGAGGAGCTCTAGTATTATATAATAAAGACTATGCTTCAGGAAAAGTGGCAGCTTTCTCAGAGATAAATAGAAGTCTGGTTTACTTAAAATAACTTCTTAAAGTAAACTTTATTGATTTGAATTTCAGCTGATCTAAAGTTGACTTCCTCACTTACTTAATTCAGTGACTATAAAATAATCCAGTAAGGGTCCATTAATGCAAATACATAGTATAAATAAGAATGAGGAACTGGAACGGGATGTATATGGTCTATTTAAGAGACAAACTGCTTTAAAAAAAATTTTAGCACACGAGTTGTTAACTTAGGTAGATACTGCTAAATGAAAACCATGGGTTTTTTAGAAGAGAAAGGAACTTTAAAGATTACCCAGTCTAGCTTTTTTTAGAAGATGAAAAAAATAAAGCTTAGAGAAGTTAAAATAAGTTGTTGTTGTCTAAGGTGAACCGGAGTTAGTGAAATGACTGAAACTGGAACTCAATTCTCGGGCTCTTTCACTGAATCGGGCTTTTACTTTTTTAATAATCTATTTGTTAAATAAGTGCTGTCTGCTCTCTGAAAACACTGCTAGCAGATGTTCTTTATGACTATATTTACTTGGGAACAATAAAGGTCTATTTTTAAACTATTCTGTAATTTAAGTTTATCATTAATTTAAATAGGATTCCTTTCCTTTCTCCATTTCCAAATTGATTTTAATGAGTAAGGTTTGACTATATGTCACAATTACATGGAATATGAAGCACTTTTTAATACCAGTACTAAAGATCTTCTTGTGAAGAACTGATTGATATTCAGCCATTTAAATAAACTGAGCGGCTATTATGTGTCAGATACTGTCCTAGGTTTCAGAGATACAAAGATAAATACAAATAGTCCTAGCCCTCAAAGAGATCTTATAATCTACTAGCTACGTTTAGTCTCTGAGTTTCTTTTCTTTTTAAAATTTTTTAAATGACTTTTTAAAATTGTGAAAATTGAAGTATAGGTGACACATAATGTAACACTAGTTTCAGGTATACAACACAGTGATTGGACAAGTCTATACATTATGCCATGCTCATCCCAAGTGTAGCTGCCATCAGTCACCATACAAGCCTATTCCAATACCATTGTATTTTTAAGCTTTTTATTGTGGAAAATTTCCAAGATGTTTCTATGTTAACAGACAAATGGATCCCCATGTATCCATTACCCAGCTTCAATAATTATTAAACTCATCATCGAGCTTATTTCAATCACACCTCCTCCACCCATTCTTTTCCCTCCCCTATTATTTTGAAACCAATTCTAGACATCGTATCATTTCATCCATAAATACTTTAGGATGTGTCTCTAAGAGATAAAGATTCTTTTAAAAAGCAATAACCACACTATCATTATAGGTCTAAAAATTAATGTCTTAATATCATCAAATATTTGGTCATTATTAAAATTTATAATTTTCTCAGTATCTTTTTTAGTTTATTTGCATTCTTTTAATATATTCATAGAGCCTGTAAAGAAGAGGCAAAATTTACGCTTGGGTAAAATTTGTATCATGAAAAAAGTTAAGTCATCAGTCCAGTATTATCTCAGTCACAGATATTTCCCAAAGAATTTAGCTGAAAAAATGTACTGCCTCCAGGTACAAATTATATATATAGCAAAAGCAAAGTAGAGATACACTATTACAGAGTTTTTATCTAAGTAGAGAATACAGAGATGAGTGATTACTTCTCTGAAAGTTTTCCCTAATCAAGACCCAGAATAGAGTTTTCTCTCAAATCATTAGGAGGTAGTGAATTTCGTGAATGAAAAATTGGTGACCTAATTCTTCCACCAATTGTTAAGTTCTTGATGTCTTATGCCACAGCAACTGTGAGCAGAAAGATATTTGAATACTCCCAGCTGAGCTGATACAGATTCACAATCAATAAGCTGACCAGGTTATATGTTTCTGTGGCGAAGTAAGAGACCTGACTATATATATCTCATGTTAAGAAAGGGGGAAACAGATGCAATATCATAGTAAAATCATAGCTAACATTATTGAGGGCTTAGTAAGTGCTTGGCACTCTTCAAAGTGTTTTCATGTATTTACTCTTTGAGTCATCACAGCAACCCCATAAGGTAGGTACTATTCTATTTTCATTTTACAGATGGGGAAATAAAAGCCCAGGTTACACATCTAATAAGTGGCAGAGACAGGATATGAATCCAGGAAGACTGGCGCCAGAGCCTATATTGATCTTACTATACTGGACATCTCTCAACATAAGGTTTATATTGAAAGTTACTATAATTATTCTAATGGCAAATACATCATTTCTGTAAGTACATATGTAAGTAAGTTATTTCAACTTACTTGCTTTCAGATTCTGGCATCTGAGACACTCTTGGGAGAACTAGACGAAACAAACACCTGTATGATAAAGTAATACAAAAAGTGATGCTTAGAAAAAAAACATGTGAAAGAATACTGACCAACTTATTAATCTTGATTACCCCAGGAGGCAAAAGTGAGAACAGAGAGGGTAAGGAGGAGACTAATTTTATTTTACTTATAGATCTTTGTATTGTTTTAATGGTTGTAATGAAAACATGCAAATTTTATAATTTGGGGAGAGTAATTTAAGAAAATAATTTAAAAAGAAAAGTGCTGCTTATGACAAATTCTTAAATAGTTCCACTGTTTATATCATTGCTCCAAATCACCTGCTAGAACATCAGGTATAATGTACAGATCTTAATATTTTTCTTAAGGAACCTGGAGGTGGCCTTTGGGTTCCACATAAATTAGGATGACTGTTCTTTCAAGGGGATCTAACAGCATAATGATGAACTAACAAAATAAGCTAGCTTGTAAAGTTTTAAATGCTAAAAATCTTTTTAAAAATACCATCTATCCTGAGTGATTTTAGATATTTATCTGACTGAAGGCATGCAAGTAACTCAAGACTTCTCTGATACTTACTTCTGTGACTCCATTTCTTTTCAAGTGTAGTTGACCAATAGGAAAACCACTATAGCACCCTTCTGGTTTCTGATTTTTGCCACTGACATATTCTCAGTCACATCATTAGGAGTTATCATGTCCTAACCTCACCCTCTATCTCACTACTGTATGTAAAAGTTCCCTTTTTTTTTTTAAAGACTTTATTTATTTGACAGAGAGAGAGAGAGACAGCAAGAGAGGGAACACAAGCAGGAGCGGAGGGAGAGGGAGAAGCAGGCTCCCCGCTGAGCAAGGAGCCCGATGTGGGGCTCGGTCCCAGGACCCCGGGATCATGAACTGAGCCGAAGGCAGATGCTTAACGACTGAGCCACCCAGGCGCCCCTAAAAGTTCCCTTTTGATAGACCATTTTCCTTCATAAAAAGAAAAAAGGGGGAAAAATCAAGTTCAACTGATGTCTTTTTTTTAAAGATGAATTATTTATTTATTTGAGAGAGAGAGAGGGCACAGCAGGGGGAGGGGCAGAGGGAGAGGGAGAAGCAGACTCCCCGCTGAGCAGGGAGCCCAATGAGGAGCTTGATCCCAGGACCCTGAGATTGTGACCTGAGCCAAAAGCAGATGCTTAACTGACTGGCACCCCAACTGATATCTTTTTTTTAACTTTAAGCATCTTTATCAAATTTCCAAAGACATTTTTCACAGAAATAGAAAAAAAATCCTAAAATTCTTTTGGAAACACAAAATACCCTGAATAGCCAAAGCAACCTTGAGAAAGAATAAAGCTGGAGACATCACACCTCCTGGTTTCAAACTATACCACAAAGCTATAGTAATCAAAACAGCATGGTACCACCACAAAAATAGCAACATACACCAAAAGAACAGAGAGTCCAGAAATAAACCCATGTATAAACCATGTATATACCATGTTAACTAATATTTGAGAAGAGAGTCAAGAATATTCAATGGGGGAAAGATAGTCTTTTCAGTAAATGTTGCTGGTAAAACTAGATTATTCACATGCAAAAAAATGAAATTGGGCCACTATCTTTCACTACTCACAAAAATTAACTTGAAATGGATTAAACACTTAAGACCTGAAAACAGTAAACCTCCTAAAAGAAAACACAGGGGAAAAGCTCTTTGACAATGACTTTTTAGATATGAAACCCAAAGCACAAGCAAAAATGAACAAGTGGGACTACATCAAACCACAAAGCTTCTGCACAGCAAAGGAAACAAAATGAAAGGGCAACCTACAGAATAGGAGAAAATATTTGCAAACCATGTATCTGATAAGGGGTTACTATACAAAACAAATAAGGAGCCTATACAACTCAAAAAAAAAAAATCAACAAATAATCTGATTTAAAAATGGGCAAAGGACTTGAATAGACATTTTTTCCAAAGAAGACATGCATGTCAACAAATACATGAAAAGATGCTGAACATCACTAATCATCAGGGAAATGCAAATCAAGACTACAATGAAGTATCACCTCACACCTGTTAGAATGGCCAGTATCAAAAAGACAGATAAGTTTTGGTGAGGATGTGGAAAAGAGGGAAACCTTCGACATTCTTGATGGGAACATAAATTGGTGCAGCCACTGGAAAACAGTATGGAGGTTCCTCAAAAATTAAAAACAGAACTACCATATGATCCAGCAATCCCACTTTTGGGTATAGATCCAAAGGAAAGAAAATCACTGTCTTGAAAAGGTATCTGAACCTTCATGTTCATTGCAGCATTATTCACAATAGCCAAGACATGGAAACAACTTAAGTGTCCACTGATAGATGAATGGATAAAGAAAATGTGGTATGTACACACACACGCAAGAGTATTTTTTAATTAACATTTATTTTATTTTATTTTATTAAAGATTTTATTTATTTATTTGACAGAGACACAGTGAGAGAGGGAACACAAGCAGGGGGGAAGCAGGAGAGGGAGAAGCAGGCCTCCCACAGAGCAGGGAGCCCGATGAGGGGCTCGATCCCAGGACCCTGGGATCATGACCTGAGCCGAAGGCAGACGCTTAACAACTGAGCCACCCAGGCGCCCCTAACTTATTTATTTTAGAGGGGGGGGGGAGGGAGAGAGAGAGAGAGAGAGAGAGAGAGAGAGAGCACGAGTGGGGGGAGGGGCAGAGGAAAAGAGAGAAAGAGAATCTCAAATAGACTCCATGCCCAGTGCAAAGCCTGATGCAGGGCTCGATCTCATGACCCTGAGATCATGACCTGAGCCCAAATCAAGAGTCAGACTCTTAACTGACTGAGTTACCCAGGCACCCCACCCCCACAGGAGTATTATTTAGTCATATAAAAGAAGGAAATCCTGCCTTTTGTGACAACATGGATGGACTTTGAGGGCATTGTGCTAAGTGAAAAGACAAAGACAAATACTGTATTATCTCACTTATATGCTGAATCTTTTTTTTAAAAAAGTGAAAAACATAGAAACAGTAGAACAGTGTTTGCTAGGAGCTAGGTGTGGAAGAAGTGGGGAAATGTGGTCAAAGGGTACAAACTTCAAATTATAAGATGCACAAGTTCTGGGGATCTAATGTAGAGCATGGTGACGATAGTTAACAAGACTGTATTACATATCTGAAAGTCGGGAAGAGACTAAATCTTAGATGTTCTTACCACACACAAAGAAATTGTAATTTTGTGAGGTGATGAATATGTTAACTAATTTTGTTGTGCCAATCATTTCACAATATATGCACGTTTCAAATTATCAGGTTATACACCTTAAACTTATACAACGTTATCTGTCAATTATATCTCAATAAAGCTTGAAAAAATTTAAAATAACAGTTGGTACAGTAGGCCTGATCACATCACCTCAGCACTATTTTGACAAAGTTTATAGACCAAGATTAAGAGGAAATCCTTTCACATCTACAGGATGCGAATTACTTACTTTAAAGCTGTAAGGACTTGTTGCGGGTCTTCTGAATATCGAGCTAAATATTCCAAAGCTTTTCCTGCCACAATTTGCTGTCCATTCTAAAAAGAACAAATATAATATGTTAAACTACATTTCAAAGTGGTACTTATACAAAATGTTACCTATATTCCTGTCCTTTAAGGACAAGAAAAAAAATCTGAACTTGTCATTTTATATTATCAAAAGAGCTAATGCAAGATGATAGAATGAAGAAACAACTCATTGACAAAACCAGAACAGGTTCATATTGGCCCCAGAAATCCACTCCTCCCTATCCACAAATACTCACAGACTTGCAAACACTGCCATGAACCCACTAGGACTAATTTTATGGTGATCTTTATCCTTTTTCATTAGCAGTAACCAAAGGAAACCCGACCTTCATTTTTAGCACCCGAATCCCCATAAAGCTCTATAAATCCCTCTTTTCCCATTTCTCCCCAACTCCCCTAATCTTTCCACTTTTGTTCTCTAAAGTCCAGTTCATTATCATCAAAATCTTCTCTATGAGCAACCTCTTCTCTGAAAGTTCCCTCCACATTCTTTCTGTAATGGAAATCTAGGTCCCACCAAGGATACTGCTTCCAAAGAAGCCCTCTCAAGTAGTGGTGATTTTGCTCTCATTTCCCTTCTACCCATAGACCTGGAGATGGAGTAGGCATTGTTTTTGCTCTTCATTGCTGTTTTAAATCATTTTCCCTTCCCCCCTCCCCAAATCCCAAGCTTTGAATTTCCTTCATCAGACTATATCACCCACCATTTCTCATTGTGCTGATCTATCAGCTCTCTGGCCATTTCTTCTCATTTCTTGATGACTTATCTACTGTACAGTTATTTTCTCTAAAAACTACTCCTGTCTTAGTTTTTGGCACTTTCAATATATAGACAGATGATCCTCCTAATATCCTAGTCTCTTATTTCCTTGAATTCTACTTTGCCAATTATTAGCTGTTCACTAGCACAGTCATTGACTGTACCCTCTCATTACTGTTGACTGTCTTCTCATGTGTCTGTTGGCCATCTGTAAGTTTTCTTTGGAGAAATGTCTGTTCATGTCTTCTGCCCATTTTTAAACTGGAGTATTTGTTTTTTTGGGTGTTGAAGTTGTGTCGGTTCTTTATATATTTTGGATCCTGCCCCTTTATTGGATATGTCATTTGCAAATATCTTCTTCCATTCAGTACGTTGTCTTTTAGGTTTGTTGATTATCCCCTTCACTGTGGAGAAGCTTTTAATTTTGATGTAGTCACAACAGTTTATTTTTGTTTTGATTTCCCTTGCCTCAGGAGACATATCTAGAAAAATGTTGCTACGGCTGATGTCAGAGAAATTACTGCCTGTGGTCTCTTCTAGGATTTTTATGATTTCAGGTCTCACATTTAGGTCACATTTTGAGTTTATTTTTGTGTATGGTGTAAGAAAGTGGTCCAGTTTCATTCTTTTGCATGTAACTGTCCAGTTTTCCCAGCACCATTTGTTGACGAGACTGTCTTTTTCCCACAGCATATTCTCTCCGCCTTTGTCAAAAGTTAATTGACCATATAATTATAGGTTTATTTCTGGGTTTTCTATTCTGTTCCATCGATCTCTGTGTTGGACTCTGTCGTTACTAATGGTTGCAAACCTTCCATACTCTCAGTCAGGGCTGGGACTAGGGTGAGCTAAGTGATGTAAGTGAGGCTCTTAAGGTGCAAAATTTAAGGAGGCACTCACTCTTACGGTCATGCAAGAACCAACTCTGCACTTGCATGACTCAGAAAGTGGGTGCTTCCTTAAGTACCTCACTTCCTCATCTTGGTCCTGCTCTGTTTCATATATTCCACTTTCTGACCACCATCTCCTACCTTTCTAATTCACTCCCTTCTGTTACTCCAGCAATCCTTCCACTGCACTTAGACCTCCAAACCATTCATGTTACGAATTTTTCACTGCCCCTCATCCCCTTGATGTCCTCCTCCACGACCAGTTTAAATTCCATGGGGATTAATGATAATCACTTCCTTGTTTCTTGATTTTCCTACTCTTCCTCCTTTGCTTCATTGTATTCATCTGGCAAAACCACAAACCTGGTTAAATCCAACTTTCTACTGACTTTTGTGCCTACATCCATTTAGCTGCAAGTGGCTGGATAAAAACCTGTACAACTATTTCTTTTATTTTAAAACGTCATCAAATAGGCCTTAACACTTACTGCGCAAGCATCCCACACTAGCATGTCATTCACTTTCTTGCTTTCCTGCATGATTAGTTTATACCTTACCCTATCTTCTCAAACTCCCCAACATCTCCTCTCCCATTCTCACTCCAGGTGATGACCTTGTTTCCTACTTTATTGAAAAAACTGAAGCCATCAGGAAAAAAAAACTTCCAGATTCCCACTACCACATTTATTCATACACCAGGGAACACACCACATACTCTAACTTCTCAACTGCTTTTATAGATGAACTATCCATTTTCTTTCCTAAAGCCAATCCCTGAATTTATACACTTGTGTCCATCACCTCTTGCCTGTTTAAGGACATTGCTCTAACAATTCTCTTTTCTCTCTCACACACATTGTCAACTTTTTGTTCTCTTACTAGGTCATTTCCATCAGCATATAAGCGTTCTCATTCATCCCATCTCAAACAAACAAACAAACCTCTGATCCTACTTCTCACACCAACTACTGACCAATTTCTTTTCTTTGTAGCAAACTCCTCTAAAGAGTTCCATGAATTGTCTCTCAAAATGGAAAAGAGGTAAAAAATCTTGGGGATAAATACATAAGAATTACCTCTAAAGCAAACTGGGCAGCTAAACTGAGGAGCATGACAGGTGACTCTTTATCTCTAAGTGTCCCACTCTCCTCTGGATCTTCAGGTATTAATAACTTCTCTAATGTAGTAATTGCTCGCAAAGCTGAAAAAGAAGGAAACAATTAAAAAAATGAGATACTCTTATCAAACATAATAGCTTTATATGGTTAATTATACCACAGTGACTTTAGAACTCATTTTAAGAGCACCAATATCTTTTCTTTATTAAGTTCAATTAGCCAACATATAGTACATCATTAGTTTTTGATGTAGTGTTCAAAGAGCACTAATATCTTTAAAATATTAGTTAATTTACATAAAGTCATCTAAATTGCTAAACTGTCAAGGAGGACCTGAATGTCAGAAAAATGCCCAACTGAGCAATTCACCTCTATGAATTTATCCCATGGATATACTTGCAAAAGTGAACAAAAACATAAAAATATGTTTATCCAGCAATTTTTTTAAAGAGTACAATATACAACCAACCTAAATTCTATCACTAATGGATGGCCTAATACATTTTGGTACATTCATAAAATGGAATATAAAAGAGAATTAAATTTAAAAATGAATGGTGGTATTACATCCCATTATATATCTTAAAGGTAGACTACAATAAGTTAAACGTATGCACTATAGAACTTAAATAACAATTAAAATAACAAAATGAAGAGAGCTAATAGGCCAAAAGATGAGATAAATGTCCTCATAAAAAATACTCAATCCACAAGAAAGTAGAAAAAAGAAAAATGGGTGACAATGAACAGATGGGACAAACAGAAGACAAATAAAAAGATGCTAAATTTAAACCTAACCATACCAATAATCATGTTAAATATAAATGGTATAGATGACCCAAGTAAAAGGCAGATAGTCACACTGAATTAAAGAAAGCAACTTTCAACTATATGCTACCTACAAGAAACACACTTTAAATATAATATAAAGACAAAATTAGTTAAAAGAAGACACATGGGATAATATATACTATGATAAAGGTAATCAAAAGAAAGCTGGAGTGGCTATATTAATATCAGACAAAATGGATTTCAGAGCAAAGAATATTACATAACAGAAGGTTAATTCATGATGATAAGGGAATTCATTCATTATGAGAACATAACAATCTTAAATGTTCAGCACCTTATAACAAAATTTCAAAACACTTAAAGAACTTAAAGAACTGCAAGGAAAAATTAACAAATTAACGAATCCACAATTATAGTCAAAGATTTCAGTACTTTCTCTTAGTAATTGATAGAACAAGTAGTAAATCAGTAAGGATGCAGTACACTTTACACTATTAATCAACTTGACCTGAATAACATTTACAGAACACTCAAACAAACACCAGTAAAATATACATTTTTCTCAAGTGCACATAGAATGTTTACAAATAAAGACAATATTCTGGGAACAAGCCTTAACATATTAAAAGGATTCAAGTCATACAAAATTATGATCTTTGACTATATGATTTCAAGTTTATTACACAGCTAGACTAATTAAGACAGTGTGGAAGTGGTATAAAGATAGATGAATAGATCAATGGAACAGAATGAAGAATCTAGAAAGAGACCCACACACACATATGACAACTGATTTTCAATAAATGCGCAAAGGTAATTCAGTTGAAAAAGGATAGGTTTTATTTTTTTTAAAGATATTATTTATTTGTCAGAGAGAGAGAGCACAAGCAGGGGGAGCAAAAGGCAGAGCTGGCAGAGGGAGAAGCAGACTCCCCACTGAGCAAGGAGCTCAATGTGGGACTCGATTCCATGACCCTGGGATCATGACCTGAGCCGAAGGCAGACGCTTAACCGACTGAGCTACCCAGGTGTCTGAAAAAAAGATAGTTTTTAAATAAATGATGCTGAAAAAATGATGCTGGAATGATTAGATAGCCATGTGCCCAAAAAAATGAACATCAGTTCATACCTTAAATTAAATACAAAAATTAATATACAAAATTGATCACAGAACTAACCATACACTTACTTTAAACCTATATTTCTTGAAGAAAACACAGGAAAAAATTTTTGTGACCTTAGATTAGGTAAAGATTTCTTACCCATAATACCAAAAGCACACTCCATAAAAGAGGAAAAAAGATAAATTAGACTGTCAAACTTCTCATGAAAGACATAATAAAAAGAAAAAATTTATAAAACATATATCCAATAATCTGTATCTAAAATATATAAAGAACTTCCAAAACTCAATAATAAGAAAACAAAGTTCCCTATATCTTAGTAACTAAAATATATTTCTTTCCTATGTTCTAGCCACTATGACAGAAGATGAATAAAACATATAGAGATGAATAAAAAAAAAGAAAACAAAGTTCCCTATAAAAAACTGGACAAAAGATTTATACAAACACTGTCAAAGAAGATATATGGATGTCAAATATAGAAATACTAGTTAAAACCACAATAAGATACCATTACCCTACTATTAGAATGGGTAAAATATTTTTTACATGGACAATTCCAAGTGCTGTTGAGGATGCAGATCACCTGGAACACTCATATACAGCTGGTTAGAATGTAAAATTGTATAGCTACTTAGGAAAACAGGTTGGCAGTTTCTAATAAAGTTAAACATATATTTACCATACAATCCAAAAATCCAACTCCTAGATATTTATCCTAGAGAAGTTAAATCTTATCATCACACAAAATCTGTAAACAGATATTTGTAGCACATTTATTCACAGCTGCTCAAAACGGAAACCATCCAAATATACTTCAACTGGTGAATGAATAAACAAACTGTGGTACATACATACTATAGACTATTACTCAGCAATAAAAAAGAACAAACTATGGAAACACAACAATATGAATGAGTTTTGAATGCATTATCATAAGTGAAAGAAAGGCTCAAAAGCTTCATAATGTATGATCCCATTTATATGACACTTTGGAAATGGCAAAAATATAGAGATAGAAATGAGTTCAGTTGTTTCCAGGGCTAAATGTGGTTGGAAGGAATGACAACAAGGGAACCTGAGGTAATTTTTTGTTCTATATCATGACTGTAATGGTGGTTACATGACTGTATACATTTGTTAAAACTCATAGAATTATTAATATAAATAAACCTCATAGAATCATATACTATTAAGTTTTATTCTATATATTATCAATAAACATGGCTTTAAAAATGGTCACAGATAACTGGGGAAAAAATAAAAAGACTGAGTTGATGCTATGTTTAAAAAGTAAAAAAATATATTTTAATAGAATGTTAAAAGGTTTAATAGGAAATCTACTTTTTGCCATTTCTGTTGGTAAAAAGTTTCAAATTTTTTCAATCTTTCAACATAATACATCAAATAAAACAAATTCCCAGGAGTCTCCAATGAAAACATTGATGATGGACATGACTACACTATAAACCCTGATAAAGAACTGACTCCAATTTGCTAATCTTTAATTAATATACAGGAATACTTTACTACCCTGGAACATTTCTTTTTCAAAGAAGAATAAGTTATCATTCTTTTTTTATGGAGTGCAAAGCAGAGTCCATTGCACATAGTAGGTATTCATAAACAGTTGCTCAATTGGATTAGTATAAATTCTGTTTGGATCCATTAATTTAAACTTCTCAATTTCTCAACTTAAGCCCTTCACAACTGCTCCACCTGCCTCAAGGTATTCTCAGCTACACTGAGAGCTGAATGGGAATAGTATCACGGCACAGGCGTATCTGTAACCAAGTCAAGATACAGGAGTGTACAGACACATCGACTAGGAAACTATGCTTAACTTAATGGAAAGGGCCCAACACTAATGGGATGAGGTTCATGTGAGCAATTCCAGCAATTGTCAACTCCATAGAGAGAAACTCCATTTCAAGGCCAAATCTCTTACCAATCACTTCCCAAATAAGTGAAAACATTTCAAAGTAAGCTGGAGACTTTGTCTAAGACAACTCTTTTTTTGTTTGTTTTTTTTAAAGATTTTTAAATTTTTATTTATTTGACAGAGAGAGAGACAGCGAGAGAGGGAACACAAGCAGGGGGAGAGGGAGAGGGAGAAGCAGGCTTCCCGCGGAGCAGGGAGCCCGATGCGGGGCTCGATCCCGGGACCCTGGGATCATGACCTGAGCCGAAGGCAGATGCTTAACGACTGAGCCAACCAGGCGCCCCTGTCTAAGACAACTCTTTTTTTTTTTTTTTTTTTTTTTTAAAGATTTTATTTATTTATTTGAGAGAGAGAGAAAGCATGAGCGGGGGGCAAGGGACAGAGGGAGAGGGAGAAGCAGGCTCCCCACTGAGCAGGGAGCCTGACGCGGGACTGGATCCCAGGACCCCGGGATCATGACCTGAGCCGAAGGCAGACGCTTCACCGGCTGAGCCACCCAGGCGCCCTGTCTAAGACAACTCTTAACTGAAATGGGTTTGCAGTATGAATTCCCTCTTACCCCACAGCTTTTTATTTTTTAATTTATTTTTTATTTTTTAAAGATTTTATTTATTTATTTGACAGAGAGAGACAAAGCGAGAGAGGGAACACAAGCAGGGGGAGTGGGAGAGGGAGAAGCAGGCTTCCCGCTGAGCAGGGAGCCCGATGCGGGGCTAGATCATGACCTGAGCCAAAGGCAGATGCTTAACTGACTGAGCCACCCAGGCGCCCCACCCCACAGCTTTTTTAAACTTAACTTTTAACAGGTTCAAATGACAGAAAATACAAAAAAGTATACAACGACAAGACTTTCTCCCCAATTCCTTAGGCAGCCCCTGTTCTTTTATTTCTATGTAACCTTCATAATTCCTTTTTGTTGCATGGTTGTATCATCTTTACATAGGAAAGCTAGAATATAGAATATATAACTCCACTGTCTTAAAAACAATGTTTTTTTCTTTATGGTAGAAGAGGATTATTATTCTTTATATTAACAGTTAAATATAATTCATAAATAACATTCATACCTCTGCCAGAGTTGCCCTCTAAAACTGCAACCTTGAATACATAAAACTGAGTGAAAATATTTCTAGGATCACGTTGTTCAGCTTCTATCACTGCCTCTTTAGCCTGAAAAAAGAAAATATTGGATCTCTTTTATAAAGGTAATAAGGAAGACCTTATCATATTTTACTAAAATTATTAATATAGTCACAATGGCTGAGGATACTCATCATAAAAAGATGTGAATCTAAGTAAAATCTTTAAAGAACTGTTCTCTTAAAATGCTGAAGAAACAGTGAGTTCTGCTTCTAGAAATAGGGTGCATTATATATGTCAGACCAACTCTCCTACTGAAAACAACGAAAAATGTTAGATAACATTTTTTTTTTCAATTCCAAAGCAACTTACAAGATAATAAAATCTAAGGAAAAGTGAGGTTCCAGAGAAACAAGCAGAGAATTAAAGCCACTTTTTTTCTGGTGGGCATTTATAAATCTAGACAAATGTTAGCTGTAGTTTAAATGAATCTCACTAGGTTAGGAAAACAGACATCAAGAGACCCAAGGGACCACACTCTTAGGTTACCAGAACTAAACCGCTCCTACCTGCATCACCAGGGGACTGCAAAGAAAGTTGAGAGGAACACAACAAAATGTGATGGGGAGAACCAATCCCTGAGGTGTGTATTTATGGCATCAAATTACATTAAACAGGAAGCCAAAAGACCTCAAACTATGAATTTATTTGACGTTGGTCCCAAACATCTGAAGAAACAAAGGTAAATATTCTCTGGGGGAAGTAACCTTCATCCTAGGCTTCAAAATATTTCCAAAAATGATTTTTCAAGAATCAGGAGTAATAAACATAAAAAAAAATCAAGCATACTAAGAAGCAATACACCATAAATGAGAATCAGCAGAAACAACAAATTGCAGAAACAGATTCTCAAAATGTAGATACCAGAATTATAAAAAACTATCTATAAAACACCTGTTTTCAAAGTTTAAAGAAATTAAAAGATCCTCAAAAATATATATATAAGTAGGTGGATACACAATAGTACATATTGATATGGTACAGTGGTTATTTGCAGCTGATCTCAATTCTGATTGATTATTGCCCATGGTATATCAGTTGTTACACATCTTGAATATCAGAGAAGTTTGTAGGAAACAGAAACTATAAAATATGACCTTGATGATCTGAAAAAGTACTTGAAATGAAAAATACAATAACCCAAATGGAAACATGGTAGATAGGTTCAATAGCAGACTAGAAACATGAGAAGGGAAAATTAGTGAACTGAAAGAGAAGGCAAAATAAATTAGGCAAAGCGCAGTTCAGATATTACAAACATGGACAGTTAAATAAAGATTCTATTATCTTTAAGACGACAAATGAAAGAATTGAAACACTAAGTAATTTCCACATTGGTAGAAGGGGGTAACCAGAAATTTTAAAAAACAGAGGATACTCCTTTCAACAAACTGTGTTGAAACAAATGGACATCCATGTGCAAGAAAAATGAATCTGAACACAGACCATTAACCTTCCACAAAATTAACACAAAATGGATCATCAACTTAAATATAAAACTCCCAGCTATAGAACTCTTAGAAAGTAACAAAGGAGAAAATTGAAGTGACCTTTGGTTTGCTAATGACTTTTTATTTTTTATTTATCTTTTAAAGTTTTTATTAGTTAACATACAGTGTAATATTAGGTTCACATGTATAATACAGTGATTCAACACTTCCATACAATACCCAGTGCTCATCATGACAAATACGCTCCTTAATCCCCATCATCTATTTAACCCATCCCCCCTACCCACCTCCCCTCTGGTAACCCTCAGTTTGTTCTCTATAGTAAGAGTCTGTTTCTTGGTTTGCCTCTCTCTTATTTCCCTGGAAATTTGTTTTCTGTCTTAAATTTCACATATGAGTGAAATCATATGGTATTTGTCTTTCTCTGACTGAATTATTTCGTTTAGCCTAATACTCTCTAGCTCCATCCATGTCATTGCAAATGGCAAGATTTCATTCTTTTTGATAGCTGAGCAATATTCCATTGCATATATAAATATGCATATATATACACCATAACTTCTTTATCCATTCATCAGTCGATGGACATTTGGGCTCTTTCTATAATTTGGTTATTGTAGATAATGCTGCTACAGACATTAGACATTGGTGTGAAGCCATGTGGCCCTGGACTTTTGTTTGTTGGGAGATTTCTGATTACTGATCCAATTTCTTTGCTAATTATGAGTCTATTCAAGTGTTCTGTTTCTTCCTGTTTCAGTTTTGGTAATTTATAGGTTTCTTGAAATTTATCTATTTCCTTTAGGTTGGTGATGACTTTTAAAAAACACAACACCAAAAGCACAATCCATGAAAGAAAAAATTGGGAGTTGGACATTATTAAAATTAGAAATGTCTGCTATGTGAAAGATATTGTTAGAGAATGAAAACATAAGCCGCACAGTGAGAGAAAACATTTGTAAAACACATATCTGATAAAAAAATTGATGTCCAAAATATACAAAGAATTCAACAATAAGACAAGAAACTACTCAATTATAAATTGGGGAAAAGACTTGAACAGATACCTCACTAAAGAAGACATACAGATGGCAAATAAGCATATAAAAAGATGCTCAACATTATATTTCATCAAGAGAATGCAAATTAAAATAATACCACTATACAACTATTAAAATGGCTAAAATCTAAAACACTGACAAAACCAAATACTGGTGAGAATGTGGAGAAATAGGAATTCTCATTCATTGCTAGTAAGAAAAATAATAGTAGAGCCATTCTGAAAGACAGTTTCGTAGTTTCTTATAAAACTAAACATACTCTCACAATATGATCTAGCAATTGCCCTTCTTAGTATTTTACCCAAATGAGCTGCAAGCTAATGTCCACAAAAAATCCTGCACATTACTTATTATAGAAACTTTACTCATAATTGTGAAAACTTGGAAGTAACCAAAATATCCTTCAATAGGTTATAAAAATATAATAAAATTCAGAATACCCTAATTTTGTAATGATAGTGTGTAAATCACTTTTATCTCTACTATAAAAGTTAAAAACAATAATATTAAAAATAACTATAGCTATAAAAATTTGTTAACAGATGTACAATATAAAAAGATATAAAGTGTGACATGAATAGCATAAATGTGAGGAGAGGAGAAGTGTAGAGTTTCTCTATGCGTTTGAACATAAGTTGTTAACAGCTTAAAATAGACGGTTATATCTAAAAGATGCTTTATGTAAACCACATGGTAACCACAAAGAAAAAACCCATAGTACATACATAAAAGATAAATAAAAAGGAATTAAAGCATACCACTATAAGAATAAATTTTTAAAAAGACAGCAAGAGAGGAAAAAAGAACAAAGGAATTAGAAACTAAGAAAACAAGTAACAAAATGGGAATAGTAGGTCCTTACCTATCAAAATTACTTTAAATATAAATGGAATAAATTCTCCAATCAAAGACACAGAGGGACTAAATGATTTTTAATAAAAAACAGTATTCTACCTACTAGAGACTAACTTAGCTATAAGGATACACATAAACTGGAAGGGACTGAAAAAGATATTACATGCAAATGGTAAGGAAAAGAGAGCAGGAGTGGCTATAATTACATCAAATAAAATAGACTTTAGTCAAAATTGGTCACAAAAGGCAAAGAAGGTCACTATATAGTGATAAAGGGGTCAACACATTAAGAGGATATAACAGTTATAAATATATATACACTGAACATTAGAGCAACTAAATATTTAAAACTAATACTAACAGAAAAGATGCTCAACATCACTGATCATCAGGGAAATGCACATGAAAACCACAATGAGATACCACTTCACACCCGTCAGAATGGTTAATTCAAATACACAAGAAATAACAAGTTTTGACAAAGATGTGGAGAAAAAGGAACCCTCATACAATGTTTGAGGGAATGCAAATTGGTAGAGCCACTGTGGAAATCACTACGGAGCTTCCTCAAATTATAATTAGAATTACCATATGATCCAGTATTTCCATCACTGGGTATTTACCCCCCAAAAAGGGAAAACACTAATTTGAAAATGTTACACTCCTATGTCTACTGCAGCATTGTTTGCAGCGTTACTGCAGCATTATTTACAATGGCCAAGATATGGAAGCAATCCAAGTGTTCATTGATAGATGGATGAAGCAGATGTGGTATATACTTTATGGAAATTACTCAGCCATAAAAAAGAATGAACTCTTGCCATTTGCAATAACATGGATGGACCTAGAGGGTCTAGAGGATATAATGTTAAGTGAAATAACTCAGAGAAAGACAAACACCATATGATTTCACTCATATGTGTAATTTAACACACAAAACAAACAACAAAAAACGACACAGACATAAAGAGACTTGTAAATACAAAGAACAAACTGGTGGTTGCCAGAGGAAAGGTGGGTAGGGTGGTTAAGAGTACACTTATCTTGATGAGCATGGAGATATGTATAAAACTGTACACCTGAAACTAATATGACACAGTATGTTAATTATACTTGAATTTAACAATAAATAAATAAAGCAAATGTTAACAAACTGAAGGGAATAAGAGGCAGCAATTATAAACAGTAGGGGACTTCAACACCCCACTTTCAACAATGCATAGATCATCCAGACAGAAAATTAATAAGCAAATAGTAGACCTGCAAAACACTATAGACCAAATGGAGCTTATAAGCATATATAGAATATTCTATCCAACAGCACAAGAATACATATTTCTTTGAAGCACACATGTAACATTCTCCAGGATAGACCATATGTTGGACCCAAAAGCAAGCCTTAACAAATTTAAGAAGACTGAAAAAATATCTTTTCCAAACACAATGGATAAAAAACTAGAAGTAAACGACAGGAGGAAAAACGAAAAACTCACAAATGCATGGAGGTTGAAAAACACATTCCTGAACAACCAATGGGTCAAAGAAGAAAGCAAAAGGGAAATCCAAAAGTATTTTGCAACAAAAGAAAATGGAAACACAGCATATCCAAAACTTATGGGATGCATCAAAAACAATCTTTTCTTTTTAGAAATTTTTTTAAAAGATTTTATTTATTTATTTATTTGAGAGAGAGAGAAACAGCATGAGAGGGGAGAGGGTCAGAGGGAGAAGCAGACTCCCCACCGAGCGGGGAGCCTGACTTGGGACTCGATCCCAGGACTCCGGGACCATGACCTGAGCCGAAGGCAGTTGCTTAACCAACTGAGCCACCCAGGCGCCCCTGCATCAAAAACAATCTTAAGCAGAAAGTTTATAGTGATAAACACCTACATTAAAAAAAGATCTCAAATAATCTAATACAACTCAAGGAATTAGAAAAAGAAGAAAAAAGTAAGCCCAGGTTTAGCAGAAGGTAAATAATAAAGAGCAGAGCAAAAATAAATGAAAATAACAAGATTTAATAAACATGCATTTGAACTTAAGTGACCATCAATTTGATATAGACTGCTATACACGTAGGATGTTATATATGAACCCAGTAGTAACCACAAATCAAAACCCTAAAACAGATACACAAAAAATAAAGAAAAAGGAATCCAAGCATAACATTAAACAAAGTCATTAAAGCAAAGAGAAAAAAAAAAAGCAAGAGAAAAAGAACTGAGAGGAACAAAAAAAAAAACAGCCAGAAAAAAATAACAAAATGGCAATATATACATATTTATTAATAATTACTTTAAATGGAAATGGACTAAATGCTCCAATCAAAAGACATAAGGTGACTGAATGGATAAAAAAATACAGACCCACCTTTTTCTGCCTATAAGAACTCAACAAAGACTGAAAGTGAAGGGATGAAAAAAGATATTCCATGCAAATGAAAGTGAAAATAAAAGCTGGTGTAGTAATACTTATATCAGATAAAATAGACTTTAAAACAAAGAACTGTAGCAGGAGACAAAGAAGGGCACTACATAGTAATAAAGGGATCAATCCAACACAGGAATGTAACAATTGTAAATATAAATGCAACAACGTAGGAGTACCTAAATACATAAAGCAAATGTTAACAGATACAGAGGGAGACATTGACAGTATTACAAAATAGTAGGGGACTTTAAGACAACATTTACATCAATCAACAGATCATCCAGACAAAAAAATTAGTAAGAAAACAGTGGTTTTCGATTTAAAAAATTTTTTTTTCATTAGACAGAGAGAGAGTACAAGCAGGGGGAACAGCAGGCAGAGGGAGAGGGAGAAGCAGGCTCCCCGCTCAGCAGGGAGCCCGATGCGGGGCTCGATCCCAGGACCCTGGGATCAGGGCCTGAGCCGAAGGCAGATGCTTAACCGTTTGAGCCACCCAGAAAACAGTGGCTTTAAATGACACATTAGACCAGAAGGACCTAACAAATATATACAGAAGATTCCATCCAAAACCAGCAAAATACACATTCTTCCCAGGTGCTATGGAACTTTCTCCAGGATAGATTGCATGTTAGCACAATAAACAAGTCTTAATAAATTTAAGAAGATTGAAATCATGTGAAGCATTTTTTCAAACCACAACAATATGAAACTAGAACTCGATTAAGATAAAATCCAGAAGGAAAAAAAAACCATGTAAAAGCTAAAGGACATGATACTAAAAAACAAATGGGTCAACCAAGAAATCAAATAGGAAATCAAAAAATACATGGAGACAAAAATGAAAACAGAAGGGTACAAACTCTGGAATGCAGCAAAATAAGTTCTCAGATGGAAGTTTATAGCAATACAGGCCTCAAGAAACAAGAAAAATCTCAAGTGAACATACTTAAAAGAGCTAAAAAAGAAAAAACAAGCTCAAAGCTAGTAGAAGGAAGGAAATAGTGACGATTAAAGCAGAAATAAACAAAATAGAGTCTTAAAAAAAAATACAAAAAATCAATGAAACCAAGATCTCGTTCTTTGAACAGATAAACAAAACTGATGAACCTTTAGCCAGACTTACCAAGAAAAAAAGAGAGAGAACTAAAATAAAATCAGAAATGAGGGAGGAAAAATAACAACTGAAACCACAGAAATATAAAGGACTATAAGGAAATGTTATGAAAAATTACATGCCAACAAATTGGACAACCTAGAATAAATGGATAAATTTCAAGAAACATAAATTACAAAAACTGAAACAGGAAGAAATAGAAAACCTGAACAGACTCAAAACTAGCAAAGAAATTGATTCAGTAATCAAAAATCTCACAACAAACGGAAGTCCAGGGCCAGACGGTTTCACAGGCGAACTTTATTAAACATTTAAAGAAGAGTTAATACTTATTCTTCTCAAACTATTCCAAAAAATAGAAAAGGAAGGAAAACTTCCAAATTCATTCTATGAGGCCAGTATTACCCTGATACCGAAACCAGATGAAGACTCCAATGAAAAAGAAAAACTGAGGCCAATATCCCTGATGAACATGGGTGTAGAAATTCTCAATAAAATACTAACAAACTGAATCCAATAGTACACTGCAAGAATCATTCACCACAATCAAGTGGGATTTATTCCTGGGCTGCAATGGGGGTTCAGTATTCACAAATCAATCAATGTGATACACCACATTAATAAAAGAAAGGATCCTCTCAATAGATACAGAAAAAGCATTTGACAAAATACAACATCCATTCATGATAAAAACCCTCAACAAAGTAGGGTTAGAGGGAACACACCTCAACATTAAAAAGGCCATATATGAAAAACCCACAGTTAATATCATCCTCAATGGGGAAAAACTGAGAGCTTTTCCTCTATAGTCAGGAACAGGACAGGGTTGTCCACTCTCACCACTGTTATTTAACATAGTCCTGGAAGTCCTAGCCTCAGCAATCACACAACACAAAGAAATAAAAGGCATCCAAATCAGCAAGGAAGAAGTCAAACTTTCACTATTTGCAGATGACACGATACTCTATATAGAAAACCCGAAAGACTCTACCAAAAAGCTGCTAGAACTGATACACAAGTTCAGTAAAGTCACAGGATACAAAATCAACGTACAGAAATCAGCTGCATTCTATACACTAACAATGAGACTGAAGAAAGAGAAATTACAGAATTGATCCCATTTATAATTACACCAAAAACCGTAAGATATCCAGGAATAAACTTAACCAAAGAGGTAAAAGACCTGTACTCTGAAAACTATAAAACCCTGATGAAAGAAATTGATGACACAAAGAAATGGGAAACATTCCACGCTCACAGATTGGAAGAACAAATACTGTTCAAATGTCTATACTACCCAAAGCAACCTACACATTTAATGCAATCCCTATCAAAATACCACCAGCATTTTTTCCGGAGCTAGAACAAACAATCCTAAAATTTATATGGAAACCCTAAAGACCCCAAATAGGCAAAGCAACCTCGAAAAAGAAGCTCAAAGCTGGAGGCATCACAATTCTGGACTTCAAGTTATATTACAAAGCTGTAGCGATCAAGACAGTATGGTACTGGCACAAAAACAGGCACTTAGATCAATGGAACAGAATAGAAAACCCAGAAATGGACCCACAACTATATGGTCAACTATTCTTTGATTAATCATGAAAGCATATCCAATGGGAAAAAGATAATCTCTTCAACAAATGGTATTGGAAAAACTGGACAGCAACATGCAGAAGAATGAAACTGGACCACTTTCTTACACCATACACAAAAATAAATTCAAAATGGATGAAAGACCTTAATCTGAGACCTGAAACCATCAAAATCCTAGAGGAGAACACAGGCAGTAACCTCTCTGACATCAGTTGTAGCATCTTCTTTCTAGATATGTCCTTGGAGGCAAGGGAAACAAAAGCAAAAATAACCTACTGTGACTACATCAAAATAAAAAGCTTCTGCAGAGTGAAGGAAACAATCAACAAAACTAAAAGGCAACCTACGGAATGGGAGAAGATATTTGCAAATGACATATCCAATAAAGGGTTAGTATCCAAAATATATACGGAAGTTATAAAACTCAACACCCCAAAAACAAATAATCCAAGCAAAAAAATGGGCGGAAGTCATAAGCAGACATTTCTCCAAAGAAGACATACAGATGGGGGCGCCTGGATGGTTCTGTCAGTTAAGCAACCAACTCTTGGGTTTCAGCTCAGGTCATGATATCAGGGTCATGAGATTGAGCCCTGCGTGGGTCTGCTTAAGATTCTCTCTCTCCCTCTCCCTCTGCCCCCCACCTCGTGTGTGTGTGCTCTCTCTCTCTCTAGAAAAAAAAGAAAACAAATGAGCAAAGGGAAAATAAAGAGGGGTAGGCAAACCAAGAAACAACTTTTTTTTTTTTTTAAGATTTTATTTATTTGACACAGAGAGACATAGCAAGAGAGGGAACACAAGCAGGGGGAGTGGGAGAGGGAGAAGCAGGCTTCCCACCGAGCAGGGAGCCCGATGCGGGGCTCGATCCCAGAATCCTGGGATCATGACCTGAGCCGAAGGCAGACGCTTAACGACTGAGCCACCCAGGCGCCCTGAAACAACTCTTTTTTATAAGATTTTATTTATTTATTTGACAGAGAGAGAGAGCAAGAGAGGGAATACAAGCAGGGGGAGTGGGAGAGGGAGAAGCAGGCCTCCCGCTGAGCAGGGAGCCCGATACAGGGCTCGGGATCATGACCTGAGCTGAAGGCAGACACTAAACGACTGAGCCACCCAGGCACCCTGGCAAACCAAGAAACAACTCTTAACTATAGAGAGCAAATTGAGGATTACCAGAGGGGAGGTGGGTGGGGATAGGTGATGGCAATTAAGGAGTGCACTTGTGATAAGCACTGGGTGTAGTATGGAAGTGCTGAATCACTATATTGTACACATGAAACTAATATTACACTGTATGTTAACTAACTGGAATTTAAATAAAAACTTAAAAAAAGAGAACAATCCCATTTATAATTGCACCAAAAAGAACAGAATACCTAGGAATAAATTTAACCAAGGAGGTGAGAGATCTATGCTCTAAAATCTATAAGACACTGATGAAAAGAAATCAAAGAAGACAAATGGAAATATATACCACACTCATGGATCGGAAGAATTAATTTCATTAAAATGTGCATACTACCCAAAGTAATCTACAAATTCAATGCCAACCATCATTAAAATACCAATAGCATTTTTCACAGAACTAGAACCAATTACCTTGTATGGAATTTTGTATGGAATCATAAAAGATCCCAAATAGCCAAAGCAATCTTAAGAATGAAGATCAAAGATGGAGGTATCATAATCCTAGATTTGAAGAGACACCACAAAGCTATAGTAATCAAAACAGTATGGTACTGGCACAAACACAGAAATAGATCAATAGAACAATATAACACCCAGAAAGAAACCCACATCTGTATGTTCAATTAACCTATGACAAAGGAGGCAAGAATATACAATGGGGAGAAACAGTCTCTTCAATAAATGATGCTGTGAAACTGGATAGCTACATGCAAAAGAATGAAACTGGACTACTTTCTTACACTATATTCAAAAAATAAAAAATGGATCAAAGACCTAAATGTGAGACCTGAAATCATTAAACTCCTAAAAGTAAACATAGGCAGTAATCTCTTGGACATCAGCCTCAGCAACATATTTATGGATGTGTCTGGCCAAGCAAGGGAAACAAAAGCAAAAATAAACTATTGGGACTACACCAAAATAAAAAGCTTTTGCACAGCAAAGGAAACCATCAACAAAACAAACAGGCAACCTACTGAATATAAAGATATTTGCCAATGATATATCAAATAAAGGGCTGGTAAAAATATATAAAGAACTTATACAGGGGCGCCTGGGTGGCTCAGTCGTTAAGCGTCTGCCTTCGGCTCAGGTCATGATCCCAGGGTCCTGGGATCGAGCCCTGCATCGGGCTCCCTGCCCCGCGGGAAGCCTGTTTCTCCCTCTCCCACTTCCCCTGCTTGTGTTCCTGCTCTGGCTATCTCTCTCTGTCAAAGAAATAAATTTAAAAAATCTAAAAAAAAAAGAAAAGAAAAAAAAAAAAGAACTTATACAACTCAATACCAAAGAAACAATTCAATTTTTATTTTTTATATATTTTTTAAGATTTTATTTATTTGTTTGACAGAGAGAGAGAGCACAAGCAGGGGGAGCAGCAGAGGGAGAGGGAGAAGCAGGGTCTCTGCTGAGCAGGGAGCCCGATGTGGGGCTTGATCCCAAGACCCTGGGATCATAACCTGAGCTGAAGGCAGAGGCTTAACCAACTGAGCCACCCAGTCGCTCCCAAACAATCCAATTTTTAAATATGGGCAGAAAACCTAAATAGACAATTTTCCAAAGAACACATGCAAATGGCCAAAAGACACATGAAAAGGTAACTCAACATCACTAATTGTCAGGGAAATGAAGATCAAAACCACAATGAGATATCACCCCACATCTGTTACAATGGCTACTATTAAAAAGACAAGAAATAACAAGTTTTGGCAAGGATGTGGAGAAAAGGAAACCCTCATGTACTGTTGCTGGAAATGTTAACTGGTACAGCCAATGTGGAAAACAGTATGGAGTTTCATCAAAAAAATTAAAAATAGTAATATCATATGATCAGGTAATTCCACTGCTGGATATTTACCTAAATAAAAAAACACTAATTCGAAAAGTTATAAGCACCCTTATGTTTACTGCAGCATTATTTACAATAGCCAAGGTATGGAAGCAACCCAAGTGCCCACTGAGAGATGAATGGATAAAGCGGTATGTGTACACACACACACACACACACACACACACACACACACACACACACACACAGTGGAATACTACTCAGCCATAAAAAATGTGATCTTGCCATCTGCAACAACATGAATGGACATAGATGGTATTATGCTAAGTGAAGTAAGTCAGAGAAAGACAAATACCATATGATTTCACTTATGTGTGAAATATATAAAACAAACAAACAAAATGACTCTTAAATACTGAGAAGAAACTGGTGGTTGCCAAAGGGGAGGTGGGTGCGGGGATGCACAAAATAGATAAATTAGATTAAGAGGTACAAACTTCCAGTTATAAAATAAATAAGCCATGGTGATGAAAAGTACAGCACAGGAAATATGGTCAATAATACTGTAATAATGTTGTATGGTGACAGATGGTGTCTACACTTATCATGGTGAGTATTAAATAATAATAGAACTGTTGAATCAATATGTTGTACACCTGAAACTAATATAACATTGTATGTTAATTATGCTGCAATTTAAAAAGGTCAAAACTATAACTGACCATTTCAAAATGAGATAAAAGATATTAAGAAAATGATACAAGATATAAAAGAATGGCATAAATCAGAATTAGAAAAAATCAAAAATGATGTATTAGATCTCTGAAAAAAATTAGAAATAAACCATTTCAGAAATTAAGACTAAAAAAGAAACAGGAGAGTAAATAAATACAGCCAATAATGCCAAAAGAACATAGGAAACGTTTTAAAAGTTAAAAGGAGGGAAAATTTTATTTTATTTTATTTTATTTTTTTTTAAAGATTTTATTTTATTTATTTATTCATGAGAGACAGAGAGAGAGAGAGAGGCAGAGGGAGAAGCAGGCTCCCCGCTGAGCAGGGAGCCCGATGCGGGACTCGATCCCAGGACCCTGGGATCATGACCTGAGCCGAAGGCAGACGTTTAACCATCTGAGCCACCCAGGCGCCCCTAGGAGGGAAAATTTTAAAGTTAAAAAGAATTGAAAATCATACATATTTTCCAGAATAAAAGATAAAGATTTTTTAAAAAAGAAGACAACCAAAGTGACCAATGCAATCCCTATGAAAATCTCAATGCCATTTGTTTTGTTTTGTACAGAAATTTTTAAAAATCCCATCCTAAAATTCATATGTAATTTCAAGGGACCTGAGTCGCCAAAAAATATCTTGGAAGAAAAGAACAAACTTGGAAGACTCACACTTCCTAATTTCAAAACGTAGTACAAAGCCACAGTAATCAAAACAGTGTGATACTTGCATAAGGACAGACATATAGACCAATGAATTAGAATATAAAGCCCAGAAATAACCCCTCACATATATGTTCAAATGATTTTTGACTAGGGTGCCAAGACCATTCAATGGAAGAAGGACAGTCTTTTCAACAAATGATGTTGGGAAAATAGGATATCCACATGTAGAATAATGAAGTCAGATCCTTACCTTACCCCATATATAAAAAGTAACTCAAAATGGTTCAAAGACCTACATGGAAAAGCTACAATTTTAAGTCTTAGAAGAAAAGGGGAAATCATGACAGTGGATTTGGTGGTGATTTCTTGGATATGACACCAAAAGCACAGGCACCAAAATAAAAAATAGATATTTGGACTTCATCAAAATTACAAAATGTTTGTGCTTCAAAGGACACTATCAAGAAAGGGAAAAGATAATCCACAGAATGGGAGAAAATATTTGCAAATCATATATTGATAGTAAGTTAATATCCAGAATATTAAAGGGTTCCTACAACTCAACAACTAAAATATAAACAACCCAATTTAAAAAATGGGCAAAAAGACTTGGAATTTCTCCAAAGAAGATACACAAATGGCCAATAAACACATGAAAAGATGCTCAACATCAGTGCTCATTAGGGAAATGCAAATCAAAAATACAAGAAACCACTTCATACCCATTAGGATGGGTATTATCAAAAAACGAGAAAATAACAACTACGGGTCAGGATGTGGAGAAATTGGGACACTTGTGCTTTCTGGTGGGAATGTAAAATGACACAGCCATCATGTAAAACAGTGGCTGTTCCTCAAATGTTAAACATAGAATTACCATAGAATCCCACAATTATAATAATAATAATAATAATAATAATAATCCCACAATTCTGCTCCTAGGTATATATACAAAAGAATTAAATACAGGGACTCAGATACTTGTATACCTAGTTGATAGCAATTTTATTCACAAAAGCTAAAAGATGGAAGCAACCCAAGGGTCCATCCACAGATGAATGGATAAACAAAAAGTGGTAATATACATACAATGGAATATTACTGAGTCTTAAAAAGTTAGGGAATTCTGATATATGCTACAACGTGGATGAACCTTGAGGACATTATGCTATGTGGTATAAGCTAGTCAGAAATGAGCAAGTATTGTATGATTTCACTTATATGAGGTATCTAACGTAGTCAAAGCCATAGAAACAGAACATAGAATTCTGGTTGCCAAGGGCTGGGGGTTGAGGGGAGCAAAGAATTATTGTTTAATGGGCACAGAGTGTCAGTTTTACATGATAAAAAGAGTTCTGGAGATGGATACTGAATATTGTGTATGTATTAATGCCACAGAACTATACATAAAAACAGTTAAGGGGCGCCTGGGTGGCTCAGTCGGTTAAGCATCTGCCTTCAGCTCAGGTCATGATCCCAGGGTCCTTGAATCCAGCCCTGAGTCAGGCTCCCTGCTCAGCGGGGAGTCTGCATCTCCCTCTCCTTTTCCCTCTGCCTCTGCCCCTGTCCGTGCTCTCTTCTCTTGCTCACTCTCTCTCACATAAATGAATAAAATCTTTAAAAATAAAAGGTTAAGATGATATATTTTACCATAATTTTTAAAAATCGATTGTATTTCTATACGCTAACAATGAACTATTGGAAATTGAAATTAATAAAGTAAGACCATATACAACATCATCAAAAACATGTATTCTCTGGGATAAAGTTAACAAAATATGTGCAAGATTTTATGCTGGAAACTGTAAGATATTGATGAGGGAAATTAAACAAGACCTAAATAGAATGCTATGCTGTGTTAATGAATTTGAATACAATTGTTAAGATGTTAATTGTTTCTTAAATTGACCTAAAGATTCAATGCAATCCCAATAAAAATCCCACCAAACATTTTTGTAGTAATTGACAAACTGATTTTACAATTTATGTGAAAATACAAAGGACTTAAAGTAGCCAAAAGATTCTAAAAAAGAACAAAGTTGAGGACTTACTAGCTTGATTTTAAGACTTACTATACTACTACAGCAATCAAGACAGTGAGGAATGAGGATAGATATAAAGAATCAACAGGACAGAATGGAGTACAGAACCAAATCCCAATATCTATGATCACTAGATATCTGACAAAGGTACCAAGACAATTCAGTTGCGTAAGGACAGTCTTTCAATACCAGTACTAGAATAACATGGTATCCATATGGGGGAAAATGAACCTTAACCCTTTCTCTCTCTCTCTCTCCCTCTTTCTGTCACATGCACATGCACGTGCACGCGCGCACACACACACACACGCATTATCTCAAAATGGACCATAGGTCTAAAAACAGCTAAAACGTGGGGCGCCTGGGTGGCTCAGTCAGTTAAGCGGCTGCCTTCAGCTCAGGTCATGATCCCAGAGTCCTGGGATCGAGCCCCACGTCGGGCTCCCTGCTCAGCGGGGAGTCTGCTTCTCCCTCTGTCCCTCCCTCCCACTCGTGCTCTCTCTTGCTGGCTCTCAAATAAAAGTCTTTAAAAATAAAGTAAATAAAAACAGCTAAAACTATAAAATGTCTAGAAAAAAGCACAGAAGAAATGTACAGCCAAGCTTATTGGGTAAATTGGTAAAACATATCAAAAGTGAAAAAAAAGAGCATAGAAGAAAAATTCTTCCATCTTGGGGCAAGCAAAGATTTCTAAGGACACAATAAACAAGCTATAAAAGAAAAATATAATAAATCTGACTTTACTAAAATAAACCCAAAACACACCTACTAGAATTGTTAAAATTAAAAGAACTGAAAATACCGTATATTGGCAAGGATGTGGATGAACTGGCACATTCACCATTGATAGGCAGGAATGTAATATGGTACAACTCCTTTGGGAAACAGTTTGGTGATTTCTTATAAACTTAGAAATATAGTTACCACATAATCCAGCAATTCCACCTCCGGATATTTCCCCAGAGAAATCAAAACAAATATCCATACAAAGATTTCTACCTTGAATGTTCAATAGTAGCATTATTCATAATAACCTCAAACTGGAAAAACCAAAATGTCCATCAATAGATGAATGGATAAACAAACTGTGGAATATCCATACAATGGAATACTACTCAGGAATAAATAGGAACAATCTATTGATATATGCAACAACATGAGTGATTCTCTAAAACATGATGATGACTGAAAGAAGTCAGACCAAAAAAACAACAAAACAAAACAACAACAACAACAAAAAGCACATACTGTATGATTACATGTATATGAAACTCTAGGAAAGATAAATGTAATCAATAGTGATGGAAAGTGTATTAGTGACTGCCTGGGGCTGAGAATGTGGATGGGGATTGACTTGGAAGGAGCACAAGGGAATCTTTTAAGGTAATGAATATATTCTATATCTAGACTGGGGTAGTGGTACACTGGGGTATATATTTGCTAAAATTATCTAACTGTATACTTAAAATGAGTATTTTTTTAGTGTAAATTATACTTTAATAAATTTGATTTTTAAAGTAAATTAATAATGATTTATAAGGGTCCCTTTAGTTCCATAATTCAATAATCTGTGAATTTATGAACTCCCAAAAAACCTGATTATTATAGATTTTACCAGATTATAATGATATCTTAGAGCAATATGGTTAGAAGAGATCTTAAAATTCTCTTAGTCAAAAAAATTCTTCTGATGCTTGAATCTTCTTCATAACATTCACACCAAGTAGTCACTCTCTGCTTAAATACCTTTAGGGAGAGGGAATTTACTATATATTTTTTTAAAGATTTTATTTATTTATTTGAGAGAGAATTTACTATATTTTAAGAAAATCCATTTCAGCTTTGGACCGGTCTAATCATTAGTTTCCTTATGAGGACTTGAAATCTCACTCCTTGTAAGTCTCACCCATGGAAATGTGCATGGAATAAGTTTAATTCTTTTACTCCTTGATAGCCATTCAAATATTAGGAGGAAGCTATTATGTTCCTCCTAAATCTTCCACTTTCCAAGTTTAACATCCATATTTCCTTTATTCTTCCAATAAGATGGTTTGAGTGCTCTCACCATCCTGAGTGCCTTCCCCTTGGCACAGCAGAGTTTGTCAATATCCTCCTTCAAAAGTGTTGCCCCCTAGTCCTACACAATACTGTAGATATGCTGTAACCAGAGCAGAATACAGGGTGATTATTTTAGGAATAGTCTTTTGGATGTAAAAACTTTTAGAAATAGTCTATATGGATGTAAAAGAAAGCACATAAGTAAACATGAGATGAAGTTCCGCTGGGGTTCATTCTTGATACAGCTATACTATAAAAATACCGTAATTGAGGTTTTAAGTCCCCAAATATTTATTGAATGCCTAATCTGTATCTGGTATTATAGAATAAGTAGAATACATGATCCTTTCTATAGATAAGTTTAAAATATTTTTGTGGAAAGAAAATTTACACGTACAACATAACTGCAAATTAATAAAAGTGTATAATAGAATATCAAATGGTGTGGCATATATCATATGAATTTAGAATCGGAATGTGTAGATGAGGACCTTTGTGAATACTGATTGAGTGTAGATATGACCTGAAGCCGAAAAGAGTAACTAATATGTTAGAAGACAGAGTCAGATCTGAAGACACTTCAATAGACTGAAATGATGAGCCCATTCGAGTAAGATGAAGACAAAGAGGTAATAACAAAATATCCCATACTTGGATCCCCCAAAACAACTGTACAAGAACAGAATAGATGAAATGTGGCTTATCAGCAGCACACGTGAAAGATTTGGGGTTTTTAGTTGACTAAAATATCATGGGAATGGCTACACCTGCCAAAGCATCACAAAATCAATGACAAGCTGTTATAATAGAAACAAAGGCCACAGTGCCACCTAGTGACCATTACTAGTTTACTTCTGATCACAAGGTCATTTGCAGCCCTACAATAAAAAGGCATGATTTCTAGAACTCCATGTAGTAAGAAGAACCAATGTAAAACCAACACATGAGACGTGGTGGTTTACACTTTAGGTCATATAAATATTCTCTAAATAGTCTCACCTTATAACTGTTGTCTTATCACCACATTGTGCTTTGAAATCATGCTTTAGTTTCATCAATCTTTAGTAGTACTAATGACACTTCATGTAGCTAAATTGTAGTTGTAAGCAGAAGACGAGATTTCTACACTGAGTTAAAGAGTGCTCAATTGTGCATTACCATTAACTTTATCATAGACTATCACCAAAACAATCCATTATCCATATCTTAATGAAAATTAAGGTTTTATTATGATTTGCAGCAAAATCCCATTATATGAAGTTGTGATCAATTGCTCCTATACATAAAACCCAAGCTCATTTCCCCTATACTAAGTCTGTCTATTCAAGCCTATGACTTACGCAAACCAAACACTTAAATATGCTCAAAAATAATATAATAAAATTAAGATTCTGGATTTAAGGTACTATAAACTCCCCAAAGGCAGAGATGATGTCTATGAAACTACACAGTTTAATGTTGTCTCATACAAAGTACTGGAGATACTCTCAATGGATAATAGCAATGAAAAATTTACATTTATATCACTTTGAAAATAAACAAAAGAAAGTATCTATATTTAGATTTGCTATCTCAAAAGGATGTTGCCAAATGTATGAACTAATAAATGTACATAACCTACTAAGAGTTCAGAGGAATATATTCCTACTCCTTTAACCCACCCAAATTAACTTCTGACCTATGATTTAATATTTTACTTTATTTTTTTATATTTTATTTTAAAGGAGAATAAAACAAAATGTGTTTCCCTCTTCCCAAAGGAAAGGAACTGAGCTACAGAAAAGAATAATGGGGTGATTTCCTCAACAAAAAGAACAAGAGGCAGTACTGACTGCCAGGGACCTAATCAATACGGACATTAGTAAGATGTCAGAACAAGAGTTCAGAATGATGATTTTAAAGATGCTAGCTGGGCTTGAAAAAACCATGGAAGTTATTAGAGAAACCCTTTCTGGAGAAATAAAAGAACTAAAATCTAACCAAGTTGAAATCAAAAAGGCTATTAATGATATGCAATAAAAAATGGAGGCTCTAACTGCTAGGATAAATGAGGCAGAAGAGTGAATTAGTGATACAGAAGACCAAATGATAGAAAATAAAGAAGCTGAGAAAAAGAGAGATAAACAACTACTGGATCACGAGGGCAGAATATGAGAGATAAGTGATACCATAAGACGAAACAACATTAGAATAATTGGGATCCCAGAAGAAGAAAAAAGAGAGAGGGGCAGAAGGCATATTGGAGCAAATTATAGCAGAGAACCTCACTAATTTGGGGAAGGAAACAGGCATCAAACTCCAGGAGGCACAGAGAACCCCCCTCAAAATGAATAAAAATAGGTCAACACCCCGACATCTACTAGTAAAACTTATGAGTCTCAGAGACAAAGAGAAAATCCTGAAAGCAGCTAGGGACAAGAGATCTGTATCCTACAATGGTAGAAACATTAGATTAATAACAGACCTATCCACAGAGACCTGGCAAGCCAGAAAGGACTGGCATGATATATTCAGAGCACTAAATGAGAAAAATATGCAGCCAAAAATACTATATCCAGCTAGGCTGTCCTTGAAAATAGAAGGAGAGATAAAAAGCTTCCAGGACAAACAAAAACTAAAGGAATTTGCAAACACGAAACCAGCCCTCCAAGAAATATTGAAAGGGGTCCTCTAAGCAAAGAGAGAGCCTAAAAGCAACATAGACCAGAAAGGAACACAGACAATATACAGTAACAGTCACCTTATAGGCAATACAATGGCACCAAATTCGTATCTTTCAATAGTTACCCTGAATGTAAATGGGCTAAATGCCCCGATCAAAAGACACAGGCTATCAGATTGGATAAAAAACAAAGACCCATTGATATGCTGTCTGCAAGAGACTCATTTTAGACCCAAACACACTCCCAGATTGAAAGTGAAGGGGTGGAAAACCATTTACCATGCTAATGGACACCAAAAGAAAGCTGGGGTGGCAATCCTTGTATCAGACAAATTAGATTTTAAATCAAAGACTGTAACAAGAGATGAGGAAGGACACTATATCCTACTTAAAGGGTCTATCCAACAAGAAGATCTAACAATTGTAAATATCTATGCCCCTAACATGGGAGCAGCCAATTATATAAGCCAATTAATAACAAAAGCAAAGAAACACATCAACAACAATACCCCCCCTTTACACCTTTAACACCGCCCTCACTGAAATGGACAGATCATCTAAGCAAAAGATCAACAAGGAAATAAAGACTTTAAATGACACACTGGACCAAATGGACTTCACAGATATATTCAGAACATTCCATCCCAAAGCAAAAGAATACACATTCTTCTCTAGTGCCCATGCCCATGCCACATTCTCCAGAATAGATCACATCCTAGGTCACAAATCAGGTCTCAACCAGTACCAAAAGATGGGGATCATTCCCTGCATATTTTCAGACCACAATGCTTTGAAACTAAAACTCAATCACAAGAGGAAAGTTGGAAAGAACTCAAATACATGGAGGCTAAAGAGCATCCTACTAAAGAATGAATAGGAAATTAAAGAAGAATTAAAAAAATTCATGGAAACAAATGGAAAATGAAAATACAACTGTTCAAAATCTTTGGGATACAGCAAAGGCAGTCCTAAGAGGAAAGTATATAGCAATACAAGCCTTTCTCAAGAAACAAGAAAGGTGGGCGCCTGGGTGGCTCAGTTGGTTAAGCGACTGCCTTCGGCTCAGGTCATGATCCTGGAGTCCTGGGATCGAGTCCCACATCGGGCTCCCTGCTCAGCAGGGAGTCTGCTTCTCCCTCTGACCCTCCCCCTCCTCTCATGCTCTCTCTATCTCATTCTCTCTCTCAAATAAATAAAATCTTTAAAAAAAAAAAAAAGAAACAAGAAAGGTCTCAAATACACAACCCAACCCTACACCTAAAGGAGCTGGAGAAAGAACAGCAAATAAAGCCTAAACCCAGCAGGAAAAGAGAAATAAGAAAGATCAGAGCAGAAATCAATGAAATAGAAACCAAAAGAACAGTAGAATAGATCAACGAAACTAGCAGCTGGTTCTTTGAAAGAATTAACAAGATTGATAAACCCCTGGCCAGACTTATCAAAAAGAAAAGAGAAATGACCCAAATAAACAAAATCATGAATCAAAGAGGAGAGATCACAACCAATACCAAAGAAATACAAACAATTATAAGAACATATTATGAGCAACTATATGCCAGCAAATTAGATAATCTGGAAGAAATGGATGCATTCCTAGAGATGTATCAAATACCAAAACTGAACCAGGAAGAAACAGAAAACCTGAACAGACCTATAACCACTAAGGAAATTGAAGCAGTCATCAAAAATCTCCCAACAAACAAAAGCCCAGGGCCAGATGGCTTCCCAGGGCAATTCTACCAAACATTTAAAGAAGAATTAATACCTAGTCTTCTGAAACTGTTCCAAAAAATAGAAATGGAAGGAAAACTTCCAAACTCGTTTTATGAGGCCTCCATTACCTTGATCCCCAAACCAGACAAAGACCCCATCAAAAAGGAGAATTACAGACCAATATCCCTGATGAACATGGATGCAAAAATTCTCACCAAAATACTAGCCAATAGGATCCAACAGTACATTAAAAGGATTATTCACCACGACCAAGTGGGATTTATCCCTGGGCTGCAAGGTTGGTTCAACATCTGCAAATCAATCCATGTGATACAATACATTAATAAAAGAAAGAACAAGAATCATATGATCCTCTCAATAGATGCAGAAAAAGCATTTGACAAAGTACAGCATCCTTTCTTGATCAAAACTCTTCAGAGTATAGGGATAGAGGGTACATACTTCAATATCATAAAAGCCATCTATGAAAAACCCACAGTGAATATCATTCTCAATGGGGAAAAACTGAGAGCTTTCCCCCTAGGGTCAGGAACACGGCAGGGATGTCCACTATCACCACTGCTATTCAACATAGTATTAGAAGTCCTAGCAACAGCAATCAGATAACAAAAAGAAATAAAAGGCATCCAAATCGGCAAAGAAGAAGTCAAACTCTCATTCTTTGCAGATGATATGATACTTTATGTGGAAAACCCAAAAGACTCCACCCCAAAACTGCTAGAACTCATACAGGAATTCAGTAAAGTGGAAGGATATAAAATCAATGCACAGAAATCAGTGGCATTCCTATACACCAACAACAAGACAGAAGAAAGAGAAATTAAGGAGTCGATCCCATTTACAATTGCACCCAAAACCATAAGGTACCTAGGAATAAATCTAACCAAAGAGGCAAAGAATCTGTACTCAGAAAACTATAAAATACTCATGAAAGAAACTGAGGAAGACACAAAGAAATGGAAAAACGTTCCATGCTCATGGATAGGAAGAACAAATATTGTGAAGATGTCAATGCTACCTAGAGCAATCTACACATTCAATACAATCCCCATCAAAATACCATCCACTTTTTTCAAAGAAATGGAACAAATAATCCTAAAATTTGTATGGAACCAGAAAAGACCCCGAATAGGCAGAGAAATGTTGAAAAAGAAAAGCAAAGCTGGCGGCATCACAATTCCGGACTTCCAGCTCTATTACAAAGCTGTCATCATCAAGACAGTATGGTACTGGCACAAAAACAGACACATAGCTCAATGGAACAGAACAGAGAGCCCAGAAATGGACCGTCAACTCTATGGTCAACTAATCTTTGATAAAGCAGGAAAGAATGTCCAATGGAAAAAAGACAGTCTCTTCAACAAATGGTGTTGGGAAAATTGGACAGCCACATGCAGAAGAATGAAACTGGACCATTTTCTTACACCACACACAAAAATAGACTCAAAATGGTTGAAAGACTTAAATGTGAGACAGGAGTCCATCAGAATCCTAAAGGAGAACACAGGCAGCAACCTCTTCGACTTCAGCTGCAGCAACTTCTTCCTAGAAACATCGCCAAAGGCAAGGGAAGCAAGGGCAAAAATGAACTATTGGGACCTCATCAAGATAAAAAGCTTTTGACCATACGATCCAGCAATTGCACTACTGGGTATTTACCCCAAAGATATAAAAGTAGGGATCCGAAAGGGTACGTGCACCCCGATGTTTATAGCAGCAATGTCCACAATAGCCAAACTGTGGAAAGAGCCAAGATGTCCATCAACAGACGAATGGATAAAGAAGATGTGGTATATGTATACAATGGAATATTATGCAGCCATCAAAAGGAATGAAATCTTGCCATTTGCAACGACGTGGATGGAACTGGAGGGTGTTATGCTGAGCGAAATAAGTCAATCAGAGAAAGACATGTATCATATGACCTCATTGATATGAGGAATTCTTAATCTCAGGAAACAAACTGAGGGTTGCTGGAGTGGTGGCAGGTGGGAGGGATAGGTGGCTGGGTGATAGACACTGGGGAGTGTATGTGCTATGGTGAGCTCTGTGAATTGTGGAAGACTGTTGAATCACAGATCTGTACCTCTGAAACAAATAATACATTATATGTTAAAAAAAAAAAAAGCTGGCGGGAGGGGAAGAATGAAGGGGGGGAAATTGGAGGGGGAGATGAACCATGAGAGATGATGCACTCTGAAAAACAAACTGAGGGTTCTAGAGGGGAGGGGGGTAGGAGGATGGGTTAGCCTGGTGATGGGTATTAAAGAGGGCACGTTCTGCATGGAGCACTGGGTGTTATACGCAAACAATGAATCATGGAACACTACATCAAAAACGAATGATGTAATGTATGGTGATTAACATAACATAATAATAAAAAAAAGAATAATGGGGTGTTTTCTAAAATAATGTAATCTCCTTCAGTTCTGATAATCAAGCATAGATCTTCATCACTTTTAGTTTCCAATTTTCCACAGGAGCAAGGACAAAAACAGTATGAACAAATGCAATTCCTTTAATCACAAGAAACTGACAGGTGTTTATTGAGTCTCTATGCCAGCTGTCAGGGAAAATAAAGATAAGATATGGTCCCTGTCTCAGGGAGGTGGCACTCTGATAGGGGGCTAAGTCAGGTATACAAATAACTAGAATACAATGCAGAATATAAGTACCTAGGTATAAACAGAAGTGTTACAAAGTTTTAGAAGAAAAGTAAGACTCAGAAATTTCCTTATAAAGTGAAGACTGTCATTAGGACCTAGGCTTTGATAAAGGAAATTTCATAAGGTAGAAATGCAGGGAAGAGGTCATTCGCAATGGAGAAGCATGGAAAAAGGTACAGAGGTAGAAAAGCACAGATCATGGTTAGGAAGCTGCAAATAATCCAATTTAGGACAAACACAGTATACATGTAATGGAAATAAAATAGGATTATATTATGTCTAGATTATGGAGGACCTTAAGCACCAAGGAATTTGGTCTTTATTTATAGAGAGCCACTGAAAATTATCAAATGGCTCCCTGTAATTGGTTAGAAGATTATTCCAATGGTGACAGAAGTGATGAAAGCCTGGACTAGAGTAGTGAGGTAAAGATGGAAGAGGAGACAGCTGGCAAAAATATTGCAGAAGTAGAACTGATCAGCCATGGCACGTGATGAATACAGGGGGAGCAGAAGGAATCCAAGAATCTAAAATTTCAGTCTCAGATTGCTGGGTACACCCAACGATAGAAAAGTGAATGTGGGCTATGAGAGAGATCAGGGCTAGACATACAGATTTAGGAATGAAGAGTTGAAGCTACGATGGATTACTGAGGGTAGAGTGTACAGAAGAAGAAAAAAAAAAAAAGAAGAGATCAGATAATAAATTCACTCAACAAATGTTTATTGAAAACTTACCACGTACCAAGCATGGTCATGGGTGTTAGGGATAAAATAGTGAAGAAGACAAACATAATACCTGCCCTCATCCAATATTTATTTGGTGAAAAGAGCCAGTAACAGAAACAGAGAAGGAATAGCTAGAGCAATAAATAGGATTAAGAGATGTCATAGAAGCCAAAGAGAAAGTTTCCAGAAGGATGAAGTGGTTGACAGTATTACATTGTTTTGTGCTAGAGAGATCAGAGGGTAAGAAGGACTGAGAAAAGATCATTAGACCTGATCATTAAAAGGTCACTAGTGATCTTTATAGAATCAAAGATGCAAAAATCATCAAGAGGGGGATAGGTAGTGAGGCCAAAAACCTTAGATAGCCTTGTCTATTCTTTTTCTTCTATCCTACATCTGGTTGGGAATTGTCAGGGAATTCTGTCATCTTTACTTTTATAATCTATTTAGAATCTGCTCCCCATCCACAATTCTTCCACTCCAGTCCATGCCACCTCATCTCTTGCCTAGATTATTTCAGTGGCCTCCTAAATGGTCTCCTTGCTTCCACCCTTGCACCTGCCCTAGCCTATTCAATACAGTGGTAAGACTGATCTTATTAAAATGCAGGGTAGATCGTGCTCAATTTGGCAGTACATATACTAAAACTGGAACAATACAGAGAAGATTAGCATGGCCCCTGCACAAGGATGACATGCAAATTTGTGAAGTGTTCTGTATCTTAAAAATTTTTTAAATTCAAAAAATAAAATAAAATGCAAGTCAGATCATGTCATTAATGACAAATCTTTACAACGAACTACAATGTCTTTCTTACATGATCCGTTTCCCCACTATTTCCCTGATCACAGTTCCTACTTTCCTTAATATTACCTGTGCTAGAGCCACACCCGTCCCTTTGCTATTCTTCAAATACCCCAGGTATGCTCCTATCCCCACTACCTTTGCACTTGCTATTCCTGCTATTTGGAATGCCGTGGGATTCCCCCCTCCCCAGATATCCACATAGCCAGATCCCTCATTTCCTCAGGTCTCTACTCAAAAATCACCTTCTCACTGGGGCCTTCCTCGGCCACCCTATCTAAAATTTCAACCCTTTATTCCTCTTCTAAAACATTTAATGCCACCCTTTCCTCCTTAGTTTTCTCCTTAGCACTTATCACTAATGTAACAGGGTCAGCAAACTATGGCCTTTGGGCCACTTCTAGGCCACCATCTATTTTTGTATAGTCCACAAGCTAAGAAGGCTTTTACATTTTTGAAAGGTTGAAAAAAAAATCCAAAAAATAATAATATTTTATGACACATGAAAATTATATGAAATTCACATTTCAGTGTTCCTAAATAATAAAGTTTCATTGGAATGCAGCCATGCCAATTTGTTTACACATGGTCTATGGCTGTTTTCATGGTACAACAGCAGAGTTGAATAGCTGCAACAGACACTGTATGGTGTAAAAAACCTAAAATATTTACTATGTGGTTCTTCACAGAAATTTTGCTGACCTCTGTAATATACCATAATACTCATCTTTTTATTTTCTGTCTCTCCTAGTAGAATGATAAACTCCATGGGTGTAGGTGTTTTCGTCTATTTTGTTCATTACTATACTCCAATGCTTAGGACAGTACTTAACATATAGTAGACAGTCAATACATATTTTTTAAATAAATGCACAGTGAAAAAAATAGCAGTAATTTTAGGTTAAAAAGTTTGGTGAAAGGAAGGACAAGAGAGAACTGTAATTTGAGCAGGATGACAAGACTGAAGGAGGGTTTTTGAATAAAGAAGATGTCAAAATAATTGTAGTGATGGGGAAAGAAACAGTTGAGAGAGAAATATTAAAGAGTTCAAGTTGAGGGCGCCTGGGTGGCTCAGTTGTTAGGAGTCTGCCTTCATCTCAGGTCATGATCCCGGGGTCCTGGGATCGAGCCCCGCATCGGGCTTCCTGCTCAGCGGGACGCCTGCTTCTACCTCTCCCACTCCCCCTGCTTGTGTTCCCTCTCTGTCAAATAAACAAATAAAATCTTTAAAAAAAAAAAAGAGTTCAAGTTGAGATTTGTAGAGAAGGTCCCCAGAAAAAGTTCTTTCTAAGAGATAAGAAGAAGAAAGGAAGGGTAAAGAAAGGAGAAGTTGATGAAGTTTATGTGAGTGGCTATAAGTTCAGAAAATTACAAGATAACGTTTTTTGCTAAAGGGAAGGGTAAGGCATGGTGGCTTAAGGACAAAAAATTTTGGAATCACCATTGTGAGGAATATGACAGAAAGTTAGTAAGAGTCAGTTTTATTGAGTACCTAGCTGAAAAACCATGCAATTTTAGCAGATCCAGTAAACATGGTTTCATAAATTTTTTCTCAACAATGTTCAGGGGCGCCTGGGTGGCTCAGTCGTTAAGCGTCTGCCTTCAGCTCAGGTCATGATCCCAGGGTCCTGGGATCGAGCCCCACATCGGGCTCCCTGCTCAGCGGGGAGCCTGCTTCTCCCTCTCCTGCTCCCCCTGCTTGTGTTCCCCTCTCTCGCTGTGTCTCTCTCTGTCAAATAAATAAATAAAAATCTTTAAAAATATATATATAAAAAAAAACAATGTTCAAATAGCTCAAGGGAAGGAGTGAAAAAAAGACAATGAAAATTAACAAGGGAAGGTGGGAATAGTAAAACAGTAAAATATAATGGATTGTGTAATTTCTTTTCACCTTTCTATATGTCTTAGTGCACAGGAGAGTATTCCTTACATATGGCGGGTACCAAATCAATGTCTGCTAAGTTCAAGACAGAAAGGATGAAGAGAAAAATATACTAACAGTAATCAACAAGATTACCTTGAACATACTGAGAATAACTTTTGGCTTCATCACCAGTCTGGCCTTAAATGATATAATTACATGCTGAGTATACACTATTAGGACATGCCTGGTTTCCTGCTCTCCTCTTCTTCTCCTCCTTACTACTAATACCATTTGTACTCCAAATTATAGGCTTAGTCCTATATTAGGCTCTAAGATCAAACTTGACATTAGTCAGAGGAGACTTAAGCACTGCTTCAGGGTGCCTGACTGGCTCAATCGGTGGAGCATGTGACTCAATCTCAGTGTCGTGAGTTCAAGCCCCACACTGGGTGTAGAGACTACTTTAAAAAAAAAAAAAGAAGAGGCACTGCTTCAAGTCTTGAAAGACTGTATCTACTCACTTCAATTCTAGTAACTGCATCCCAGACTGGTCCTCTATGCCTGACCTCCACTCTTAAAAAGAGCCTCATATTCTAGGGATGTCTGGGTGGCTCAGTAAGTTGAGCATCTGTCTTTGGCTCAGGTCATGATCCTTGGGTCCTGGGATCGAGCCTCACGTTGGGCTTCCTGCTCAATGGAGAGTCTGCTTCTCCCTCTCCCTCTGCCCCTCACCCACCCCCTGTTCATGCGTGTGCTCGCTCTCTCTCTCAAATAAATAAATAAAACCTTTAAAGATCTGCCCATTAGGATACCCTGAGGCTAGCTGCTTGGTTGAGTTAAAGGCTACTATACTATGTCTTATTCATGTCTGTAACCTCAAAGACTATCACAGTGTCTTGTGCTGTACTCTATCTGCATTAGCTGAACAGATAGCAGAAGAGATACCCTTCCTTGGCCTGAAAAATATTCATCCAAATGGCATGTCTGACTCCAAGTCCTTCCCAAACTATCAGGCCAACATAAATCATGAAAGTTACAGTAACTTTCTGATCACCTTCTTTATGTCTTTAAGTAAGCAACTATCTTTCTGAAATAGTTAATGGCATCCTACGCAGAAATATAATGAATTAGGTAATGAAACCTGTACGATAATCTTTTTTTTCAGGTCTTTAAGTCAATAGTAGTGTCAACTGTCTTTCTGAAACACTTAAATGCTAGGCTATGCTGAAATATCATGAACTAAGTAACATTTCAACTTCTCTTCCAGAACTATAAATTTTTAATATACAAACTAAATGGTAAATATTCTTTTGAAAGAAAATTTAAAGTATTTAGTCAAACAACCCTTCAAAGTAAACAAAAACTCAAAGAAAATGTCTGGAATTGCAACCAGTAATCACATATTTTCCCCTAAATTTGTCATTAAAACCTGAAAAGCAACAAAAGCCTTCATATTGTATCTGGGCCCACACTTGTCCTTCCACAAGCCAATACCTTTCCCCACTTAAGTGCATACTATATGATGCCCAAAGGAAGAAATGTCCCTTCCTTAAATAGGTTTTTATTGCATTCACCTCCTAGAATTTTGTTCTGAAAAACAATCGGTTGCTAAACATTTTCTAAAGTGGTTGGATAGGCAACAGGTAACCCAGTACATAAAAGAATGACCATTTTATCGGAGTATTTTCCCACACTGAAATGTTTGACCAATAAAAGTGTACCTTATAATTTAGTCGGCTTCAAAGACAATATTGCAGATGGTTAGTAGCAAGACAACTTTGTTCAGAAGTTCCAATGATATATTACTTCTCAGAAAAGGGTGCCAAAAAAACCCAGTAAGTAATGGAATTAATAGTTTTTCAAGTTCTCTCTTTCTGGGAAGTCCCAATCAGTCATGTTTACAGTGTACAAATCAGGAAAATATCAATTTGAGTTTATCTTGTATGAAAGAACTCTCAGATATCTTAACCTCGTAGCCAAGAAGACACACCAAACTATATCTACCTCTCTGCCACTGCATGTAACACTTCCTGCCTTTGAAAAATAGATAAATCAGGGGCGCCTGGGTGGCTCAGTTGTTAAGCGTCTGCCTTCGGCTCAGGTCATGATCCCAGGGCCCTGGGATCGAGCCCCGCATGGGGTTCCTTGCTCCACAGGAAGCCTGCTTCTCCCTCTCCCGCTGCCCCCCGCTTGTGTTCCCTCTCTCGCTGTCTCTCTCTGTCAAATAAATAAATAAAGTCTTTAAAAAAAAAAAGAAAAAGAAAAATAGATAAATCAAAGGACCTTATCAAGTTGTTTCAAATGCAGGTAACAGGAAGCCATGTTCCTCCGCAGCTTGGCCAAGTCCAGATCTCTTTGATCAGCTGCATAAAATCTCAGAGAATAATAGTACCAGTTTAGGGCATCAGCGTAACTTTGTACCTAAAGGTTGAAAAGAAATAATAAAATTACAGAGATATCTCTACATTTGACCTTAATTTTTCTAAGTCTCCTCTAGAAAAAAAACAAGAAATTGTATTGTTTTCTTTTTTAGGCAACCAAAACACAATACCCTCTCTAGTTGAGTTCTAAGTGCATTTTATGATCCGTCTAGATCAGTATAAGTTACAGATTAAGTGGCAATCAATATTCTCTCTTCTTTCCCCACATTAGAAATTTCAGAGAAACCATCAACAAAATAAAAGGCAACCTAGGGAATGGGAGAAAATATTTGAAGACCACATATTCAATAGAGGGTTAATATCCAAAATATACAAAGAACTCCTACAACTCAATAGCAAAGCAAAAAACAAAAAACAAAAAAACCAATTTAAAAATGGGCAAAGGACCTGAATAGACATTTTTCCAAAGAAGTCATACAGGGGCGCCTGGATGGCTCAGTCGGTTAAGCATTCGATTCTTCTTTTTTTTTTTTTTTTAAGATTTTATTTATTTATTTGACAGAAAGAGAGAGAGCACAATCAGGGGAAGGCAGGAGAGGGAGAAGCAAGCTCTCTGCTGAGCAGGGACCCCGATGTGGGGCTCGATCCCAGGACCCTGGGATCATGACCTGAGCCAAAGGCAGATGCTTAACCAACTGAGCCACCCAGGCTCCCCAAGCATTCGACTCTTGATTTTGGCTCAAGGTCATGATCTCAGGGTTGTGAGATCAAGGCCCAGGTCAGGCTCCACGCTCAGCTGGGAGTCTGCTTGAGGATTCTCTCTCTCCTCTCTCCATCTGCCCCTCCCCCTGCTCATGCTCTCTCTCTCAAATAAATAAATCTTTAAAAAAAGGAGACATACAAATGGCCAACAGGTAGAAGAAAAGGTGCTCAACATTACTAATCATCTGGAAAATGCAAATCAAAACCACAATGAGATATCATCTCATAACTATTAGAGTTGCTATTATCAAAAAGACAAAGGATAACAAATGCTAGTGAAGATGTGGAGAAAAGGGAAACCTTGTACGCTGTTGGTGGGAATGTAAAACGTAGGGTTATCATGGAAAACAGTATGGAGGTTTCTCAAGAAATTAAAATTAGAACTACCATATGATCCAGCAATCCCATGTCATTATTTGAAAGAGATATCTCTACTCCCATGTTCACTGCAGCAATATTCACAATAGCCAAGGTACAGGAAACAACCTAAGTGTCCATTTACTGATAAAGGGATAAAGAAAATATGGTATATGTACACAATGGAATATTATTCAGCCATAAAAAAGAGGGGGCATCCTGCCATTTGTGACAAGGATGAACCTGGAGGACTAGTATGCTAGGTGAAATAAGCCAGACAAAGATAAAATATTTCATGTCATCACTTATATGTAGAATCTGAAAAAAAAAAAAAAGTTAAACTCTAGAAACAAGAGAGAAGAGTGGTTGGGAGGGACTGGAGGGCAGGAGAAATGGGGAGGGGTTGGTAAAAGGGTATAAACATTCAGTTATAAAATGAAAAAGGTCAGGGCGCCTGGGTGGCTCAGTTGTTAAGCATCTGCCTTCGGCTCAGGTCATGATCTTAGGGTCCTGGGATCAAGCCCCGCATCGGGCTCCCTGCTCCGCGGAAAGCCTGCTTCTCCCTCTCCCACTCCCCCTGCTTGTGTTCCCTCTCTCACTGTGTCTCTCTCTGTCAAATAAATAAAATCTTAAAAAAAAGTGAAAAAGGTCTGAGGATCTAACGTATGACATGGTGACTATAGCTGACTACAGCTATACTAGGTTGTATAATTGAATTTTGCTAAGAGAATAGAACTTAAATATTCTCACTAAAAAAAGTGATGAATATGTTAATTAAATCAATGGTTAGAACTCTTTCATAAAGTATACATATACCTAGTCAAATCATCACATTGTACACTTAACTGTGTCAATTATACCTCAAAAAAATTTTTTTAAAAAGAAATTTCACATGTGGGATGGAAAGTCTGAGGGGTGGTGAACCACTCTAGAAAACTCAAAATACAATTTTAGTTATTAAATACGTAACTAATGAATCACTGAACACTACAACAAAAACTTATGATGTACTAATTGAACATTAAAAAAGAATTAATTTTTAAAAAATGATAATTTTTAAAAAGAATATCCATAATTCACCATGCTAATATAGCTATTTTCATTTTTTTACACTCCATTTTAACCTTGTCCTTCTGTATTTGTATATAGTTGCAATCATAGTTTATATTAGAGTTTCATGTTCCATTCTTTCCATTTGACTTTATTTTGTATTTTTTTTATTTTTTATTTTATTTTTTTTAAAGATTTTATTTATTTATTTGACAGAGAGAAAGATAGCGAGAGAGGGAACACAAGCAGGGGGAGTAGGAGAAGGAGAAGCAGGCTTCCCGCCGAGCAGGGAGCCCGATGCGGGGCTCGATCCCAGGACCCTGGGATCATGACCTGAGCCGAAGGCAGACGCTTAACGACTGAGCCACCCAGGCGCCCCTCCATTTGACTTTATTTTGTAAATATTAATCTATATTACTATGGAGTCTTCACAGTTGTCAATTTAAGGAATATTTAACATTCAATTAAGTTAATATACAATGATTTTCTTAGTGCTAGATATTTAATTGATTTCCAGGTTTTTCACTATGATAATGAAGTGCCACTGTGTTTTTGTACAATTTTTTTTTTTTTTTACTTTTGAGGCACTAACAAATTTTCAAGGGTAAGACACTATTAGGAAAAATCTGATAGAAATAATCTGGGTAACTTTTTTTAAACTAAGAAAATTCAGATTGCTCATGCACACCATGAGGTGTGTGTAAGGTAGATGAGTCCCTTGTACCCTCCATCAAGAAGCTTCACATTTTTCAACGAAGAACAGGAGTCATTAGGACCTAAATGGAATAAAACACACTCTTCAACTAGAAAAAACTGTGCTGTGTAGGTCCAACACTGCTTATTACTATTTAGAATCAAGATTATATTCTTCTCCAGTGTTGGAAGTGGGAGTTTAAAAAATATCATTCTGCAAGACTGGAAAATGAGGGAAAAGAAAGAGAATCAATAGGAGAAGGGAATTCTGAAGTAATTTTAAATCTGTTCCATAAAAAAATACAGGCCTTCTAAAAGAGAACAAGAATACCATTCTATTTTGCAGTACCTGATTTTACGGAGTAAAACAAGACATTTTGATATACAAATACATTGTGAAATGATCACCACAATCAAGCTAATTAACATATCCATCACCTCAAATAGTTACTTTTTGTGGTGAAAACACTTAAGATTTATTCCCTTAGCAAATTTCAAGTATATAATACATTATTATAATTATAGAGAACAAGCAGTAACTTAGGTCTTATAACTTATTCATTTAATAACTGAAAGTTTGTATCCTTTCACCAACATATCCCCAATTCCCCCAACTCCCAAACCCTGATAATCATCATCCTCTTCTGTTTTTATAAGTTCGACTTTGTTAGATTCCACATATAACTGAGATCATGCAGTATTTGTCTTTCTGTGTCTGCCTTATTTCACAGCATAATGTCTTCGAGATTTATCTGTGTTGTCACAAATGACAGGTTTTCCTATAGATCATTTTGGGTAATATGGACATTTTAACAATATTAATTCTTCCAATCTCAATTCTTGCAACCTGTGAACACAAGATATCTTTCCATTTACTTGTGTCTTCTTCAATTTCTTTCATCAATGTCTTATGGTTTCAGTGTATAGATCTTTCATCTCTTTGGTTAAATTTATTTCTAAGTATTTTAGATGTTATTTTAAATGGGATTGTTTTCGGGGCACTTGGGTGGCTCAGTCGTTAAGCGTCTGCCTTCAGCTCAGGTCACGATCCCGGGGTCCTGGGATCGAGCCCCACATCGGGCTCTCTGCTCAGAGGGAAGCCTGCTTCTCCCTCTCCCACTCCCCCTGCTTGTGTTTCCTCTCTCGCTGTCTCTCTGTCAAAGAAATAAATAAAATCTTTAAAAAAAATAAAATAAATGGGATTGTTTTCTTAATTTTTCAGATAGTTCATTGTTACTGTATAAAAGGACAACTAATTTTTGTATATTGATTTTGTATCCTGCAATTTCACTGAATTTGTTTAACAGGTTTTTTATTTTTTATTTTTTTGGTGGAGTCTTTAAGATTTTCTATATATAAATATTAAATCATCTGTAGAGATGACTTTACTTCTCCCTTTCCAATTTGGATGCCTTTTATTTCTTTTTCTTGCCTAAATGATCTGGTTAGGACCTTCAGTACTACGTTGAATAGAAGTGGTAAGAATGAACATCCTTGTCTTGTTCCTGATCGTTAATGAAAAGTTTTCAGTTTTTCACCCTTGAGTATGATGTTCGCTGTGGGCTTGTCAGGTATGACCTTTATTATGTTGAGGTACATTCCACTTATACCTAATTTGTTGAGTGTTTTCATCATGAAAGGATGTTGAATTTTGTTAAATTTTTTGTCTGCATTTATTGGGATGATAATATGATTTTTATCCTTCATTCCATTCAATGTGGTGTATCATATTTACTCATTTGCATACGTTAAACCTTCCCTGAATTCCAGGGAAAATTTCCATGTGGTCACTGTGTAAGATCCTTTTAATATGTTGTTGAATCCAGTTTGCTAGTATTGTGTTGAGGGTTTTTTTGTTCATCAGGGATTTTGGCCTGCAGTTACCTTTTCTTATAGTGTCCTTGTCTGGCTTTGGTATTAGGGCAATGTTGGCCATGTAAAATAGTTTGGAAGTGTCTGGGATGAGTTTGAGTTTGAGAACAATTAGCATTAATTCTTCTTCAACTGTTTGGTAGAATTTACCCATGAAACAATTTGGTCCTAGGCAGTACTTTATTGGGAGATTTTTGATTATTGATTCTACCTCCTTACTCATTACTGATTTGTTCACATTTTCTATTTGTTCATGATTCAGTCTAGGTAGTTTGTATATTTCTAGAAATTTATGCATTCTTCTAAATTATCCAATTTGTTGTCACATAATTGTTCACTATAGTTTCTTATAATCCTTTGTATTTATGAGGTATCAGCTGTAATGTCTCTCATTTCTAATTCTATTTGAGTCCACTATCTTTTTTTTCTGCTTTTTCTTGGTTAGTCTAGCTAAACATTTGCAATTTTGTTTATTTTTTCAAAAACCAACTCTCATTTTTGTTGAAATTTTTTTTTTAAATCTCTATTTCATTTATTTCTGCTCTGCTTTTTTGTTATTTCCTTTCTCTGCTATCTTTGGGTTTAGTTATTCTTTTTCTAGTTCCTTGAGGTGTAAAGTCAGGTTGTTTATTTTTTTAATTATTTTTATTTCTTTTCTTTTAATTCCAGTGTAGTTACCATACAGTGTTATATTAGTTTCAGGTATACAATATAGTGATTCAACAATTCCATAAATTACTCAGTGCTCATCAAGGTAAGTGTACTAGGTTGTTTACTGAGGCATTTGTCAATATAAACTTCCCTTTTAGAACTACTTTTGTTGCATCCGATATATTTTGGTAACTTAGGTTTCCATTTTCATTTGTCTCAAGATTGTTTTTTATCTTCCAAATTCTTATTAAATTCCAGTTAGTTAACATGCAGTGTAACATTAGTTTCAGGTGTAGAATTTAGTGATTCATCACTTATATATAATACCCAGTGTTCCTCACAACAAGTGCCCTCCTTAATACCCATCACCTATTTAATCAATTCTCCCACCCACCTCTCCTCCAGTAAGCCTCAGTTTGTTCTCTATAGTTAAGAGCCTGTTGCCTGGTTTGCCTCACCTTCTTTCCCCTCTTTTGATTTCTTCTTTCACCCACTGGTTGTTCAAGAGTATGCTGTTTAATTTCTATGTATTTGTGAATTTTCCAGTTTTCCTCCTGTTACTGATTCTTCTTTGAGTTAACTGTATAAAGTGTAAGGTTTAGATCAAGATTAACTTTCTTGCCTATGGATGTGCAATTACTCAGACACTATTAGTTGAAAAGACCATTCTTCTTCCATTGAATCCTTTTGCAAATTATTGGAAATAAGTTGAGCACACTGGTATGGGATTCTTTTGGGGTTCTCCACTGAGTTCCAATGGTCTATGTGTTTATCTCTCTGAGAATACCACACAGTCAAGATTACTGTAGCTATATAAATCTTGAAGTCAGGTAGAGTAATTCCTCCCTCTCTGTTCCTTTTTTCTCAGAATTATTTTTAGCTATTTTCATTCCTCTGCTTTTATGTATAAATTTTAGAATGTCTCTATATTTTTTCTCATTCTTTTGCTTGTAACCTATTTGTATCTTCATATTTATGTCTCTTTTAAGCAGTCATAAAGTTGAGTCTTGCTTTTTAACCCATTTTGACAATGTCTGTTTTTCACTGAAGAGTTGAGGTCATTTTAATTTAAAGTGAGTTTTGCACATTATGCTGAGATTTCAATCTATCATCTTCTTATTTGTTATCCATTTGTCCTACCTAAATTTGTTTCCTCTTTCCTCTTTTTCTGCTTCTTTTGGATTATTAAATATTCTTCATAATACTATTTTATCTCCTTTTTTTGAATTATAAATCCTCCTTTCAATCCTTTTGGATATACACCCAGAATTGGAATTGCTGGATCATATGGTAATTCTATTTTAAATTTTATGAGGAACCACCATACTGCTTTCTACAGATTTCTTTCTATACATTCCTACCAACTACTTTTCATTTTTAAACAGCATTTGTTCTGTGTATAGAATTTTAGGTTTACAGTTATTTTTCATTATATTAAAGATGTTGCTCTACTGTTTTCTTTTTTTTAAAGATTTTATTTATTTATTTGAGAGAGAGAATGAGAGAGAGCACATGAGAGAGGTTAGCGTCAGAGGGAGAAGCAGACTCCCTGCCGAGCAGGGAGCCCGATGCGGGACTCGATCCAGGGACTTCAGGACCATGACCTGAGCCAAAGGCAGTCGCTTAACCAACTGAGCCACTCAGGCGCCCCGCTCTACTGTTTTCTTGCTTGCACTGCTTCTCATGAAAAATCCAGCGTCTTCCTTAATTTGTTCCTCTGTATGCAGGCTGTCATTTTTCTCTGGCTGCTTTTAAGATATTCTCTTTATCACTGGTTTTGAGCAATTTGATTATTATGTGCCTTGGTTTAGTTTTATTCGTGTTTCTTGTATTTGGGGTTTGCTAAACATCTTAAATATGCTGATTTAGAGTTTTCATTAAATGTTAAAAGTTTTCAACCATTATTTCTTCACATATTTATTCTCTCTCTTCATTTGGGGATTCCAATTATCCATATATTAAGCTACCTGAAGTCTTTCCATAGCTTGTGATGCTATTTTAATTTTTAAAAATTTTTTCCCTGTGTGGTTCATTTTGGATGGCTTCTATTGCCATGTTTATTAATCTTTACCTCTGCAATGTCTAATCTGATATTAATACTACCCAATATATTTTTTATCCTAGACCTAGTTTTCATCTCTAGAAATTTGACTTGGGTCTTTTATATCTTCTGTGTCTCCACTTTTTGAATATATGGAATAAAATTATATGAGGTATTTTAATGTTCAGTTAATGCTAACTTTCATGTCAGTTTCAAGTGATTGCTCATTCTCTTCATTATAAAGTGTTTTCCTGCCTCACCGTATACTTGGTAATTTATTATTGGATGCCAAATATTGTATACTTTACTTTGTTGGGTGCTGGATAGTTTGGTATTCTGATAAATATTCTTTACCTCTACTCTGGGAAGCAATTAAGCTTATTGGGATCAATTTCATCCTTTCAGGTCATACTTTTGATATTTTAGGTAAGTCTGGAACAATGTTCAGTGCAGAACTAATTATTCCCCACTACTCAGACAAGACCTGCCTGAGTTTTCTACCTAATGCCCCATGAATTAGAGGATTTTCTGTCTGGCTAGTATGAACAGGCCCTATTCCCAGACCTTTGTAGTGCCAGGCACTGTTCCCACATTAATATTTTTAGATGGTTATTCCCCCCTAGCTCCAGGTCCTTTCATCCCATATTGTCCTAATTAGTATTTGGCTAAACAAGGGAGGAGGACTCTCTGACTGCTGGGGGTCTCTTTCTGAGCTGTGCTCTCCTCCCTGGCACCCTGTCTTAGGAACTCTAGCTGCTTTGGTCTCCCTAGACTCTCAGCTCCATCTCCTTAAATTAGGAAGACTGCTAGGATCCATTTCAGTTCCTCTTCTTGTGCTACAGCCTGGAAACTCAAGGGAGTAAGCTACACAACTTAAGTACTCACCTTGCTTACTTCCTATCACCCAAAGATTACTCTCCATTGCCTGATGTCCAGCGTCTCAAAAACCACTTTTTCATTTATTTTGTCTTGTTTTTTTCATTTCTTTGGAGGGAGGTTATCAGTGGGGGGGGGGGGCAATTACTCAGGCAAACACACAAATATGATCTCTACTACATTTTGGTTAATTCCAGTATAGTTAGCATACAGTGTTATATTAGTTTCAGGTGTACAATGTAGTGCTTCAACAATTCCATATATCACCCCATGCTCATCAAGACAACTGCACTTCTAAATCCTGATCACCTATTTCACCCATTCCCCGCCCCCACACCTACCTTTTGGTAATCATCAGTTTGTTCTCTATAGTTAAGAATTTGTTTCTTGGTTTCTCTCTCTTTTTTTTTCCCTTTGCTCATTTGTTTCTTTAATTCCACATATGAGTGAAATTATATGGTATTTGTCTTTCTCTGACTTATTTCACTTACCATAATACTCTCAAGTTCCATGTATGTCATTGTAAGTGGCAAGATTTCATTCATTTTTATGTCTAATATTCCATTCCATGATGTCTAATATTCAAATATTCCATTTCATGTCTAATATTCCATCATCTATATATATATATATATATATATATTATATATAATATATATATATATATATATATATATACGCACCACATCTTCTTTATCCATTCACCTATCAATGGATACTCGGGCTGCTTCCATAATTTGGCTGTTGCAAATAATGCTGCTATAAACATAAAGGTACATGTATCCCTTTGAGTTAGTGTTTTTGTATTTTTGGAGAAGATACCTAGTAGTATGATTACTGGATCATAGGAGAGTTCTACTGTTAACTTTTTGAGGAACTTCCATACTCTTTCCCGGAGTAGCTGCACCAGTTTGCATTCCCACCAACAATGCAAGAGGGTTCCTTTTTCTCCACATCCTCACCTACACCTGTTGTTTCTTGTCTTTTTTATTTTAGCCATTCTGACAGGTGTGAGGTGGTATCTCATTGTAGTTTTGATTTGCATTTCCCTGATGATGAGTGATGTTGAGCCTCTTTTCATGTGTCCTTTGGCCATCTGGATGTCTTCTTTGAAGAAATGTCTGTTCATGTCTTCTGCCCATTTTTTAATTGGATTATTTTGGGGGAAGGGGTGTTGAGTTGTATCAGTTCTTCATATATTTTGGATACTAACCCTTTATTGGATCTGTCATTTGCAAATACCTTCTCCCATTCAAGTGGTTACCTTTTAGTTATGTTGATTGTTTCCTTTGCTGTGCAGAAACTTTTTATTTTGATGCAGTCCCAATAGTTTATTTTTGCTTTTGTTCCCCTTGCCTCAAGAGATATGTCTAGAAAAATGTTGCTACAGCTGATGTCTGAGAAATTAATTGCCTGTGCTCTCGACTATTCCTTACTTTCTTTTTTTTTTAGGTAAGCTCTACACCCAACATGGGGCTTGAACTCATGATCCCGAGATCGAGTCACATGCTCTACCAAATGAGCCAACCCCTATTCTTTACTTTCTAAAAAAAAAAAAAAACACACAACTTATCTGAAGTGTCAATTTTTTCCATAGTAAACCTGGATTGTTTTGTAAAGAGAAAAAATATTACCACGTTTTTGCATTTTTAAATTGCACAACAACTTTTTTTAAGAGCAGTTTTAGGTTCACAGCAAAACAGGGAAATGTACAGAGATTGGCTATATACCTCCTGCCCCCACACATGCCTCCCACTTTGTCAACATTCTCTACCAAATGTACCAAAGTGGTACATATTACAACTGATGAACTTACATGGACACATCATAATCACCCAAAGTCCACAGTTTACATTAGGGTTCACTCTTGGTGTGGTATATTCTATGGGTTTACACAAATGCATAATGACAAATATCCATCATCACAATATCATTCATAGTATTTTCATTGCCCTACAAATCCTCTGTGCTCCAAATCATAGTTTTTTAAAGGGAATAAAGCTCTGAATTTCTTCTTTGTCATGTTAAAATAACTTTCCTATATCTTAATATCAGACATGTCATTTCCCTACATTGTAAGCTCCCAATGGGGATGAACCAAGCTTAGTAGTTTTAAGTGAATTCTTATCCAATGCCCATTAACATTCTACATTATGAATATTTAATACATAGATGGTACCTAAACAGAGAGATTATTAAAATATTTGATGCTCTATGATTTTTATAGTGAATACACTTATTTGTTAGGGTAGAGAAAAGAATATAAAGAATGAAAATAGATTCTTCCCAAACCTCAAAACTTCTGGCAGCTTTTTTCCACAGAATGCTGTGTAAACAGCCCACTAATTCTGTTGTCAATTGTCTTCCTGTTTGGTGACCTGAAAATAAAAACCGAAGCTCTAAAAACAAAAATCAAGATCTATTACATTAAATAAGAGCGCTAACTATATTCAGAACCTGTAATCTTTAAGTAATGGCTATAAACACAATCACATTCAGACAGGTTTTCATCATCAATTTTAGGTTTACTAGCAAAACTGATTATATAATACAATCAGAGTTTGCTAGAATCACAGTAATTCGCCTATCAATCTGTGATAGTTTTCCAGCTTAGTCTCTTTTTAACGTATTTTCCATGTTCCAAATTTGATCATCATCTGGTGCTTTAATGTTATTGTGAATGAACAGACAGCAAAGCTAAAAATCGTTAATAAGAAGTGTTTATATTATTATGTACTAACAAGATCAGATCAAGTTCACAAGAAAGGCCAATTATACCTTAAAGCCTTTGTAAAATACTTTAAGACCATGTTTACACATAAACTTTATTACTTTAAATTGTAACTCATGTCTGATTGTTTCTGGTCTAGACATTTACAGAGTTCAAATACATTAGCACACATTAAGGTAAAGTTTAAATTGTAACAGAATTCTATACCCCCTTCTCTTCTACCCCTTCGGCACTACTGATTTCCACAAAAGTCTTGATAAGAACACTAAGAGTCTCTGACCTCCCAGCCCAGTCAACAGACATAATTTGTTCCATGGCTTAGACAAAATTACTCACATGAGAGTAAAATGCTATTTAATGTACCTACTTAAAATATTACATGACTTTGAGAGTATAAGTTTATAATTCAATATCACAATAAAACTGGTTAACTATAATCTTAGGAAAATTAGTCATTCTGGATAAATACATTTTCTAGTTAGCCGACAGTTAACTTTCATTAAAAATAAAACATTCTTTATTTTGAAAAGTCTAAATTATTTCATTAAAGCTCTTAATTTTTCTAAAAATTAGGTTTTATAAATTAGGTTTTTCTTTTTTAAAAGATTTATTTATTTGGATGAGAGAGCATGTAGAGCATGAACAGGGGGAGGGGCAGAGGGAGAGAGACAGAGAGAAGCAGACTTCCCGCTGAGCATGGAACCTGACACGGGGGCTTGATTTCACACTCTGAGATCATGACCTGAGCCAAAATCAACAGTCAAACGCTTAACCGACTAAGCCACCCAGGCGCCCCTAAATTATGTTTTTGTAAACGTACTTTCTAGTTTTCTGAAGCACAATTTAATCTTTGCTTGCCCATTCAAGGTCAATAACTAACAACTATTGTATTTTATTATACTTAAATATCACAGTGGTGACTTTGGGAACTACTGTTGTATTTTTAAAAATATTTGAAACTGTTTTATAAAATTTGTAGAGTTTTCTCCTCCCTTGTGGTCAGATTATCTACGTATTTCCCTGTAGACCCTTTCTCTCTTTGTAATATGCTACCGTTAAAATGCTAAGGGGTGGAAAACCAGATAATCAAACTTATCAAAACTGGGTCTAAAAATAACTGGATTCTTGTGAGGGAGCATATTATCAATTAAATATGGCTCACAGAATCTAGAGTTCGAAGGCTCTTAGAGATTATCTGCTCAAAAGATTTCCTTTTAAGGGCACCTGGGTGGCTCAGTCGGTGAGGTGGATGCCTTCAGCTCAGGTCATGATCCCAGGGCCCTGAGATGGAGTCCCTTGTCAGGCTCCCTGCTCAGCGGGAAGCCTGCTTCTCCCTCTGCCTGCCGCTCTGCCTATCTGTGCTCTCTCTATGTCTCTGTCAAAAGAATAAATAAAATCTTAAAAAAAAAAAAAAAAGATTTCCTTTTAAAAAAATCAGTGACTTTTTATAAAAGCATGATACATGCTTGTAAAAATTCAACAAATCTGGTAAAATATAAAGAAAGTAGGGGCGCCTGAGTGGCTCAGTCTGTTGAACATCTGACTCTTAATTTCGCCTCAGGTCATGGTACTGAGGTCGTGAGATGGAGCCCCATATCAGGCTCGTGCTCATCGTGGAGTCTGCTTGTCTCTCTCCCTCTGTTCCTCCTCTCTCTCCTCCTCTCTCTCTCTCAAGAAAAAAAAAATACATAAAATCTTTAAAAAAAAAAATGAAAGAAAGCAACAAGTCACCTAAAATGCCATCACTCAGAATAAATCCCAGTATTAACATTTAGTGACTATCACTCCTGTTATATTTCTGTATATGTGTAGAATTGGAAGGATGTATTGGGGTGAGAATTTTCCAAGAAAGGGATCATACTATCTGTGTTCTTCAGGGTACAGAGTTCTACAGAGAGGTAGGGGGTTAGGGGAATGCTGAAATTTGATTCTACATCTCTGCTTTAACAGAGAAACTCTATAGTCTATTTTATTTGGGACAGGGTTCACAAAAGATTGCACGACAAAAAGGATGCTGGGGCTAAAAAGGAAGTTAAAAACTAGGAAGCTATTTCACAACCTCTGTCTTATAGTTAGAAAAAAACAAGATTCAGAGATGTTATTAACTTGCCAGAAGGCACACAGAGCTTATTGGAGATCACACTGAAATCATGAAATTAGGCCTTTAACCTCACAATTTTTCACTACACAAGAGATTGAAGCTCAGAGGTTTGTCTGTTTTTGCTGATGTTTTGCTATTTTTGCTGTTTCTCATTCTAGTTTGTGAAATCTAGATCAGGGAGGTGTTATAGCTAATGGTTATTAGGGAGAAAAAAAGGAAGTGAGAAAAAGGGATCCACTGACCTAAGGATTTTGCCACTGTTCTGACATCTAAGAATTACATGCATATTAACACCTTTCTAAATCCTGCAGAAGGGACACCTGGGTGGCTCAGTCAGTTAAGTGTCTGCCTTTGGCTCAGGTCATGATCCCAGGGTCCTGGGATCAAGTCCCACATGGGGCTCCTTGCTCAGCGGGGAGCCTGCTTCACCTCTGCCTGCTGCTCCCCCCTGCTTGTGCTCTCTCTCTCTCTCCCTCTCTCTCTCTCTGACAAATAAATAAATAAAATCTTAAAAAAATAAAAGTAAAAAAAAATAAAACCTGCAGAAATCCTACTGACCTAAAATGATTTCTTCAATCTTCTCCTTGGCAAGCAGTTCTTCCTTTCTTTGTAAAAGCATGTCAATTTGGAGCAGTAGAGCTTTTCCAATATCTTCTGATGACTTAAAATGTTCACAGATAATCTTCATGAAATAAAACCCAACAGCCTCTCTGTTCAATGAGACACAATTTTAAATGGCATGAATAGAATAACTGGTTTTTGATCAAAGGGACTAAAGTTTATTTGCGAATGAGCAAAACATGCAAGATAAAACTGTTATCTGAGCTTAGGTAATATCATCAAATGTCTAAATAAGCCTATTTGTTAACAATAAATTATTTAATTCAATTTGTTTAATTTATTAAGCCACAAACATTTTCTTATCATGAACACCTATAGTCAGATAATCATCTCTCTAATATCTAATTTATGCTTCTGCTTCTAGAACTGATGCCAATTTATAAAAATTGGAACATGAGATCCGGTAAAGACACATGAACTGACATTAGAAATTTACTAGTCCCTTGTGGTAAGAACTTTTATGATCTACTCTTAGTAACTTTCAAATATACCACACAGTAGTGTTAACTATAGTCATGTTATACATTACATCCCCAGTATTTATTTATCTTCGAACTGGAGGTCTGTACCTCTTGACCAACTTAAGCCATTGTGATAGACACCTTAAACTTTATCCAGTGCTGAATGTAAATTATATCTCAACAAAACTGAAAGAGAAAAAAGAAACTTACCAGTTCCCTCTGCCAGCAACTCCTTTTAAAAAATTTATTTATGCTTGATTATACAAATAGTACAACAGTATATTCTGATTATTTAAAAATGCAAATAGTTCATGGATTGGAAGACTTAATATCATTAAGATGCCAATAATACCAAAGCAATCTACAGATTAAATGTAAACCCTGTGAAAATCCCAATGACATTTTTTGCAGAAATGGAAAACTCTGCCCTAAAACTCATATGGAATCACAAGGGACTCCAAACAAAGCTGAAAGTCTAGCAATTCCTGGTTTCAAAATTTACTACCAAGGTAATCAAAACAGTGTGGTACTGGCATAAAGACTGATATATACATTAATGGAATAAAATAGAATTCAGAAATAAAATGTCACATATATAAACTAATGATTTTCAACAAGGGTGTCAAGACCATTCAGTAGGGGAAAGAACAGTCTATTCAACAAATGGTGTCAGGAAAAACGGATATCCATATTCAAAAGAATGAAATTGGACATTTATATTATACTATATACAAAAATGAACTGAAAATGGGTCAAATGACCTAAACAGAAGAACTAAAGCATAAAACTTTTAGAAGAAAACATAGGGGAGGGTCGCCTGGGTGGCCCAGTTGGTTAAGCGTCTGCCTTCGGCTCAGGCCATGATCTCAGGGTCCTGGGATCGAGTCCTGCATCAGGCTCCTTGCTCAGTGGGGAGCCTGCTTCTCCCCCTGCTTGTGCTCTCCCTCTCTCTCTCTCTGACAAATGAATAAATAAAATCTTTTAAAAAAAAGAAAACGGAAAAATCTTCATAACATTGGATTTGGTAATAATTTCTTAGATATGATACCAAAATCAGAGGTAACAAAAACAAAAATAAACTGGACTACATTAAAATTAAAAACTTTTGTGTATTAAAGGATACAACAGAGTGAAATAGGCTCTCTATGGAATAATATGGAGAAAATAATTGCAAATCAAACTGATACAGGGTTAATATCCAGAATATATAAAGAGCTCCTAAAACTCAGAAACAAAAAAAGCAAACAACCTGATTTAAAAACTGGCAAATAACCTGAATAGGTATTTTCTCCAAAAAAGATATACAAATGGTAATAATCACATGAAAAGATAATCTACATCACAAATCATTAGGGAAATGCAAATCAAAACCACAATGAGATACCATCTTACAGCCATTAGGATGGCTACTATCAAAACAAACAAAAACAAGTGTTGGCGAGGATGTGAAAAAATTGGAAACCTTGTGCACTGTTGGTGGGAAATGTAAAATGATACAGCCATTATGGAAAACAATATAGCAAATTTCTTTAAAAAATTAAAAACAGAATTTCCATATGATCCTGGAATTCTATTTCTGGGTATAAACCCAAAATAACTGAAAGCGGGGTCTCAAAGAAATATTTGTACACCCATGTTCATAGCATTATTCACAATAGCCAAAAGGTGGAAGTAGCCCAAGTCTCCATCAATGGATGAATGAATAAATGAAATGCAGTATATACATACAATGGAATATTATCCAGCCTTTAAAAGAGAGGGAATTCTGACAAATGGTTGAACTTTGAGAACATTATGCTAAGTGAAATACACCAGTCAGAAAAAGACAAATATTGTATAATTTCACTAATATGGGGTACCTATACTAGTCATTCATAGAGACAGAAAGTAGATTAGTGGATGCAAGGGACTGGGGGGAAGGGGGACTGAGGAGTTATTGTTCAGTGGTCACGGAGCTTCAGTTTTGCAGAATGAAAAGAGGGCTATGGAGATTGGTTGCAAAACAATGTGAAGGTACTTAACACTAGTGAACTAGACACTTAAAAATAGTTGAGATGATAAATTTTATGTTATGTGTATTTTACCAGAATTTAAAAAAACTTTTTAAAAGTTTTTAAATAAAAAATTGCAAATAGTAAAAATAAAGCTTATGTTTCTGAGGACCCTACCCTGTCCCAGTCCCTTTCTCAGAGGTAGACACTTCTAAGATTAGTAAGTATCCTTTCCAGTCCTTTCCTGGTACACTTATATGCATGTCTGTACTTACAGAAACATAGTTTTTAAAATATTTAAGTGACGGGGAGCCTGGGTGGCTCAGATGGTTAAGCGTCTGCCTTCAGCTCAGGTCATGATCCCAGGGTCTTGGGTTTGAGCCCCGCATCGGGCTCCCTGCTTGGTGGGAAGCCTGCTTCTCCCTCTCCCTCTACTGTCCCCCCTGCTTGTGCTCTCTCGCTCTGTCAAATAAATAAATAAAATCTTAAAAAAAATAAAATATATAAGTGACATATTATGCATACGTTGCTTCTTTTTCTCTCAATACCATGTCTTAAAGAGTTCATTACATATAGATTTACCTTATCTTTTTTAATTCCCACATAGTATTTTATTGTATAGAGATACCTTACTTTTCTTATCTATTCCTCTACTGATGATACTCAAGATGCTTTCAATGTTTCACTATTACAAGCCATGTTCTGGCAAATATCCTTGTAAACATGTGAAGTACCACCTATAAATACCAAGGAGTAAAACTGCTGAGTATGAGTAACTTTAAATTTTGATCCTGTCAATTTGTCCTCCAAAAGAGTGGGTGCTGGAGAAGCTGTCAACTTGGAAATGTCAGTAGGTGCATATAAAATTTTCAATTCCATCAGCATCACCTAATATAATAATGAAACTTTAGGTTTTGCCAATTTGATACTCTGCCAACCCATCCTGAATCAGAAGCCTTCGTCTCAAGTTCTGCTTGATTTTTAAACTTTTACTATCCCTTTTCTCCTGGAATTCTCCTTCACAACTAAAAAGAAAGAGGAAAAAAAATTCCTACCCAAATATCAGAAGACAACTACATAAATCATTTAACATAGATTTCTTTTTTACACAGAAATCTATATGAAAGGAAAACAACTTTGGCCATTCCTGTCATCGATTCTGGAGAAAAATAACTTAAAAACTATAAAAATCATTGTTCCCATGAAAAGCCCAAATTTTCTTCAAACATTACAGATGTGAAATATTTAATGGCATGATACAAGATACTGTTCTTAGAAAGAAGAGAATATTTCCTCTTTCAGGAAACCTTCTTATACCAACATAAGGAGACTTAGTAATGAAAGGGGGGCGCCTGGGTGGCTCAGTCGGTTAAGCGTCTGCCTTCAGCTCAGGTCATGATCCCAGGGTCTTGGGATTGAGCCCCACATCGGGCTCCCTGATCAGCCGGGAGCCTGCTTCTCCCTCTCCCCCTACCCCTGCTTGTGCTCTCTCTGTCAAATAAATTAATTAATTAAAAAAAAAAAGAAAGTAATGGGGTGCCTGGGTGGCTCAGTTGTTGAGGAACCGAGCCCCGCATCAGGTTCCCTGCTCAGCAGGAAGCCTGCTTCTCCCTCTCCCACTCCTCCTGCTTGTGTTCCCTCTCTCGCTGTCTCTCTCTGTCAAATAAATAAATAAAATCTTAAAAAAAAAAAAAAGGTAATGAAAGGTTACAAATACTGGGTCGGTATAGTTTCTATGCTAAGTAGTGTGCTAAGCACCTTACACTATCTTATTAAATTTTTATATTAACACCATAAAGTGTGTTGCATCATACTCATTTTGCAGTTGAGGCTCAGAAAGGCCATAAAACACATAAAATAGAAACAAAAGCAGCATTCAGGATTTGAATCCAAGTCTGTTTACCCCTAGAGTTTTTCCCATTGTACTGTACCGACTTCCTGTGAAAATAATATTCAGGATCACAGTAACAGTGGTCATAGATGTGATTCAAAGGAAATTTATTTAACTCCCATATTAAGTGTTTTCATTATTTCAAGTTAACTATAAATCATTTTAATTGGATTCCTCTTCCTCCCATAAGAGATCTGTACAAATGCTAAAGATGTGATCAAAATAAATACTGAAAATTAGGATCTAATAAAGTAATATGAACTGCTGCCGGGAATATGCCACCATCTAAAAAATCTCCATCTACAGAGAGTAATGCAGACGTTTCTTTAAGGCCGTCCACATTTCTTTAAGCCCTTTCACTCACCCAACCAGGCCACTCAAGGCATTCACAGCTCAGTGTAGGTAGGCTCTGACCCTGGCAGTGAATCCAGGCTCCCTCTGTTGCCTCTCCTGGATCCACACTTGCAGCAACTTTCCCTTCTCTCTAAGACCCATGCCCTATCCAGAGGCCTCACTTACTGTGAGCTCTCAGGAATCTGTTACTTGGGCATGATGGCCTCTCTACCTTTTCTCTGGAGCCCTCAACCCTCAGGGGTCTGAAGGAAAGGAACAGGCCCCTCAACAAGCCCTCCTGAAAGCCAATGGCCCTTTACATTCTTTGTTTCTTTCAGACTATGTGACTAAACCATTAGCTGTAAAGAAAAATGAGTATTTTATCAATATATAATTGAAAGAGGAAACAATTGTTAGAGGAAAAAGATACAATGAAGGAGAAAAAACTAAAATTTATTATATTAGAATAAAAGAAAAGAACTGCAAAACAAGATTATTGAGGCTGAAAATAGCAATTCAGGTAATGGAATAAAAATGTAGATAAATACATATACAGAATCTTGAAATAGGCATATTAAAAAGGATTTAGAAATGCTAATTTACAGAAATTATACCCGTAAGAGTGTATACACATCAGTTATACCTTTATGTTCTGGAAAGAATATATACATCAGTAAATGACACAGGGTGCAGAAAAGAGTACACATAGCAAGGTTGAGATTGCCTATACTTAGAAAGGCCTTGTGCACAGGAAACAACAGGTGCTGGTGAGGAAGCAGAGAAGGGGAACCCTCTTGCACTGTTGGTGGGAATGCAAACTGGTGCAGCCACTCTGGAAAACAGTGTGAAGGTTCCGCAAAAGTTAAAAATAGAACTCCCCTAGGATCCAGCAATTGCACTACTAGGTATTTACCCAAAGAGTACAAAAATATGAATTCAAAGGGATACATGCACCCCAATGTTTATAATAGCAGCATTATCTACAATAGCCAAATTATGGAAACTGCCCAAGTGTCCATCGACTGATGAATGGATAAAGAAGAGGAGGTACACATACACACACACACACCAGAATATTACTCAGCCATCAAAAAGAATGAAATCTTGGGGCGCCTGGGTGGCTCAGTTGGTTAAGCGACTGCCTTCGGCTCAGGTCATGATCCTGGAGTCCCAGGATCGAGTCCCGCATCGGGCTCCCTGCTCGGCAGGGAGTCTGCTTCTCCCTCTGACCCTCCTCCCTCTCATGCTCTCTGTCTCTCATTCTCTCTCTCTCAAATAAATAAATAAAATCTTTAAAAAAAAAAAAAGAATGAAATCTTGCCAATTGCAATGATGTTGATGGAGCTAGAGTGTATTATGCTAAGTGGAAGAAGTTAGTCAGAGAAAGACAAATACAATATGATTTCACTCATATGTGGAATTAAAGAAATAAAACAAACAAGCATAGGGAAAAAAGGGAGAGAGAGGCAAACCAAGAAACAGACTCTTAACTACAGAGAACAAACTAATGGTTACCAGACGGGAGGTGGCGGGGTGGGGGGGATCGTGTGAAACAGGTGATGGGGATTAAGGAGTGTACTTGGAGCACCAGGTGTTGTATGGAAGTGTTGAAACACTAAATTGTACACCTGAAACTACTATTACACTGGATGTTACCTAAATGGAATTTAAATAAAAGCTTAAAAAAAGAAAGGCCTGCTTGAAAAGTTGGCCCTTGGCTGACATCTGGTCACTTGGCTGGTAAACAGTTCCCTACACTGATATAAAGCATTCCATTAATACTAAGGGTGGCTCACTATGTCTAGACTGCACAAACAAAATGGTATCTGGAATCTTGGTATGCACTAGGGAGGGGTACCTACGTGAGCATCCCCATGTAAAGCCTGAGGGACTTAGACTCTAATGAGTTCCCTGATAAACAACAGTTCACACATGTCATACTCACTGCTAGAGGAATTAAGCATGTCCTGTGCAACTCTAATGGGAAGGAACTCTTGGAAGCTTGTTCCTGGTGTCCTTCCTTCAGACTTTGGTCCTAGTGCCTTTTTGAAAAAAAATATTTTATTTGACAGAGAGAGAGCGAGTGAGTGCAGAAGCAGGGGGAGTGGGAGAGGGAGAAGCAGGCTCCCTGTTGAGCAGGGAGCCCAGTGTGGGGCTTGATCCCAGGAACCTGGGATCATGACCTAAGCCAAAGGCAGACACCCAACCAACTGAGTCACCCAGGTGCCCCGACTTCTCTTCTTTCCTAATGTAAACCTTTAATGATAAAAAAAAAAAACTGCCCGCTTAGCGTGCTGCTATATCTGTATGCCACAAATTTTGATGTATTGTTTTCAGTTTAACTCAATTATCTTTCTGGTATTGATTTCTATTTGATCTGTGTTACCAGAGAAAACACTCTATGTTTTTATTTCTTTTAAGTTTCTTTCTTTCTTTTTTTTGGCCCAGAATATAGTCTATTTCAACATATATTCTATGGACACTTGGAAAGATTGTGTGTTCTGCTGCTGTTTGATGAAGTCTACTGTAAATGTCAGTTAGATCCTGAGAGTTGATGAGTATGTATCTTAGCTGGTTTTTTTCTATTTCTATGAATTTTTGACAGAGAGTGTTGAGGTCTCCAACTCTAATTGTGGACTTGCTTATTTCTTCTTTTAGTTCTATTAGGTTTTGCTTCTTGTGCTTTGTAGCTGTGTGTGTATGTGTCTATGTGTGTGTACAGGTTTATATCTTCTTTTTTATTAGTAATAATCATAGCTAAATTTCTTACAATGAAAGGCTACAAAGTGAATCAATAAAAGTAAAGATAAAAGGCACTAGGACCAGGGGTGTCCAGGTGGCCTCAGTCAGTTAAGCATCTGCCTTCAGCTTAGGTCACGATCCCAGGGTCCTGGGATCTAGCCCCACATCAGGCTCCCTGCTCAGCACAGAGTCTGCTTGAGATTCCCTCTCCTTCCCACTCTGACCCTCCTCCTGCTTGTGTGCGCGCTCTCTCTTTCTCTAGTCTCTAAAATAAAATCTTCTAAAAAAGAACAGAAATTAATAAAATTTTAAAACAACAATAGAAAAAACTCAATAGAAAAGCTGAAGTTGGTTCTTCAAAAAATATATAACAGAAAAGACATAGAGATGACCAACAGATACATTAAAAGATGCTCAACATCACTTATCAGGGAAATGCAAATCAAAACTACAATGAGATATCAGCCTATACCTGTCAAATGGCTCAAATAAGAAGATAACAAGTGTTAGTGAGGAAGTGGAGAAAAGAAACCCTTGTGCACTGTTGGTGGGAATGCAAACTGGTGCAGCCACTATGGAAAACAGTATGGAGGTTCCTTAAAAAATTAAAAATAGAAATACCATATGATCTAATAATTCCACTACTGGATATTTATCCAAAGGAGAAAAAATACATTAATTCAAAAAGATATATGCACCCCTGTGTTTACTGAAGCATATTTCACAATAGCCAAGATATGGAAGCATCCTAAGTGTCCATCAATAGATATATATAGATATATATGTATAGATATAGATATCTATAATGGAATATTAAGCAGCCATAAAAAAGGAATGAGATCTTGCCATTTGTGACAACACAGATGGTCCTAGAGAGTATTATGCCAAGTGAAATAATTCAGACAGAGAAAGACAAATACCACATGATTCCATTTACATGTGGAATCTAAAAACAGAAAAAAGTGAATCACAGACCTGTACCTCTGAAACAAATAATACATCATATGTTAAAAAAAAAAAGAAGAAGAAGAAGAAGATAGCAGGAAGGGAAGAATGAAGGGGGGAAAATCGGAGGGAGAGACGAACCATGAGAGACTATGGACTCTGAGAAACAAACTGAGGGTTCTAGAGGGGAGGGGGGTGGGGGATGGATTAGCCTGGTGATGGGTATTAAAGAGGGCACGTTCTGCATGGAGCACTGGGTGTTATACGCAAACAATGAATCATGGAACACTACATCAAAAACTAATGATGTAATGTATGGTGATTAACATAACATAATAAAAAAAAAGAAAAACTAAATAAATAAAATTTTTTTAAAAAAGTGAATAAACAAAAAGCAGAGTAACACCTCTAAATACAGATAACTGACAGTTGCCAGAGGGGGAAGGGGTGGGTAAACGGGCAAAATGGGTGAAGTGGAGTGGGAGATACAGGCTTCCAGTTATGGAATGAAGTCACAGGAATAAAAGGAATAGCATCAATATGGTCACTGATACTGTAAGAGCGTTGTATGGTGACAGCTGTAGCGACATTTGTGGTGAACAAAGCATAATGGTATAAAGATACTGAATCACTATGTTGTACACCTGAAACTAATAAACAGTGTGTGGTCAATTATACTCAAATTTAAAAATATATATATAAAAATTGATAACCATATGACTGTGAGATAAAAAGAGACCAGACTCAAATTACCAATATCAGGAATGAAACAGGATATCATTACAGACCCTGCATACATCAAAAGGACAAGAGAACACTATGAGCAATTCCACATACATAAATTTAACAAGTTTGATGAAATGGACCAATACCCCCAAAAGCACAAAACTAACACAATTCATCAGTATAAAATATATAATTTGAATAACCCTACAACTGTTAAGGACATTGAATTTGTAATTTAAAAACTCATGAAAAAAATTTAAAAAATTAAAACTCCTAAAAAAGAAGTTCCAGGCCAAAATAGTTTCACTGAATAATTCTACCAAATACTTAAGAAAGAATTAACACTGATTCTATACAATATCTTCCAGACATAGAAGAGCGAACACTTCCCAATTCATTTTATCAAGACACTATTAAGGGGCGCCTGGGTGGCTCAGTCGGTTAAGCGGCTGCCTTCGGCTCAGGTCATGATCCCAGAGTCCTGGGATCGAGCCCCACATCGGGCTCCCTGCTCAGCGGGAAGCCTGCTTCTCCCTCTCCCACTCCCCCTGCTTGTGTTCCCTCTCTGGCTGTGTCTCTCTCTCTCAAATAAATAAATAAAATCTTTAAAAAATAAAATTAAAAAAAAAACAAATGTGTGTCTATACATGAATGTATGGTACCTATCGTTTATATATGTGTCAAAACTTATTGAATTGTCCACTTATTTTAAATATATGCATTGAATTTTATATCAATTACACTTCAATAAAGCTGTTTTTAAAAAATAAGAGGGACACCTGGGTGGCTCAGTCGTTAAGCGTCTGCCTTGGGCTCAGGTCATGATCCCAGGGTCCTGGGATCGAGTCCCACATCAGGTTCCTTGCTCGGCGGGAAGCCTGCTCCTCCCTCTCCCACTCCCCCTGCTTGTGTTCCCGCTCTCGCTGTCTCTTTCTCTCTGTCAAATAAATAAACAAAATCTTTTAAAAAAATAAAAATTAAAAAAAATAAGAAAATAAAGGAAATTGGGCATTACTTCGCATAAGTGCTAGAGGAGGATGGGAAGGCCAGTTAGAACTGTCATGAACTCACTGTCACCTTGCACAGAGAACCCTGGAGATTGCTCTAAAAACACTGTTACATTTCTGAGGAATGTACTAAGTACTCATTTACAGGTAATATCAAAATCTCTGCTCCTTGGAGTTAGTTTCATAAAAAACAAAGGACAAGTTAGCCAAATATAATGAATTCTGAGAATCTGTTATGTGTTAGAAATATAGGGTATATAACTGATAATCCTTGAAGGACTAAAAACGATAAATTGTTATAATGCTAGTAGGCATACAGACATCACTGATCTTCTGGTTTGATAATAACAACCATTTTCTACTTAAGGGTATAAATAATCTACACATAGAAAGTAACCTTTTCATTGAACCCTAATTTTAGGCTACACCTGAAGAACCCAGCTTTGGCTGCAACTATTCGCTTTGCAGTTGAAAAAACCCACTTAGCAATCTAGTTGATCTGGCATTAGAGAGTCCCCCAACCTGTAGCTTTGCCATATATAACCTTTAAAGATATGGATCTCGTAAAGTATTTTGTGTGTGTGTGTGTGTTATGTGGCCATCCTATTTATGGCTGTTAGACTTCAGTTCACAAACTAGCAGCTTAATGAGAATCCCACAATCATAGGACTTAGAGCTAGAAGAAACCTTAAAGTTTATTTATTCAAACCTTCTCCACCCCCTCATTTACAGAAGCACTGGAGGCTTTGGTTTTCTATTGTTGCTGTAACACATTATCACAAATTTAGCAGTTTAAAACACCCATTTATTGGGGCACCTGGATGACTCAGTCAGTTAAGCACCCGACTCTTGGTTTTGGCTCAGGTCACGATCTCAGGGTCGTGGGATCCATTCTCAGCGTGGCGTCTGCTTGAGATTCTCTCTCTCCCTCTGCCCCTCCCCTCACTCACACGCTCTCTCTCTAAAATAAATAAATAAAATCTTAAAAAAAAAAAAAACCCATTTATTATTTCACAATTCCGTAGGTCAGAAATCTAGGCAGGCTCACCTGGGAATTGTGCTTAGGGTCTCAAAAGGCCAAGTCAAGGTATTGGCTGGCCTGGGCTCTTATCTGGGGGCTTTAGAGGAGAATTTCCTTCTAGGGTTATTCAGGGATTGGCAAAAATCAGTTCTGTAAGGCTGTGGGAACTGAGGTCTCATTTCCTTACTGGCCTTCAACTGGGATTTGTTCTCAGCTCCTAGATGCCGCCTGAATTCCCTTTGACCAGTGTTTGTGCTTTGAATGTATCTGACTTCACTCTGCATACCTCTTCTGCTTTTAAGGGCTCGTGTGATTATACTGGGCACACCCAGATAATCAAGGATAATATCCTTATTTTATATTCAACTGATTAATAGCTTTAATTACATATACATAATCCCTTTTGCCATGTAAGGTAACATATTAACACTTCCAGGAATTAGGATATGGATGGACCTTAGGGGCCATTATTCTGCTTTTCACAGGCCCTGAGAAGCTAAATGACTTGTCTGAGGTCATTCAGTTAGTAGCAAGGACTCATTCCAATACACCTCACGTTGCCTCTTGCTGACATATACTCACTGCTCATGCTAAATAGCATTTTAGTAATCATCACTTCAATGCCTGTAAATGGCTCAGAGTTAGTAAAATTGTCCTGTAATTTACTCTAAGGCACAGCTCACAACTGCACAATAAATGAGCAAGTGATGCTCACAAAACTGCTTAAGAAGCTAAATGTAGTATCTCAATCATGTCCAGTACTACTAGCCTTATATAAAATGGTGAACATGAATTCTATTCTGTAGATACATGGCTCAACTTGAAATGATAAAATATTAGTTTCAATACTTCTTCAAAAGTAATAATAGCCAAAGTCTATTGAATGCTTATTATGTCCCAGGAATATTACACAAATTAATTTAATCCTCAGACGTACAGGTATGTTCCTTCTATACACAATTTGTCGAGGGTTTTGTATCATGAAAGGATATAAATTTGTCAAACACTTTTTCTGCATCTCTTGGGAGAATAATGATTTTTTGTGCAGTTGAGATACAATATTATATTAGTTTCAGATGTACAATATAGTGATTCAACAGTTATATACATTCCAAAGTGATCACCATGCTAAATCTAGCTACCATCTGTCACTATACTACGTACATACTACATATTACTAACTATATTCCCTGTGACAGACATTGTATCCCTGCGTCTCATTTATTTTATAACAAAAGTTTGTATACTTTAATCCCCTTCACCTATTTTGCCCATCCCTCACATAAAATCATGATTTTTATCTTTCATTCTATTAGTGTACTATATCAACCGCATTTATTGCTTCGCATATAGTGAGCCATCCTTGCATCCCAGGGATAAGTCCCACTTGGTAATGCTGTTTAACCTTTGCATCCCAGGGATAAATCCCACTTGGTAATGCTGTTTAACCATTTTAATGTGTTGTTGAATTCGGTTTGCTAATATTTTGTTGCAAATGTTTGCATATATATTCATCAAGAGTACTGGTCTATACAAATGCCACATGATTTCACTCATACGTGGAATTTAGGAAACAAAACAGATGAAAATATGGGAAGAGAAAAAAAGAGAGAGAGAATAACAATAGAGAACTATAAGGGTTGATGGAGGGAAGTGGGTGGGGGATGGTCTAGATGGGTGATGGGTATTAAGGAGGGTACTTGTTATGATAAGCACTGGGTATTATATATAAGTGGTGAATCACAAATTCTACTCCTGAAACACTACATGTTAACTAACTAGAATTTAAATAAAAATTTCGGGGAAAAAAGAATATTGGTCTATAGTTTTCTTACAGTGCCCTCATCTGGCTTTGTTATCAGGTAACGCTGGCCTCATAAAATGAGTTTGGAAGTATTCCCTCCTCTTCGGTTTTTTGGAAGAGTTTGAGAAGGACTGGCATTAATTCTTTGAACGTTTGGTAAAATTCACCAGTCAAGCCATCTGATCCCTGGCATTTCTGTGTTGGGAAGTTTTTGATTACTGATCCAACCTCCCTACTCATTACTTTCTGTTCAGATTTTCTATTTCTTTCTATTTCTTCCTGATTCAGGTAGGTTGTATGTTTCTAAGATTTTATCATTTCTTCTAGTTTATCTAATTTGTTGGCATGTAATTGTTCATAATATTCTCTTATACTCCTTTATATTTGTGTGATGTCAGATGTAATGTCTCCTCTTTCATTTCTAATTTTGAGTCTTCTCTTTTCTTAGCCTAGTTAAAGTTGTATCAATTTTATCTTTAAAAAAAAAACTACCTCTTCATTTCATTGATCTTTTCTATTGTTTTTCTGGTCTCTATTTCATTTATTTCCTCTCTGATCTTCGTTACTTCCTTTCTTCTGCCAACTTTGAGCTTAGTTTGCTTTTCTTCTAGTTCCTTGAAGTATAAAGTTAGGTTGTTTATTTGAGATCTATTTTCTTAATATGTGCATTTATTGCTATAAACTTCCCTCTCAGAACTGCTTTTGCAGCATCCCACAGATTTGGGGGTGTTGTTTCCATTTTCATTTGTTTTGAGATATTTTTTATTTCCCTTTTGATTTCTGCTTTGACCCATTGGCTGTTTCAGAGTGTGTTGTTAATTAAACACTCCTGTTGAAAATTTGTAGATTTTCCTGCTTGCCTCTTCTTACTGACTTCTAGTTTCATTCCATTGTGAATGGAAAAGATACTTGGTATGATTTCAATCTTCTCAAATTTGCTAAAACTTATTTTATGATATTATCTATCCTGGAGAATATTCCATGTGCACTTGAGAAGAATGTGTATTCTGCTGCTGTTGGATGGAATGTTCTTCTATAAATGTCTATTGGGTCCATTTGATCTAACATATGGTTCAAGTCCAAAGTTTCCTTGTAGATTTTCTGTCTGGCTTGCTGAAAGTGGGGTACTGAAGTCTGCAACTATTATTTTTCATGTTCTTTCATTATCATCACTTCCCTCAATTTCCTATACTGGAATCTCTGAGAGTAAGATTCCTTATTTGTATAGTTTATGGCAAGAACTTATTTGGATAGTTCATGGCTTTACTGTGGAAATGTTTAAAAAAAGATAGGTTCTGAAGATAGTGTGGGGCTGGCAAATTAGTTACTAACATGGTTGAAAAAAAGCAAAAACAGCAAAAGGCAGTACAACAACTCAAAACAATATAATTTTAATACCAAATATGTAGGCAAGAATAGTTTTATCTTTATAAATCACCCACTTTCTAGGCCCTCTTTGGAGACACCAAAATATTCTGATTGTATTTATTTCATAATTATGAACTATTCTTCCCCATTAGGCAGTGATCTTCTTGAGACCAAGGACTATATATTATTTAATTTCTGTATCTTTAATGCCCAGCGACAAAATAACTGATACACTGTAGGAACTCAGGTGGGAAAGAATGCATTCCCGCTACTATCAACCTAATTCAGGTTCTTATCACTTCATATGTGAGCCACCAGTGATGATTCTTATTTGATTTTCCTACTTCTAATCTCACCCCTCTCAACTTCTTGCATATGTTTCCATTAGCATGTCACTACCCTCTTTGAAAACCTTCAGTGGATCCTTATTTGCCTATATCATAAAGTCCTTTAACTTGATTTTCAAGGATTTTCACAAACGACCCCAATTTACCTAACTTTATATCTCATTACAGCTTTTATATAAAATGCATGCTACAGCCTCTCTGATCCATTAATCATATTCTGAACAGATTATGTCGTCTCCCTATCTACTTGCTACAAATGTCCTTACTTCTCCTTTCCACTTTACTAAATTCTCTCCCATCTTCAAAGCCCAGCTGAAGTCTCACCTTCAAAGAACGCTTTCTGATGTTCCCAGTCCATTAATGATCTAGGCCTCTGCTGAATTCCTATACTAATTTGTCAGTTATCCTCATTTTCTATGCCCTATCTTAAATTGTTATCTTTATACATATACTTTTTTCCAATAAGACTTGTAAGTTCCCTAAAAGAAGTTCCTATGCCTTCCATATGCTGCTCTTTACATACAAGATACTAAATTGGACTAAATTACTGTCTTTAAACCTGCCTTGTGCTCACATTTTTGCTCACTCTAATCTTCCTGCCAGAAATTCCTATTCATTCACCTATGCTGATCTACATTTTCTAAGTCCCCGTCTCCTCCATTTAGCATTCTCTGATCAACAGAGCCCACAGTGATCTTTCACCCCCTCCTCTAAATTCATATAGGATTTATCACTTTATCATGCATTTCTCATATCCTGCATTTTACTGTCAGTTGACTAATCATATATATGCTTAACTTGCTACAGCAGACTGTAAATTCATTAGAGGAATGTCTGTTTCTTATATTTTTTTAAGCTCCAACCAGACTCCAGACAACATGTTGCACCAGGCACAATTTTTGTTGATAAAATGTACTTAAATGTATCCAATGTGCTAAGGAAAATTGAACTCTTGTCTCCAAGAAGCAATCAACCTTAAAAAAAATCCCTTTAATTCCTCTTCCCATCTCAAACACCCTAAAACCAACTCCCCCCCCACCCCGCCGGGGGGGAAAAACACATAAACCATCTATCCAAACCAAATACAGTGAAGATGCAAGAACTGAGTATATATTCTGTACCAACTTCCTTTCCTACAGACTGGAACTATTTTTTTCTAATAAACTCATTAACAATTTTTATTAAAACAAAAAATTCTAATGGATGCCCTACAAAGTATGTTGTATGGGTATCTGACCTGAAATGGGAAAGGAGACGAAAGAACCATGGTGATAATTCTTACCCGACAGTCAGCTTTGACAGTGGCTGTTAGATGAGAATATCCATGTAAGCATGATTAAATTAAATCCCAGGAGCCAGTAGATGTTTGCTTTTACTTCTTAGTGTCTGGTGATAACCTTTTAGATCTATCCCAGGAAGGAATTAGTGTTGAGAGTATTAGGTCTTCAATATTATATCTGTCTCTTTCCCTGGATTTTCAGGATATTATCTCACTCATCTCAGCATACCATTTCTGCAAGCCACTCAAGTACTTGTTATTATATTATCAGAAGAATAAATTTCATTTAAACATATGATTTAAAAAATATGCTGCATTCCTGGGGCGCCTGGGTGGCTCAGTTGGGTTAAACGCCTGCCTTCAGTTCAGGTCATGATCCCAGGGTCCTTGGATCGAGCCCTGAGTCAGGCTCTGCTCAGTGGGGAGTCTGCTTCTCCCTCACTCTCTCCCTCTGCTCATGTGTCCCCGCCCCCTCAAATAAATAAATAAATAATATGCTGCATTCCTAAATATGACTGTACTGTATTTTAGAGCCAAAAACTTTTTGGAGGTAAGTCATTTTTATTTTTTAATGTTAAGTCTATGGAAAACTACTATTTACTGTATCAGATTTTCTCTAAACAGAAGTTTTCTAGAATTCATTTAATGTGTAGAATTGAGAGAGCTCTAAAACATTTTATTGTAATACTCAACAGTGAATTCAAAAACTACTAATAAAACAACATCAGGTCTTATATAATAGGAAGGTTGGGAACAAAGTGGTTAACCTGTAAGGCTTTCTGTTCCCCCCCCCTTTTTTTTTTAAACTTGATGAGACTAAACAAACTGCTTTCCTTGTATCTAATTCTGACTTCCAAAAATTCTGATCTTGACTTCAGAAACCTGATTTTGCTTTTCTCTACTCTTGATTTTAGTTTGGCAATGTCAATCTGATCTCCTACAATCTTGTTCATATTTTTATGTTACATTGACTTTTCTAGATCACTTTATCTCAAGGTTTCTGACTATCTTGGTAGTCTTGTTCCAATTCAAAATCTCTTAGTTTGATTATTTGATTTGATATTCTTTTCACTGGTATGAACAGTAACTGATTAATCCTAAAAGGAAGGGTCTGAGCCATTTTACCAATAACAAGATATCTTAAGTGTAAGATTAGATATGATCTTTTTTCTTTTCCTTTTATTTTTTTAAGATTTTATTTATTTATTTTACCAAGAGACACAGCGAGAGAGGGAACACAAGCAGGGGGAGTGGGAGAGGGAGAAGCAGGCTTCCCGCTGAGCAGGGAGCCCGATGTGGAGCTCGATCCCAGGACCCTGGGATCATGACCTGAGCCGAAGGCAGACGCTTAACAACTGAGCCACCTAGGCGCCCCACATATGATCTTTTTTCTTTTAAAATTTTTATTATAGTCATGGTATGTTTATAGAATAAAAAATAAAATAGATAAAAATTTTGAAAAGAAAGAATTAAAGCTCAAGGTGAGAAGACGTAATAGTAACTTAGTTGTTGTAAAAGAGTTCAGGACCCCTAGATTTATAAATGAGACTTTTAAGTTATAGAAATCTTTAATAAATTACATACAGAAAACTGAAGGGGTGATGAAGACTGAAGAAGGAAAACTTTGATTTTTTTTTTTTTTTTAAGAGAGCAACAGACTCCCTAACGTGGCTACTCAATGTGTGGTCCACAGACAAACATCATCAGCATCACATGGAAAGCTTATTAGAAATGCAGATCTCAAGCCTCACCCCAGACCTACTGAATTAGAATCTCTATCTTAACAAGATCTTGAGCTATTCATATACACATTAAAATCTGAGAAGCATTAACATAAAACAGCAAGAATCTGTTCAGAAAAAGGCATGCCAAATTAATCTTATTTTATCTTTTGACAAGTTTACTTAAATGATAAAGTCAGAGAGTAAACAGACATAATCTAACAATTTCAGGAAAAATCACCCATAATAACAGAATATCAAGCCATCTAACTGCTTTTGTATAATTTAAAGCATATGGTCTTCCTTTATTGTACCACCACATATCACCAGGATCTCCTAAGTGTGTCACCTAGAATTGTCTGCACACTAACTTCTAATGAAGCTTGACTAGAAAAGGTGAAATTAAAAAAAAAAAAAAAAAGATCACTTGAGAGACATGGTATTTCCATCCATTTATCAATGTATTCAAAATTTTATCCTTGCATCAAGGTGCATCATCAGAAGCCTAGGTCTATACAACATTAGCTTAAAGTACATAGCAGAACTGCATTCACTATCTAAGTTAAGTTCTGCACACTTAGCTTTTATTGCTAAAACAAACTTCTCTATATAAAATATATTCTTTTGCTATAAAATTATCATTGTCCATTTTATAATGCAACTTCCTCTACTGTCTACAGATGCCAAGTGTGTAACATAAATGAGTGAAACAGACTATAAGAAAAAGTAACTGCCAGATATATAATGAAACCTTATTATTATTATTTTTAAGGATTTTATTTATTTATTTATTTGACAGAGAGAGACACAGCGAGGGAGGGAACACAAGCAGGGGGAGTGGGAGAGGGAGAAGCAGGCTTCCTGCAGAGGAGGGAGCCCGATGTGGGGCCCGATCCCAGGACCCCGGGATCACGACCCGGGCCGAAGGCAGACGCCCAACGACTGAGCCACCCAGGCGTCCCTGAAACCTTATTATTAACTGAACAATGGTATAAGCATTGTTAACAACATAGTACAAACAGGTAAGAAAACAGAAGCTATACTTTAAATTTGAAATTTAAAAATAAAAACACTTAATTTATCAAATTTTCCTTTTGAAATTGATTTCTCTGTTGATTGGGAAATAGAAACCTGAAACTTTTCTATACCAATATGTCAATATCCACATGGGCTGACAGGAAAAAGTAGATGCCTACATGAAAATTTGAGTACTGTTATCAAGAGATGTCAGTTGGAAAGTGGAATGAATGAATGGCATCTGACCAAAAGCAATTAATGGCCACTACATCTGATATGCCTAAGTTGTCTAATTAGAATTCAATACCACATTATACTACAGTTCAATTTGTTGTTCTTCTTTCACATTAGTAGTATTAATTGAGAAAGGCAAAATAAATAGTTTTTCATTATCATAATGTTGGAAATGACAAAACATTTTACGAATTCAATCTTTGAATATGTAGTTTAGGTAATCACTTCTATCTCTGGAAGCCAATTTAAGCATAGAGAAGTGAGTCAGATTACTCTTTGCCAAATGAGTTTCCCAAAGAAATTACTTCACTAAGAACATATGAATTACAATTTTCATTTCTGTAATTACTTATGAATGCATTTGCAGAGAGAGAGAGATTCAGAGTGTTAATATGGGTTGTCATAGTCACCAAAGAGGTCAAGTCTTTGAGCTGAGGCAGAAATTTTCCCGTGGATGATATGAGCACGTTGAATTCTTTCAACAGTTCAAAAAATATCTCTTTATTTAGCACCTTGTCATGAATGCTGTGTTGCATCATACAGATCTCCCCTTCAGGACTGAAGTATTTATTTCCAGGTTGCTCTTTAGGAATTACCCTGAAGAGAGCCATCTCACCCAAGATTATGCCCCCTTTCCAGGGCAGGTGGCATCCAAGACTACTCAACACCTGGCTACAAGACATGGCCATCTTATTCTAACCGAAAACAATTCTGAAGGACCATCCCAGCTTCAGAGTTCCCGGTGTGGTAAGCTGAGGCCTTGCAACTCTACATTAGCCCAATTTCTCCCTTTACCTAGTCCAGCATCCTTTTCTTCCTCCCCTCATAGGCACTGATCCTAAGAGCACCCCTCAATAAACTATGTGCACACTAAACACCATCTTAAAAGTCGGCCTTCAGGACACCCCAACCTTTAACAGCACCTCATCCAATAAGCCCCCTAACCTCCAAGAAATAGATGCAACTACTGTATTATGCATCAAATTTACCCAACAAAGCAATAATCTCTGTTGAAGCCACAGAAGATTATCCATCCATACATGTATTATTAACACATCCACATGTTTGAGTTTTAACTTTTTAGCACAAAGTGCTTCCTGGTAAATGATACAATTAATAGACATCTTATACTCTTAAAAAACACTTCAACCTTGTATTTAAATTTCAAATCAAGATTTATTTTAATAACTAACTATTGCAGAAATACCTTCTGTAGTCACACAAATTATGCTGACCAATCAATATTAAACTTGTAAAACACAGCAACAGTGTTCAAAAGTTCTGTCGTATCAAAATTCTCATTGACACCACCAATAAATATGCTTTACTGGGCAGTATTACATCTGTCTATGCAACAACAACAACAAAGAACAAATAACTCCCCTGGGGCGCCTGGGTGGCTCAGTCGTTAAGCATCTGCCTTCGGCTCAGGTCATGATCCCAGGGTCCTGGGATCAAGCCCCGCATCAGGCTCCCTGCTCCACGGGGAGGCCTGCTTCTCCCTCTCCCACTCCCCCTGCTTGTGTTCCCCCTCTCGCTGTGTCTCTCTCTGTCAAATAAATAAATAAAATCTTTAAAAACAAAAAAACAAATAACCCCTTTTAAAGCAACCCGTCCAATAAATTACCAACCATATCTTCAATGTGCCAAACAACAGCATTTCGGATTAGATTTGCATTTGAAACTTAAGAACACATCTTGTGCCTCTCTCAATAGATACTCTTTTGTAAACTGTCATCTGTAAAAGTGTTTGACTCCTGGGCAATCTTTTTCCTTAATATATAACTATAAAATTGCATTTTATAACAGGATTGCTTATTTTATTCAGTTAAGTTTTCATGACATCACTTTTCTGTATACTAGCCACAGTTTCTCCTTTATTTTGCTTTATAATGAGCTTGTAAGTTGTATTCATTTGACACAGACACACTTTGTATATTAAACACACCAGAATCTTTTATTTCCATCACAAAGAAATTTGTTCTCTCTTATTTTCTTGAAATGCCCTCTCAGTCTAGCTTACATTCTCTCACTTTTAAAAAAGAAATGTGGGTGCCATAAACATTTAGTTTCCCCTTATATCTGCTCTACGAATAATAACAACACAAAAAAAGACAAGTGACAACTTGACACACAGGATAAGGTAGAAAATAAGGAAGTGTGTGGACTATGTCAAACTGGAGAATACACGCCCCAATGTCTAAAGGTGGCAATGGCCACTTAGCTCCAAATGATTGTTGCTTAGCAGGAATACTGACCAAATGTTTCCAGATTTTTCAAGAAAAGTCAGAAATCCAGATTTTTATTTAAAATTGTTAAATATTGGCAATTAATTCATCCTTATGCAACACATTTCTGGCCATATCCAGCTCACAGTCCACTGATTTGTGAACTCTGCTACATGATAAATTCCTTTAGAATGTAGAACTGGGGAGAAAAGTTTGTCAGTCTTAAACACAACATTCAGGAAATGAGGGACAAAAAAAAACTATGAGGTGTATATATAAAACAAACAATAAAATAACAAAAGCCCCTCCTTATAAGTAATTTCTTTAAATGTAAATGGATGAAACTCCAATCACAAGACAGAGATTGGAAGAATGGATAGAAAGAATCCAACTATATACTGTCCAGGAGAGACTCACTTTAGATTCAAAGACACAAACAGGTAGAAAGTGAAATGACAGAAGATATTCCATACAAATAGTAACCAAAAGTGAGCAGGGGTGGTTATAACGAAACCGACTTTAAATTTAAAAAGTTACAAAAGACAAAGAAAGACATTATACATTAATTAAAAATCCAATACCGCAAGAAAATATAACAATAATAACAGACCATCAATTTAAGAGAATTGAAGGTAAGATAGTGCTCTACAATAATAGTTGGAGACTTCAAGACCTCTTCTCAAAAATGGATAGAACCGGATGAAAGTAAGAAATAGAGGACTTTAACAACACAATAAACCAAGAGACATATACAGCACAGTCTACCCAATAACAGAATACACATTCTTCTCAAGGGCACATGGCACATTTTCCAGGATAGACCCAATGTTAGGCCACAAATTTAGTCTCAGTAGATTTGATTTCACTTATTTATTTATTTGTTTGTTTATACAGAGAGAGCACAAAAGCAGGGCGGAGGGCAGAGGGAGAGGGAGAGAGAGAATCTTAAGTAGGCTCCATGCCCACTGCAGAGCACAATGTGGGGGGTCGATTTCATGACTCTGAGATCATGACCTGAGCTGAAATCAGGAGTCAGAAACTCAACTGACTGAGCCACCCAGGCACCCCTCAATAGACTTAAACAACCAATGAAATGAAGAAGAAATCACAAGGGAAATTAGAAAAAACTTAAGACTGAATGAAAATGAGAATACAACCTACCAAAGCTTACAGGGAACAAAAAAAGTCATGCTAAGGGAGAAATTTATATCTATGAATGCTTACATTCAGTAACAAGAAAGATCTCAAATCAACAACCTAATTTTACAACTAAGGGAATAGGCAAAAGAAGAACAAACAAACTACAAAACTACCAGAAGGAAGGAAATAATAAAATTAGAGCAGAAATAAAAGAAATAGAGACTAGAATAACAATAGAAAAAAAAATCAATGAAACTAAGAGTTGGTTTTTTTGAAGAGATAAACAAAAGTGACAAATTTTTAGCTAGATTAAGAAGAAAAGAAGTGAATAAAATCAGAAATGAAAGAAAACAAATTACAACTGATGCCTCAAAAATTAAAATAATTATAAGGGACTACCATGAAAACTTATATACCAAATTGGATAACCTAGAAGAAATGCATGATTTCCTAGAAACACAACCACCTACGAAGCCTGAATCATTAAGAAACAGAAAACCTGACAGACCTATAACTAGCAAAAACACTGAAGCAGTAATCAAAAATCTCCCAACTAAGAAAAGCTCAGGATTAGATGGCTTTACTCCCAAATTCTACCAAATATTTAAAGAATAAATGCCAATCCTTCCCAAACTTCCAAGAAATTGGAGAAGGGAACACTTTGAAACTTATTTAATGAAGCCAGAATTACCCTGATATCAAAAGAACAACAACAACAACAAAAAAGAAAATACCAATGGCATTTTTCACAGAAGTAGAACAAGAATCCTAAAACTTATACAGAACCACAAATAACCCTGAATAGCCAAAGCAATCTTGAGAAAGAAGAACAAAGCTGGAGGTATCATGCTCCTGGATTTCACACTATACTACAAAGATACAATAATCAAAACAGTATAGTACTGGTATGAAAACACACACATAGATCAAAGGAATAAAACAGACCACCCAGGAATAAACCCACACATATATATCAACCTCAACGGGGAAAAACTGAGAGCTTTTCCTCTATAGTCAGGAACAGGACAGGGATGTCCACTCTCACCACTGTTATTTAACATAGTACTGGAAGTCCTAGCCTCAGCAATCAGACAACACAAAGAAATAAAGGGCATCCACATCAGCAAGGAAGATGTCAAACTTTCACTATTCGCAGATGACATGATTCTTTATGTAGAAAACCTGAAAGACTCTACCAAAAAACTGCTAGAACTGATACACAAATTCAGCAAAGTTGCAGGATATAAAATCAACATACAGAAATATGTTGCATTCCTATACACCAATAATGAAGAAGCAGAAAGAGAAACCAAGGAACTGATCCCATTTACAATTGGACCAAAACCCGTAAGACACCTAGGAATAAACCTAACCAAAGAGGTAAAAGATCTGTACTCTAAAAACTATAAAACCCTGATGAAAGAAATTGAAGATGACACAAAGAAATGGAAAGACATTCCATGCTCACGGATTGGAAAAACAAATATTGTTCAAATGTCTACACTACCCAAAGCAATCTACACATTTGATGCAATCCCTATCAAAATACCAACAGCATTCTTCCCAGAGCTAGAACAAACAATCCTAAAATTTGTATGGAACCACCAAAGACCCCAAACAGCCAAAGCAATCTTGATAGAGAAAAGCAAAGCTGGAGGCATCATGATTCCAGACATCAAGCTATATTACAAAGCTGTAGTGATCAGGACAGTATGGTACTGGCACAAAAACAGACACTTAGATCAATGGAACAGAATAGAAAACTCAGAAATGAAGCCACAACTATATGGTCAACTAATCTTCAACAAAGCAGGAAAGAATATCCAATGGAAAAAAAGACAGTCTCTTCAACAAATGGTGTTGGGAAAACTGGACAGTAAAATGTAGAAGAGTGAAACTGGACCACTTTCTTACACCATACACAAAAATAAATTCAAAATGGATGAAAGACCTAAATGTGAGACAGGAAACCATCAACATTCTAGAGGAGAGCACAGGCAGCAACCTCGTTGACTTTAGCCGCAGCAACTTCCTACTAGACATGTCTATGGAGACAAGAGAAACAAAAGCAAAAATGAACTACTGGGGCTTCATCAAGATAAAAAGCTTCTGCACAGCAAAGGAAAATATCAATAAAACTAAAAGGCAGCTTACATAATGGGATAAGATATTAGCAAATGACATGTTTGATAAAGGGTTAGTATCTAAAATCTATAAAATAAAGAACTAATCAAACTCAACACCCAAACAACAAATAATCCAGTTAAGAAATAGGCAAAAGACAGGAATAGACAGACATGTTTCCAAAGAAGACATCCAGATGGCTAACAGATACATGAAAAGATTAAAAGATTCTTAACATCAACTCATCATCAGGGAAATACATAACAAAACCATGATGAAATACCACCTCACGGGACACCTGGGCGGCTCAGTCAGTTGGGCGTCTGCCTTCGGCTCAGGTCATGATCCCAGGGTCCTGGGATCGAGTTCCGCATCGGGCTCCCTGCTCAGCGGGGAGTCTGCTTCTCCCTCTGCCTGCTCTACCTGCCATTCCCCCTGCTTGTGCTCTCTCTCTCTCCGACAAATAAATAAATAAATAAATAAAAAGAAATACCACCTCACACCAGTCTGAATGCCTAAAATTAACAACCCAAGAAACAATAGGTGTTGGCGAGGATGTGGAGAAAGGGAAACCCTCTTACACTATTGGTGGGAATGCAAACTGGTCCAGCCACTCTGGAAAACAGTATGGAGGTGCCTCAAAAAGTTAAAAATAGAGCTACCCTATGACCCAGGAACTGCACTACTAGGTATTTACCCAAAGGGTATAAAAATACTAATTCGAAGGGGCACATCCACCCCAATGTTTATAGCAGCATTATCAACAATAGCTAAATTATGGAAAGAATCCAAAGGTCCATCAACGGATGAGTGGATAAAGAAGATGTGGTATATATATACAATGGAATATTACCCAGCCATAAAAAAGAATGAAATCTTGCCATTTGCAAGGATGTAGATGGAACTATAGAGTATTGTGCAAGTGAAGTAAGTCAGAAAAAGACAAATACCATGATTTCACTCATATGTGGAGTTTAAGAAACAAAAGAGATGAACATGTGGGAAGGGAAAAAAAAAGAGAGGGAAGCAAAACATAAGAGACTCTTAACGACAGAGAACAAACTCAGGGTTGATGGAGGGGCGGTGGGTGGGGGATGGGCTAAACAGGTGATGGGTATTAAGGAGAGCAGTTGTTGTGTTGAGCACTGGGTGTTGTATGTAAGTGATGAATCATTAAATTCTACTCCTGAAACCAATATTACACTATATGTTAACTAATTAGAGTTTAAATAAAATTTTGAAGAAAAAAATTAGAAAAAAAAGAAACTGTGTGGTCCAGAAACCTAAAATATATACTATCTTGTCCTTTAAGAGAAAGTTTGCTACTGTGAATTGGATGAAGACAGCTGGAATGCCTATAAAATCTGAAGATAACATAAACTGGGAAGAGAAGTTAAATACACCACATGACAGAATTAAAATTCACAGGATTAGAACAACTAAAAAAAATAGGCTATAACAATCAGGTTGAAACTTAATAGCTTATAAAATACATGTGGGATAATATAAAATATATATTGATCTCTGCCCCTGGTTCCTAGCACAGAGATCTAAAACCCTTGTCATTTCCTAAGTGATAAGAACACTAGGAGCATCTCTTGTTCCAATATTTGTTTTTTACCCCATCCCTGACACAGAGCTCCTAAAACTCCTATAAATTCCTAAGTGATAAGAGCTCTAGCAGCATCTTTTGTTCTACTGAGGTTATTCTGGATGGCTCCTGGATGGGGGTTGATCACCAGAATGACCAAGCCATGATTAGAAGCTTGGAATTTTCAGCTCCACCCCAAATCCTTCAGAGAAGAGAGAAGGACTGGAAATAGAATTAGTAATTGATCGTGCTTACGTGAGAAGGTCTCCATAAAACCCCAATAGTGCAGGGTCCAGAGAGCTTCCTGGCTAGTAAACGTATTCACACCAGGAGGGTACCACATCCCAACTCCATATGGACAGAAGCGCCTGTACACGGAATTCTCCCAGATCTCACCCTATGTATCTCTTCATCTGGCTATTCATCTGTATCCTTTATCATGTCCTTCAATAAACTGGTAAACATAAGTTAAGTGTTTCCCTGAGTTTTGTGAGCCACTCTAACAAATTAATTGAACCTGAGGAGGGGGGGGTGTTAGAACCTCTGATCTATATCCAGTTGGTCAGAAACACAGGTGATAACCTGGACTTGCAACTGGCTTCTGAAGTATTGGGGGGGGGGGCAGTCTTGTGAGACCAAGCCCTTAAACTGTGGGATCTGATGTTATCTCCAGGTAGACAGTGTCAGAATTGAGTTGAATTGCAGGACACCCAACTAGTGTCACAAAGAATTGCTTGGTGTGGGGAAAAACCTCCACATATTTAGTGACAAGAAGTGAAACGTTTTGTGTGAGTAGTAAAGGATACTCACAGCGAAGAAATATACATGGGAAAAACACACAGTAGGAAAGAACTAGGTTTTTTCCTTTTAGTGTGGCCACTGGGTACTTATTCAATCACAAAAGTAAAGGATATTGAATTCAGAGATAAGAGCAAATGATATTGTAAAGATCTAGTTTTCTAAGCCCCGTAAATTCACTATGTGATGTGGCTGTAAGAAAAGCACTAATCTTAGCATTGGCTTCATTAAAAGAAACATAGGCTCTAGAACAGTGCTGCCCAGTTGAACTTCCTATGATACTGGAATTGTTCTCTATCTGCGCTGTTCAGTAAGCTACAGCCACTCACCACATGTGGTTAATGAAACTTGATATATCTAGTGTGACTAAGGTACTAAATCTTTTTATTTTGTTTAATTTTAGTTAATTTAAATTTAAATAGCTATAGGTGGCTTGCTACAATACTGGATAGTGCAGGTTTAGAACATTTAGAACATAAAAAGTAGGTACTATTGGTTAGACCACATCTGTAGTATTATGTTCATTTCCAGTTACCATACTTACAAACTAGAAGTGACTGACCAATATTAATGAACAATGTTAGAATGAAGTGGGGAAGAACTGTCAAGTAAAAGATTTTGATGTTACCACATGGCAGAACTAGCAGCCTTAGAAATTACTGGAAAATATGTATCAATTGTATATAAGAAAAAATTGTGTGTTCCGGCTTTGTAGAAACATAACAATCATTTCTCATCCAAGAAGTCATGTCAGGTAGGAGACTGGTCTGCAACAATGGTTGGTAAGCTATAGCTTGCAGGCCAAATCCAACCAGCCACCTGTTTTTGTAAATAAAGCTTTATTAGAACACAGTCGTTTCCATTTATTTACAGATTTTCTATGGCTGCTTTCACTGTAAGAGCAGAGTAAAGGAAGTGTTACAGAGAATTTATGGTTTACAAAGGCTAAAATACCACCTGGCCCTTTACAGAAAATGTTTACTAACCTAAAATAGTGATTCTCAGAACCACTTAAAGGAACTAATAAAGAATAGAGGTCTGGACTTGTTGGATTAAGGCAAGGCCTGTGATCTCTATATTTTTAAAAAGTTCCCTAGTGATCATTTTGTATAACAGTTTTATTGAGGTATAATTCCCATACCATACAAGCATCCATTTAAAGTACACAATTCAATGGTTTTTAGTATATTCACAGAGTTGTACAACCATCACCCAATCAATTTTAAAACACTATTATCACGTCAAAAAGAAATGCCATACCCATTAGCAGTCTCTCCCCATTTTCCCCAAGTCTCACAGCCCTAGGCAACCACTAATCTACCTCCTGTCTCTATAAATGTACCTATTCTGGAAATATTATATAAATGGAATGATATAATATATGATCTTTGTGACCGGCTTCTTTCACTTAGCATAATGTTTTTAAGGTTCATCCATGTTATAACATATATCAGTACTCTGTTTCTTTTTCTTAAATTTTTAAAGGTTTGAATTCTAGTTAGTTAACAGTGTTATATTAATCTCAGGTGTACAATATAGTAATTCAACAGTTCCATACATCACCCTTTATTGCCAAATAATATTCCATGCTATGGGTATACCACATTTTGTTTACCTATTCATCAGTTGATAGACATTTTTAATTGTTTCCACATTTGAGTATTAAGAATAACGTTGTTATGAACATTCACATGTAAGTGTTTTATGGACATACGTTTTCTATTTAACTCAGGAATGGAATTGTTGGGTCATATGGTAACTCTCCATTTAACTCACTGAGGAACTAAGAGACTGTTTTAAAAGCAGCTGCACAATTTTACCATCCCACCATCAGTGTATGAGGGTTACAATTTCTCTACATCCTTGCCAACATCTGTTGTTATCTGTCTTTTTGATTATAGCCATCCTAGTGGGTGAAGTGGTTTCTCGTTGTGGTTTTGATTGGCATTTCTCTGATGGCTAATGATGCTGAGCATCTTTTCAAGTGCTTATTCCCCAGTAATTCTGATGCACACTGAAGTCTGGGAACCATGAAGAGGTCTGTAAATACTTTAAGATCCCTTTCGACACTAATGGTCCCATAAAGATAGAGCCAGAGAGGTGCATTACTCGTAGAACTGCACTTGCTCATGCCTTCCTGTTCCACCTGACACTGCCCTGTAGGTTAACCTAGGCTTAACTCCTGTTTTTCACAGCCCCGACTACCTTATTCTTTTCTCCTTTTATTTCTTTTTCAAAATTTTACTGTTAATTTTAAAATTAACTTGACTTTTGACTGTTTAAATCATTAAGCAAGCACTTCCATCTTCTAATTTGATCAGCACAATGGCAAATGTGGTGCTCTGTGAATACGGATGGATATAAATGGATATATTCAATATATATTAATGGAAACCTTAAAAAATGTTAGTCTTTAAAGAAAAGAAAATCAATTCTACTGTACCGTTCATGATCCATCAGCAGTGTAGCAACGTTCAGACAAAAGTCTAGAGACATGTCAAGATGCATTATTTCCATAACAGCTAAAAAAGAAAACAAGTGAAATAATCGTATCAGTTTCATTCCTGAGGAAGCTTAGCTATTTTCAGTAATTTTCCTCTGTTCAAAATCTACTTTCTAAACATTTGCCATATACCATGCCTTGCCTAATAATTTATCAAAATCTTTTTATAAAATGGTAACATCCAATGCCAGAGTGTAGTGAAACAGGTACTCTTCTATGGATGGCAAAGTAACTTGGTACAATCTTTTTGAAAAGCAATTTGGCAATAATGTATGCTAAGAACACAGTGGTTAAAAGCTTGGGACCTGAAGTCAGACAGACTTATATTTGAAACCATTTGCCACCTACATGGCTATAGGCAAGTTACTTAGTTTTTCTGTGCCTTAGTTTTGTCATCTGTAAAATGGGAATGTATCACCAATCTCTTAGGTTTGTTGAGAGGGTTACATGAGATAATGAATGTAAATTACATAGCAAAGAGAGTAAGCATTCAGCAAATGACAGTGACTATTATTATTACATATTCCCTCTACTGCAAAAAGTGTACTTCTGAAAAGTCATCTGAAATAAGGGAAAATGTTTATAAGCAAAGATATTAAAATCAGTGTAGATTATAATAATAAAAAGGAACTATATTCTTGAGTGTTCACTATAGGTAGGTGATAAACTATTACAAAAACCATTTAAAGTGTTGAGTATGAAATAACATAGAAAAAATGAATATGCTCTAGTATGAAAAATGTTTGTAAGATCAGTAAGTGAAAAATCAGGAAATAAAGCCTGCATGTACTATATGGTCAAAATTCTATAAAACAAACAAATTTAACCAAAATAGAAAAAGCTCTGAAAATAAATGATCAAACTGCTAGAAGTGAGTGTTCAGACTATTTATTTACCAAATATCTAGTGAGTGTATTCTCTGTGCCAGAAACTGTGCTTGGTGCTAAGAACCCAGTAGTGGACAACACACACAAAAATCCCTATTGTCAAGGAACTTATATTCCAGTGAATGGCGGGACCATGGATATTTTTAGTATTTTCCAAAAGTTTCCTTAATGGGTATGTGCTACCCTTTCATAATAAAAAAAAAATTTGTATGTTTTTCCACTTTTTCTACTACAAAAAATACCAGTGAAATTCTAATACCAGCAGTTAGACTGACCATTCTAAGAGTAAAGTACTTCCACTAGCAAAGAAATGAATGGACTACAAAAACGCAAGTTTCATACATTCTCTCAATACAACAAAGTAAAAGATAATTTAATATTTTAAGGTATAGAAAAGTTGGATTCAGGGAAGTCTCCTAATTTGTAATCTAACATTGCGACTTCATTACTCTGAATATCAAGAGACTAGATTAAATAAAAACAATATGGGCATAAAGAACAGTTTCATTTTAAACTCTGCTTTTTATCTGCATTTTGATAAATATTATAATGGGGCATTCTAATCTAAGATTAGTCAACTTTAAAGTAGGTGACTCCATAATCACTTTGCTCTTCCTATATTGTATTGGTTTGAGTAAGCCTATTCCTCTAATTGGTTAGTTGGTTTGTTTATTCTCCTAGTGGAAAAAAAGTAGAGTTGTCTTCCTGGTTCCTAACATTTTTCAACCTGTGTATACTGAGATGATACTGTTACCTAGAGATACAGAATCCTCTATACACTTCAGCTTCTAAGGTCTCCTAGTGATTAGCTAAAACTCTAGAGGTCACAGAAAGTTTCAGAAGTACTAAATTAGAACTAAATTTAGAGCTACTACCAAATTTGATTATTATCCTATTTATTAAAAATTGTTATTATCTATGGGATAGTTATTATACTAGCATATAATTTTATATAGTAAAAATAATATACCTCTATAATGCAACTATACTTTTATATAGAAAAAAATAAAGCACATACAAATTAAAAGAATTTAAATTATTTTTATGGCTAAACATAATTGAAATACTGTTAAGGGGCCAGTGTGCATAGAGAGACTTTTTGCAGTAGTAACAGTAATAATAATAGCTACAATAATAGGTAACAAGTTTTGCACACTAACTCTGCACCAGGCATGCTGCTAAATGCTTTATATACATTTTCTCAAGGATTCTCAAAATAACACAATGAGGTAGACATTATTATTATATCTCTTTTAAAGACGAAGAAACTGAAGCAAGGGAAAAATTAAGTGACTTGCCAAATGACTCAAAGATGTGTATCAGGATGTTTACTCTGTGAGGTGTACATTCTAGACCCTTAAGAATTCTGAAAAAGGGGCACCTGAGTGGTGCAGTCCGTTAAGCGTCCACTCTTGGTTTCAGCTCAGGTCGTGATCTCAGGGTCATGAGATCAAGCCCCATGTCAAGCTCCACACTCAGCACGGAGTCTGCCTAAGACTCTCTCTCCCTTTCCCTTTGCCTTTCCCCTACCTTCTAAAATAATAAATAAATCTTAAAAAAAAAAAGAATTTTGAAAAACAAACAGCAATGTTTATACAAGTAATAATAAAAAGCACAGCAGTACAAAGGCTTTTTCTACCCAAAGTTAATCTTTTTTCATGGTGTTAGACAACTTCAGAAGGGCAGCTGCAATTTTTGCTAAACTGAAAAAAAAAAAACAAATAGTTTTTATTCACCTCTTTTTTTTTTACTACCCATTAAATTTGCAACTATTCCCTCTTCCTTCTCTTTTTCTTCCTAGCTGACAGGCTTCTCCTTATCCTATGTGATCAATTTCCTTCTCAGTCACCATCAAATTGCACTTATTGTTAGCATACTATAAAAGATCCTATATTAAACAAACTGGTAATGATATTTCAAAATTGTGTGTTCTTCACACACAGAGATGATACCTTCAAGGAGTTCTTCATTAGCTATTTCACTCTTCAAGAGGATTTTCATCTTTAAGAAAAGCCCAGCTGGATCTAAATGTTCCTATTTTAAACAGAGAAATCACAATGACATTAAAACTGTAGAATGTAAAAGACAATTTTCAAGTAATTGCCTGTTTTATTCAACCACAGCAGAATGACTCATGATCAAAGAAAATCAAAATTATAAAAGATCAGATCATAAAATCTGGTTTATCCCTGAGGATATTTTCTGGTATTTTATTTAATTTAAATGAAATAATACAAGGAAAAAAACATTTAAACATTTGATTGAGTGGCAAGCACTTAACGGCAAGATCAATACTTAAACTGTGTGAATGTAAGGCCATATTCTGGACTTGATGAGCAAAACTCCACATGTCAATTATATTTGCTTTCTTTTGAGATTTTAGCAACAACAGAGGTCCTTTGGAAACATGGTTGAATGAAATGAAAACGTACTGTCTTCCCTATAGCATTATGCCGGTCATATTTACTATTAATAACAATGTACTCTGAATGGTCTTTCCAAATCCTTGTTAGCTGGTTCTACACTATCTGTGGTCTCTTGCCTGGTTCCGCTTTTGCCTGACAGGATACATATTTAAACAGCTGGCTCAGATTAAAAGGGCAGTCTAGGCCCACAGAAGAGAACCCTTCTCTCTACAAAGGCATTTAGCCTCTACATGAACATTGTACTCATTAGCTCCAACCTTGGCAAATAATTATAGCAATTCATGTGTGAGATGCCTTAAGAATGGGAAGTTAGGGAAAGGATGCACTAGTATTAAAAGGGTTTGCAAATATAGACGCCATCAGTACAAATAATAAACCGAGGTTGCAAATTTTAATTTACTGCATTGCCACATTTTCTGACAGACATGTTGGAATAGGTCCAGGAGTCAATCCCCTTTTACTTTCAGAGATGTACAGGTCTTCCAGAGCTTGGCAGGATCTGTTTTCCTTCAGTCTACTATACTCACACAAGTTGACATTCTGGTTTTCCCTTTGATTTCATCACCAAACAACTCCAGAGAATGGACAACACTTTGCTTTCATTGTATAATCATGGATTCACTTCTATAAACATTTGCACTGTAGGGTATATCCTTGTCTCCTGAAACTACACTTTCAGAAATCATAACTACCTGTTAAATCCATCAGCTTTCTCCCTATAATTAATATCCTTGTCTTTTCTGTAACTTTTCTCACTGTTTTTTCTCACTCTTATTCCTTAGATTTCTACTTACTTTTTTTTTTTCTTTTTGCCAAACAGTTATTGGAAAAAAAGGATCCAGGTACAACAAATTTTCAAGGCAAGTTATCTATAAATCCTGTTTTGCAGATGAGAAACCTGAGGCCCAGATGGAGTAACTTACACACAATGACATAGTTGGTAAGTGGTAGAACTGAACTTTGAATTCAGATCTTTCTGACTCTAAGGGCCATAATCTTTCCTGTAATATGCCATCTCTCATGAAGCTCCTTCTACACTTGGCCTCCTTTCTATTTATTGTCCAGTTCTCCTGCAAGCTTTAAAGATAAGTTTGCCATTTTCTTAGTGCAAAGTTTATCACATACACACACGATTATATAAAATACATATGCAGAGTCTACAGAATAAAGATAAAACAAACACCCATGCACTAATCACACAGATAAAGAAACAGAATACGACCACCACAGGCCTCTTGTATACTCTTGCCCATTTGCAACCTCCTATCTTCCCCACAAAGGTAAACACCACCTTGAATTTTGTGCAGTAATTCCCTTTCTCTTCTTTATAGATACTCAATATATTGTTTAGTTTTGCCTGCATTTCACTTCACTAAAACAGAAATATAAATTCTTCTTGGACGTGCTTCTTTCGTTCAATGTCATGATTTTCAGATTCATTTATGTTGATACATGGAATTTATTTGTTTTCATTACTGTATACCAAGGTCTTCAAAGGGTATTCCTTGATCAGCATTACCTGAAAACCTATTAGAAATGCAGGTCTCACCCCAAATCTACTGAATCAGAAAATATGGGTAGGGCCCAATAAACTATGTATGTGTGTGTATTATTTTTAAGAAAATGGATAAAATTATTACTATTGATTTGCATTATGAGAAGTTTCCATTTCAACATAAATTTTAGTACTTATTTAGTAAGGTAATAAATAAGAACACTGCATTTTAATAGGAAATCTAGTTAATACTTATGCATGCTAAAGTTTGAGAATGACTATTGTACAGTATTCCATTGCATGAATATATCAAAATTTATCTACCTATTCTACTTTAGACATCAAAGTTATTTTCAACCCAATTGCTATTTTGAACAATCCTTGCATCAGCTTCTGTACAATCTCCTAGTATAAAAATGCAACAACTTTTTTTCCAAAGTATATACCTAGGAGTGAAGTTGCTGGGTGGTTGGATATGGTTAAGTTCAACTTTATCAAGTAATCTCAAACTGGTATCCAAAGTAGCTGTATCATGGGATGCCTGGGTGGCTCAGTCAGTTGAGCGTCCAACTCTTGATTTCAGCTCAGGTCATGATCTCAGGGTCAAGAGATCGAGCCCTGTGTCACACTCTGTGCTGAGCACGGAGACTGCTTGCTCCTCTCCCTTTGTTCTACCCCCTGGCCCCCACTCGCTCACTCATGCTCTCTGTCCCTCTCAAGTAAATAAATAAACTCTTCAAAGTAGCTGTATCAATGCTCAAAAAACTAGGAGTGGAAGGGCACTTACTCAACCTGACAAAGGCCATCTATGAAAAACTCACAGCTAACACCATACTGAATGGTGAAATACTGAAAGATTTCTCCCTATGATCAGGAACAAGAAAAAGAAGTCTGCTCTTGCCACTTCTATTCAAAATTGTAATGGACATACTTGCCAGGCAATTAGGGGAGAAAAAGAGATAAAAGGCACCAGACTGGAAGGAAGAAGGAAAATTATCTCTATTTGCAGATAACATGATCTTGTTTATAGAAAATCCTATTCCCTATAAAAATACCAATAGTATTTTACACAGAACTAGAACAAATAATCCTAAATATATATGAAACCACAAAAGACCCCCCCAATAGCCAAAGCAATCTTGAAAAAGAAAAGCAAAGCTGGAGGCCTCACAAGTCAGGACTTCAAGTTATATTATAAAGCTGTAGTGATCAAAACAGTATGGTATTGGCACAAAAACAGACACATAGATCAATGGAACAGAAAACCAAGAAATGAACCCACAATTATAAGGTCAATTGATCTTCAACAAAGCAGAAAAGAATATCCAATGGGAAAAAGAGTCTCCTCAACAAATGGTGTTGGGAAAACTGGATAGGAACATGCAAAAGAATGAAACTGGACCACTTTCTTACACCACACACAAAAATAAATTCAAAATGGATAAAAGACCTAAATGTGAGATAGGAAACCATAAAAATCCTAGAAGAGAGCACAGGCAGTAACCTCTCTGACATCAGCCATAGCAACTTTTTCTAGATAGGTTCCCTGAAGCAAGGGAAACAAAAGCAAAAATAAACTATTGGGATTACTTCAAAATAAAAAGCTTCTGCACAGTCAAGGAAAAAAATCAACAAAACTAAAAGGTAATCTAAGGAATCACAGAGATTATTTGCAAATGACATATCCTATAAAGGGTTAGTATCTAATATATATAAAGAATTTACACAACTCAAAACCCTAAAACCAAATAATCCAATTAAAAAATGGGCAGAAGACATGGGACAGACATTTCTCCAAAAAGACATACAGATGGGCAACAGACACATGAAAAGATGCTCAACATCACTCATCATCAGGGAAACATAAATCAAAACCACCATGAGATATCACCTCATACCTGTCAGAACGGCTAAAATCAACAACACAAGAAACAACAGGTATTGCTGAGGATGTGGAGAAAAGGAACCCTTCTACACTGTTGGTGGGAATGAAAACTGGTTGCAGCCACTCTGGAAAACAGTATGGAGCTTCCTCAAAAAATTAAAAATAGAACTACCCTATGATCCAGCAATCACACTACTGGGTACTTACGCAAAGAATACAAAAACACTAACTCAAAGGGATACATGCACCCCTATTTTTATAGCAGCATTACTTATCATACCCAAGGTATTGAAACAGACCAAATGTCCATCAACTGATGAATGGATGATGAAGATGTGGTACACACACACACACACACACAGGAATTTTATTCAGCCATAAAAAGAAGGAAATCTTGCCATTTGCAATGACATTGATGGAGCTAGAGAGTATACTGCTAAGCGAAATAAGTCAGAAAAAGACAAATACCATATGATTTCCCTCATCTGTGGAATTTAAGAAATAAAACAATGGACAATGAAAAAAAGAGAAAAATCGAAAAACAGATTCTTAACTATAGAGAACAAACTGATGGTTACCAGAAAGGAGGTGGGTGGGGGGATGGATGAAATCGGTGAAGAGGATTAAGAGTACACCTAACATGATGAGCACTGAGTAATGTATGGAATTGCTGAATCAGTATATTGTACACCTGAAACTAGTATAACACTGTATGTTAAATATACTGGAATTAAAATTTTAAAAAATAAGCTGTAATAGAAACAGTGCACTTATGTAAAAAGAGGGGGAAAAAAAAGAATGAGATCTTGCTATTTGCAACAACATGAATGGATCTACAGGGTATTATGCTGTGAAATAAGTCAGAGAAAGACAAATACCATATAATTTCACTTATATGTGGAATCTCAAAAACAAAAGAAAACACAACAAACAGAAACAGACTCATAAATACAGAGAACAAACTGATGGTTGCTAGAGGGGAGGAGAGTGAGGGCAAGGGCAGAATAGGTGAAGGGGATTAAGAGGTACAAACTTCCAATTAGAAAACAAGTCATAGGGATGAAAAGTATAATGCAGGGAATATTTTAACAATGTTGTATGCTGACAGATGGTAACTACCCTTATTACGGTGAGTATTTTATAATGTATATAACTGTTGAATCACTATGTTGTACACCTGGAGTAATAACACTGTATGTCAACTATATTTCAACAATAAAAATTAAAATCCTAAGAAATTTAATAAAAACCTATTAAAGCTAAAAATTAGTTCAGAAAGATTCCAACATCTGTATTTTAAAAATCAATGGTATTTCTATATACTAACCATAAACAATCCAAAATTGAAGTTAAGAAAATAATTCCATTTTTTTTAAAGATTTTATTTATTTGACAGAGAGAGACACAGCGACAGAGGGAACACAAGCAGGGGGAGTGGGAGAGGGAGAAGTAGGCCCCTGCAGAGCAGGGAGCCCGATGCGGGGCTCGATCCCAGGACCCTAGGATCATGACCTGAGCCGAAGGCAGACGCTTAATGACTGAGCCACCCAGGCACCCTGAAAATAATTCCATTTTAAGTAGCATCAAAAAGAATAAAATACATAGAAATAAATTAAACAAAAGGGCAAGATTTGAATACTGAAAACCACAGGACACTGTTGAAAGAAATTAAGAGACCTAACTAAATGAAAATACATCCCACGTTCCTGAATTGAGGACTTAATATTGTTAAGATGACAACAATCCCCGAGTTTATCTACAGATTCAATGCAATCCCTGTCAAATTTCCAGGGGCTTCTTTGCAGAAGTTGACAAAATGACCCCAAAATTCATATGAAAACACAAGAGTTCTAGAATGGCCAAAACACTCTTTACAAAGAACAAAATAGGAAGACTCAGACTTCCAATTCCAAAATGGTATACTACTTTACAGTGACATCAGTTGTAGATGAGAATTCCCAGTGTTCCACATCCTTGTCAACACTTGGAATTATCAGACTTTTAAGTTTTTGCCAATCTGGTGGGTATTTTACCTCTTTAATGTGTTCTTTTTATCCTCCTAGACCCTTACTGTGAGTCATTCCTAAAGTTCAGCTCCTCTAAAGCTAAATACTTTTTTTCTCTATCCTCTCTCCTTCAGGAACCTTATCCACATTCTGGCTACAAATACCTTTTAGCAAAGAAAATTTGTTGCAGGACCTTTTTTAGGGTAATAGTTTCATTGAGTTATAATTTATTTACCATTCAATTCACCCATTTAAAGCACACAACTCAACAATTTTTAGTATATACACAAAGTTGTTTAACTATCACAACGGTCAGTTTTAGAACATTTTCATCACCTCAAAAAGAAACCTTGTACCCTTCAGTAGTCCTTCTCTATTACCCCATGCCCCAAGCCCTAGCATCCACTATTCTACTTCATGTCTATATTTGCCTATTTTGGACATTTCATATAAATAGAATGATATAATATGTGTTCTATTGTGGCTGATTTCCTTCAATTAGCATAATATTTTCAAGGTTCATTAATATGTAGCATGTATCAGTACTGTGCTCATTTTTATAGCTGAATAATATTCTAGTATATGGATATACCATTATTTGCTTATCCATTCATCAGTTGATGGACATCTGGGCTGTTTCCATATTTGGCTATTGTAAGTAAGGGTGCTAGAAACATTCATGCACAAGGTTTTGTGCAGCTATGTTTCCAGTTCTTTTAAGTATATACCTAGGAATAAATTGCTGGATCATATGGTAACTCTATGTTTAACTTTTTGAGGAACTGCCAAACTGTTTTCCAAAGTGGCTGTACCATTTTACATTCCCGCCAGGAGTATACATAGGTTGTAATTATTCCACATTCATACCAACAATTGTTTTGTCCATTTGTTTTAATTATAGTAATCCTAGTGGGGTGTGAAGTGATTCCTCGTTGTGCTTTTGATTTTCATTTCTCTGATAATTAATGATGTTGAGCACCTTTCCATGTGCTTATTGGCTATTGGTATATATATCTTCTTTGAAGAAATGTCTATTCAGATCCTTTGTTCATTTTTATTTTTTAAAAAAATTTTATTTATTTATTAGAGAGAGAGAGAGAGGAGAGACAGTGAGAGAGTACAAGCGGGAAGGAGAGGGAGAAGCAAGCTCCCTGCAGAGCAAGGAGCCCGATGCAGGGCTCGATCCCAGGACCCTGGGATCATAACCTGAGCTGAGGGCGGACACTTAACGACTGAGCCACCCAGGCGCCCCTCTTTTGTTCATTTTTAATTAGCTGTTTATCTTACTAGTGAGTAGTATGAGTTTTTTTATTTATTCTGGATACTAGACACTTATCAAATATGTAATTTGCAAACATTTTCTCCCATTTTATTGGGAGGATCCCATGGGTTGTATTTTCACTTTCTTAATGATTTCACTTGAAGCAAAACTTTCATTTTAATGAAGCCCAATTTTATCTAATTTTCCTTTTTGCTTGTGCTTTTGGAGGCTTGTCAAAGCACCCAAGACTTTTTCAATTTCATTATACCAATAAATTTTCAAAAATAACGTTATGGAACAACATAAAGCTACCAAATTTTAATTTTCCTTCAAAAACAGATATTTAAAAATTTTACTCTAAGTTCCAGTTCCAGCCAAAATGGAGCATGGCTCCTAAATCTTCTACTAATTACAACTAAAAACTCTGAACAAGATATACAAAGCAACAACCTGAGGACCCTGAAAAGTAAAAAGTAGAAATATTTCAGTGAGGCATAGAAACATAGAGAAGTGAACTGAGTGGGAATGGTGAGTTTCCTAGAATTTTTTTCTTTCAAAAATCTAATGGTATATGGGGCACCTGGGTGGCTCAGTTGGTTGGGCGTCTGACCTGGGCTCAGGTCATGATCCCAGAGTCCTGGGATCAAGCCCTGCATCAGGCTCCCTGCTCAGCGGGGAGTCTGTTTCTCCCTCTCCCTCTGCTCTGCCCCACTTATGCTCTCTCTCTCTCAAATAAATAAAATCTTTTTAAAAAATCTAATGGTATAGGAAATTTGTTTCTCTTCTGCCTAATCTCTAAATGAGGCCAAAAAATTTATTCATCCAGATAAATTTTCTTCTGGCCTGGAGAATTTTTTAACAGGCTCTGACCTCAGGTAGATATGGAGTTCAAATTTACACTACTGATATGGTCCAAGAACTGAAAAATCAAAATAAAAGTAGCCAAACGAGTGATACTTCATGGACAGATGGCTAAAGCAAACAGACAGCTTCTTTGTCGGGCCATGACCTCCAATCCATGCTGTATAGGACTCTAAAAGATTAATTTCCATTAAAGACAAACTAAAAATTCATACTGAGAAAGAACAGCAGGGTCAACTTGTTTCCAGGTAACTTGCCTGCACTTCATAACTATATTTCATATGTTCAAAAAGTTAGAGACTTCTACACTTATATCCAAAACAACTGAAAGCAGGGAATCAAACAGTTATTTGCACACCCACATTCACAGCAGCATTATTCACATAGCCAAAGGTAAAAACAACCAACATGTTCATCAATGAAAAAATGGATAAACAAAATGTGGTACATACATAGAAAGGAATATTATTCAGCCTTAATAAGGAAAAAAAATTCTGATACATGTTATAACATAGGTGAACCTTGTGGACATTTTCACACATGAAATATGTCAGTCACAAAAGGACAAACTGTTTGATTTCACTTATATGACATATCTAGAATAGCCAAATTCAGGGACAGAAAGAATGGTGACTGCCAGGAACTAGAGGGAAAAGAGAACGGGGAATTATTATTTAATGGGTACAGGTTTACATTTTGTAAGAGGAAAAGTTCTGGAGATGGATGGTAGTGATGGATATACAATATAAATATACTTAATGCCACCAAACTATACACTTAAAATGGTTAAGATGGTAAATTCTGTGCTATGAAAAATTTTTAAATATGAAAGCAGGAATGGCTATATTAATAACAGATAAAGTAGACTGTAGAGCAAAAAAAAATTACCAGTAACTGAGAAGAACATTATATGATGATAAAAGGGTCAATCCACCAAGAAGAAATAGTAACTCTAAATATGTATGCACCAAACAAAAGAGCTGCGAAATATTTGAAGGAACAACTTATGGAAATACAACTACTGTTGGAGACCTCAACACTTCCACCTCAAAAACTCATAGAACTAGATAAAAACTCAGTAAAGATATAGAAGAACTCAACAATACCATCAATCAACAGAATCTAACTGACATTTATAGAACACTCCACTCAAAAAGAGCTGAATACACATATTTAAAGTGTTCACAGGATATTTACCAACATATACTATATCCTGGGCCACAAAACAAACCATCAAGAAGCTGGAAAGAGAGCCTACACACTGGGAGATATTTGCAAACCAGATATGTGACAAAGAACTCTTATCATGAATATATAAAGAACTCTCAAACTCAACAGTAAAAAGTTAAACAATCCAATTATAAAATGGACAAGAGCTATGAAGAGACATTTCACCAAAGAGGAGCACATGCAAAGGTGTTCAACATCATTAGTCATTAGAAAAGTATGAATTAAAACCACCATATACCTATTAATAGGGCTAAAATATAAAAACAGTGACAATACCAAATGCTAGGAAAATGCAGAAAAATTGGAACTCTCATAGACTGTTGGTGGAAATGCAAACCAGTACAGCTACTCTTTTTTTTTTAAGATTTATTTATTTACTTTAGAGAGAGAGAGAGCATGGGCGGGGGGGCAGAGAGAATCTCAAGAAGACTCTGTGCTGAGCGTGGAGCCCAATGTGGGGCTCAATCTCATGACCCTGAGATCATTACCTAAGCCGACTCCAAGAGTTGGGAGTCACCCCAGTACAGCCACTCTTGAAAACAGTTTGGCAATGTCTTAAAAACCAAATAACCCCAAAATTGCACACCCAGGCATTTACCCAGAAAAATGAAAACTTACATCCACACAGAAACCTATATACAAATATTCATAGCAAGTTTATTTATAATAGCAGAATCTGAAAACAACCAAGGTTTCCTTTCATAGATGAATAGTTAAACAAACTGATTCCATCTATATCATGCACTACTCAGCAATGAAAAAACCAACTATTGATACACAGGAAAAGTTGGATGGATTTCAAGGGTATTATGCTAAGTGAAAAAAGCCAATCTCAAAAGGTCACAAACTGCTTAATTCCATTTGTGTAATATTCTTGGAATGACAATATTACAGAGATGAAAAAACAGAGGTTGCAAGGGCTTAGGAGTGGGGCATGTATGAGTGTGAATTAAAAGGTAGCATGAGAGAAACGTCTGGAGTGATGAAATAGTTCGGTATCTTACTGCCATGGTAGTTACATGAATCTACACATGGGATAAAATGGCATAGACCTATACACATACATTATGCCAATGACAATTTACCGTTTTTGATATATTATAGTAATGTAGCAGGTAATCATTAGAGGAAGCTTGGGGAAGGGAACACAGGACTTTGTGCTATCTGCTGGGGGTGGGTGTTAAAATTTTCTTCTGAATCCTAATCATGATTGTTTTTATTATTTTTTTCTTTGTACTACTTTTGTAACTTCCTATGAATCTATAACTATTTCAAAATAAAGCTTTTTTTAAAAGAAAGAATGTGAAGACATTTCTAAGCATATAAATGTTGAATGAAATTAGTCCTCATCAGTACAGCAGCACCACAAGAAACGTTGAAAGATGTCTGTAATGGCTACTTTTATGTGTCAACTTGACTCGGTCACAGGGTATCTAGATAGTTTGTCAAACATTATTCTGGGTCTTTCTGTTTCTGGATGATACTAACATTCAAACCAGCAGACTGAGTAAAGAAGATTGCTCTCCATAATGTGAGTACAACTTACCCAATCAGTTGAAAGCTTGAACAGAACAAAAAGGCTGACCGTGCCCTGAATAACACAGAACTCTTCCTGACTTAACAGATTTTGAACTGGGACACTGGCTTTATTCTGCCTTTGGACTAGAACTAAAACACTGGCTCTTCTTGAGTTTCAAGTCTGCCAGCCTTCAACCTGGAACTATATCATTAGCTCTCCTGGTTCTCAGGCCTCTGGACTCAGACTGGAACTACATTTTCAGCTCTCCTGAGTCTCCAGCTTACCAACTCACCCTGCAGATCTTGAGACTCACCAGCCTCCATAAGGCTGTGAGCCGCCAATTCCTTACCATCCCCCCCAACCCTCTCTTTCCATACCTATATACATCTATATCGATATAGGTATACATGTAGACATAGACATAGACATAAATATAGGTATCTCCTACTGGTCTCTCTGGAGAATCCTAACACAGTGTTCTTCAAACAGAAGAAAAATAACAAGATGGAAATTTTGATATATACAAAGGAATAAAAATCATTTGAAATGGTAACTACATGTGTAAATATCTAAGATTTTTATTATTTATATCACTTTTAAAGGAAAATTGACAATACAAACAAAAATAGTAAGAATTATTAATTTTATATCATATGTAAAAGTAAAATGCACAACAACAATAGCATAAAGGTCAGGCTGGGAGATATGGAAGTGTACTATGATGACATATGAAGGTAGACCAAGATAAGCTATATAGTATAAACACTAAAGAAACCACTAAAATAACAAAACAAAGAGTTATAACTAATAAGCCAACAAAAGAAATAAAAGTGAATCTTAAAAATTACTCAAATATGTGATGTAACAAGGCCTTTTTAATTACTCTTTTCAAAGTTTCCTTGGCTAGTCTCACTGCTTATTCTTCTAGATAATCCTCAGAATCTTTTCATAATATTCCAATATAAATTCTTCAGGAGGTTGGTATAAAAATTATACTGCATTCATTAACTATTTTGAAAAAATATTCTAATAATCCAAAAGAAGGTAGAAAAAGAAGAAAAGGGGAATAAACAATATATGGGACAATTAGAAAATAAACAAGATGATAAACTCAAACTTAACCATATCAATAATCACATCATATGTAAACATTCTAAACACCGCAGTTAAAAGACCAAGATTGTCAGATTCAACAAAAAAAGCAAGACTGAACTATATGCAGCTTACAAGACACGCTCTTTAAACACAAAGACCTGAGTGGTGAAAAGGACACAAGATATACCATGCTAACACCAGTCAATGGAAGCTGAAGTAACTATAATAATAAAGACAAAGTAGATTAAAGAGCAACTGTGGTACATATCCATAAAATGAGGTATTACTCAACAATAAGGGAATAAACTATGCATACACACAACATGAATGAATCTCAGAATAATTATGCTGAGTGAAAGAAGCCACATAAAACAAGAATATATTCTCTATGATTCCATTTGTATAAGTCTCTAGAAAACACAAACTAATCTATGATGACAGAAAGCAGATCAGCTGTTACTTAAGGAAAAGTGGGAGAGAGGGTTGACAAAAGGACATGAAGAAACTTTGAGGAGTGATGTATATATGCACTACCCTGATTGTGGTGACTGTTTCACAGATTTATACGTATGTTAAAACTCATCAAATTTTATACTTTAAACATGTGCAGTTTATTGTATGTCAATTATAACTCAATAAAACTGGTAATTAAGAATAATTAAGAATCAGTTGAAAAAATAGGAATACAGAAATCCATACTGATAATAAATGAAATAAGCCAATAAGTAAGTAAATAATAAATAAATACTAAATAAATGCTTATAGTAGAGTGCTGACTGCCACCTAGTAAACGTGGAGGGGGTGCTAAAGTTCAAAAATGATCATTTGGCAGGGTGCGTGGCTGGCTCAGTCAGTAAAGTATGTGACTCCTGATGCCAGGGTTGTGAGTTCGAGCCCCACATTGGATGTAGAGATTACTTAAAAATTAAAATTTAAAAAAAAAAAATGATCATTTGGCAACAATCCTAAGACTGGTTTAAGCAACAACACTAACTCTAAAGGGAAATTTTAATGAGAAACGGGGTACATGCACAATTTTAAGCCTCCCCACTATTCGTTTCATGGGAAAAATAATAAATATACAATGAAGAAATTGGGCAGCACCTTTGCCCAGGTGATCAATATTAACATCACCAATAAAGAGCAGATGGACATCATGTGCTTCCAGATGAGATGCCCTGAGAAAGGACACATTACCTACCATCATTTATGTAGCATTCCAGTCACAAAAGTATAAACTGAATCTAATCATGAGATAAACCTCAAATGAAGAACTTTCACTTAAAACAAGATGGGAAGCTACCGTATTCTTCCAACATGTCAATGACACAAAAGTCAAAGAAAGGTTGTGGAAATGTTCCAGAGTACAGGAGACTAAGAAGACATGACAAATAAATAGAATACCTGATCCTAGAGTAACCCCATATTGAAAAGAAAAAATGTGGGGCGCCTGGGTGGCTCAGTTGGTTAAGTGACTGCCTTCGGCTCAGGGGATGATCCTGGAGTCCCAGGATCGACTCCTGCGTCGGGCTCCCTGCTCAATGGGGAGTCTGCTTCTCCCTCTGACCCTTCCCCCTCTTGTGCTCTCTCTTTCATTCTCTCTCTCTCAAATAAATAAAATCTTTAAAAAAAAAAAAAAAGAAAAATGCTATAAAGCTCATTATTGTGGGTATATAATATATATTAAATCCCTCAATAATATGGATATATTATGGGTTATATTCCCTCAACAATATGTAAAGAGAGTGCACAAATATTAATAACAGGTGAATCTGGGTAAAGTATATACAGGTGTTTTTTTTTTTTAAGATTTTATTTGTTTATTTGAGAGAGAGAGAGAGAGCAAGCACCGGGTGAAGCGAAGAGGGAGAGGGAGAGAATCTCAAGCAGACTCCAAGCTAAGCACAGAGCCCAATGCAGGGCTCGATCCTGAGATCACAACGTGAGCCAAAATCAAGATCGGAAGCTTAACCAACTGTGCCACCCCAGCACCCCGTATATACTGGTGTTCTTTGAACTATTCTCACTCTTGCAATTTTTCTATAAGTTTGAAATTATTTCCAAATAAAACCTTTTTAAGTGTCTATTGCCACTGAAATCCCAATACACCCAATTTAGGTATGTCCAGGATCAATCATTAGGCTATTAAATACAGTAATTCAGGAATAATAGCAATAATTGCTATAAAAACTACAACTTTTGCATCCAGTGAACAGAGAGACATGCTGGCAAGAAGGCATATAGCTGGTATGCAATCTCCTCAGTTCTCCTGCCCTGTTTATTGGCGGGGGGGAGAGAAATTGCTTCTTAGCAAATATAAAAAGCATGCAATTTTTGAAAGTGTTTATTTCTATTAATATTTTTAAATTTAAAAAATTTAATGTTAAAAAGGTTTTTCAGCATTAAATAATTCCATCCACATGATATAAATTTCAGGAAAATATAATTCAAGTAAGTGGTCTGTTTGGGAAATTTAATATTCTGGTTAATCAACTATTCATTTTTATGCTTCTAATCTCTTTTTAAAAATTCTAAAACGTGTCAGTATAAAGGAGAGGAGGATAGCAGTGGAGTAGGAGGTCCCTAGGCTCATCTCCTCCCACAAACATGACTAGATAATTAAAAAATCATCCTAAATACCAGAGAAATCAACCTGAAGACTGACAGAACAAACTCCCTAACTAAAGGGAGAGAAGAGGCCATACTGAAAAAGGATCAGAAGACATAACTGGCTTTTCTAACACAGAGAAGGCCGAGATTTCAACAAAATGCAAAGATGGAAGAATTTATCCAAAATGAAAGAACAAGATAAGGCCATGGCCTTATCTCAGAGATCTAAGTGGAACAGATATAAGTAACATGCCTGATGAAGAATTTAAAGCAACAATCACAAGAGTACTCACTGGACTTGAGAAAAGAATAGAGGACATTGGTAAGACCCTTACCACAGTGATAAAAAGAATCAGTCAGGATGCCTGGGTGGCTCAGTCGGTTGGGTGTCTGCCTTCAGCTTGGGTCATGATCCCAGGGTCCTGGGATCAAGTCCTGAATCGGGCTCCTTGCTTAGCAGGGAGCCTTCTCCTCCCTCTGCCTGCTGCTCCCCCTGCTTATGTGCTCTTTCTCTGACACATAAGTAAATAAATAATTAAAAGAAAGAATCAGTCATGCAGAGAAAGGGGAACCCTCTTGCACTGTTGGTGGGAATGCAAACTGGCACAGTCACTCTGGAAAACATTATGGAGTTTCCTCCAAAAGTTAAAAATAGAACTATCCTACAATCCAGCAATTGCACTACTAGGTATTTACCCAAAGGATTAAAAATACAGATTCAAAGGGATCCATGCAGCCCCATGTTTGCAGCAGCATTGTCAACAATAGCCAAATTATGGAGAGAGTTCAAATGTCCATTGACTGATGACTGGATAAAGATGTGGGGTGTGTGTGTGTGTGTGTGTGTGTGTGTGTGCGCGTGCGAGCGCGCATGTATATTTATATAATGGAATATTACTCTCCCATCAAAAAGGATGAAATCTTGCCATTTGCAATGACATCAATGGAGCTGGACTGTATTATGCTAAGTTAAATATCAGTCAGAGAAAGACAAATACCATATGATCTCACTCCTATGTGGAACTCAAGAAACAAAAGAGATGAACATATGGGAAAGGGGGAAAAAAGGAGAGATGGAAACAAACCATAAGAGACTCTTAACAATAGAGAACAAACTAAGAGTGGATGGAGGGAGGTGGGTGGGGGATGGGCTAGATGGGTGATGGGTATTAAAAAGGGCACTTACTGGGGTGCCTGGGTGGCTCAGTCAGTTAAGTGTCTGCCTTCAGTTCAGGTCTTGATCTCAGGGTCCTGGGATCAAGCCCCGCGTCGGGCCCCCTGCTCAGCAGGGAGTCTGCTTCTCCCTCTCCCTCTGCCTCTCCCCACTGCTCCTGCTCTCTCTCTCTCTCCGTATCTCTTTGTCTCAAATTAATAAACAAAAAGTTCTTTAAAAAAATAAATTAAAGGGGTACCTGGGTGGCTCAGTCGGTTAAGTGGCTGCCTTCAGCTCGGGTCATGATCCCTGGGTCCTGGGATCGAGCCCCACATCCGGCTCCCTGCTCGGTGGAGAGCCTATTTCTCCCTCTCTCTCTGCCTGCCTCTCTGCCTACTTGTGCTTTCTCTCTCTGTGTCAAATAAATAAATAAAATCTTTAAAAAAAATAAATAAATAAAAATAAATTTAAAATAAATTAAATAAAATAAAAAAGTAAAAAAGAATCAGAGATGAAAAGTGCAATAAATGAGATTGAAACAGGCTTGATGCAATGAACAGCAGGCTAGAAGAATCAGAGGAACAAATTAGTGACCTAGAAGACAAAATAATGGAAAATAATAAAGCTGAACAAAAGAGATGAAGAAGAATTATGCAACATGAGAAAAGACTTAGGGAACTCAGTGACTCCATGAATCATAACATTTGTATAATAAGAGTTCCAAAAAAAGAAGAAAGAGAAAAGGGAGCAGAAAATTTATTTCAAGCAACAGCTGAAAACTTCCCTAATCTGGGGAAGGAAAGAGACACCCAGATCCAGGAGGCACAGAGGATTCCCATCAAAATCAACAAAAGCAGGCCAAGACCAAGACATATTGTAATTAAATTGGAAAAATACAGTGATAAGGAAAAAATCTTAAAAATGGCAAGACAAAAGAAGTCCTTAATAGCCGGAGATTTCTTAACAAAAATGTGGACAGCCAGAAGGGAGTGGCATGATATATTCAACATGCTGAATGGGAAAAATCTGTAGCTAAGAATACTGTATCCAGCAAGGCTATCATTCAGAATAGAAGGAGAAAGAGTTTCCCAGACAAACAAAAACTAAAGGAGTTCGTGACCACTAAACCAGCCCTGCAAATAATATTAAAGGGAACTCTCTGAGCAGGAAAGAAAGACCAAAAGTGGCAAAGGTTAGAAGGGAAAAGAGAAAATCTCCAGAAACAATGACAAAACAAGGAATAAAACGGCACTGAATACATTTCTATCAATAATAACTGTGAATGTGAACAGACTAAATGCTCGAATCAAAATACAGGGCATCAGAATGGATAAGAAAACAAGTCCCATCTATATGCTGCCTACAAGAGACTCATTTTAGACCTAAAGACACCTGCAGAATAAAAGTGAGGAGAAGGAGAAACATCTACAGCACAAATGGATATTAAAAAAAAACAGAGTAGCAATATTTATATAAGACAAACTGGACTTTAAAACAAAGACTATAGCAACAAAGAAGGGCACTATGTAATAATAAAGGGGACAATCCAGCAAGAAGATCTAACAATTTTAAGTATTTATGCACCCAACATGGGAGCACCCAAATATATAAAACAATTAATCACAAACACAAAGGAACTCATTGATAATAATACAGTAATAGTAGGGACAGCAATGGACAGATCAGCTCACAGCAATGGGTAGATCATCTAAGCAGAAGAACAACAAGGAAAGAAGGGCTTTGAATGACGCACTGGACCAGATGAACTTAACAGATATATTCAGAACATTCCATTCTAAAATACCAGAATACACATTCTTTTCAAGTGCACATGCAACATTCTCAGAATAAATCACATATTAGGTCATGAAACAGGCCTCATCAAATACAAAAAGGCTGAAATCATACCATGCGCCTTTACTGATAGCAATGCTATGAAACAACAAGTCAACCACAAGAAAAAATTTGGAAAGACCACAAATAAATGGAGGTTAAACAACATTCTACTAAACAATGAATGGGATAACCAGGAAACCAAATAACAAACAAATGAGATTGAAAACATGACAGTACAAAAGCTTTGGGATGCAGCAAAAGTGGTTCAAAGAGGGAAGTATATAGCAATACAGATCTACCTCAAGAATCAAGAAAAGTCTCAAAACACAACCTAACCTTACACCTAAAGGAGCTACAGAAAGAACAACAAAGCTTAAAGCCAGCAAAAGGTAGGAAATAATAAAGATTAGAGCAAAAATAAATGATAAACTAAAAACACAATAGAGCAGATCAATGAAACCAGTACCTGGTACTTTGAAAAAATTAATAAAATTTGGGGCGCCTGGGTGGCTCAGCTGGTTAAGCATCTGCCTTCTGCTCAGGTCATGATCCTGGAGTCCCAGGATAGAGCTCCATGTCAAGCTCCCTGCTCAGTGGGGCATTCTGCTTCTCCCTCTCCCTCTGCTCCTCCCCCCACTCATGCTCGTGTTCTCTCTCTGCATCTCTCTCTCAAATAAATAAAATTTTTAAAAAATTAATAAAATTGATAACCTCTATCCAGACTTATCAAAAAGGGAAAGGACCCAAATAAATGAAATCACAAATGAGACAGGAGAAATAACCAACACCACAGAAATACAAATAATTATAAGAGAATATGATGAAAAGCTATATGCCAACAAACTGGATAACCTGGAAGAAATGCACAAATTCCTAGAAACATATAAACTATCACAACTGAAACAGAAGAAACAGAAACAGAAAACTTGAACAGACTGATAACCAGCAAAGCAATTGAATCAGTAATCCAAAAACGTCCAAGAAACAAAAGTCCAGGGCCAGATGGCTTCACAGGGTAATTTTACCAGACATTTAAAGAAGAGTTAATACCTATTCTTCTCAAACTATTCCAAAAAACAAAAAAGGAACAAATTCATTCTATGAGGCCAGCATTACTCTCATTCCAAAACCAGATAAGACCTCCACTAAAAAAGAGTACTACAGGCCAAGATGCCTGATGAACATGAATGAAAAACTCTCAATAAAATACTAGCATACTGAATCCAACAATACATTAAAAAAGTCATTACCATGATCAAGTGGGATTTATTCCTGGGCTGCAAGGGTGGTTCAATATTCACAAATAAATCAAGGTGATATACCACATTAACAAAAGAAAAGATAAGAACTATATGATCTTTTCAATAGATCCAGAAAAAGCAGTTGACAAAGTACAACATCCATTCATGATAAAAACCCTCAACAAAGATTTAGAGGGAACAAACCTCAACATAATAAAGGCCATGTACGAAAAATCCATAGCTAATATCATCCTCAGTGGGGAAAAACTGAGAGCTTTTCCTCTACAGTCAGGAACAGGACAGGGATGTCCAGTCTCACCACTGCTATTTAACATAGTACTGAAAGTCCTATCCTTAGCAATCAGAACATAAAAAGAAATAAAAGGCATCCAAATCAGCAAGGAAGAAGTCAAACTTTCACTATTTGCAGATGACATGATTCTCTGTATAGAAAACCCAAACGGGGCGCCTAGGTGGCTCAGTCGTTAAGCGTCTGCCTTTAGCTCAGGTCATGATCCCAGGGTCCTGGGATTGAGGCCCACATCGGGCTCCCTGCTCAGTGGGAAGCCTGCTTCTCCCTCTCCCACTCCCCCTGCTTGGGTTCCCTCTCTCACTGTCTCTCTCTCTCTAATAAATAAATAAATAAATAAATAAATAGAAAGAAAACCTGAACAACTCCACCAGAAAATTGCTGGAACTGATAAACAATTTCTGTAAAGTCACAGGGTACAAAATCAATGTACAGAAACCTGTTGCATTACTATATACCAATAATGAGGAAGCAGAAAGATAAATTAAGAAAACAATCCCACTTACAATTGCACCAAAAACTACCTAGGAAACATCCTAGCCAAAGAGGTAAAAGACCTGTACTCTGAAAACTATAAAACACTGATGGAAGAAATTGAAGATGACACAAAGAATGGAAAGACATTCCACGCTCATGAATTGGGAGGACGAATATTATTCAAATGTCTGTACTACCCAAACTGACCTATACATTTAATGCCATCCCTATCAAAATACCACCAGCATTTTTCACTGAGCTAGAACAAACAATCCTAAAACTGTATGGAACCACAAAAGACCCAGAATAGCCAAAGATACCTTGAAAAAGAAATGAAAAGCTGGAGGCATCATAATTCTGGACTTCAAGTTATATTACAAAGCTGTAGTGATCAAAATAGTATGGTACTGGCACAAAAATAAATACACAGATCAATGGAACAGAAAAGAAAAAAACCCAGAAATGAACCTACAACTATATGGTCAATTAAACTTCAACAAAGCAGGAAATAATATCAAATGGAAAAAAGACAGTGTCTTCAACAAACGGTGCTGGGAAACCTGGACAGCCACATGCAAAAGAATGAAACTGGACCACTTTCTTACACCATACACAAAAATAAATTCAAAATGGATGAAAGACCTAAATGTGAAACAGGAAACCATCAAAATCCTAGAGGAGAACACAGGCAGTAACCTCTCTGACATCAGCCATAGCAACTTCTTTCTAGTTATGTCTTCTGAGGCAAGGAAAACAAAAGCAAAAATAAACTATTGGGACTTCATCAAAATAAAAAGCTTCTTCACAGCAAAGGAAACATCAACAAAACTAAAAGGCAACCTACAAAATGGGAGAAAATATTTGCAAATGACATATCTTATAAAACTCAACACCCCAAAACCAAATAATCCAATTTAAAAATGGGCAGAAGACATGAATAGTCATTTTTCCAAATAAGATATACGGATGGGCAACAGACACATGAAAAGAAAACAACAGGTGTTGGCGAGGATGTGGGAAAAGGAACCCTTCTACCCTTCCCTGTTGGTGGGAATGAAAACTGGTTGCAGCCACTCTGGAAAACAGTATGGAGGTTCCTCAAAAAGTTAAAAATAGAACTACCCTAGGATCCAGCAATTGCACCACTAGGTATTTACCCAAAGAACAGAAAATACTAATTTGAAGGGATATATGCACCCTTATGTTTAACAGCATTACTTACCATACACCAGATACTGAAATAGACCAAGTGTCCCTTGATTGATGAATGGATAAAGAAGATGTGGTATATATACAATGGAATATTATTCAACCATAAAAAAGAATGAAAACTTGCCATTTATAATGACGTGGATAGAGCTAGAGAGTATTATGCTAAGTCACAGAAAGATAAATACCATATGATTTCACTCATATGTGGAATTTAAGAAACAAAGCAAATGAGCAGAAGGGTAAAAAAGGAGAGGCAAACCAAGAAACCAGACTCTTAACTATAGAGAACAAACTGATGTTACCAGGGGGAAGGTGGATGGGGGATGGGTTAAATAGGTGATAGGGATTAAGGAGTATACTTGTGATGAGCACCAGGTGTTGTATTGGAAGTGTTGAATCACTATATTGTATACCTGAAACTAATATTACACTGAATGCTAACTGACTGGATTTAAATTAAAACTGAAAAAAAAGTATCAGTATAATTATTTGCCTTATTAATAAGTAAAATACATTGATCCTAAATGAATCTCTTTTTTTATTTAAAGATTTATTATTCTTAAGCAATCTGTACACCCAACGTGGGGGCTCGAACTCACAACCCCAAGTCCAATAGTCACAGCTCCACCCACTGAGCCAGCCTAACACCCCTAAATCTCTTTGTAAATGGTCATCACCCTATCAATATTCTTTGTCCAGGAGGGTAAAGGCATATATGTGTGAATGTATGTATGAACATGAGATGAAAGTGAACCACTAACGTTTTTTATTTGTTTATTTATTGATTGATTTTTTTAAGTAGGCTCCATAGCGTGGAGTTCAATGCGGAGCTTGAACTCAGGACTCTGAGGTGAAGACCTAAGCTAAGATCAACAGTCGGACACTTAACCGACTGAGCCACCCAGGTGTCCCCCCACTGATATTTTTTAAACAAAATCCCATTATCTGCCTGTTTTATCACCATTTCCTTCTTTATCCTAAAATCTAACAGCAGAGAGAACACTTTCTGTTCCATGCAAAAGACAATTTTTTCAAAAAATCTGTTGTTGAGGTGTATTTTAATTTTTCCTTTCTGTGCAGAACAGATCGAAACAATCTGATGCTATAAAAAAATCCCAAGGATGTTTCTTTGTTTTACTGAAGTATAATTAACAGAGCGTTATATTCGTTTCAGGTGTAAAACACAGTGATTCCACAATTCTATACATTACTCAGTAGTCACCACAATAAGTGTAGTCATCATCTATCACCAAACGACGTTTTTACCATCTTATTGACTATATTCTCTATGCTGTACTTTTCATCTCCATGACTTTTTTATTTTGTTACTGGAAGTCTGTACTTCTTGAATCCCTTTATCTATTTCGTCCATCCCCCTACCCACCTCCCCTCTGGCAACCTCCTGGGAAAAAAAAAAAAGAAAGAAAGAAATAGGGCTCTTAATGTGAGAAAAGCATTTTTGTTTTATCTGGTATCTTCTGTGAATTGCCACTAAATCAAAGCAATTTAATTATACTTTATTTTTTACTAAGTATAAATAATACCATCATTTTCTTTTTTACTTCTAATTCTCCATTATAATGTGATCTGCATATCATAAAAAAATAAAGAGCAAATAATTAAGTAAAAGCAGGAATACTGAAGCAAATGTCTAGATTTCAAAATGTGAATCAAAGCTCTAAAAAATTCATTAAGTTAATTTCCAAAGGAGAAACCTCTCATACCTTGTTTGCTAGGTTTATAGCACTGAGAGCCTTATCATAATATTCTTTGTCACCCCAATCCAAATAAGCAGTGGCTAGTAACCGCAGAACTTTAGCCTGTAATTAAAAATAGAAAAAGCACTCAGGTGAGGGTTAAATTGCAGTTAACAGTTGACCAGCACTTACACAGTGACAGGCATCTTCTCAAACTTAAGCTATTTTTATGAAATAGCATTTCCTTAGGTAGCCACATAGTCTTGGGATATGTCTCATCATTATGCTACCCACACCAAATACTGTCTAAGAATTTTATAACAACTGTGTTAATATATTTTTAACAGTGTTTTAGCATTGAAGTTCTTTATTATCCCCACTCTACAAATAAAGGAAACAATAGCACAGCACTATTTAATTTACTCATCTTACAACCTACTGTACAGGTAGCATTGCATTAGGCCTCCATCAAAAAAGATAAATAGAAAGACATAATTGCTCTCTCAAAGACTTTACAGCCTAGTTGCAATTAACCAATTAGACCAAGAGCACATATACCATCATTTTATAGGAACAGATATGCTTTCCTATAGAGGTTTCTCCCAACTCAGCTAAGTTTTAAAATTAATATGTATTGCTGAATTAAGTCTGTTTCTCCAGCCAGGTTTATATTGATAAGGGGAGTAACTCTAAACAGCATTTATTTAACTACAGATTTAGATTTTGAAAAGAAGAGCTCTATTTCAATGAAGAATCTGCCTCTAAATATAATGAGGACAGTAGGACCAGGCAAAGATAATCTTAACATATTAGAGCTCTGTAAATCCAGAGAAACGATACTTAGGGTGTTCTATTTCTGAGTTTTTTAATTCAAAAACTAAGATGGATCAAATAAGATGTGTACAATATACTTAATATCATTACTATTATTATGGAACAACTCTCAACTTATAAACTTCCCCAGAGGACTTTTATGGAGTAAATATGGCATCTCTGAGAAAAACTCTAACTATTTTGTAATAGTAAAAGGGTCAAATAATCAGAAAGATCTAACAAAATGAATGAATCTCAAAACCATTATGTTAAGCAAAAGAAGCCATACACAAAACAGTAGATACTATATGATTCCATTTATACAAAGTCCAAGAAAAAACAAAAATAATCTACAGCCACAGAAGTCAGAACAGTGGTTTTATCTTGGGGGTATGAATGGCAATCAACCAGAAAGGGCCAAGGGAACTTTTGGGGGTCATGGAAATTTCTGTATCTTGATCTACGTGGTTGTTACAAGATTATCTAGATATATTAAAATTCATCAGGCTGTACACTTAAGATTTGTGCAATTTAATATATATATAAACTATACCTCAATAAGGTACTGCTAGCACGAAAGAAAAACTACTTCATAAACTACTTCATAATCTTACCTCTCCATAATTCACAATAGAAATATTACATTTTAATCACACGGTTAACTCCTATACTCTTCCTCCTTACCTTCTCCTCCATCTAGATCCCTTGCCTGGTATCCCCTTCTCCCTTCATTTTCACTGTATGGATCCCATCTACTTTTCAAGGCCATCCTACCAGAAGGCTTCTTCAACTTCTCTAGCCAACCCTGACATTCCCCTTTACTGTACCACACAGTTTATCACTTATTTTTTCCCAAATCACTTATACTAGTTTTTAAAATCTATTTTTGAAACTTTAACTGAAGTATACATTAAAAAAGTTCAAAAATCTCAAGAGCACAGCTCCGAATTTTCACAAAATGAACACATGTATGTTAACAACACAGAAATCAAGAAACAGAACATTAGCAGCAACAGGTTCACCTGAAGACTCTCTTCAGACACTATTCCAAACAAGAGTAACCAATTACCTGTCTTCCAACACCATGTACATTAGCTCTACTTGCTTTGGCATTTATATTTATAGAGTCATACAGTATGCACTACTTTATAAATTGTTTTGTTTACTCAACATTGTATGTGAGAACATCCATACTGTTGCAATTACTGTAGCTCATTTATTCTCATTCCTATATAACATGCCATGATGTGACACTATAACAATGTTTTTATTATTTTTAATTGTGTTAAAATACACATAAAATTGACCCTCTTAATCATTTTTAAGTGTATGGTTCAGTAGTATTAAGTACATTCACACTGTTGTGCAACCATTACCATCATATATCTCCATAACTCTTAATCTTGCAAAATTGAAACTCTCTGCCCATTAAACAATAGCTCCCCCAAAGTTCTCCTCCCTCCAAACTCCTGCAACCACCATTTTACTTTATGTCTCTATAAATTTTACTACTCAAGATAACCTCATTTAAGTGGAATCATACAGTATTTGTCTTTTTTTTTTAACTTTTTTTTATTGTTATGTTAATCCCCATACATTACATCATTAGTTTTCAGTATTTGTCTTTTTGTGAATGGCTTATTTCACTTAGAATAATATCCTCAAGGTTCATCTATGTTGTAGCATGTGTCAAAATTTCCTTCTGTTTCAAGGCTGAATATTATTCCATTATATTCACTTGTATTAGTTTTATCCTCCAAACATAAGCTTGTTAAGGGTAGAAGTCATGTTTTATACTTCTCTGTTATTCCCCATCTATCACATTGCTATATATATATATAGGTATTTAGTTATATTTTGATTAAGATACTGTAAAGGTAAGAAGCAAAGATGGATTTTCAAACAAAATTCCATTTTGCTATGGCATATATTAAATTACTTTTACACTGGATTTATTTACCTAATCATATTTTACTTGATTAAATATTAAAATTACCTTTCATACCAAGCACACTCTATATGGTTAGGGAAAAACCTAAAAATTTTAACATGCAATAATAAAATCTAAAATTTACATAGCTCAACACTGTTCCAAGCATTTCCATATGTTAACTCTTGGGTACAAGAATCTACCTGCATTGTAGATTATACTAGTATATCAATTTTACAGAAACTAATACACGGAGATATTAATGATGTGCCCAAAGGATAATTTTACTCACAAAGTGGGGACAGACTATTATAGTTTAATAACAATAACACAAAATATATTTCTTCAACCTACTTCTACAATATTTAACATGATCCTTACCAGCATTTCTGGCTCAACAGAACTTTTATCCATCTTCCCGATATCATAGCTCTGGCTATCATTAAAAAAGGAAAAAGAATACATATTCATTTCAAATTATATTTTTAAGATTATGTATCACTAAGAAGACATGGTATAATTATACTTTATTCCAACTTTTCTGTTTTGCACTACAACACATTATTAGTCTATTAATATATGAATATCAAATATATAAAGCAATTCTTTCAAACAGTAGACAACCACAATTTCCTCAGGATGTACTGCCAACAAATTAACACTGTATTATTATTCTTTTCCATTTGGATATATGTGGTATATAGTGCTTTGTGTATACTATATATATATATATATATACATATATATATATATATATAGCATTTTACTGCATTTAAAACTAGTTTACGTGTATATACAACCTCTTACTCAATGAGCACATTTTAAAGTAAGAAATACGAATATATTTGTAAAATAAAACAAATACAGGAGTTTTTACAGAAACAAACGCTTTAGCAATATTTATTAAGCTTCACAACACCCTTGTGAGGCACTATTAGTTCTATTTTACAGCTGAATTGAGCAATTTAGCAGTTAAGTGATTTCTAATATTTCCTAGATTGGTACTGAAAATAAATGAGAGTGAGGGGTTGGGGAGTAGAGAAATTTGATTTTCAGTCTATGCTTTAATTAGCAAACCATATTATCCATGGGACATTCTGATAACCACAAATAATATTATCAGCATGAGCCTCAGGGTTTCAAAACCTAAAACCTAAAACGCAAAACAAAGATTATTCACCATAAGATTGGTATTCCAAGGAAAGATGTCAATAAAATTTTGGTGAACTGAACTAAACTGAAGACGGTACTTTGAAATATTCCTTTTAAAAAACTCTGAAAGACTCAGAATTGCCAAACTGAGTTTTCAGATCACTAGCAAGGATGTAACACTGGCCTAGTGATCCTAAGCCCTATCTCACAGAGGTCTCCTTTGGTACATTAAACCTACTTCCAGTTTTTAAAAGAACCAATGAGGATGAAACTTCTGCAATGGTGGTATAATCTTGGACCCTCTCCCCAATGAAACAACCATTTGCCTGGAAAAATCATTACAACAGACAACCAGGTAAAGTCTTTGGAAATTTTCCCAAGGGCATATGGCAAATGGAAAAACATTTATTTAAAACAACAACAACAACAACCAAATCTCAGTGAGAACGGTGAGAGTCTGTGGCATTTGAGTCACAATCTGCCCCTGTCCACGCCAGCTCCCCGTGATGAAAACTACTCCAGATGGGTGCTGTCAAGAAGGGAGTAATTCCCTTTCCATGCAGCTCCTAGACTCTTAGGCCATGGTTTCACCTAGCAGGGGCAGGCTGCCGGCCTCTCTTATCCTCCCCAGGCCTGTGTTGTGGAAGTGCAATTCTGGGCAGGCACAATTAGAGGACTGGGTCTTCCTTTCCCCACTCAGTTCTCACTCTTACGGTAAGGGCTCAACCTCAGGCGCGACAGGTCAAGAATACTGGGACCCTGATGATCTTCACCCAGACTGTCTCATTAAGCAGTGGTTCCATGCCAGGAGCGCCTGCTAAGAAGATCAGAGGCGACCAGTCCCCCCACAACACCCACTCTCACGCCAAGAGAAGCAGGCCATGCTCTTGCCACCAACTCCAGTAGTGTGGCACAAAGGTCCGCCCCAGCGGGGAAGAAATAGGCAATAAAGAAAACAGAGCTCAGCATCTCTGCCTGAGAGGACTGACTTATTTGGAATGGAGCAAGAAGTTCCTGCCCAAGGCACTGTCAAAAACAAGGGAGATCTTGGTGGTGAGCAATGAAGAGGGGGGTGGTAGCTCTGTGATAATAGTATCAACAAGTGAAACAGCAGACCAGCCAGAATTTTAACAGAGAGAACCAGGGAAAGAGGCAGCCAAGAAGAATAATCCGGGAGGTCACACTCACCCCTGGAGATACAGAAGGCTACGCATATTCGCTAGGCTGCACCCACCCAGGAGGGATCAGAAGGAGAGACGTGGAGCAGACTAGAAAGCATTCCTCAAGGCACACACAAATACATCAGCCAAGAATCCAGAGCCTCAGTGGCTCAAGGGGCTTAAGCAGAACCTCTTACCAAACACTGAAAATGTAGCTACTCTGATCCAAGGTAATGGTAAGGAAGCCAAGCTTAAAAATCAAATCACACTTCCAGTTTTCAGTTCCACACGTAAGGAACTTGGAAGTCACTACTTCGTCCTAACAAGTAAAAAGCTGAAAAGACTAAAAAATCAACAACTGTACTTGGATCCATAAGAGAGGGGAGGACAAAGGGCAAACCACTGTCTCTCCACCCAGCCCCCCCACTGGAGAGATGGACAGGCAAAATACAAGGAATTGTGGCTTACCACAGGAGGGACTCACCAGTGGAAACTGCCAGGGGAAGTAGTGCTGAGGCAGGAAATTATGAACTATAATTGACAGGTTGCTGGAGGCTCGTTGTGAACGAGTCTGAGAATTTAAAACTCCGGGACGACATAGTCTTAGGGGCATACCCACCATATTGTCAGATTTATCTCCAGAAGCTCAAGATTCCCACAGTAAATATCAGAGAAAATCCCCTTGGGCTTTGTCAGGAATTAATGATAAGGAACCAATCTGTTCTTCTTAATAAGGCCTGTCTTCAGGGGAAACTAGTTAACTAGAGCCCACCTCCTGGGGTATTATCAGAGCCCAACTTACCTGGGGAAGAGATATACTCAACCCTAGACTACTCTAGCCATGGTATACCACACCTAAGGGTGGAGAAAAAAACTGCGAACACTTGTGAAGTTCACAGTTCAAAGGCATACATACACTCACCAAAAGACTAAGAACTAAACGTAGGACTAACCCAACACCTAACCACCACATTACTAAAGGTCTATTTATAGCAGTTCCTTTTACCCAGTACAACATGTCAAGCTATCAGGAAAAAGTTACACGGGGGCGCCTGGGTGGCTCAGTCGTTAAGCGTCTGCCTTCGGCTCAGGTCATGATCCCAGGGTCCCTGCTCGGCAGGAAGCCTGCTTCTCCCTCTCCCACTCCCCCTGCTTGTGTTCCTGCTCTCGCTATCTCTCTCTCTGTCAAATAAAGAAATCTTTAAAAAAAGAAAAGAAAAAGAAAAAATTACACGGAATACCAAAAAGCAAAAAAACACAATTTGAAGAGACAGAGCAAGCACTGGAACCAGACATGGCAAGGATATTAGAATTATTAGTTCAGGAATCAAAAATAAGACACAAGGGCAATGTAAGTAGAGAGATGGAAATCCTAAGAAAGAACCAAAAAGAAATGCTGGAAATAAAAAAGACTGTAAACGACATGAAGAATGTCTTTGATGGGCTTTTTAATAAACTGGACACGGCTGAGGAAACAATCTATGAGTAGAGGATATATCAGCAGAATCCTTGAAAACAGAAAAGCAAAGAGAAGAAAGATTGAAAAAAAAAAAACAGAACAGATTATCCAAGGATTATAGGACACCTACAAAAGGTATAATGTAAGTATAATGGGAATAAAATAAGGAGAAAAAACAAAGAAACACAAGAAATATTTGAAACAATAATGACAATTTCCCCCAAATTAATGTCTGATACCAAACCACAAATCCAGGAATCTCAGAGAACACCAAGCAGTATAAATACCAAAAAAATTACAACTATGCATTCCAAATTACAGAAAAACAAAGATAAAGAAAAAACCCTAAAGCAAGCTAGAGGAAGAAAACACCTTATCTATAAAAGTACAAAAATAAGAATAACACCCAACTTCTCAGAAACCACGCAAGCAAGAAGAGAATGGAGTGAAACATTTAAAGTGTTGAGAGAAAAATACCACCAACCTAGAATTCCGAACCCTAGGAAAATATCATTCAGAAGTAAAGGAAAAATAAAGATTTTCTCAGATAAACAAAAACTGAGGGAATTTGTGGCTAGTAGACTGGCCTTGCAAGAAATGTTAACAGAAGTTCTTCATACAGAAGGGAAATAATATAGGTCAGAAACTTGGATCTATATACAATAAGGAAAAGCATCAAAGAAGGAATAAGTGAAAGTAAAATAAGGACTTTCATTTTTCTTACTCTTAACTGATCTAACAGAAAACAATTTATTTGAAATAATAGCAACGATGTATTCCAAGTATACATGCTTAATTTATATATCTTATGTATATATGTGCTTAGAATAAAGTAAAACAAATGACAGCAATGATACAAATAGATGGGAGGAATTCTGAAGAATTCTTACAAATTCTTACAAAGCATTCACACATGGGTAGTACCCATGAAGTGGTACAGTGTTATCTGAAAGTAGACTTGGATCAATTGTAAATGTACACTGCAAACTCTGGGGCAGCCACTAAAAAAGTTTAAAAAAAAAAAAAAGAAGGGGCGCCTGGGTGGCTCAGTCGTTGGGCGTCTGCCTTCGGCTCAGGTCATGATCCCGGGGTGCTGGGATCGAGCCCCGCATCGGGCTCCCTGCTCGGCGGGGGGCCTGCTTCTCCCTCTCCCACTCCCCCTGCTTGTGTTCCCTCTCTCGCTGTGTCTCTCTCTGTCAAATAAATAAATAAAATCTTTAAAAAAGAAAGAAAGAAAGAAAGAAAGAAAGAAAGAAAGAAAGAAAGAAAGAAAGAGAGAAAGAATAGAAAGAAAGAAAACAAAGAAAGAAAGAAAGAAAGAAGTGGGTGCCTGGCTCAATTTTTTTTTTTTAAGATTTATTTATCTTGAGAGAGAGAGAGCACCTTAGCAGGGAGAGGGGCAGAGGGAGAGGAAGCGAGAGAATCTCAAGCAGACTCCCCAGTGACCAAGAAACCAACTCGGGGCTCAATCTCACGACCCTGAGATCAAGACCTGAGCTAAAATCAAGAGTCCAATGCTTAACTGACTGAGCCACCCAAGCACCCCCATGCAGCTCTTGATTTCAGGGTTGTGAGTCTGAGCCCCATGTTGGGTGTAGAGATAACTTAAAAATAAAATCTTAAAAAAAGTAGTATAGGGATGCCTGGGGTGGCTCAGTCGGTTAAGTGTCCAACTCTTGATCTCGGCTCAGGTCATGATCCCAGGGTCTTGAGATCAAGCCCAGCCTTGGGCTCCATGCTAAGCATGGAGTTGGCTTGAGATTCTCTCTTTCTCCTTCTCCCTCTGCCCCTCCCCTTACCACCCCTCTCTCACTCTCTCAAAATAAGTAAATAAAATCTTTTATTTTTTTATTTTTTAAAGATTTTATTTATTTATTTGACAGAGAGAGACACAGTGAGAGAGGGAACACAAGCAGGGGGAATGGGAGAAGGAGAAGCAGGCTTCCCGCTGAGCAGGGAGCCCGATGCAGGGCTTGATCCCAGGACCTTGGGATCATGACCTGAGCCAAAGGCAGACGCTTAACGACTGAGCCACCCAGGCGCCCCAAATAAAATCTTTTAAAGAAAGAGAGGTATAACGTATATGCTAAGAAAGGAGAGGAAAATGGAATCATAAAATACTCAACTAAAACCACAAAAGTCCTCTCCCTCTCTGACAAATAAATAAAATCTTTAAAAAAATAAATAAAGCCACAAAAGTCAGAAAAAGAGTGGAAGACAGTAGGAAAAACGAACAAGGGCAACAAAAAGAAAACAGTAATGAATATGGTAGATATTAATCCAACTATAGCATCATCACTTTGAATTTCAATTGGTCTAAATACACCAATTAAAAGACGGAGACTGTCTTGCAACAGCATGGATGAAACTAGAGGGTATTATGCTAAACAAAAGTCAATCAGAGAAAGACAGTTATATGATCTCACTCATATGTGGAATTTAAGAATCAAAACAGAGGATCATATGGGAAGGGAGGGGAAAATAAAACAAGATGAAATCAGAGAGGGAGACAAACCATAAGAGACTCTTAATCATAGTAAGCAAACTGAGGGTTGCTGGAGGGTAGAGAGGTTGGGGGATGGGGGATAGGGGATGGACATTAAGGAAGCCACGTGATATAATGAGCACTGGGTATTATATAAGACTGATGAATCACTGAACTCTACCTCTGAAACTAATAATACACTCTATGTTAATTAACTGAATTTAAATATGGGTGCCTGTGTGGCTCAGTCAGTTAAGCGTCTGCCTTCAGCTCAGGTCATGATCCCAGTAACCTGGGATCGAGCCCCACATCGGACTCCCTGCTCAGTGGGGAGCCTGCTTCTCCCTCTCCCTCTGCCATTCCCCCTGCTTGTGCTCTCTGGCTCTCTCTATCTCTCTGTCAAATAAACAAATAAAATCTTTAAAATATATACACAAAAACCCCAACTGAATGTTGTCTGTAAGAAATCCACTTTAAATATAAAGATACACAGAGATTAATGTAAATCTCTGTAAATAGATGAAGGAAAATATACCATGCTAACGCTATCCGAAGAAAGCAAGAGTAGGTATATTAATATCAGACAGCAGAATTCAGAGTAAGGAAAAATATTAGGGATAAAGAAGAGTATAACATAATGATAAAAGGGTCAAATCTCCAGGAAGACCTAACCTAACAATTCTTAATGTGTATGAGCCTAACAGACCATCAAACTGTGTGTGAGGCAAAAACTGATAGAACAGCAAGGAAAAATAGATGACTCTACTATCATTGTTGGATATTTCAATACCCCTCTCTCAGAAATAGAGCAGGCAAAAAAATCAGTAAGAACATAGCTGAAGTCAACAACAGTATCAATCAATTGGATATAACTGACATCTACAGACTAGTACATCCAACAACAGCAAAATACACATTCTTATCAAGCTTATATGGAACATTCACCAAGCTAAACCACATTCTGGGCCATAAAACACACTTAAACAAATTTAGAAGTATAGAAATCATATAAAGTCTGCCCTCAGACCACAACGGAATTAAAATGGAAGTAAATAATGGAAAGATAACTGAAAAATTCTAAAATACGTGGAGATTAAACAATACCCCTCTGTAAATAACACATGGGTCAAAGGAGAAATCTCAAAATAAGTTCAAAAATACTTTGAACTAAATGAAAATGAATACACAACTTAACAAAATGTGTGAGATGCAGCAAAAGCAGTGCTTAGGGAAAAATTTATATCATTGAATATATATCAGAAAAGAAAGAAAGAAAATCTAAAATCAATAATCTAAATTTCCACCTTAATAGAAAAAGACAAGCAAATCAAATCCAAAGAAAGCAGAATGAAAAAAAATGAGAAAAATTAGAGCAGAAATCATAAAATTAAAACAAGAAATCAAAAGAGATCAATAGAGAAAAATCAAGAGGTGCCTGGGAGGCTTGGTTGGTTAAGCCAAGGACTCTTGATTTTGGCTCAGGTCATGATCTCAGGATCCTGGGATGGGCCTGAGTTGGGCTCTGGGCTCAGCAGGGAGTCTGCTTCTCTCCCTCTCCCTCTCCCTGTGCCCCTCCTTTCACTCACATGCTCGTGCACGTGTGCTCTCTCTTTCTCTCTCAAAGAAGTAAATCTTAAAAAAAAAAAAAAACACAGAAAAATCAATGAAACCAACCACTAGTATTTGAAATAATCAGTAAAACTGATAAGCCTCCAGCCAGGCTAACTAAGAAAAAAAGAGAGGACACAAACTATTAATATCAGAAATCAAAGAGGGGACATCACAACACATACCATGAAAATTTAAAAGGGTAATAAAGAAATACTATAAATAACTCTATGCCCACAAATTTGATAACCTAGATTAAATGGACCAATTACTTGAAAAATACAAGCAGCCAAAACTCACACAAAAAGAAATAGTCTAGGGGCACCTGGGTGGCTCAGTCTGTTAAGCATCTCCCTTTAGCTCAGGTCATGATCCCGGGGTCCTGGGATCGAGCCCCACGTCGGGTTCCCTGCTCAGTGGAGAGCCTGCCTCTCCCTCTCCCTCTGCCCCTCCCACCCCTGCTCGTTCTCTCTCTCTCTCTTTCGCTATCTCAAATAAACAAATAAAATCTTAAAAAAAAAAGAAATACTCTAAATAGGCCCATAGATATCAAAGAAAATTGAATAAAAAATTAACAACATTCCAAAACAGAAAGCACCAAGCCCAGATGTGTTCACTGGTAAATTCTACTAAACATTTAAGGAAGAAATTATACCAATTCTCTACAATCTCTTCAGAATAGAAGCAGAAGGAATACTTCCTAACTAACTCATTCTATTAGGCCAGCATTACCCTAATAATACCCAAAACCAGTCAGACATTACAAGAAAACTATGAACCAATATATGTCATGAACATGAATGTAAAATCCTCAATAAAATATTAACAAATCAAACCCAAAATACAATTTTAAAAAACTATACATGATGACAAAGTGAGATTTATCTCAGGTATGCAAGACTGGTTCAACATTCTAAAGCTTCTATGGAGTGACAAGAGATGAGAACAGTCAACATAATATTGCAGGACAGGACTGCCACTACACAATTTCAAGACTTACTATAAAGCTACAGCAACCAGGGCACCTGGGTGGCTCAGTTGGTTAAGCGTGTGCCCTCAGCTCAGGTCATGATCCCAGGGTCCTGGGATCGAGCCCCACATCGGGCTCCCTGCTCAGCAGGGAGTCTGCTTCTCCCTCTCCCTCTGCCCCTCCCCCTGCTTGTGCTCTCTCTCTCAAGTAAATAAAATCTTTTTAAAAAGCTACAGCAATCAAGACAGTACATTATTACAGTCATCAAGGAATTGGCTAAAGAAAATACAAATGGATTAGTGGAACAGAATAGAGAGCCCCCATAAATACATTCAACTGATCTTTGACAAAGGAGCAAAGGCAACAGAACAGAACAAAGACCATCTGTTCAACAAGTGATGCTGGGGGACGCCTGGGTGGCTCAGTCGGTTAAGCGTCTGCCTTCGGCTCAGGTCGTGATCCCAGGGTCCTGGGATCGAGTCCCGCATCGGGCTCCCTGCTCCGCGGGGAGCCTGCTTCTCCCTCTGCCTCTGTCTCTCTCTCTCTCTGTCTCTCATGAATAAATAAATAAAAAAAAAAAAAAAAAAACAAGTGATGCTGGAACAACTGGACATCCAAGAATCCAGACACAGACCTTACATCTTTCACAAAAACTAACTCAAAATGGAACACAGACCTAGACGTAAAGTGCAAAACTATAAAACTTCTAGAAGATAACATAGGATAAAACCTAGATGATCTTGGGTATTGTGATGCCTTTTTATTTATTTATTTATTATTTATTTTTTTAAGTAGGCTCCATGCCCAATGTGGGGCTTGAACTCATGACCCTAAGATCAAGAGTCACATGCTCTACCGATTGATCCACCCAGGTGCCCCTGTGATGCCTTTTTAGATACAACACACCAAGGAAACAATCCATGAAAGAAATAATTGATAAGCTAGATTTCATTAAAATTTAAAACTTCTGAGATGCCTGGCCGGCTCAGTTGGTAGAGCATGCAACTCTTGATCTCAGAGTTGTAAGTTCGAGCCCCATGTTGGATGCAGGGATTACTTAAAAATAAAATCTTCAAATAAATAAATAAAAATAAAATTAAAAACTTCTGCTTTGTGAAAGACAATATTAAGAGAATTAGAAGACAAGCCACAGATTCAGAGAAAATATTTGCAAAAGACACATCTGATAAAGGACTGATATCCAAAATATACAAATAGAACCTCTTAAAACTCAACAGTAAAAAAACAAACAACCTAATTAAACCATGATCCAAAGTTCTTAACAAATACCTCACCAAAAAAGATGTACAGATGGCAAATAAATTTGCCTATGAAAAAATGTTCCACATCTTATGTCATAAGGGAAATGCAAATTAAAACAAAAATTAAATACCAATACATACCTATCAGAATGGCCCAAGTCTAAAACACTAAGTCTAAAACACTGGTGAGAATATGGAGTAACAGAGCTCTCATACACTGCTGGTGGGAATACAAAATTGTACAGCCACTTTGCAAGACAGTTTGGTGGTTCCTTATAAAACTAAATATATGCTTACCATATGATCCAGCAATCACACTCCTTGGTATTTACCAAAAGGAATGGAAAACTTATATCCACACAAAAATCTGCATGTGGATATTTATAGCAGCTTTATTCGTAACTGACAAAACCGGAAGCAACCAAGATGTCCTTCAGTAGGGAAATGGACAAATAAACTATGGTACATCCAGACAGTGGAATATTATTCAGCACTAAAAATAAATGAGCTATCAGGTGCCTGGGTGGCTCAGTCAGTTGAGCATCTGCCTTCGGCTTGGTCGTGATCCAAGGGTCCTGGTATCAGGTCCCGTGTTGGGCTCTCTGCTCAGCGGGGAGCCTGCTTCTCCCTCTGCTCCCCCCCCACCCCGCTCATGGTCTCTCTCTCTCTCTCTCTCTCTCTCCCCAAAAATAAATAAATAAAATCTTTTAAAAATAAATAAATAAATAAATGAGCTATCGAGACAAGAAAACACATGGAGGAAACTTAAATCATTATTACTAAGGGAAAAAAGCCAATCTGAAGCCATACTGTATGATTCCAACTATATGACATTCCAGAAAAGGCAAAACTATGGAGACCAAAAAGATCAGTGGTTGACAGAGTTTGGGGAAGAGAGGGATGAAGAGGCAGAACACAGAGGATTTTTAGGGCAGTGAAACTATTCTGTATGACACTAAAATGCTATAATGGTAGGTATATGTCATCATACATTTGTCTAAACCTGTAGAATATACAACAGCAAGAGTGAACCCTGAGGTAAACTAGAGTTGGGGGATTACGACGTGTCAATGTAAGTTCATCCTTAGAAAAAAAAAAATGTACCATTCTGGGGAGAAATGTTGATTAGTGGGGAGGCTATGAATGTGCGGAATCAGGGGATATGTGGAAAATCTCTGTACCTTCCTCTCAACTGTGTTGTAAACCTAAAACTGCTCTAAAAAACATGTTTGTTTTAAGAAACCAAATTGCACGCATATTTGGGCGGTCTGAGAGATTGTGCACATGCCCAAGGCTGCCCTCTCAGGCATGATCAGAAAGGGAACCTACTAGCTATTAGCCCCTGGCTAATGCAGGGTAAAATAATAAATTCACTGAACTGTGAAACCTCTAAGACAAATACACATCCAACAAGAAAGGGTGAATATCTAACTGGTTAAGTGACCTTAAACACAACCCTTGACCAACAAGTGGCTTATGTGGATGCGAGGTGAAGCCTAGAAAGCCATAAAAAGACAAAAACAAGGGGAAAAACCCTGAGCAGGAACATCAGAGGTCACACACTGTGAGAAAAATAAACTTCACAGGATTAGTCCAGTCAAATAACCAAATAAATAAATGACCAAACAATTAAAATAATAATAAGTTCCATAAAGGTGGGAAACTGGTATCCAGACTTGCTGCAAGATATTATCCAAAATGTCTAGTTTTCAACAAAATATTACAACACATGCAATAAAACAGTAAAGTGGACTTATACAGAGGATAAAAGGAAGGCAATAGAAACTGCCTCTGAGAGGTCCCAGATGTTACAGTTGGTAGAAAAATACTTCAAAGCAACTATCATAAATATGTTTAAAGAACTATAGGAAAGCATATTTAAAGAATTAAAGGAAGGTATGATAACAATGATGCAAATAGAGAATAAGAGTATAACAATTAAATCACAGAAATTATAAAAAAGAACCAAGTGGAAATTCTGAAGTTGAAAAGTACAATAACTGAAATGAAAAATTCACTAGAGAGGCTCAATAGTAGATTTGAGCCGGCAAAAAAAGAATATATAAACTTGGAGATAGATTGGTAGTGATTATACAAATCTGAGGAACAAACAGGAAAAAAAGAGTGGAAAAAAAGAACAGACCTTCAAAGACGTGTGGGACATCATACAGCACAACAACATATGCATGAGAGTACCAGAAGGAGAGAAGCAAGAGAAAGAAATAGAAAATATATTCAAAAAAATAATGGTTGAAAACTTCCCAATTTGAGGGGAAACAATAATCTACACATCCAAGAAGCTTAATGGGCTCCAACTAGGATCACACATACATGCACACACAAATCCATACCCAGACACATCATACTCCAATTACTGAAAGTCAAAGATAAACAGAAAATCTTGAAAGCAGTCAGAGAAAAATGATTCATCATTTCAAAGGAAACAAGATTAACAGCTAACTCTTCATCACATGATAATGGGTGCCAGAAAGCAGAGATGACATATTTAAAGTGCTTAAAGAGAAAAAACTGTCAACTAAGAATCCTGTATCTAGAGAAACTATTTTTCAAAAGAAGACTAAATACATTCCCAGATAAACAAAAATTGAGAGAATTTCTTGCTGAGCTGCCTTACAAGAAATACGAAAGAACATTCCTCAAGCTGAGAGCAAATGACACCAAACATTAATGTGAATTCATATGAAAAAAAGTGTTAGTAATTATTTAGATAATTATAAAAGACAATATGATTATATATTTCTTCTCATTTCCTTCCTTATTTAAAAAGCAACTATATAAATATCTATAAAACTTTATTGTTGGGGCATTGTATATGTAATATATTTTTACTCTGACAACACAAAGAAGTGGGTGGGAATAAAGTTATAATTAGTGTAAGGAAATAACACCAAATGGTAACTTAAATCTATAGGAAGTAAACAAAGACAACCAAAACTGATGAGAAGGCTAATATATAAAAAGATTCTATAAAAATATTTATGCTCTCCTTTTTTCTCTCGTCTTCTTTAAAATACATAAGATTATATAAAGCAATAATTATAACCACATATTACTGAGTTTTTAAACATATATAGACATAACTTATATAATTATAATAGCAAAAAAAGAGAATAGGGAATAGCTATATAGAAGTAAAACTTCTTTCAGTAGGAAGTTAATATAAATCTGAAGTAACTTCTAATAAATTAAGATGTATATTGTAAGCCCTAGAACAACCATAAGGAAAATAACACGAAGAATATGTAATTTTAAAAACTGTTAACCAATTTAAATGGTATACTATAAGATATCCATTTATGAGACCCAGCAATTCTACTCCTAGGTATACATACAAAAGAAGTGAAAGCAGGGACTCGAGCAGATACTTATACACCAAAGTTTATAGTAGCATTATTCATAATAACAAAAAAGATGGAGGGGTGCCTGGGTGGCTCAGTCGGTTAAACGTCTGCCTTCAGCTCAGAGCATGATCCCAGAGTCCTGGGATCAAGCCCCACATCGGGCTCCCTGCTTGGTGGGGAGCCTGCGCTTCCCTCTCCCTCTGCCTCTCTCCCCCTCTGCCTGCCGCTCCCCCTACTTGAACCACTTCCCCTCTCTCTGTCAAATAAATAAATAAAATATTAAAAAAAAGATGGCAACGACTCAAGTGTTCATCACGTGCTGAATGGATAAACAAAATGTGTTAAATCTATAAAATGGAATATTATTCACCCATAAAAAGAATGAAATATTGGTACATGCCACAACATGGATAAACCTTGAAAACATGTTAATAAGCCAAACACAAAAGGACAAATATTGTATGACTTTACTCATATGAGGAACCTAGAAAATGCCAAGTCATAGAGATAGAAAGTAGAATACAGGTTACCAGGGGTGAGAGGATTGGGGAATTATTGTTTAATAGGTACAGAATTTGTTTAGGATGAAAGCATTCTAGAAATAGACAGTGATAATGTTTATACGACACTGTGAGTATACTTAATGCCACTGAATTGTACACTTAAAAATGGTTAAAATGGTAGTAAACTTTATGTTATGTATATTTTACCATAATAAAGTAAATTATTGGTAAAAAAAAAAAAAAGAATGAAGTTCTCATACATGTTGCAACATGGATGATCCTTGAAAATATTCTCCTAAGTGAAATAAGCCAGACAAAAAAAGACAAATATTGTATGATTCCGCTCACATGAAATATCTAAGATAGGCAAATTCACAGAGATATTAAGGAGATTAGAGATTATCAGGGACCGGGGAAGGGGGAAGGAGAAATGGGGAGTTAGCATTCAAAAGTTAGAGAATTTCTTTTTTTTTTCCTAGATTTTACTTATTTATTTGACAGAGACACAGTAAGAGAGGGAACACAAGCAGGGGGAGTGAGAGAGGGAGAAGCAGGCTTCCCACTGAGCAGGGAGCCCGATGTGGGGCTCGATCCCAGGACCCTGGGACCATGCTCTGAGCTGAAGGCAGACACTTAATGACTGAGCCACCCAGGCGCCCCAAAAGTTAAGGAATTTCTATTTGAGGTGATAAAAAAAGTTTTTGAAATTGATAGCAATGATGGTCGAACAACACTGGGAATGTAATTAATCCCCCTGAATTATACACTTAAAATAATTAAAATAGCAAATTTTATGTTGTATATATTCATTACCACAACAAAAAATAAATTAATTTTGAAAAGATATTCACTTAAAGTAGTAAAGGAGGAAAAGAAAGAACAGGTAGTCATGAGACATGACATGACATAACAAAAAACAAAATGTCAGATATAAATCCAACAATTATCAACATGAAAAGGCTGAATGGATTAAACAATAAAATCAAACGGCAGAGATTTTCAGGCTGGATTTTTTAAAAAGATCCAACTGTATGCTGTTGACACGAAACACACTTTATTTTTTTCTAATATTTATTTATTAGAGAGAGAGCTCACACGCAGGGGTGGGGGGCAGAGGGGGAGGGGGAAACTCTGCAGACTCCGCACTGAGCATGGAGCCTGAGGCAGGGCACAATCTCACAACCCTGAAATCATGACCTGAGCTGACACCAAGAGTCGGATGCTTAACCAACCGCGCCACCCAGGCACCCTGACAAAAAACACACTTTAAATTCAAACATACAAAGAGGTTGAGAGTAAAGGATGGAAAAAGACATACCATGTAAACAGCAACCTAAGAGCACTAGAGTGGTTACACTAATATCAGACAAAATAGACTTTAAGATGAAAAATGTTACTAGAGATAAAGAGGGATATTTTAAAATGATAAAAGAGCAAATCCATTAGTAAGATATAACAAAAACATATATAAACCTAACAAGAGAGCCCCCAAAATACATAAACAAAAGTTGACAAAATTGAATGGAAAGATATATAACTCAACAATGACGGCAGAGGATTTCAATACCCCACTTTCTTTTTTTCTTTTTAAAGATTTTATTTCTTTATTTGACACAGAGAGAGAGATAGTGAGAGCAGGAACACAAGCAGGGGGAGTGGGAGAGGGTGACGCAGGCTTCCCGCTGAGCAGGGAGCCCGATGTGGGGCTTGATCCCAGGACCCTGGAATCATGACCTGAGCTGAAGGCAGACGTTTAACCGACTGAGCCACCCAGGCGCCCAATACCCCACTTTCAATAACAGACAGGACAACTAGGCAGAGCATCAAAAAGGATACTGAAGACTTGAACAACACTATATACCTACTAACCTAACAGACATCTATATCATACTCCACCCAATAATAGCAGACTACACCCTCTTCTCAAATGCACAGAGAACATTCTTCAGAATAGAACATATTAAAAAGCTTCAGTAAATTTAACAGAACTGAAGTTATAGAAAGTATGTTCCCCACCTACATGAAATTAAATTAGAAATCAAGAAGTTAAGTGGAAATTAAACAACACATTCCTAAATAACCAGTGAGTCAAAGAATAAATCACAAGAGAAATTAGAAAATACCTTGAGCTGAGTGAACAGGGAAATACAACATACCAAAATTTATGGGATGGAAAACAATGGTTAAGGGAAATTTTATACCTATAACAATATTAAAAGAGAAGTAAGATCTCAACCTTCCATGTTAGGAAAATGGAACAGAAAGAGCAAACTAAATCTAAAGCAAGCATGGACGGGAAAAGTCATAAAGATTACAGCGGGAATTAAATGAAATAACTGAAAAACAATAGAGAAAAACCAATAAAAGCAAAAGTTGATGCTTTGAAAAAAGCCAACAGACTGACAAACCTTTAGCTAGACTGACCAAGAAAAGGAGAGAGAAGACTCATACTAGTCAAAATCAGGAATCAAAGAGGGAACCTCATTACTGAACTTTGGAGAAAGACTATTCCTAAAAGACTGGAGATCTAGGGTCCCAACTAGGTGCCACTGTATAAATCTCTCTAAATGTACACTTCCCTATCTATACAAGATGAAATTGATCTATACCAGTCATTTTTAAACTGCAAGCAAGTGAATCACTTTTTTCAAACAAAATCTTGCATCGACATACTACTTACCAAAATTAATGCCTAACTTCTCTGAATCAAGATGGGTGTGTTAGAGAATTGTGGCTACATCTCCTTTTTCCCTTAATGGAGATTCTGAAAAGCTGTTCTGGCAGAACCAGAGAGCACCAGAGAACACAGTTTCTAAATTACTGAACTAGATCTGTAAAGAATCTTACAGCTCTAAGTGTTAGCTTTAGTAAATTATCTTGTTAAAACTGCTGTTATACAATTCATTATATTTCCACAAGATGGTGCTAATACATTCCATTTACCATTAAAATAGGTCTTGCATATGATTTTTATAGTTAATAATTTATCACAGTCTATGATTATGTAATACCCTTAACTTTTCAAAGTCCTATTATGTTCCTTATGGCATCTTTATTACAAGCCTGTGACACAGATAATACTGTACCCATTTTTCAGATAGACATTGCAGCACATTATTAGGTGAGTGACCCGAGGTCACACAATTGATTAGTAACAGATTTTCTACTGCTAGCTCTGTGATCATTCCTTAGATCACATTGCCTGACTATAAATAATATTGTCAAATTCTCAAGGTCTTGGGCTGAGAACAAAGGGAAAATAAAGGGATGAGCATTAAGTAGCATTGAAACTGATACAAATTTCCCCTGGGCTCATACAGTGAATCATTAATATTTGTGCAGAAAACATATTTATATTTCCTTTGTTATTTCCTTATTAGAAGACCTCTGGTGGGGCACATGGCTCGCTCAGTCAGTAGAGCATGCAACTCCTGATCTCAGGGTTGTAGGTTCGAGCCCCACCTGTGTGTGTGTGTGTGTAGGGATTACTTAAAAAGGTAGAATCTTCTTTAAAAAAAAAAAGACCTCTGGTGATATATATTCCTATATATAACCATAATAAAGACTAGGCAGTGATAAATAAAAATACCTCATAAATACTGTCCCTATTGTAAACATAATACCTATTTTAAACCCAACATGGAACTTACATAATCTGGTTCGCTAACTCTAAGCGCTATAAATTTAGAAAACAGTAGTATATGGGTGCCTGAGTGGCTCAGTTGGTTAAGCGACTGCCTTCGGCTCAGGTCATGATCCTGGAGTCCCAGGATCGAGTGCTGCATCGGGCTCCCTGCTCAGCAGGGAGTCTGCTTCTCCCTCTGACCCTCCCCCCTCTCATGTGCCCTCTCTCTCTCATTCTCTCTCTCTCAAATAAATAAATAAAATCTTTAAAAAAAAAAAAAAGAAAACAGTAGTATAATTTTTGCTGAATTCTCCTCTTTTCATTCAATGAGAGATACAAGAAGTTTTATAGAGGCAGGAAAGAGACACACTTCACTTGAGGATACTACGTGCAGGGTAAAAACTATTCCTAACTCACATTAGCTACCAACTGAGGCAGGTTTTAGATTAACTTTAGAGAAATTAAAAGTAGTGTTAGAAGAGGCGCTCCAAAATTATTCCTACTCTAATATACCGTCTACCCAATTATTTATTCACATCCAAAAAATCTAGCAACACTAAGTTTAGGTTGGGAAGTTTTTTAAAGAAAATATAAACTGTAATTATGGTCTCAGAAGGATGCTGAAGAAATCGTGCTTTCTTTGGATTCTGAAGGGGAAAAGGCAGCACAGAGCTCTCACACAAGGAGTTGAGAAATATTCTCAATTTAACCTACAAAGGACTCTTCAGGAATCTTTAAGCAGTCTCTGACCTGTAGGTCAAAGAAAGTAGGGTCATTTTTATTTCATTTATTAAGATCAATTAGATTATTTTTTATAGAACACCTTCAGGGTTTTATCCAATTCTCCATGATTTTGTCCAATTCAAATGTCTTCTGTCATTTTCCCAATTTATCTCACTGTCTCTAACAAGAGATCAGCAATTAGGAATTGTCCTACGTATAGTCTTTGGCTTGGTTTTGTTCCATTAATTTTCCTTATTTACAGTCCATTTTGAAAAAACTCCTCAATTCCTAAAATCCTCCAAATGCATTTCAATGATTCTCATGTCTTCCTTGTCATTTAACATATTAAAAGACCTTTTAAAAACTGTCTGTGAAAAAAATTTTAAAAAAACAAAGTAAAATGTTAGTAATGAGCATTTATGAATGTGGGATTACAAAGGACTTTTACTTAACACATTATATATTTTTGTAATATTTAAATTTTCATAATTAGCACATATAACTTCTTTTATCAGCGAAGAAATTTTAAACATTTTTACTGTATCACTTTCATTTTAACTGTTCTCCCCTAAATTTAATTTGCCACAATTACAAAATAGGTCTTCTTACAGCAAAAGGAAAAAAGTGAGCCTCCCAAGTGTGTACCAGTCAGTAGCTCCAAGTAACACAGTTGAATTAGAACTACTAGAAATAAAAGAAAAATCATCCGTGATTAAGGATATGACTAAGGTTTTGCGATTAAGGCGTTTTCCTCCCAGGGAGAAAAAAATCTGCAAAATCTCTGCAGTAAATCAATGTAACCCCAAAGCCGTTTGAGTTAGACTTACTTGTATTTGTTTGGTTTACAAGTGCTTCTTTTAGAATACTAATTTGTTACTGTGCAATTTCTGTATATCTTTTATAAAAAGCCAAATTCAGCATAATATATGTCCCAATTATTAGGACGTTAAAAGATAAAGACTAAATTTAAACGCCACCAGGGCAACTGAAATCCCCTAGACTGTGAAGAAAGAAAGTTCTATATCACTAATCTCTTCCCATCTACTTATGCTTGTCTTCTGCTAGGAGCAGACAGAAGAGCTCAATATAGCAAGAATTACAAAAGGGGAGGGGCAGCAAGTTTATTTCTTTTTTTAGTAATCTCTACACCCAATGTAGGGGTTGAACCCGTGACCCTGAGATCAAGAGTCACATGCTCTTCCAACTGAGCCAGACAGGTGCCCCCCAAAATGCGTCTTATTAAACAAAAAACCTCTTAAATATATTTCCAATACTAGCATTCTGATTTCAAAGGTCTGAGACGAGTCCTAACTAAATTTGTCATTGAATACATCGAGGCAGGTACCCTGATGCCTACAGTAAAGTAAGCTAAAGGATTCCCAATTCCATTCATAATTACAGCAGCCTTCTCTTAATCCATGGCATCTCTAATAAGGGGACGTGATCAAAAGAGTGTGGTAGAAAAAAGCAAGAACAGCAGCTGTTCATGAACTTTTCTTAGCAAAAGAAAAGGCAGGGGGAGACAAAAACTGAAAAAGGTCCTGAACTGAGTGAGTGAGATCTGTTAACAAGAACTGAGGGACAGAAAAGAGCTTTATAAACAATACCCACCACCACTCTCTTATGTTCTAGGCTTCTATTTCAACAAAATTCTAATATACTATAGCAATTTTGATATGTTATCATTTGTGTAAAACTGGAGTTTTTCCTTTTAAGACTGAACGGGTACTTTCAAACTGCATATAACCTCTACCTTAAGATATTCACTGTTTACAAAAGACTTAAGCCTGTAGAAAGTACACTCTCCATTGCCTCCTTCTGGTGTAAAATTTACAGAGACGGATGTTTAATTAGCAGCTATTCATTTCTACAGTACCACCAACTGCTCCCAATAGTCTTAATACACGGATAATTAAAGCACAAAGATAAACTGTTCCAAAGATAAGCAGTATGACAGAAAATGTGGGTGTTTGTCTTTATAATATAGTTACCTGGGAAGTCAAAGGTAATCCACGTTTGATTTCACTGTGATAAAGTTTAGAACTAAACTAGTGGACTTGCCACATTAGTGCTCATTTACAGTAAAGAGCAAACATATCACCTAGAAATAGCAGCAACAGCTACCATTTACTGACCAGTTTCTGTTTCCCAAGCAAGATATTGAACACTCTACAACACATGCATCAACATATTTAAGCTGTACAGTAATTCTAAAAAGTAGGTATCACAATATTACCAGTTTCACCCTGATGTCATAGATGACTCAAATTTTGATTGAGTTGATCTAATACTAGAAAAACTATCCACTGTGCTAAAATTCCTACTGTTAATAACATTGATAATTATTTTTGCCTCTTTTAAAACACATTAAAATGTAATTTTTCAGGGCATTTGAAAATACTTCACCAAGATATTTTTATATCCCCAAAAGAGGTAGAAAATATAATCAGGCAGAGATTAAAATCATATATAATAACTAGAGCTAGAATTTAAGTTCTTCCTGGTTTCCCTAATCTCATTCTAATGACAAGAACACAAAAGACTCAAAATATAATGGTGCTCTATAAATTTACAATATAGATTTTGATGAAAATCTGACTGTGGATCAAATGATATTCCTAAAAATATAGCCACTAAACATACAGTAAAAATCTGATATAGCCAGCTGATGATATGTATGTCAATCATCCTGTCACCATCAAATTTTTCTTCTGTAAGGTGTTCTAAAAATGATAACGACAGATGTCAACAACCCATGGTATATGTGAAAATGGCCTACATATGCCACTTTAAGCCTCAGCCTATTCTTATGACCATTTCCTAGAAAACATTCCCCCTTATTCTTGGCATAAACTTCAAGCTTACCTCCACAGTTTTAAGCTTCCAGAAGCCACCCATGGCACCAGCATGTTTTGGGGGGGGGGTATTTTTTTTTAAATTTCTTTTGTCCTCCTCATCCCTGTCTTCTTGGCATACTAGTTTTTTGATAGGTTGATGCCATAAACTTTGTACCCCCCAATACTGCCAAATCCTGTAACAAAACTCACTTATCATTCACTTTACAAAAAGATTCATTTAAACGAAACCTGTTGTAAAACCTGTGCTAAACTACTCAGCTCCTTTGATTATATATGAAATAATTCAATTTATTAAAATGCAATTTTATTTATTTTTTTTTTTAAAGATTTTATTTATTTATTTGAAAGAGAGAGAGAGAGCACATGAGAGGGGGGAGGGTCAGAGGGAGAAGCAGACTCCCTGCTGAGCAGGGAGCCCGATGCGGGACTCGATCCCGGGACTCCAGGATCATGACCCGAGCCGAAGGCAGTCGCTTAACCAACTGAGCCACCCAGGCGCCCAAAATGCAATTTTATAATAACTTCAGGTATATTCCACTTGTGTGAAACATTCTAAATTGAGTCAAGTAGAACTCATAACTTTATAAGCCTGTTCTGCTAGGCATAGTTCTTCATAGAGTTTGATCAATCTTTAGGCTCTAAAAAGTCTTTTACAGGGACGCCTGGGTGGCTCAGTCTATTAAGCGTCTCCCTTCAGCTCAGGTCATGATCCCAGGGTCCTGGGATTGAGCCCCACATCAGGCCCCTTGTTCAGCAGGGAGCCCGCCTCTCCCTGTGCTGCTCCCCCTGCTTGTGCTTTTTCTCTGGCAAATAAATTTTTAAAAATCTTAAAAAAAAGGCTTTTACATAAAAAAGTTATTTGCATAAATATTTTGTTAGGGATATATATACCTGTGATTACTATAATCTCAAAGACCATATTTGCATTTATTTCATTAATGGCAAATGTAATTTTCACAACAGTTAAACTAACCCTGAGAGTATCTCCAAATAACTAGAACTAACCCTATACTCACAATGGAGAAACATTTAGTGAATTGATTTGATATATTTTATTCCATAATCCCCTGATGTTCAAAGTACCTTATGTGACATCTCCAGAAAAATACATTTTTCACATGAATTCATTTAACTAGCAATTATTGAATATCTACTATGTGTCAGAACCTGTGCTGTGCCTAAGTGTTCAGTGAAAGACAGGGTTCTTGCATATAGTTGCTACATTTTTACATTATTCCCTTGATACTTCCAGATTCAATACAATAGTACAAATATTAGTATAATACTGATCATACAGTAAGTGCTAAATATACACTTATTGATATTAAAATAGCAGAATCATTCAATAATAACAATTTTAGCTGATCCTGATCCTACTCTTCACCCATCCACCCGTATACTCTGGGGTTGGCAGAGAGCAATATGTAACAAAGTAAAAGAAAAATTCATATTCTTTTTTTTATTTATTTATTTGTCAGAGAGAGAGCAAGCGTGCACAAGCAAGGAGAGCGGCAGGCAGAGGGAGAAGCAGGCTCCCCGCTGAGCAGGGAGCCGGATGAGGGACTCAATCCCAGGACCCTGGGATGATGACCTGAGCTGAAGGCAGACGCTTAACCAACTGAGCCACCCAGGTGTCCCAAAAAATTCATATTCTTGATGGAGATATGAAGGAGGAATGAAAGAAAAACATAGTCTTGTGTTTTATTAAGAATAGAATACATTTTCCTAGACAACATGTAAGAATAAACAACACATATTAAAGGAATAAATAAATTTAGCATATTGGCATTTGAAGTCAGAGAATGTTTAAACTGACAAAGTACCACATAGTAAGTATTTACTTAACTGTATGATGATATCCCTAAATTCACATTCACTAATTTTGTTTGTATTACCTAAGCCAGAAAGAACTTTCTTCATATTTATTCTGCTGGTGGGTTTCTACTCCGAAGTTGTAACAGAGGATGTGAAGATATCTAGTCTGCAATATTAAAAAAAAAAAAAAAGGTCAGAGTCATGATTTTTTTTAACATTAAAAAATCTGTAACAGTTCAAGAGTCTTTAAGACATAAAGTATTCTGTACATCAAAATAACCCACTATTCCTTATTAAAATCTCCCAAATTATCTAAAGAGGAGCTACAAAATATTCAGTTTGGGATAATAGTTAAATATGGAAAAGTAATACATTACTGTTAGAACTTGAAAGGTACTTTGTAACAGGAAATGGGAAACCTAACCATTGCCCAGCAAAAGGACAACCTCCTTTGTAGGTTGCCAGATCCAGTAAGAGGCATTAGATCAGTGAGTATAGTCAAAGAAAAACATCACCATAAAAGGGGATTTTTTTTTCAAACTCAAGACAACTTTAAAAAATTCTAAAGTTCTAAAAAGTGTCCAATACACTGTCTAGTCATAGGACATATTTAGGATAGTTTAATGAACCCTCTTTAACAACAAAAATTTTCTTTACATATATTACCACTGAGATAAAAGTAGGAACAAGTATGTGAATGGTGCCATAGGAAAATACTTTTTATGGATTATCAGCATCTCAGTCCCTGCATCAATGCCATATCTTACATAATTGTCACCTGTCAAAATACTGGGAAATGGCTTAAGAGAAAAATTTTAAAATTCTAATAACTTATCCAAATATCCCTTCAGTATTTACAGACACCATCTATCCAGAATCTGATTATACCCATATAATGGAGTCCTTTATAAGTTTTACCTGAGTAAGACTACAGAAGCAGATCTTCAATTAAGAATCCAAGATCTGAGGCAAGTTATTCATAAGTAATGTGTAAAGACCTGTCTTCCTTCAAAAAACAGTTTCCTTTTGAATTACAGTACATTCAGAAAGAAATTCAATATGCATGCCTGAGCACTTCAGACCTACTGTATATTTGAATCTAAAATAAAGAATAGTCTTGGTAATGTGGGTCTGGCAAGAATCCAGAAGTATTTAAATGCATTCTTGACATTTCAGCAGAAAAAGCTTAACTCATTACATGCCCCAGATCCCATAGGTTCACACAGGGCCACACCAATTATACAGCTATACTGTAATAATGCAGCTCACATCCACTCGCTGCAGAGAGGCCTGTAACTAACTTGCACAGAAGAAAATGGAAAATAAAACTTTCGACTAACATCTAAGTGTATTAAGTCTTTATTCAGTTTCCCCAGGATTTGTCTTTGCCCTCACAAAATCTTCAAGTGTACTTACATTAAATGCTACTTCCTAGAGGGAAAAAAGAATGCAAAATAATAACAAACTTACAACAACAAAGCTATAAAATACTAAAGTATCTTTTAAGAGAACCACAGCGTATTTTCAATGTAATGACAAAAAAAAATCTTTTAACTACCAATACTGTTCCATGCACACAATCATTTATACATTCAATAATAAATATTTACTAAGCATCTCCTATCTATCAGGCACTATTTTAGTCGTTACAGATAACTCAGTGAACAAAACAGAGAAAAATCCCTGCCCTCATGACACATTTCTAACAGGGTATAAAGTACTAAGATTCATAAAAATATCTCTTTAAAAATATCTTCCCAGGGCACCTGGGTGGTTCAGTTGGTTAAGCTTCTGCCTTCAGCTCAGGTCATGACCCTGGGGTACTGGGATTGAGTTGGGCTCCCTGCTCAGTGGAGAGCCTGTTTCTCCCTCTCCCTCTGCCCCTCCCCCCTCCTTGTGCTCTCTCCCGATCTCTCTCTCGCTTGATCTCAAATAAATAAAATCTTAACAAAAACAAAAAATAAAAAATAAAAATATCTTCCCAGCCTTCCATGGGGTGCTAACCTCTCATTTTGCAAGCAATACACAATGGCAAAAAACAATACAAAGAAGGTAGATCTGTAAGTCTGTTGTTATACTGGTCATACAGAAAGGGACTTATGGAAGCTCCAGAACCTATGGAATCTCTAGAACCTCCATCCACTGCTAAATCTACCAGCCCAGAAAGACAGCTCCAACTGAATACTCACTTTACAATGCCAACATGAGATTATATGGATGATTTTTAAAACTCAGATATTGCTGCTAAAAATGAGTTTCATCACTAACTTTCAAGTTCAATCGGAGGCCTTGTATTTTTAATTAACTAGATAAGGTCATCTCTCCTGCAAATTACTTTGTATATTAGGATTTTAAAACTCAGAAAAAACAAACCTTGTATTATTTTTCCAGTCCCAAGTTCTGAACTATTTTTCTTTCTGCTTTTGTTGTCTTTTACACATTTATAGATCATATATTTTTACATTTTGTTCAATTTTAACAGTGTAGCAAGAATTGAATGATAATTGCCTGGCTTTCTTCCTTGATGGCTTTAAGACATTTACCTTCCAAGCCCTCCCTGACTCAGCTTTCTTTAATCCTCGGATATCTCAATAATAATCAACTATAGGTCATTAGTTATTTCTCTTGGTGCCCTAAGACACAATTTTCCAAACACTTTATTTCTCTGTCTCTGAACAGCATTACCTTCTGCCTTCATGTTAACACCTTACAGTAATTTCTAATCCAGTTTTGGCATACAGAAAGGATGTCTCAGAAAAAAAGAGAGTTGGTTTATTTAATTCATTAATTCCTTTTAAGTAAATAACATTATGCTAGCTCTTCTCTAGCCTTTATCCGATCATTTCCTCTCATTATAAGATTTCCTGCTCTAGATTTTCAGGGCCCCTACCTAAACCTTAAGCCCATCAAAAACACACTAAATGGGAGGTGGGGGAATGGGTTAGCCAGGTGATGGGTATTAAGGAGGGCCCGTACTGCATGGAGCACTGGGTGTTATACGCAAACAATGAATCATGGAACACTACATCAAAAACTAATGATGTATGGTGACTAACATAACATAATAAAATTAATAATAAAAAAAACACACTAAATAATTGCACTGACCTTTAAAATAAAAATCATGAGTGTCCTAACAATATAGTTCTATCAACCACCTTCCACATAAAATATAAACTCTTAACTCTGGACTTAAATGTTGTTTACTAGTAGCCCCATCCTGACAAAGGCATAATTACTCTTCTGTTATATATCCTAGATCTTTTAATTCAGCCCTTTCCATTCTCTCTACATGTGTTTTTCCCTTTATCAGCACTAACACTGTGCAAGATACCAAAAGTTTTCTTTTCCTAAACACCACCTAAGAATCTCCTTTCATATATTTCAATATACTACTCACTGTCCATTTACTCTCCAAAGCATATTAAAGAAAGGTTTCTGTCTTTTAGTAATTTACAATGTGAAATAGATAGCAAAAGAACCAGAGCCAAAAGAGAGAAATGGTAAAAACATAAAAATTCAAACAATCCAAGAGACTTTACAGAAAAAATTTTTTAAATTAGTAAGAGTTCAGAGAAGTTGCTGGATATCAAACATTTTAAGCCATGCATTCTTATACATTAGTGACAATTTAAAAACATGATCTTTAAGATATCGCTTATGATAGCGATTGAATATGAAATGTTTTTATACAGAAAATTACAAAACTATGTTGAAACACATTAAAGAAAATTATATAAATTAGGATTTATCACATTCATGGATAGGAAGACTCAGTATTATGTAGATAGTGATGTTCTCCAAATTAATCTAGAAGTCCAATGCTATTTCAATCAACATCGCAAGAGCTTTTTTTTAGAGAATCATTTTTTTTTAAGATTTATATTTATTTATTTATTTGACACACAGAGAGAGAGAGTGAGAGAGAGAGCACAAGCAGGGGGAGCGGCAGGCAGGCAGAGGCAGAGGGAGAAGCAGGCTTCCCGCTGAGCAGGGGGCCCGATGCGGGGCTCGATCCGAGGACCCCGGGATCATGACCTGAGCCAAAGGCAAATGCTTAACGACTGAGCCACCCAGGCACCCCCCAATAGCTTTTCACCAAACTATCTCTAAAATGAATATGGAAGGGCAAAGTCCCAGAAAATCTAAGACAACAGTGAAGAAGAACAAAGTAGGTCCTGTCCTATCAAGACTATACTAGGTTTAGGGGTGCCTGGCTGGCTCAGTCAGTGGAGCATGTGACTCTTGATCTCGGAGTTGTGAGTTTGAGCCCCACACTGGGTGCAGAGATTACTTAAAAACAAAACCATAAAAAAAAAAAAAAAAAAGACTAGGGGTACCTGGGTGATTCAGTCAGTCAAGTGTCCGACTCTTGGTTTCAGCACAGGTCATGATCTCAGGGTCAAGAGATGAAGCCCTGTGTCAGGCTCCAGGCTCAGTGGGGAGTCTGCTTGAGATTCTCTCCCTCTGCCCCTACCCCAAGCTTGTGTGCTCTCTCTCTGTCTCTCCCTCAAATAAATAAATAAATAAATCTTTAAAAAAGAAGACTATACTAGGTTTAATAATGTCCTCCCAAAATTCATGTTTACCTGGAACCAGTGAATGTTACCTTACTTGGAAACAGGGTCTTTGCAATGTAATCAAGATAAGGTAAAACTGGATTGGGGTGAACCCTAAAAGGACTGGTGGCCTTATAAGAACAGCACTCTAAAATATAGACAAATCAAAATGTAATTCTAAAAATCCCACAGGATTCACCTAAACCAAAGGAAGGTGGAAAAAAGTAAAACAGATAAGCAAAACACAGAAAAAAACAAAAGAAAACAAACCAAAAAAAAAAGAGAGCATCAAGATCCTATTAAAGACATCAGATTGAGTACACACGATTACCTCTGCTCTCTTGAAACCCCAATAAAACTGTTGTAAAAAGCACATATCAAAATTTACCATCTTAACCATTTTATTTTCTTTCTTAAGATTTTATTTATTTATTTGACAGAGACACAGCAAGAGAGGGAACACAAGCAGGGGGAGTGGGAGAGGGAGAAGCAGGCTTCCCGCGGAGCAGGGAGCCCGATGCGGGGCCCGATCCCAGGACCCCGGGATCATGACCTGAGCTGAAGGCAGACGCCTAACGACTGAGCCACCCAGGCGCCCCTACCATCTAACCATTTTAAATGTACAATTTAATAGTGTTAACTATATTCATATAGTTGTGCAGAAGATTTATAGACTTTTTCATCTTACAAAATTGAAACTATACCCACTAAGCAATTCCCCATTTCCAACCCTTCCCCCAACCCTGTCAAGCACCATGCTACTTTCTGTTTCTATAAGTTTGACTACTTTAGATACCTCATATAAGTGGAATCATACAGTATTTGGATTCTTATGACTGGCTTATTTCTCTTAGCATAGTGTCATCCTCAAGGATCATCCTTGCTATAGCATTTAACAAAATGTTTTCTTTTCTTTTTTTTTAAGATTTTATTTATTTATTTGACAGAGAGAGACACAGCGAGAGAGGGAACACAAGCAGGGGGAGTGGGAGAGGGAGAAGCAGGCTTCCTGTGGAGCAGGGAACCCGACGTGGGGCTCGATCCCAGGACCCTGGGATCATGACCTGAGCTAAAGGCAGACGCTTAACGACTGAGCCACCCAAGCGCCCCTCTTTTCTTTTTTTAAATAAAGATTTTATTTGTTTATTTGAGAGAGAGAGAGACAGAGACAGCGACACAGAGCATGAGTGGTGAGGAGAGGGAGAAGCAGGCTCCCCACCAAGCAAGAAGCCTGACGCGGGGCTCGATCCCAGGACCTCGGGATCATGACCCGATCCAAAGGCAGCACTTAACTAAGCCACCCACGTGCCCCCAAAATGTTTTCTTTTTAAGGCTGAATAATATTAAAAAATCCATTCATCTGTTTATGGACATTTGAGTTCCACCTCTTAACTACTGTGAATAATGCTGCAATACACATGGGTGTGGCAATTACCTGTTCAAGAACCTTTCAGAAATTGAAGAGGACACAAGGAAATGGGAAAAATTCCATGCTCATGGATTAGAAGAACAAACATTAACAATGTTTATACTACCTAAAGTAATCTACACATTTAATGCAGTCCCTATCAAAATACCACCAGCATTTTTCACAGAGCTAGAACAAACAATCCTAAAAGTTGTATGGAACAACAAAAAACCCTGAATAGCCAAAGCAATCCTGAAAAAGAAAAGCAAAGCTGGAGGCATCAAAATTCTAGACATCAAGCTATATTACAAACTGTGATCATCAAGACAGTATGGTACTGCCACAAAAACAGACACACAGATCAATGGAACAGAACGGAAAACCCAGAAATGGAGCCACAACTATATGGTCAACTAATCCTCAGCAAAGCAGGGAAGAATTATCTCCAATGGAAAAAAGTCTGTTCAACAAATGGTGCTGTGAAAACTGGAGAGTAACATGTAGAAGAGTGAAACCGGACCACTTTCTTACACCATACACAAAAATAAATTCAAAATGGATGAAAGACCTAAACGTGAGACAGGAAACCATCAAAATCCTAGAGGAGAACACAGGCAGCAACCTCTTTGATATCGGCCATAGCAACTTCTTACTAGACACATCTCCAGAGGCAAGAGAAATGAAAGCCAAAATGAACTATTGAGACTTTATCAAGATAAAAAGCTTCTGCACAGCAAAGCAAAGGAAACAATCAACAAAACTAAAAAACAACCTACAGAAAGGGAGAAGGTATTTGCAAATGACCTATCTGATAAAGGATTAGTATCCAAAATCTATAAAGAACTTAATCAAACTTGGGGTGCCTGAGTGGTGCAGTCAGTTAAGTGTCCAACTCTTTATTTCAGCTTAGGTCATGATCTCAGGGTCCTGGGATCGATCCCCGTGTGGGCTCCGTGCTCAGTGGGGAGTCTGCTTGAGATTCACTCTCTTCCTCTCCCTCTGCACCTCCCCACTGCACTCTCTCCCTCCCTCTCTCTGAAATATTAAATTAATAAAAATAATTAATTAATCTTTTAAAAAAAGAAACAAAACAAATGAACATAGGGGAAGGGAAAACAAAAAGAGAGGAAGCCAAACTATAAGAGACTCTTAACTATAGAGAAGAAACTGAGGGTTGCTAGTGGGTGGGTGAGGGGCTAAATGGGTGATGGGTATTAAGGAGGGCACTTATTATGATGAGCACTGGGTGTTATATGTACATGATGAATCACTAAGTTCTATTCCTGAAGCCAATATTACACTATATGTTAACCAACTAGAATTTAAATAAAAACTTCTTAAAAACTTTTAAAAAACTGGAAATTAACAAGCATTAGTGAGGATGGATGTAAAAAAATTGGAACTCTTGTACATTGCTGATGGGACTGTAAAATGGTACAGCCAATGTGGAAAACAGACGCTTCATCAAAAAGTTGAACATAGGGATGCCTGGGCGGCTCAGTCGACTAAGCGTCTGCCTTTGGCTCAGGTAATGATCCCAAGGTCCTGGGATCGAGTCCTGCACTGGGATCCTTGCTCAGTGGGGAGCCTGCTTCTCCCTCTGCCTGCTGACCCCCTGCTTGTGCTCACTCTCTCTCTGGTAAATAAATAAATAAAATCTTTTTTTAAAAAAAGTTGAACACAGAGGGGCGCCTAGATGGCACAGTCCGTTAAGCATCTGACTCTTGGTTTCGGCTCAGGTCGTAACCTCAGGGTCATGAGATCAAGCCTCACATCGGGCTCCACGCTCAGCATGGAGTCTTCTTAAGACTCTCTCTCTCCCTCCCTCCCACTCCCCTGTGAGCTTCTGTCTCTCTCTCTCTCAAAATAAATTTTAAAGATCTTTTTTTAAAAAGTTGAACACAGAATTACCATATGACCCAGCAATTCCAGTCCTAGATATATATCCAAAAGAACTGAAAACAGGTGTTTAAATACTTGTACTCAAATGTTTAGAACAACACTATTTATAGTAGTCTAAAAGTAGAAACAACCCCAAAGGTCCATCAACCAATGAATGGATAAAGAAATTGTGGTATATCAATATAGTGGAATGCATTCAGCCACAAAAATGTAAGTCCACAGATACAGAAAAGTAGACTGGTGCTGCCAGTATCCAGGGAGAGGGGACAGTAGGGAGTGACTGCTTAATGGTTACAGGGTGATGAAAATGTTTTGGAACTAAACAGAAGTAATGGCTGCATAATATTTTGAATGTACTAAACGAACTTGTTCACTTTAAAATGGTTAATTTTATACCATGTGAATCTCACTTCAACAAAAAAAGTTTTTTAAAAAGTTTAAAAAATCAACAAACCTTAAGAGACTCTTAATCATAGGAAACAAACTGAGGGTTGCTGGAGGGGAAGGGGATAGGGTAACTGGGTGATGGGCATTAAGGAGGGCACATTATGTAATGAGCACTGGGTGTGATATAAGACTGATGAATCACTGACCTCTACCTCTGAAACCAACAACACATTATATGTTAATTAATTGAATTTAAATTTAAAAAAATAAAATAAGAAAAAATAACACCCAATAAAAAATTTTTTTTAAGTTTAAAAAAATCACACATGCATGAATGTTTATAGCGTCATTATTCATAATAGCTGAGGCTATAACCCAAATGTCCATCAGCAGATGAATGGATAAATAAAATGTGGTTTACACATGCCATGGAATATTGTAATAGGTAACTCCATAGCGAAAGAAAACAGATTAATGATTTCCAAGGGGCTGGGAAGAAGGGGTAATAAAGAGCAACTACTTAATGGTATGGGGTTTCCTTTGAGGATGATGACAATGTTTTGGAACTAGACAGAGGTGATGGTTGCACAGCACTGTGAATATACTAAGTGACACTGAACTGTAAACTTTAAAATGGTTAATTTTATGTTATAGGAATCTTACTTTAATAAAAATAAATATATTGGAGAAAAAAACTAAAAAGAATGCATCATGTTTCTTAATAGTAACATCAGAAACTAGAAGACAATGTAATGGAATCTTTAAAATGATTTCTAACCCATAAGTCCACATCCAGTCAAACTATAAATTAAGTGTGATGGTAGAATAAAATGTTTACACATGCAAAGTCTTTAAATAAATTTATATCCCAGGGGCGTCTGGGTGGCGCAATCAGTTAAGCATCCAACTCTTGGTTTTGGCTCAGGTCATGATCTCAGGGTCCTGAGATTGAGCCCCACGTCGGGCTCAGCACTCAGCACAGAGTCTACTTGGGATTCTCTCTCCCTCTCCCTCTGCCCCTCCTGCTCATGCTCTCGTTCTGTCTCTCTACAATAAATAAATAAATCTTTAAATAAATAAATTTTTAGTGGTTGGCTCCATAGCTCAGGGGTTAGAGCACTGGTCTTGTAAATAAATTTTTAAATAAATAAATAAATAAATCTATATCCCAAGCAACTATTCTCAGGAAGATACTGCAGGATATGCCCTACAAAAATGACAGAGTAAAACCACAAAAAGAAAGACACAGAAATCAAGAAATAGGGATCCAAACTAAGAGAGAGCTGAAGGGAATTCCCATGTCACCAGAGGAAGAGTATCTCAAACAACAACTGTGTAACATGCTTAGAGAGCAACCTGCCCAGATTAGAGCAGATCAGAAACTATAGAAGAGATTTCCTTGAGCAAATGAAACTGATAAAATAACTAAAATATTTTAACATATTGAAAAGTCTACATAATTAGGGGAGAAACAATATTGGGGAAGAGACCACAATAAGTACATATAATACTAACCGATCAGGAAAACCAATACAACTATTAACTCCAGGGAAAACAAAATGTTATGCAGGAAAGAAAAAAATAATCATAGTACCCTATATGGTTCAACTACAAATAGCATTTACATAAACATAGCAGTGTAAACACTGAATATTAATCTAATCAAAATTATGGCATAACTATATAGAGATGATGGAGTGAGAGTGGAAGTAGGCATATGAGTGGTGGGGGAAGGGGAGGCCAAAAAGGATTTAAATTCATGTTTTAAAGTGGGAAGTCAACAGATGATACCTAAATCAAAAAAAAACAAGAAGTAGTAAAAAAAAAAAAAAAATCAAGAAGTAGTAGTAGTAAAAAAACACTACTCAGAGATGGGAAGGTAAATACCAAAAGAACCAACTAAAATAACTGAAAGTAACAGTTCTGCAAGATTAAAAAATGGGGTGGGAGAGACTGATGATTTGATTTGATTTTTTGGGGGGGGACTGATGATTTTATAACAAGAATTGTAGAACTATTTTTCTCATTAAACCATTATCATATATACAGTGATAAAAAATAAAAGTTACATATAAAAAGTCAGAATAAAAAGTAAACCATACACATTTAAAAATAACCATAATTGAGGTGCCTGGGTGGCACAGTCGGTTGAGCGTCTGACTGTTGTTCAGCTCTGGTCGTGGTCTCAGGGTTGTGGGATCGAACCCCATGCAGCATGGGGCTATGCTCTAAGCAAAGAGTCTGCTTCAGACTCTTTTCTGCCTCTCCCCTGCGCTGTCTCTCTCTCCCTCTCTCTAAAATGAGTAAATAAATCTTTAAAAAAATAACAATAACAGTAACAGCCTGAACTAAAAATAAATACTGCTGTTTGTTAAAAGGATTAGTGTTCTAATGGATATATAAAGAGCCTTACTACAGCCAGGCTTTCCATATGCTGTAGGTATTTATTTAAAAAATATAAAATTCAGTTAAAATTTAGTGGAACATGCCATTACAAAGATTCCAATGAGTCATTTTTTTTTTCAAAGATTTTATTTATTTATTTATGAGAGATAGAGAGAGAGAGAGGCAGAGGGAGAAGCAGGCTCCCCGCGGAGCAGGGAGTCCGATGCGGGACTCGATCCCAGGACCCTGGGATCATGACTGGAGCTGAAGGCAGACACTTAACCGACTGAGCCACCCAGGCGTCCCTCCAATGAGTCATTTTTAAGGCTCAAATGATTTTGAGTTTGGAATGAAAGTTGATACCCTTAAGAGATTTATGCTCTCCCAGATACACAAAGCAGTGTGTGGAAAGGGTCAGAGAAAGCAATTATATCCTAACTAACCCATAACAGGCAGAAAACTGAATTTTACTTCCAGAGGCATAATTCATTTGTGTGCCATGAGATTAGATTTTTACTACAGAGAGATATGTACAAATTCTTAAATATGTAAAATCATGTTTCAATTATTTGGCTACAAAATGGTTAACTTTAAATAGACAAAAGAGAATAAAATCATGGTAATAAGTCTAGGCAGCCTACACTTCATTTAGAAACTTTGCGCCCCTAACAAAGCAGCAATGAAATCTAACTGAATCTTGAACTAATTACTGCAAAGGATTTGAGAGACCAACTGGCCATTTTCCTTGTGTAAATGAAAAGTTTCACAATGAAATAAAAATTCTATACTAAAAATAAATTCTAGAGCAATCTAAAAATAAACGATAAAAGAAAGCTGAACACATGAATCAACTAATGAAAATAAAATTCCAATTAAAGTTTCAAACTTTGAGGAGAAACAGGTAAAAGAATTAAGTAAGCAATCTGCTAAAAGAAAGCTTTGCTATAAAAAATATACATACACACACACTCTGGGCTATTGCCCAGGGCTTCTCTAAATCAAGCACTAGGAATTTTTATATTGAAGGAACATTTGAGACCATGCTGTCATACACTCGTTTTACAGTTGTGGACACTGATTTTCAGAGCAGTAAATATCTCACCACTAGCCACACCCATTAAGTAGCTCTTTCCTACAATGCTGTACACATAGATCACAAACCTTGTTTTGAGTAATTACAAGAGTCTCAAATATCAAAAAGACAGTCTCTATGTTCTACTTACCAAGGTAGCTAAGTATATGCAAAATTTTTTTAAATAAATGCTCAAATTGGAAGAATTTTCTAACTCTCACTAAACAAAGTTCAATTAAACAAAATACCACTATGTCCCAATTATTACCATTAATTGATTTTTCACTATGCACCTATAAAAAAGTTGGACACTAAACTAGTTATTTCCAACCATTTCTTTATTTGATTTCACAACACCTCCATCAAGCCCCTGGAACTGTTGTGTGACATACATTTACTTTAAAATAGAAGCTAATTAAGTTTTGGGATGCCTGAGTGGCTCAGTCGGTTAAGCATCTGCCTTCGGCTCAGGTCGTGATCCCAGGGTCCTGGGATCGAGTCCCGCATCGGGCTCCTTGCTCAGCGAGGAGCCTGCTTCTCCCTCTGTCTGCCACTCCCGCTGCTTGTGCTTTTTCTCTCTCTCTCTAATAAATAAATAAAATCTTAAAAAAAAAGAAGCTAATTAAGTTCAACTTTCTTCAGAGTAGGTTTTTGGTTGTTTTTTTTTTTTTAGAGCTTCATAAAATCCTCTTCCAAGGGCTAGGGACATCCTGATGTCAAGTCAGCTATTCCTGGTACCCAGTTTTTGTGTGCTTTCTCTTCTCTGTAACAATAGCCACTCGAATTACAGGATTTTCAGAATTTATTTTTATAGTTCTATAATTTTCCAGAGGGAGAAAGACTCTGGGACTGAGTGGTTTCCCTGATAAGATTCCATGCAATCAGCTAGTACAAGAATGTATTGTTCATCCACCCATTGGACAAGTATGGAGACTCAGAGCCTAAGAAGGGTAAGAAAGCCCCTACGGGGAGTAATGGCCAGGCATAGGGTGTTGGAGCAGGTTAAGGGGAGTGAGCACCCATGCACGGAGGCCCAGAAGGAAGAGCTAGAGCATGAGCAGGTAGAGGAGGGCATCCTCAGAGTGGAGAGGGTGGCAGAGGAGTTGGGAAATTGGTTACATACAGGGGATACTAATTAAATAAGCAAATATATTAAAGATAATAGAAGCTAGGTTTCTCATTACTGGAGAAGAAAATTAGAAATATGGAAAGGGAGAACATTAGGATGAACACTTTGGCATTACACTGAAATTGAATGTATCATGGCTTTCAGTAGATTAAATAGATAGATAAATAGCTATACTGAGATGCTACATATAAACATGGATGGAAATGTGTGTGTACATATATATGTATATAGATATATATATATAACATACATATATATGTTATATATAAATATCTATGTATCTATATATACAAATGTGTGAAGAAATACACACACACACATTCTGTTCACTGAGACAGTATGACAGCAGTGACACCCCCAAAAGCAATAAGCACACGTACTGTCCAGATCTTGGCTTCTAAATAACATTTTCCATCAAAAGGAACCAAAGCAACTGAGAGAAATAGCTAATTCCATGGCTTAAGTGAAGAGTACAGGATGAGCCTAGAACATTTTATAGGGACAGAAAGGAAAGAAGTACTCACAGGTGATGGCAATATGTCAAAAAAGGCATAGAAGTCAATTTATAGGGGCTTCTAATGGCAAAATCTGGGAAAAGGTGAACATCAAAATAAACTGAGTTTAGCTCTGGATAAGACAGAATAAGTACATGCCACCCTTTCTCTCCCACTTAATGTAACTATAAAACCTGGACCAACTGCGTGAAACTATTTGAGGTCTCTGAAAAGAAAACAGAAGACAGATTGGGGAAGAATACCAGAATTCAAAGTAACACCAAGATGTTGGTGAGTTTACCATTCTTTTCCCCTGGTACACCACGGCCTAAATGAATGCAGCCAGAAACTAAGCATAAGTACCATGGTGCACACTGAGAAAGTATCTCTAGTTCTGGTTTCAGTTACTCAGTGCAGAAATCCTGTTTTGGTTTTTATTTTCTCCTTCCTCCATTCTCTTGTATTATGCTAAGTGAAATAAGTCAGATGGAGAAAGACAAAGGAGATCAATTGTATGGTGATGGATGGTATAACTAGACTTGTGGTAGTCACTTTGTACTATATACAGATGTCAAAGTGTAAGGCTGTATACCTGAAATTTATATAAATACATACATAAAATTTTGGTAAATGTTAACAAACAGCTAGTATATGATGCAGCCTTTTCATTCCTAGAATACCCAGGAGAAATAAAAACACATGTCCACAAAAAAATTTATACATGAATGTTTAAAGCAGTTCCGTTTATATTAGATTAAAAAAAAACAGCTAAAAACTAGAAATAATCTGAATATCTCATCTACAGGGGAATAAACAAATAGTGATCTATCCATATAATGGAATTTTACTCTGCAATAAAAACAAACTACTAGGGAGACAGTCTTTCATATACTAGTCTGCTCTCTTCCCAGTGTTGGCCTCACTGAAATAAATTCCCTTCTTGTTTCACCACCAAACAAATAAACAAAAACTACTGACATGAACAAACACATGGATGAATCTCAAAATCACTATACTAAGTAAAAGAAGACAAATCATGATTCCATTTATATAAAAATACAAAAGACTGCAAACTACTCTATAAAGACAGAAAACCAATCAGTGGTTGCCTGGGTAAAAAGGTGGGAGGAGGGGAGGAGGAATGGGAGACAAAAGAAAACTTTTGGGGGTTACAGAAAGGTTCATAATCTTGATTGTGATGATGGTTTCATGTGTGTATACATATGCCAAAACTCATCAAACTATAAAATTTAAATGTATATGATTTACCATATCTCAATAAAGCTGTTTTGAAAATGCCAATTTCATGAAAGATGATGGCAGATTAAAAGATACAAAAGAGATGGAACAACCAAATGCAAGCATAATCCTGAACTGGATCCTGGACTGGTTGGGGACGGGGGAGAACAAATGCTATAAAGTACACTATTTGGGCAGTTAACAAAATTAGAATATGAGTTATAGATTAAAGTACTTATGAATGTTACATTTATTGAATTTGATCATTGTTCTGTGTTTATAAAGGAGAGAATATTCTATTCTTAAGCAATATACACTGGGGTCGCCTGGCTGGCTCAGTTGGTAGATTATGTGACATGGCCCCATGTTGGGGATAGAGTTTACTTAAAAAAAAAAAAGAAATATACATTGCAGTATTAAGCAGTAAAGGTACACGATGTATGCAGTCTTCTCTCAAAAAAGAAAATAACAATATATCAAAAATTATAGAAAAACACATGAAAATTTCAATTGATTTAAAAGAAGTATTTCACAAATTCCCAACCTCTCACAATGAAAACACTCAAACGAGGAACAGAAAGGAGCCTCCTCAACATGATAAAAGCTGTGTAATGAAAAACCCACAGTTAACATCATACTCAATGGTCAAAGACCAATAGCTTTTCCTCTAAGATCAAGAACAAGACAAGGATGCCAGCTTTCATCACTCCTATTCAAAACAGTATTGGAAGTTCTAGTTAGAGCAATTAAAAAAGAAAAAAAAAAAAGGCATCCCGATTAGACATGAAGAAGTAAAACTATCTCTATTCACAGATGACATGATCTTACACACAGAACATACTAAAGAATCTTAAAAAAAAAAAAAAGCCCTTTTATGGGTATTAAGTGAATTCAGGAAAGTTGAAGGTTACAAAATCAACACACAAAAATCAGTTATATTTCTATACACTAGAAATGAGCAATCAATTAAAGAATTTTTTTAAAGACTTTATTTATTTATTTGACAGAGAGAGAGAGACAGCAAGAGAGGGAACACAAGCAGGGGGAGTGGGAGAGGGAGAAGCAGGCCTCCTGCTCAGCAGGGAGCCCAACGCGGGGCTCCAATCCCAGGACCCTGGGATCATGACCTGAGCCGAAGGCAGACGCTTAATGACTGAGCCACCCAGGCGCCCCTCAATTAAGAAAATTAAGAAAATAATTCCATTTATATCATCATCAAAAAGAATAAAATATTTAGGAATAAATTTAACCAAAGAGGTACAGAACTGTACACTGAAAACTATAAAACATTACTGAAATAAACTAAGGAAGACTTAAATAAATGGCAAGACATCCCATGTTCATGGGTTGGTGTTAGAAGGTGTCCTCCAAACTGAGAAGCCACTTTGAGACTGAAAAATGAAGTAGGCAACTCCATACAGTTTACACAGTTTTATTTAGGGTAACTGACAAGGAGGATTGGGCAGATAATGATAAGGGCAGCTGCAGCTATTTTCCACAAAGTCTAGACCTTAGTCTACAGATTTTATTGAGCAAGGGGACATGAGGGAGGGCACTGTAGTGAGATCAAAGGGTATGTATGCACTTCAAAGGGTTTGCGTGCACCTGAGAGCTAACATTTAATAGACCTCATGATTTTATGTGTGCATCAAGATGGGGAAGACTATACTATCTCTAACACACTCATGAGAGGCTAAAACAAGCCTCCCCACATTCCAGCTTTGGTGGGCATTTCTAAAGTGTGTATATTAATCTCCAAGGGGCCCAAAACATGTAGCCCCAGGAGAACTCATTGAACGGACATGAACAAGATGGAGAGCCAAAGATGGGAGTATTGTCAGCACACCTACAATTGGAAAACTTAGTATCATAAGATGACAATGCTATCCAAATAGACCCATAGATTCAGTGTAATCCCTATCAAAATCCCAATCACCATTTTTGAAGAAATGGGAAAACCTATGCTAAAATTCATATTAAATCTCAAGGGACCCAGAAGACCCAAAACAATCTTGAAATAGAAGAACAGAGTTGGAGGTCTCACACTTCCCTACTTCAAATGTATAGCAGAACAAAACAATAATCAGAATAGTGTGGTACTGGCATACAAATAGACATAGAGACCAATAGAACAAAACTAAGAGCACAGAAATAAAGTCTGAAATCTATGGTCAATTGGTTTTTGACAAGGGTGCGAAGACCATTCAATGGGGAAAGAATAATCTCTTCAAATGGTATTAGAATAAATGGATATCCACAAGCAAAATAATGAACTTGGACCCTTACTTCACACAATACACAAAAATTAAAATGGATCAAAATCCTGAATTTAAGAGCTAAAGCTGTAAAACTCTCAAAGGAACACAAAAACCTTCATGACCTTGGATTTGGCAAGTTTCTTAAATGACACCAAAAGCATAGGCAACAAAAGAAAAAAATAGATAAACTGGACTTAATCAAAATTAAAAACTTTTGTGCATCAAAGGACACTATCAAGAGTGTGAAAATACAACCCTCAGAATGGGCAAAAATATTTGCAAATCATACAAGTCTTTAATATCCAGACCATATAAAGAATTCTTAAAACTCAACAACCAAAAGATAACCCAATTTAAAAATAGGCAAAGAGGGCGCCTGGATGGCTCAGTTGGTTAAGCGACTACCTTCGGCTCAGGTCATGATCCCGGAGTCCCTGAATCGAGTCCCACATCGGGCTCCCTGCTCAGCAGGGAGTCTGCTTCTCCCTCTGACCCTCTCTCCTCTCATGCTCTCTCTCACTCTCTCTCTCTCAAATAAATAAATAAAATATTTTTAAAAAAATAAAAAAAAAAAGATAGGCAAAGAAAAAAATAGGCAAAGGAATTTAATAGACATTTCTCCAAAGAAGATATACAAATGCCCAATAAGCACATGAAAAGATGTTCAAAGGAAATGCAAATCAAAAGCATAATGAGAGACCACTGCACACCAACTAGGATGGCTATAATAATTTTTAAAACTGGAAAATAAGAGTTGGTGAGGATATGGAAAAACTGGAACCCTCATACATTGCTGGCAGGAATGTAAAATGGTGCAGCTGCTACGGAAAACAGTTTGGTGGTTCTTCAAAGAGTTAAACACAGAATTACCATATGACCCACCAATTCCAATACTAGATATTTATCCAAGAGAATTAAAAACAAGGGTTCAAGGGGCACCTGGGTGGCTCAGTTGGTTAAGCATTTGACTCTTGATTTTGGTTCAGGTCATGATCTCAGGGTCGTGAGATCGAGCCCCACGTTGGGCTCAGCGCTCAGCAGGAGTCTGCTTCTCTCCCTTTCCCTCTGCCCCTCTCTATGCTCACGCTCTCTAAAATAAATAAATCTTTAAAAAAAACAAGGGTTCAAAAAAATAATAAAAACAGGGATTCAAACATATTTATGCATCAATGTTCATAAAAGCATTATTTGCAATAGCCAAAAGGTGGAAACAACCCAAGTATCCATCAATTGATGAGTGGATAAATAAAATGTGGTATGTATATACAATGAAATATGATTCAATCATAGCAAGGAATACAATTCTGATACATGCTATGACATGGGTGGATCTTAAAAATATTAATGCTAAATGAAGTAAGCCAGACATAAAAGGATAAATATTATATGATTCCACTTATATATAATATCTAGAACAGGAAAGTCCATAGATAGAAAGTAGATTAGAGGATACCAGGAACTGTGGAGAAGAGGTAATAGGGAGTTACTGTGTAATGGGTACAGAGTTTCTATTTGGAGTGATGAAAAATTTTGGAAACTGATAGTGGTGATGGTTATACAACATTGTGAATGTACTTAATGCCAATGAATTATATGCTTAAAAATGGTTAAAATGACAAATTTTATGTTATATATATTTTCCCACAATAAAAAATTTTTTTTATAATTTTTTTTTAAAGATTTCATTCATCCACCTGAGAGAGAATGAGACAGAGAGAGTGAGCATGAGAGGGGGGAGGGTCAGAGGGAGAAGCAGACTCCCTGCTGACCAGGAAGCCCGACGCGGGACTCGATCCCGGGACTCTAGGACCATGACCTGAGCCGAAGGCAGTTGCCCAACCAACTGAGCCACCCAGGCGCCCAATAAAAATGTTTTTATAGTAGAATGTCAACTAATGAATATAGAAAGAAAGATGGAATTAGAAAAACAGCCAATTGTCTGGGCGCCTGGGTGGCTCAGCTGGTTAAGCAACTGCCTTCAGCTCAGGTGATGATCCTGGAGTCACGGTATCGAGTCCCACATGGGGCTCCCTGCTCAGCGGGGAGTCTGCTTCTCGCTCTGACCCTCTCCCCTCTCATGCTCTCTCTCACTCTCTCTCAAATAAATACAGAAATAAATAAAGAAAAATAGCCAATTGTCAACCATCACAGTACTAATTTAGGCAAGAAATATCAATGGATGGTGAAAGTAGGATGAGAAATTGGACTTCATATAGTTTCAAAGTATCACCCCACAAAATACTTATGAATAACACAGGGCAAAAATACATACGTTTATACTAGAGAAACCTGGAAGATACCATTTTAATCAAGAGATCAAAATTAGCACCATCAATAACAGATTAAATCAAATCCTGTCTGCCACCCAACAGGAAGCCATGAGGAGAATACAGAATCATTATGTGATTTTCTGGTCCCAGAGTCATAATTTTTTCTAAACATGAGGAAGCTCTGAACAAACTCAAATTAAGGGTGGGGGAATTAGGAAGATGTTGCTTCAGGGTAGCAACTTGCAGCTAGTAGGTAAGTTCTGGAGATCTAATGCACAACATAGTAATTACAGTAAACAACACTGTATTATAAATTTCAAAATTACTAAGCGACTAGATCTTAACAGTTCTCAACACAAAAAAACAATGATTATGTGACATAATAAAGGTGTTCGCTAACACTACTATAGTAATCATATTGCAATATATAAATGTATAAAATCAACATGCTGTATACTTCAAACTTATACAATATGTCAATCATATCTAAAAAAAATTTTTTAATTAAAAAAACTAAGTTGCATTCTACAAAATGACTGGTTAGTAATCTTCAAAACTGCCGAAGTCACGAAAGTCAAGCAAGAGTGAGGAAGCGTCCCAGACTGAAAGAGACTAGGTACAACCCCAGATTGATTCCATTTTGTATAGAGGACAGTTTTGGGAAACTTGAATGAGGTCTCTGTGCAAATGATGAAAGGAGTTCTTCATACAATTCTTGTAACATTTTTTAAAAATATGAAATTGCCTTAAAATTTTTTTAACTTTTTCAAAATTTTATGGAGTTTTTTTTAGTAATCTCTACACCAAACATGGGACTTGAACTCCCAACCTCAAGATCAAGAGTCACATGCTCCACAGACTGAGTCTAGGGGTGCCTGGGTGGCTCAGATGGTTAGACGTCTGCCTTTGGCTCAGGTCATGATCTCAGGGTCCTGGGATCGAGCCCCACGTCAGTCTCCCTGCTCAGTGGGGAGTCTGCTTCTCCCTCTCCCCTCTGCTCCTGCTTTCTGTCTGTCTCTCAAATGAATAAATAAAATCTTTAAAAAATAAAAAAAATTTTTTTAAATTAAAAAAAATTTTTATTTTAAGCCCAGAAGAGAGGGTACCTGGGTGGCTCAGTCAATTAAATGTCTGCCTTCAGCTCAGGGTCCTGGGATCGAGTCCCACATCAGGCTCCCTGCTCAGCGGGGAGTCTGCTTCTCCCTCTCACTCTCCCTCTACCCCTCCCCGCTGCTCGTGCTCTCTCTCTCTTTTTTTTTTAAAGATTTTATTTACTTATTTGAGAGAGAGAGAGAATGAGAGACAGAGAGCACAAGAGGGAAGAGGGTCAGAGGGAGAAGCAGGCCCCCTGCTGAGCAGGGAGCCCGATGTGGGACTCGATCCCGGGACTCCAGGATCATGACCTGAGCCGAAGGCAGTCGCTTAACCAACTGAGCCACCCAGGTGCCCTCTCTCTCTCTTTCTTTCTCTCAAATAAATAAAATCTTTTAAAAAAAAATTTTAAAAATAAAATAAATACAAAAATAAAGCCTAGAAGAGTACCTAGCATATAATTGTTAATATATATTTACTAAATTAAGTTCTACATTATAACACAGAATTTTGGGGAAAAATAAGACCAAACTCACAACTAGGTATAATACATGAAGCCCTAGGAACATTCACCCTAACATCCAAATATATCTATCAATTCCCTCTGTGATAGTAAAGAGTGAAGTAGACATAAGCAGTGAAATAAGAAAGAAATAATAGAAAAGGGAGATAAAGTAGAAAAATTAAAAATTATCAACCCTGGAATTTTGATGAGAACCAGACTGGGAAGTAGGATTTATTTATCCTATCAATTGTCTCACACCCCCACAACCCAATATAGAAAAATACAATGGCAGTGATATGATTAACTGCTATCAACCTTGATAGCAGGGAAATAAACTCATTTTTTTTCCATTCTTTCATCACATAGCTTGAAACATGGAGGAAATATTATCAAAATGGCCTGACAATAAAAGGGAAAGCAAAGAAATTTTAAGAAATAGCCTTTTGCATTTTTAAACACCCTTTCTAGTAAAGAACAAAGAAAATATTTCAAAGATCAGCTAAATGAGTGGAACTGACCTCAAATATAATCTCTGAAGGGCTGCATGAAGCAGTCATGATTCTACCCAGAACTTGATATAGCATATTTTCAAACTCTTGGAGAATAAATGCAGAGATTTCACTCACCATTTGGGGGAACCTCATCAACATATCCTTACAGCGCAGCACACATGTAGATGCTCTTTGAAAATCCCCTTGAGCACATGCCTGAGAAAGTGAAAAAAATATCAATAATTGGTTAAAATGAAATAACAAGCTATTTGTCTATAAGCCAATTTCAACATATTTTTAACTCTCAGTAAAAAGTCTTAATTTGTTTTCTAATATTTTTAGCAACACTAATTGGTCTAGCTAAACATAATAGCCAGCTCAAAATACAAAAAAATAAGAAGAATCTTGGGTAACACAAGAGTTGATAGTGATGGGAGTCATTTACTTTTTTCTGGAAATGGTAAAACTGGTGTATAATCTTGTGTTAGTACATTATGATATAATGCCACGTCTATTAGATGCTTCCCCAACTTGAATAGCTCTTGTATTTATCTCCACATTAGAGGGATTTTTAAATGTTAAATAGGAGTCTTTTGTCCTAAGACAGGCTCACAATAACCTCATAGTCTGATCTGCTGTGAATATCTGCTATGAAAGGCAGGTAAGCGCAATCCTATCTTGGAGCTAGAAGAGCTACTCTGCTATTTATTATATATAACCTTGAACCTTACACTCTCATGGTTTCAGTTTCCTCATCCATAAAATCAGGACAATATTATCTCTAAGATTCCTGTCAGCTCTATCATTCTGACTGAACAACGTCAAATGCATGAAAACATCATTCACACATTACATAGGCACTTGTAGAAGAGGCTTGTTTCAGTCATTTAAAAATTTAGCTGACAAGCCATATTAAAAAAAAAACATGGACGGCCACCTGGGTGGCTCAGTCCTAAAGCGTCTGCCATGATCCCGGGGTCCTGGGATCGAGCCCTGGGTGGGGCTCCCTGCTCAGCAGGGAGTCTGCTTCTCCCTCTCCCACTCCCCCTGCTTGTGTTCCCTCTCTCCCTGTGCCTCTCTGTCAAATAAATAAATAAAATCTTTATAAATAAATAAATAAATAATAAAAACCATGGACATATACAAGAAAATAATTTGATGAAGTACTTTGTAGGGTGAAAATCCCTATATTTTCTGTGTTCTTTTCTCTTTCTTATTTGACATCAAATATTCTTGTGCTTTGGGTAACAAAACAATTGAGCAGAGAGAAGAAAAGATGAAGAATGTAAGAAGCCAGCTTCTCTTTAGTTTTCTCCTCTATCTACCTGCTGAATATTAAGCTTGACATCTTGCTGAGTAAAAACCCTCCTCTAAGGCTTAAATGCTAGATTGTGTTAAAGGGAAAAATAAATTGTAAACACAAGAGCCTCAATAAACCAAATCTCAATTATCTACAGAGTTTACAAAATACTATTCATGTCTATACAAATAGATGTTTGATGAATACTTGCTGACTGATTCATTATTCAAGGTGGAGGAAATCATCATAAAGGAGAAATGCTGAGTGACAAACCCCATATTGGAGAATGTTTTCTGTTCTCATAACATATAAAGCAATATAATGCTGTAAAAAATCCATAAAGTATCCATCATTAATCAGATTTTACCTCAGTGGAAATGAAATCTCTAATAATTCAAGCTAGTTTTGAAAATTTATTCATCTTATTGGGCCACAAATCAGTATTTCAAACCCCAAAGATAAGAGAATTGGGGTACAAGAAGTCTTAAAGAAGAGGCAGCATGATGTAATGCTCTAGCAACCTTTGGTGAGCATCAGACTCACCAATGGAGCTCTTCAAAAATCACATGCCCTGGTCCCATCACTTGTAAATTCTGATTCATTACATCTGGGATGATGCCCAGCCTATACTGATGTAGTAAAAAGGATATGGGCTTTGGATTCCCAGTTTTTCTGCCTTTTTTTTTTTTTTTTTTAATCAAAATACAGTTGACAGGGGCGCCTGGGTGGCTCAGTCGTTAAGCGTCTGCCTTCGGCTCAGGTCATAATCCCAGGGTCCTGGGATTGAGCCCCGCATCAGGCTCCCTGCTCAGTGGGAATCCTGCTTCTCCCTCTCCCACTCCCCCTGCTTGTGTTCCCTCTCTCACTGTCTCTCTCTCTGTCAAATAAGTAAATAATATCTTTAAAAAATATATAGTTGACATACAAGGTTCTATTAGTTTCAGGTGTACCACACAGTTATTTGACAATTCTACTTCTTTGCTCAGTGAAGTTAGGCAAGTCATAGCCTCTATGAGCCTCAATGAGCCTCAATTTCCTTAACTGTAAAGACAAGTAATATCTACCACATAGGATTGAACTTAGGAGAATCAAATGAGATCACAGATGTGAAAGCATTTCGTAAACTTTAAGACAGCGCCTGGTAGCTCAGTTGGTTAAGTGTCTGACTCTTGATTTCAGCTCAGGTCATGATCTCAGGGTCGTGAGATGGAGCCGTGTCAGGCTCCACACTAGGTGTGGAGCCTGCTTAAGATTCTCTCTCTACCTCTCCCTCTGCCCCTCTCCCCTCCCCCTCTCTCTCTCCCTCTCTAAAAAAATTAAAAGACAGTATACAAAAATGAATAATTTTAGCAGTCAATGCTACCACCAGTGCCAAGAATTGTAATAAAACAGGTTATTTGCTGTTATGTGGTACTCATTGTTAAAGAGAGGAAACCTCTTTGGCAAGGCACTTGGGAGGCTCAGTCGGTTAAGCGTCTGCCTTCAGCTCAGGTCATGATCCCAGGGTCCTGGGATCGAGCCCGGCATCAGGCACCCTGCTCAGAGAGAAGCCTGCTTCTCCTTCTCCCTCTGTCTGCACTCCCCCTGCTTGTGCTCTTCTCGCTCTCATTAAATAAATAAATAAATAAATAAATAAAATTTTTTTTTAAAAAGAGAGGAAATTCCCTCTTTGAAATCGTATCCTAGCAGACCTATAAAGTATTATATGGACCAAGGAACTTAGGTTTCCCCTTAATTAGAAGAAAAGCTCCAAGGTTGGATCTGAACTACTACTCAACAGCAGTGGGTTATCACTTTTATGCAAGAAATTAAATGCTAGACTGACCATCACCTAATATACTAGTAAGTGATAATGACAACATAATCAATCAAATGACAGTAAACTATGCTGAACAGATCCACTAAAAACTTATGCTAACTTCAAGTAAACCCTCACTTCAGCTCAGCAATCAAAAACATTACAGCTCCCAGTACCATGTCAAGTACGTAGTGGATGCTCAGTAAAAATAAGTTTCTTTGTTGATTTCCTAAGGGCATTTCCCACTCAGATATTCAAGCCTTTTTTTCACATTCTTCAAGTACTCCCATAATATGCCATATCTTCCTACTGCACCCCTCACCCAAATTACTTCACCTTCCATCTTCGACAAAACTCATGTGCTCCCTTATCCAACATCTAATTCTCCTCTGCAATTTAAAATATCTATCTTGGGCACCTGGGTGGCTCAGTCGTTGAGCGTCTGCCTTCGGCTCAGGTCATGATCCCAGGGTCCCGGGATCGAGCCCCGTGTTGGGCTCCCTGCTCGGCGGGAAGCCTGCTTCTCCCTCTCCCACTCCCCCTGCTTGTGTTCCCTCTCTCTAGCTGTCTCTCTCTCTGTCAAATAAATAAAATCTTAAAAAAAAAAAATAAAATAAAATAAAATAAAATATCTATCTTATGCCCCCTTTCCTTACCAGAAAAGTTCAGTCTTAATTTTCACAGCAGAGTTACTTGCTCATATTTTGTTTTATTGTGGATCATGCATATTTCTTTTAAAGCAATTACCCTGTTGTATTGCATCTGTTTACACATCTCTATCTACCACAAAATTTACCCTAAGCTCCTGTAAGGGAGGTACTACATACCAACGTTATAGATCTTTTTACCTCTATTGCACAGACCATCAACTTATATATACTGACATATATATGTATACAACACACACACACACACACACACACACACAGCAGGCACTAGATAAATGCTTCTTTATCCCCCTATATATGTATTGATCAGATTCATTTCCATCTTCTGGTATATGACACCTCTTTATCCAACTCCTCCAATCGTCTTCTCCCTTGCTTTTAATATTCAACCTATGTTTATATATACTCTATTTTGAAAATAGTCTTCCTTTGACCATCCTTCTCTGAGTAGCTACAACTCAATTTTTCTTCTCACTGTCATCCTGACAGAATATGCAATATGAATATTCTCAAATTTTAGCATAAAATAGAATTATATGAAAGGCTTGCTAAAACACAGATTGTTGGGCTCTACCTCCAGAATTTGATTCATTGGGTCTAAGTGGCATCCAATAATTTGCATTTCTAACAGGTTGCCGGTGATACTTTTTTAAATGACCCTTTATTTTTTTAAGATGTATTTACTTGACAGAGAGAGTGCGTGCGCATGCGCATGACTGGGGGGAAGGGGCAGAGGGAGATAATCCTCAAGCAGACTCCCAGCAGAGTGTAGAGCGCAACGCAGGGCTCGATCCCACAACCCATGAGATCACGACCTGAGCCAAAACCAGGAGTCAGACGCATAACCAACTGAGCCACCTAGGCATCCCCCCTAGGTGATATTGATGCTGTCAGTCACAGCTCCAGACCAATCCTATACCAATAGCTCTGATTTTTTTTTTTTTTTTTGGTCTCAGGAGCCCTAGAACTCTTAAAAATTCTTGAGGACTCAAAGAGATTTTATCTAGGTTATAGCTAGTTGTAATTTCTAATAAAGTTCAATAAAGAGCTATAAAGTTCATTCTGACAACTTTTGCCAGTATTCTCATTGCTTTTAATTGAACTTAAAGCTGAAATGTAAAAAATATCTATTATGCTAAGCAAAATAAGTCAGTCACAGAAAGCCAAATATCATATGATATTACTCGTATATGGAATTTAAGAAACAAAACAGGGGCGCCTGGGTGGCTCAGTCAGTTAAGCATCTACCTTCAGCTCAGGTCAGGATCCAAGAGTTCTGGGCTTGAGCCCCACGTCTGGCTCCTTGCTCCACAGGGAGCCTGTTTCTCCCTTTCCCTCTGCCTGCCACTCCCCCTGCTTGTGCTCTCTCTCTCTCAAATAAATAAATAAAACTTTAAAAAAAGAAAAAGAAACAAAACAGATGAACATAGGGGAATGGAAAAAAAAAGGGAGGGAAACTGAGGGTTGATGGAGGGAGGTGGGTGGCAGATGGGCTAAATGGGAGATGGGTATTAAGGAGGGCACTTGTGATGAGCACTGGGTGTTATATGTAAGTGATGAATCACTAAATTCTACACCTGAAATCAGTTTTACCATATACGGTAACTAGAATTTAAATAAGGGAGGAGTAGGAGACCTTAGTTTTGTTTGGTCCCTGGAATTCAGCTAGATAGCTATCAAATCATTCTCAACACCTGTGAACTCAACCGGAGATCTAAGAAGAAAAGATTTGCTGCAATTCTACAAATAGAAAAGCGACCACCTTCTGCAAGGTAGGAGGTGCAGCAAAGTGACTGCAAGGCGATAGGGGAAGATAAACCTCAGGGGGAGGGAGCCTACCAGAGCCAGCTACTGGAAAGTGATACAGCAGCTAGGAGGCCACCATGACCTTGATCCCGAAACCAGGCAAAGACCCCACCAAAAAGGAGAATTACGGAAAAATATCCCTGATGAACATGGATGCAAAAATTCTCACCAAGATACTAGCCAACAGGATCCAACAGTACATGAAAAGTATTATTCACCACAACCAAGTGGGTTGTTTAATTTTATGAAGACCTTCCAAACTGCTCTCCACAGTTTTACCACTTTACATTCCCACCAGCAGTTATGAGGGTTCTAACTTCTCCATATTCTCACCAATTTCTTATTTTTGATTTTTGTTATTTTACATACCTGAGTGGGTGTGAAGTAGCATCTCATTGTGGTTTTGATTTCCATTTCCCTAATGACTAATAATGTTGAGCATCTTTTCATGTGCTTATTGGCCATGTGTTTATCTTCACTGGAGAAATGTCTATTCAAGTCTTCTGCCAATTTTAAATTTAGGTCATTTTTCTTTTCATTGTTAAGTTCTAAGAGCTCTTTATATATTCTAGATGCTAGATAATTCTCAGATATATGACATGCAAATATTTCCTCCCATTCTGTGGGCTGTTTTTTCACTTTATTCATAGTATCTTCTGATGAACAAAAGTTTTAAATTTTGATGAAGTTCAATTTAGCAATTTCTTTCTTTGCTTGTGCTTGAGGTATCATATCTAAGAAATGACTAATCATCACAAAGATTTATACCTATGTTTTCTTCTAAGAGCTTTATACTTTCATCTCTTTTAGGTATTTGACCATAATGTAGGGGTTTATTTCTGGACTCTCAATTCTATTCACTTGATCTGTATGTCTGTCCTTATGCCAATACCACACTGTCTTGATACTTCAGTTTTGAAATTAAGAAGTGTGAGTCTCCCAGCTTTATTCTTTTACAAGATCTTTTTGTTATTTTTCAAGTTATTTTAGGTATCACGAATACATAAATTTTAGGATCAATTTATCAATTTCTACAAAAGACAAGGCAGCTGGAATGTTGATAGGGATTGAATTACATTTGTAGATCAATTTTGGGGAATACTGTCATCTTAATATTAAGTCCTCCAATCCATGAATATAAGCTAACTTTCCATTTATTTTGATCTTCTTAATTTCCTTCAACAATATTTTACATTTTTCAGTATACAGTCTTATACTTCTTTAGTTAAATTTATTCCTGAATACAATTCCTAAATAAAATTATCCCTATTCTCAAACAACATGATCTTGTATATAGAATGTCCTCAGAAATACACACACACAGGGGTGCCTGGGTGGCTCAGTCGTTAAGCGTCTGCCTTCGGCTCGGGTCGTGATCCCGGGGTCCTGGGATCGAGCCCTGCATCGGGCTCCCTGCTCGGCGGGAAGCCTGCTTCTCCCTCTCCCACTCCCCTTGCTTGTGTTCCCTCTCTTGCTGTGTCTCTCTCTGTCAAATAAATAAAATCTTAAAAAAAAAAAAAGAAATACACACACACACACAAAAAAACCCTATTATAATGAATAAACAAGTTCAGCCAGGTTGCAGGGTACAAAATACAAAAATCTACTGTATTTCTATCCACTAACCATGAGTAAACCAAAACTGAAATTAAGAAATTAATTCCATTTAAGGAGTACCTGGGTGGCGCAGTCGGTTGAGCGTTTGACTCTTGGTTTCAGCTAAGGTCATGACCTCAGGGTCGTGAGACTGAGCCCCACATCGGGCTCTGCGCTCAGGGGGGAGTCTGTTTGAAGATTCTCGCCCTCTACCCCTCCCCCCTACTTGTACACGCATGCACGCATGCTCTCTCTCTCTCAAATAAATAAATCTTATAAAAAATGAATTCCATTTAGGGGCACCTGGGTGGCTCAGATGGTTAAGTGTCTGCCTTTGGCCCAGGTCATGATCTTAGGGTCCTCAGACTGAGCCCCCCATTGGGTTCCCTGCTCAGCGGCGAGTCTGCTCCTCTCTCTCACTCTCCCTCTGTGCTTGCTCTCTCTCAAATAAATAAATAAAATCTTTAAAAATGAAAATAAAAAATTAATTCCATTTAAATTAACATCAAAAAATAAAATAATTAAGGGGCGCCTGGGTGACTTAGTCATTAAGCGTCTGCCTTTGGCTCAGGTCATGATCCCGGGGTCCTGGGATCAAGCCCCACATCGGGCTCCCTGCTTAGCGGGAAGCCTGCTTTTCCCCTCTCCCTCTCCCACTGCTTGCGTTCCCTCTCTCACTGTGTCTCTCTCTGTCAAATAAACAAATAAAATCCTTAAAAAAAAAAAATAATTAGGAATAAGTTCAACAAAAGAACTGCAATACTGTACATTAAAAACTACAAAATATTGCGCGCCTGGGTGGCTCAGTTGGTTAAGCGACTGCCTTCGGCTCAGGTCATGATCCTGGAGTCCCTGGATCGAGTCCCGCATCAGGCTCCCTGCCGAGCAGGGAGCCTGCTTCTCCCTCTGACCCTCCCCCCTCTCACGTGCTCTCTCTCTCTCATTCTCTCTGTCTCAAATAAATAAATAAAATCTTTAAAAAAAAAATAAAAAAAATAAAAAATAAAATAAAAAATAAAAACTACAAAATATTGTTGAAAGAAATTAAAGACCTAAATAAAATGAAAAGTTCATGTTCACAGATCAGACTTAATATTCTTAAGATGGCAATGCCCCTTAAATTGAACTACAAATTCAAATGCATTTCCTATCAATATTCTAGCAGGCTTTTACAAAAACTGACATGCTAATTTTAAATCATATGGAAATGTAAGGGACCCAGAACAGGCAAAAACATTTTTTAAAAGAAGAGCAAAAGTTGCAAGGCTCACACTTCCCTATTTCAAAATTTACTACAAAGCTACAGTAATTGAATTTATGTAATGACACAGGACATAAAAATCAATGGAATAAAACAGAGTCTAGAAATAAATCCATAGATTTAGGGTAAAATGACTTTTTATAAGAGTACAAAGACAATTCAATGAAGAAAGAGTAGTCTTTTTAAAAAAAAATGATGCTGGGGCACCTGGGTGTCTCTGTTGGTTAAGCATCCAACTCTTGGTATCGGCTCAGGTCATGATCTCGGGGGTGTGAGATTAGGCTCCCCACTGGGTGTGGAGCCTACTTTTTTAAAAGAAAATTAACCCAAAATCAATCATAGGTTTAAACATAAAAGGTAAAGCTATAGAACTTATAGGAGAAAGTATTTCAGATCTAGAGCTTGAAGAATTTTGAGACATGACACCAGAAGTACAATCCATTAAAAAAATCAATTAAACTTCATCAAAATTAAATACTTTTGCTCTGCAACCCTATTAAGAGGAAGAAAAGACAAATACATATTTGACAAAGGACTCAAATCTAGAATATATAATTCACAAAATTCAACAGTAAAAAAAATCAACCCAATTAGCAAATGGATAAGGAGCACAAACTGGGGCGCCTGGGTGGCTCAGTGGTTAAGCGACTGCCTTCGGCTCAGGTCATGATCTTGGAGTCCCTGGATCGAGTCCCGCATCGGGCTCCCTGCTTGGCGAGGAGCCTGCTTCTCCCTCTAACCCTCCCCTCTCTCATGTACTCTCTCTCTCTCTCTCTCTCATTCTCGCTCTCTCAAATAAATAAATAAATCTTAATAAATAAATAAATAAATAAATAAAATAAAAGAAGCACAAACTGACATTTCACTTAAGAGAATATACAGGGGCGCCTGGGTGGCTCAGTCATTAGGCATCTGCCTTCGGCTCCGGTCATGATCCCAGGGTCCTGGGATTGAGTCCCGCATCGGGCTCCCTGCTCGGCGGGAAGCCTGCTTCTCCTTCTCCCACTCCCTCTGCTTGTGTTCCTGCTCTCGCTATCTCCCTCTCTGTCAAATAAATAAATAAAACCTTTAAAAAAAAAAAAAGAGAATATACAGATGGCAAATAAGTACATGAAAAAATGTTCAACATCATTAGCCATTATGGAAGTACAAATTAAGACCAGGATGAAACATCACTAGACATCTAATAGAATAACTAAAATAAATTAGTCACAATACAAAAATGCTGGCAAGAATGCAGAAAATGGGAACTTCCATACATTGCTTGTAGGGATTAATGGCACAGCCACTCTAGGGAACAGTCTGGTTGTTTCTTAAAATACAAACTACTAAACATACACTAACGATTCAACCCAGTGATTGCACTCCTGGGCATTTATCCCACAGAAATGAAAATTTATGTCCACACAAAAACCTCTACACAAATGTTCATGCCAACTTTATTTGCAATAGCCAAAAACTGGAAACAACCCAAATTCCTTCCATAGTAAATAGCTAAACAAACTGGTAGATCCATACCGTAGAATGCTACTTACAAATAAAGAACAAACAACTGATACACAAAACTGAGAAGGATGTCAAAGCAATCATGCTAAGCTCAAAAAGGCACTATCAAGGGTGCCTGGGTGGCTCAGATGGTTAAGCATCTGCCTTTGGCTTAGGTCATGATCCCAGGGTCCTGGGATTGAGTCCCGCATCAGGCTCCCTGCTCCTTAGGGAGCCTGCTTCTCCCTCTGCCTCTCTCTCTCTCTCCCCTTCTCTGTCTGTCTCTCATGAATAAATAAAATCTTAAAAAAAAAAAAACAAAAAGGCACTATCAAAAGGTTACATACTATATGATTCTATATATATAATATCCCCAAACGACAAAATTATAGAGGTGGAGAATATTAGTTGCCTGGAATAGGGAATGGGGGAATGGGCATGCTATAACTACAAAGAGGAAGTACAAGGTATCTTTTTGGTGATGGAATTGTTCTATATCTTGATTGTGGTAGTAGTGGTTACATGAATCTACTCATGTGATAAACTGTACAGAACTACAGACACACATATGAGTTTATCATGTCAAAATGGTAAAATATGACTAAGGCCTATGGATTGTAATAATGTCAATTTTCTGGTTTTAAAATGCACTACATTTACAGAAGATGTTACTGCTGAAGAAAACTGGGTGAAAGGTACTCCAGAACTCTCAAAATATTTGTGCAACTTCCTGTGAACCTATAATTATTTCAAAATAAAAAGTTTTAAAAAATCACATTAGTTAAGGGGTGCCTGGATGGCACAGTTGGTTAAGCATCTGACTCAGTTTCAGCTCAGGGTTCTGCGCTCAGTACGGAGCCTGCTTAAGATTCTCTCTCCCTCTCCCTCTACCCCTCCACCCCTATGTACTCCCTCTCTCTCTAAAATAAATTTTTTTAAAGATTTTATTTATTTGACAGAGAGACACAGCGAGAGAGGGAATGCAAAAGCAGGGGGAGTGGGAGAGGGAGAAACAGGCTTCCCGCAGAGCAGGGAGCCCGATGCAAGGCTCGATCCCAGGACCCTGGGATCATGACCTGAGCCAAAGGCAGACGCTTAACAACTGAGCCACCCGGGCGCCCCCAAAATAAAATTTTTTTAAAAATCACATTAGTCAGGGGTGCCTGGGTGGCACAGTCGGTTAGGCGTCTGCCTTCGGCTCTGGTCATGATCCCAGAGTCCTGGGATTGGGCCCACACTGGGCTCCCTGCTCATCAGGGAGTCTGCTTCTCCCTCTGTCCCTCACCCCGCTCACGCTCTCTCTCACTCTCTGTCTCTCAAATAAATAAATAAATAAAATCTTTAAAATAAAATAAAATAAAATTTGAAAAAAAATAGAAATCACATTAGTTAATATCATCAATTTCATCAGAAAAGTTTAGGTGGAAGCTGTCAAAGTCATGGTGGAGGTACAAGTTTTCCAAAATTCTAACTTTTACTTAACAGCTTAAATTTTATCACTAGCAACAAATACTGTCAGTTTCTTTCCTTGAAGTCACATTCTCACTTCATTCATTTGGAAAATGTCTGTAAATACCCAAGTCTGAATGAACAAAGTTTATCTATCAGTCACTCTTTAAAACAGAAGTAGCTAATTCAGCTCACAAGTCAAAACAATCACATAAGGGCCTTTCCTCAAGACAACCATCATACTTCAATATGCAGTAGAAGTGTCCTGTGGGTATTTCCATTTGCATTACAAAAATATGAAAACTCAAGGGTCAAAATTTATTAAACTTAATCATTTTTATTGTTTCACCAGGGGCATTTTTAAGTAAAACTGGCATTCTTTTCACCGCAAGTGGGTAGTGATGAAGAATACAATGACTAGTAAAAGGTGTGCCACTGTCTTGGTTCACGTTAAAGTGCCAGCAGTTTTCCCCACCATTGCTTCCACAGCACCGGTACAAACACCAACATAGCAAGGGGGCAAATAACATCTTAGAATTATTATGAAACTAGTTTTGGGGCGCCTGGGTGGCTCAGTCGTTAAGTGTCTGCCTTCGGCTCAGGTCATGATCCCAGGGGCCTGGGATCGAGCCCCGCATCGGGCTCCCTGCTCAGTGGGGACCCTGCTTCTCCCTCCACCTCTGCCGCTCCCCCTGCTTGTGCGGTCTCTGTGTCAAATAAATGAATAAAATCTTTAAAAAAAAAAGAAAATAGTTTTGCCCTCACAGATCCCTCCACCATACTAAATTCTTCCATTACCTCACTATCCACTCAGCCCTTAAACTCCTAACAGTCTGTCCTCCACTTTTACCTTTCTACTAAAATTACTTTCTATGGTCCCTATTGTCATCCTAAATGTCCAAGAGCCTTTTCTCCAACCTCGTTTTCCTTTAATTCTCTGAAGCACTGCACTACTGATCATCCCTTTTTCAATGAAATGTTCTCTTCCCATTCATGACTGTTCCAGTCCTCCTTCATTTCTGGTGTGTCATCTGTCCTTTTTGTTTGTTCTACATTTTACTACATCTTCCCCTACATGTAAATGTTTGGGGAATGACTTGGCTTTCCTACCATCCTCACTCTCTTGCCTCCGAGGACTGACTGGTTCAGTTCTGAGCATAAATGCTTGCTTCCTTTGGATCTCCTGTATCTGTCCCCTTCCTTCCCATTCCTATTTTTACAATTATAGTTAAGACTCTCATCATCTCGGGACACCTGGGCGGCTCAGATGGTTAAGCGTCTGCCTTCGGCTCAGGTCATGATCTCAGTGTCCTGGGATCCAGCCCCGCATCAGCCTCCCTGCTCAGTGGGGAGCCTGCTTCTCCCTCTCCCACTGCCTGCTACTCCCCCTGCTTGTGCTCTCTCACTCTCTCTCTCTGACAAATAAATAAATAAAATTTAAAAAAAAAGAGGGGCGCCTGGGTGGCTCAGTTGTTAAGCATCTACCTTCGGCTCAGGTCATGATCCCAGGGTCCTGGGGTCGAGCCCTACATCGGGCTCCCTGCTTGGCAGAAAGCCTGCTTCTCCCTCTCCCACTCCCCCTGCTTGTGTTCCCTCTCTCTCTCTCTCTGTCAAATAAATAAAATCTTAAAAAAAAAAAAAAAAAGACTCTCATCATCTCATGCTCACACTATGCCTCCATTCTATTTACCATTCTAAAAATTTTTTGAGGGGCGCCTGGGTGGCTCAGTCGTTAAGCGTCTGCCTTCGGCTCAGGTCATGATCCCAGGGTCCTGGGATCCAGCCCTGCATCGGGCTCCCTGCTCAGCGAGGAGTCTGCTTCTCCCTCTCCCTCTCTATCTCTCTCTTTCAAATAAATAAATAAAATCTTAAAAAAAAATAATAGGGATGCCTGGGTGGCTCAGCCAGTTAAGCATCTGCCTTCAGCTCGAGTCATAATCCCAGGGTCCTGGGATTGAGCCCTGCATCGGGCTCCCAGCTCGGCAGGAAGCCTGCTTCTCCCTCTCCCATTCCCCATGGTTGTGTTCCCTCTCTCGCTGTGTCTCTGTCACATAAATAAGTAAAATCTTTAAAAAAAATAAAAAATAAAAAATTTTTGAGTATAGTTGACACACAATGTTTCAAGGTGTACAACACAGTGATTCTATACATTACGCTATGCTCACAAGTGTAGCTACCATCTGTCACCATATAATGCTGTTACAATATCACAGACTATATTCCCAATACTATGCCTTTTTTCCTAAGCACTACTGCAAGGCTACTCTTTGCTTGGTGCCATATTACCTCTTCCCAAAAACTTTCAACCACCCCACTGCCCTTAGGAAAATATCAAAAGTATTTTTTCAGAGAGGTATATTTGGGCCTCTCAACTTGGCCCAACTTACTTCTCTACACTTACTCCTTACTATGTCCCTGAACAAATAGTTTCCTTCAAAGAAACTGGTCACTCAACATTCTTTAAACAAGACCTATCAATGTCTGCCTATATGATTTTGCTCATGCTCAAGCCTTTGCTCTGCCTAGAATATCCTGTGCTCTCTTTACTACTTTTCTAAATCTATTCCTGCCTCCAAAATCCAAATCATGTCCTAAATCCTGTGTGTGTCTTCCTCTACCAACCCAGTTCACAATAATCTCCGCCCCCTTTCCTACCTCTATATACCAGTTATCTCTCAACCTTTCATATCCCATATACTACTATTACTCTTTTTGGGGAAACAAAGAGGACACAGAGGGATAATAGGAAAGCAGATTCATTTATACAACATACATTTACATGTTATCTCTTATGTGCCAAGTACCATGCTAGATGTTGACAATATAAAAGTTAACTTTTTGTTACTACTTTTTAAAAAAGATTTTATTTATTTATTTGAGAGACCATGAGAGTGAGGTTGAGAGAACGAGTTGGGGTAGAGGCAGAGGGAGAAGAAGACTTCCCACTGAGCAGGGAGCCCGACATGGGACTTGATCCCAGGACCCTGGGATCATGACCCGAGCCGAAGGCAGCCGCTTAACCGACTGAGCCACCCAGGCGCCCTGTTACGACTTTTTTAACTAGTAGGGAATGAGTGGGCCACGGCCCTCAGTATAATAGAGAAACTGGGCTTTCCACCTGCCTTGCATTTCCAAGATACTCTCCATCATAGTCTTTATGGATAAACTCATGTTTCCTACATCCATGTGGCCCTGTCAGCTTCTATAAGTGGTCTTGCCCTAGTAAAGAGGGAAGGGAGCAGAAGCACAACATATGACCCCTGCATCTGCAGATGATATAGACCGCGAAAAGAGGCACTGCTAACACACAAGGAAAAGAAGACATTAGGAGAAACAACAAGATCTATAGTCACTTCTACAGGGCTAAAAGACTGCAGATAATCTGTGATACAAGGGCAAACAGAAGATTATCACCTTGTAGGTGAATGTAGAGATTGAGGAAAAGTAAATTCTTAACAAATGTTATCAACACCATGTGACTACCTTAGACAAAGCCTATGCCCTGCCCAATCTATGCCACTCATTTGGCACTTACATTTTCCTTTTCCCACTTTTAAAAAATACATTTGTAGCCTAACTTCCAAACTAGCTCATAATTTTATGGAGGAAAATGACCATACCTTACAAGTCTATTCCTATATAGCACTGAACACTGCATGTAGATAATTTATCTGCACCACTTTTATGATACTTAATTCTTTCTATTTTGTATATGCATTATTTATCTCACCAACTAAACCATAATCTCCTTGAAGATAGGGTATATGATTATTTCTCTCCCTGACAAAGCCTAACATATTACTCTATTTGTACAAGATACTCATTTTCTGTTGAATAATTTAATAAATAATATATTAATAAAGCAATTCTCTAATCAGTTTACGGGAAATGCCTACAGAAAGATAAGGTCTATATACATCTCTAAGAATATCTCAGGCACTCTACTGGGACAGAGAACTCACTAATAAACACCACTACTGACAGTGGTTCATAAAGATGTCTTCTGCCAAGCAGACATCAACAAAACCCACAGGCCCTAAAGGTGAGAATATCTTTGAAATGGAAAAACTACTTACAGCAAAAACAGTCTTCATTTCAAATTTTGAAGACATCATCACAAAATCAAGAATTATATGGTTCTCATTATTGATCATAACTACTAAAAATTTCTGTGAGCTAAAGAAGATACCATTTAGATATCAACCTCCATTACACTAAAGAATACCACAACATTTTCTAGAAACATGGAATCTTTGTATTAAGAAGAGACGAAAGGGTCATCTAACCTAATTTCCTATCTAATGAAGGAATCCTTTCTATAACATATATAATTCTTAGGATGTTCACACCTTTGCTTGCAGTCTTTCAATGACAACAGACTTACCATCTTGCAACAAAGCTATACTATACTATTATTGGATTATTATCACTGATAAAAGGACATTTTACATTGAGCCAAAAACTTTGAAACTATCTTTCTCAATGGTCTCAGTTCTATCCTGTGGACTTTAATTCTTCTTTGATATGATAATCCTTAAAATATTCAAAGAGAACTATAATTCCTACTATCTTCTTTTTTTCCAGGCAGACATCTCTGTATCCCTCAAATATTTTTCACATGATGTATTTTCCACACTATTACCACACTATCACAATGATTTTAAAGTGTGATGCCTAGGTTGATCACAATAATCAAGATGTTAACTAGTTGAAAACATCTACCTATGTCTTGGCACTATATATCTGTTAATATAACCTAAGATTGTGCTAGCGTTTTTTGCAGCTACATCACATCACTGATTGAAACTTGAGCTTGTAGACAATTAAAACACATAGATCTTTTTCATATGAACTACCAGCAAGCCAAATGTACCTCTGTCATAATGTAGTGCACAGACAGTTGATCTCAAATTTATATTGGATTTTACAGGCTCAGAGACGTAAAGTAACAGCCCAAGGACATAGAGTAAATTGGTAGAAGAGTTAACAGGTAACACCAAGACCTACTGGACTTCATAACAAATTTTTAGTAGTTGCATTAATATAACCCACAAAAATATTAAGAGTAAAAGACAAAATTGCCAAAAGGGGGTTCTTTTATACAGTCAACCTAATTTGCAGGGAAGGAAGCATTAGGCAGAACATCAGAAAATCTTGGTTCTGGTTTCAGATCTTCAACTAACTTACTCTCGGAACTTCAGTTTCACCATTAAAAAAAACAAAAAGTTAATCAAACCTAAATAAGTGGGAAGACATCCCATATTCATGAATCAGAACACTTAATACTTCAAGATAGCAATAGTATTCAAGGTCATCTACAGACTCAACACTATCCCTATCAAAATCCCAGCTGGCTTCCCTGCATAAATTGAGAAGCTTATCCTAAAATTCATATGAAAACACAAGAGACCCAAAATAATATTAAAAATAACAAAATTGGAAGACTCACACTTTCTCATTCAAAACTTGCTACATGGCTACTGTAATCAAGACAGTATGGTATGGCATAAAAACAGACATTCAGGGACGCCTGGGTGGCTCAGTCGCTTAAGTGTCTGCCTTCGGCTCAGGTCATGATCCCAGGGTCCTGGGATCGAGTCCCGCATCGGGCTCCTTGCTTAGTGGAGAGCCTGCTTCTCCCTCTACCTGCTCTGCCTGCCGCTCCCCCTGCTTGTGCTCTCTCTCTCTGACAAAAAAATAAATAAAATCTTTTTAAATTTTTTAAAAAAATAAAAACAGACGTGCAGATCAATACAAAAGAATAAAAAGTCCAGAAATAAACCTTCACATTTATGATCAACTGATTTTTGACAAAGGGTGCCACCCACGATCAAGTCGGATTTATTCCTGGGCTGCAAAGGTGGTCCAATATTTGCAAATCAATCAACATGATACACCACATTAATAAAAGAAAGGATAAGAACCACATGATCCTCTCAATAGACCCAGAAAAAGCATCTGACAAAATACAGCATCCATTCTTGATAAACACCCTCAACAAAGTAGGCATGGGTAAAACATACCTCAACATCATAAAGGCCATATAAGAAACACCCACAGCTAATATCATCCTCAGTGGGGAAAAACTGAGAGCTTTTCCTCTACAGTCAGGAACAAGACAGGGATGTCCACTCTCACCATTACTATTTAACATAATACTAGAAGTCTTAGCCTCAGCAATCAGACAACAAAAAGAAATAAAAGGCATCCAAATCGGCAAGGAAGAAGTCAAACTGTCACTATTTGCAGAAGGCATGATACTCTATGCAGAAAACCCAAAAGAATCCACCAAAAAATTGCTAGAACTAATACCTAAATTCAGCAAAGTTGCAGGATATAAAATCAACATACAGAAATCTGTTGCATTCCTATACAACAAGAATGAAGCAGAAAAAGAAATCAAGGAATTAATACCATTTACAGTTACACAAAAACCATAAGATACTTAGGAATAAGCCTAACCAAAGATGTAAAAGATCTGTACTCTGAAAACTACAGAACACTTAGGAAAGAAATTGAAGACGACACAGAAATGGAAAGACATTCCATGCTTGTGGATTGGAAGAACGAATATTGTTAAAATGTCTATACTACCAGGGCGCCTGGGTGGCTCAGTTGTTAAGTGTCTGCCTTCAGCTCAGGTCATGATCCCGGGGTCCTGGGATCGAGCCCCGCATCGGGCTCCCTGCTCAGCAGGAAGCTGCTTCTCCCTCTCCCACTCCCCCTGCTTGTGTTCCCTCTCTCACAGTCTCTGTCAAATAAATAAATAAAATCTTTTTTAAAAAAATGTCTATGCTACCCAAAGCAAGCTACACATTTAATGCAATCCCTATCAAAATACCATCAGCATTTTCCCCAGAGCTAGAACAAACAATCCTAAAATTTGTACAGAACCACAAAAGGCCCCAAATAGCCAAAGCAATCCTGAAAAAGAAAAGCAAAGTTGGAGGCATCACAATTCCGGACTATAAAGCTGTAGTCAACAAGACAGTATGGTACTGGCACAAAAACAGACACATAGATCAATGGAACAGAATAGAAAACCCAGGGTACCTGGGTGGCTCAGTTGGTTAAGTGTCTGCCTTCGGCTTGGGTCATGATCTCAAGAGTCCCAGGATCGAGTCCTGCGTGAGGCTCCCTGCTCAGCAAGGAGTCTGCTTCTCCCTCTCCCTCTGCCTCTCCCCCTGCTTGTGCTCTCTCAAATAAATAAATAAAATCTTTAAAAAAAATACAGATTCAAAGGGGTACAAGCACCCCCATGTATACAGCAGCATTATCAACAATAGCCAAGCTATGGAAAGAGCCCAAATGTCCATCTACTGATGAATGGATAAAGAAGACATGGTATATATCTATAATGGAATACTACTCAGCCATCAAAAGGAATGAAATCTTGCCATTTACAACAATGTGGACAGAGCTAGAGTGTATCCTAAGCAAATCAAGTCAATCGGAGAGAGACAAATACCATACGATCTCACTCACATGTGGAATTTAAGACATAAAACAGATGAATATAAGGGAAGGAAAAGGAAAAAAAAAAAAAAAAAGGAGAGAGGGAAACAGGCCAGAAAAGACTCTTAACAATAGAGAACAAATTGAATGAAGGTTGCTGCAGGGAGGTGGGTGGGGGATGGGCTACATGGGTGATGGGGATTAAGGAGTACGCTTGTTATGATGAGCACTGGGTTGTTGTACGCAAGTGATGAATCACTTACTGAACAAAACCTGCACTATATGTTAACTAACTAGAATTTAAATAAAAATTTTAAAAGAAAAAAAGAAAGGGAGCCAAGACCATTCAATAGGGAAAGAATAATCCTTTCAACAAATGGTGCTGGGACAAGTGGATAGCCACATGCAAAAGAATGAACATGGACCCCTACCTCAAGCTATACCCAAAAATTAATTGAAATGAATCACAGACCTAAATGTAAGTGCTGAAAGTACAAAATTCTTAGATATAAGGAAATTAAATCTGTCTAGGCGCCTGGGTGGCTCAGTCTGTTGAGCGTCTGACTCTTGATTTCTGCTGAGGTTACGGTCTCGGGGTGGTAAGATTGAGCCCAGTGTCAGGCTTGCACTCAGCAGGGAGTCTGCTTGAGATTCTCTCCCTCTGCCAGTTTCATAAAAGATTAAACATAGAGTTACCATGTTATTCACCAATTCTATTCCTAGATATATATCCAGGTGAAATAAAGACACGTACATAGAAAAATCTGTACATGAATGCTCACAACAGAATTATTCATAGTAGTTCAAAATTAGAAACAACCCAAATGTTAATCAGTAAATGGAAGGATAAAGAAAATGTGGTATATTCATACAGTAGAACATTATTTGGTAATAAACAGATGAAGTATACAGGCTACAACATAGCTGAACCTTTAAAACGTGCTAAGTGAAAGAAGCTAATCACAAAAGAACACTAATTGATTTCATTTATATGTAAGATCCAGAATAGGTAAATTTTTTTTAGTATGTTCAGTTAGCCAACATATAGTACATCATTAGTTTTTGATGTAGTGTTCAATGGTTCATTAGTTGTGTGTAAAACCCAGTGCTCATCACAACAAAATTTATAGAGACAGAAAGATTAGTGGTTCCTAGGGCTGGGGTCAGGAGGAATGGAGAGTGATTGCTAATGGACAGGAGGTTTCTTTTTGGGGTGATGAAAATGCTTTATTTTTTAAAAAAGTTTGTATTTAAATTCGTTAGTTAACGTACAGTATAATATTAGTTTCATGTGTACACTATAGTGATTCAACACTTCCATACATCACCCAGTTGCTCATCACAAGTGCACTCCTTAATCCTCATCACCTATTTAACCTATCTCCCTGGCCCACCTCCCATCAGTTTGTTCTCTAGAGTTAAGAGTCTGTTTCTTGGTTTGTCTCTCTTATTTTTTCCCTTTGCTCATTTGTTTTGTTTCTTAAATTCCACGAGTGAAATCACAGTATTTGTCTTTCTCTGACTTATTACACTTGCATAATACTCTATAGCTCCATCTACGTCATTGCAAATATCAAGATTTTAGCATGTAGCTGTCCAGTATCCCCAACATCATTTGTTGAAGAGACTGTCTTTTTTCTACTCGATATTCTTTCCTGTTTTGTTGGAAGATTAAAGGACTGTACAGTTGTGGGTTCATTTCTGGGATTTTTATTCTGTTCCATTCATCTATGTGTCTATTTTTGTGCCAGTACCATACTGTGTTAATCACCACAGCTTTGTAATATAACTTGAAGTCCCAAATTGTGATGCCTTCAGCTTTATATCTCTTTTTCAGGATTGCTTTGGCTGTTTAGGGTCTTTGGTGGTTCTGTACAAATTTTAGGATTGTTTGTTCTAGCTCTGGGGAAAATGCTCATGGTATTTTGATAGGGAATGCAAGAAATGTGTAGATTGCTTTGGGTAGTATAGACATTTTAACAATATTTGTTCTTCCAATCCGTGAGCATGGAATGTCTTTCCGTGTCTTTGTGTCATCTTCAATTTCTTCCCTCAGTGTTTTATAGTTTTCAGAGTCCAGGTCTTTCACCTCTTCGATTAGGTTGTTTCCTAGGTATCTTTTTTTGTGTGTAATTCTAAATGGGATTGATTCCTTCATTTCTCTTTCTGCTGCTTCATTATCGGTGTATAGAAGAGCAACAGATTCTGTATGTTAATTTTGTATCCTGCGACTTTACTGAACTTGTGTATCAGCTCCAACAGTCTTTCACTGGAGTCTTTCAGGTTTTCTATATACAATATCATATCATCTGCAAATAGTGGAAGTTTGACTTCTTATTTACCAATGTGGATGCCTTTTATTTCTTTTTGTTGTCTGATTGCTGAGGCTAGAACTTAAATAGCAGTGGTGAGAGTGGACATCCCTGTCTTGTTCCTGACTGTAGAGGAAAAGCTCTTCAGTTTTTCCCCATTGAGGATGACATTAGCTGTGTGATTTTCATATATGGCCTTTATGATGTTGATGTATGTTCCTTCTAACCCTACTTTGTTGAGGGTTTTTTTTTAAGATTGTATTTATTTGACAGAGAGAGAGCAGCAGAGGGAGAGAGAGAGCAACAGAGGGAGAGGGAGATGTTGAGGGTTTTTATCATGAATGAATGTTGTACTTTGTCAAATGCTTTTTCTGCATCTATTAAAATGATCATATGATTCTTATGCTTTCTTTTACCCTTAAGGTGGTATATCATGTTGACTGATTTGCTAATATTGACCATCCTTGAAACCCAGGAATAAATCCCACTTGATAATCCCACCAAAGACCCCAAATAGCCAAAGCAATCCTGAAAAATCCTTGACTGTGGTGCATAATTTTTCTAACGTATTGTTGGATTTGGTTTGCTAGTATTTTTTGAGAATTTTTGCAACCATGTTCATCAGAGATATTGGCCTGCAGTTCTCTTTTTTAGTATCAGGTTTTGGTATCAGGGTAATGATGGCCACACAGAATGAATTTGAAGTTTTCCTTCTTTTTCTGTTTTTTGGAATAGTTTGAGAAGAATAGGTATTAACTCTTCCCTTTTTTTTAAAGATTTTATTTTTTAGTAAACTCTACACCTAACAGGGGGCTCAAACATACAACCCTGAGATCAAGAGTTGCATGTTCCACCAACTGAGCCAGCCAGGCGCTCCTATGAACTCCTCTCTAAATGTTTGGTAGAATTCGCCTATGAAGGCATCTGGTCCTGGACTTTTGTTTGTTGGGAGTTTTTTGATTACTGATTCAATTTCTTTACTGGTTTATCAGTCTGTTAAATTTTTCTATTTCTTTCTGCTTCAGCTTTGGTGGTTTATATGTTTCTAGGAATTTATTCATTCCTTCTAGGTTGTCCTATTTGTTGGCATATAGTTTTTCATAATATTCTCTTACAATTATCTGTATTTCTGTGGTGTTGGGTTATTTCTCCTGTCTCATTTGTGATTTCATTTATTTGGGTCCTTTCTCTTTTCTTTTTAATAAGTCTGGATAGGACGCCTGGGTGACTCAGTTGTTGAGCGTCTGCCTCCGGCTCAGGTCATGATCCCGGGGTCCTGGGATCGAGTCCCGCATCGGGCTCCCTGCTCGGCGGGAAGCCTGCTTCTCTCTCTCCCACTCCCCCTGCTTGTGTTCCTGCTCTCGCTATCTCTCTCTCTGTCAAATAAATAAATAAAATCTTTAAAAAAAAATAAGTCTGGATAGAGGTTATCAATTTTATTAATCTTTTCAAAGAACCAGTTCCTGGCTTCATTATCAGTTCTACTGTTTTCTTAGTTTCTATATCATATATTTCCTCTCTAATCTTTATTATTTCCTTCCTTCTGTTGGCTTGACTGTGGTGAACATTGCACAATTCTGTGAATATACTGTATCATGAACTGTACATTTTTTTTAAAGATTTTATTTATTTGACAGAGAGAGACACAGCGAGAGAGGGAACACAAGCAGAGGGAGTGGGAGAGCGAGAAGCAGGCTTCCCGTGGAACAAGGAGCCCGATGTGGGGCTCGATCCCAGGACCCTGGGATCATGACCTGAGCCAAAGGCAGACGCTTAACGACTGAGCCACCCAGGCGCCCCAATGAACTATACATTTTAAATGTGTGTATTTTATAGTATATGAATTATATCTCAATAAAAAATGTTAGAAAATAAAAATAAGAGGATTATACTAGATGATTTTTAAAGTCTCTTTCATTTCAAAAGTTACGTAATTACACAGAGCAAACTCATCATGGCTTACACTTTGTCAACTATAAATGAACACCTAACTGCACCGTGACAAAGGAGGAAACCCACAAGCCAAACAGAGGTAAAGTACAACTTTAAACACTGATAGCAGCAGACTTTTAGAAAACCTCAGTAAACAACCCAGAACAACTGCAAATGAGAAGACTCTTTTCAGGCAATTATTTTAGGCAGACTGTTAATGTAAGAGAAAGTCACAGAGAGGTGTTTCAAGTCGAGGCTACTGCCATAAAGAAATGACAGACATTACATGCAGTGATTAAAAACGATGTTTAGTTATATATCAGCCTTTCTAACTTCATCCATCCCCACACAGATACTAATCACCATTAATAACGTTAACTTCAGATATAAAATGGAGATAAAAAATCAAATATAATATCCTCCATAAAAGGCCAATGACACCTGACTTTCTTCTAGTAAGTTATATCTCATCACTTTGCTTTTACATATACAAAATGCCCCACTGTAAGGCTATGGTGACCATGATACCTACTGCCTCTGCTTGGTAAGAAAGCACTTTGAAAAGGTCCCTCTCCACAGCCATATTCTGCAAAGTCACGTGGACCTCAGTGGAGCTTCTCTGCATTAATTTGATATATAACTGCTCCAGACCCTGGAAAATAAAATCACAATACAATGTCATGATGAGAATAACCACAACTATTACTAATAATGGCTACAGCTAAAAATCAGTGGTAACTTACAGTCATGGCAGCTTGAAAAAATTGATCAGCAATCACAGCATTTCCAACATCCACCCACCCTTTTCCTGTTTTCATATTCATCTAGAAGAGAGAAGTTAGAGAATAATTTTTAAAAATTCACAACTCCTCCAAACTGGTTGAAGAGAGTATTAAATAAAATATTTAATCCTCTGTCCATATTCAGTAGTGTAATCCCCAGAAAAAAAATAACAGCATTTATTATAGTTCTATGTTCTGCTCTGAACTCCATAATTTAATAGAAATGGTCTCAAGAAAAGCAATAATAAAAAATTAAGACTTGAAAACACATTTTCTAAGAATTATTAAAAGAAAATATTGGGATAGATAGGAATAGAAAGTTCTGAAAAATTAATTCTTCACATACTTGAAGCAAGTTATATGATACACATTAGACTATAATTCAACACAACTTGGTTCCAGTTTTTAAATACACCTCTAATAAAATTTTTATTAGTCCAACAAATGTTTGTTAAGTATCCTTTATAAGCCAGGCACACTAAAGAAGCTCACAGTGTTATAACTGACAGACATCTAAATAAATAGTTGCTATGTAATATGCACAAATGCTATGGAAGCAAACAAGAACTGAATCAAGATGGAGGACTGAGCATATACTACAGCTCTACCCCTTCTACAAATCCCTAGAAATGATATGTATGTGTGTGTGTATGTGTGCATGTATAAAATATATATAATAAATATACTGTATATTTTACTATAAATTTACATATAGAATATAAGTATACTACAAACTTCAGTATAAATTTTATATACTATAAATCCCTAGAAATTATATATGTCATGTCATATACATATATGTGATACATATAATCTCTAAGGATTTATATATATATATATTCCCTAGAAATAAGAGAAAATATATACATATTTTTCTTATCAATAAGAGTCCTGAAAAACAAGGGGCATTTTCATTTGACCTGAAATTATGAGGAACTTCTGAAAAACAGACACCAAATGGGATGAAACAAAAACCCACATACCAAAATGCACAAAAATGCAAAATGTGGAAAACATCCTGGATGTGAATAGTAGTATCAGGCAGCTGGCTTCCCCACCAAGAGGTATCTTCCCTCCTCCCCAGGAAGGAACAGTGAGTACAATCACTTAGGCTAGAGAAAAATAGAGTTCCAGATGGCTGACAACACAGGCCAATACAAAACATCCAGCCCTACCTCTTGATCAGTCACTTGATTCAGGTTATGGTAAACAGCGTGACACAGTATTCACAGACTATCAAGGAATCTCAAATCAAATCTGAGCAAGAATCCCCAAACAACTGAGGGAAACCGACCTCATTAAAGGACATCACACTCAACAAACAAGAATATCTAAGGAAATAGAATGAAGAGAACTAACAGATGGAAACAAAGAGAAATAGCATTATCCACAGAATCGTATAGCAGTCACAATCAGTAAAATGCTCCTTTTAGTTTTCTATCTTCAAAATCAACAAAGCCAAAAATGCAAATATTAGAAGTTAACAGAAGTTGGAAGGTTAAAAATGAGGGAAAGGTGGAGAGAACGCAAAAGTACAAATATCCTCACAAGGTGGAAAGTAAAAATATACTCTCCAAAATTGATGGGAGAAAGAAAAAATTTTTTTGGATTTTTATTTTTTTTAATTATGTTCTGTTAACCAACATACAGTACATCATCAGTTTTTGATGTAGAAAAATTTTAATATATTACATTTAAGGTTGAAAAAGGGTGCCATCAGATAAATTAAAAATAGTATAATATAGTTAACAAAAACTGAAAGGAGGAATATGGGGAGGTAAAAAATAATAGGAATATAAATCTTCATCTATCATAGCACAAAAAAATAGATCATATGTAAAACTGATAAATCAAGATTTTATTATTATTATTATTATTATTATTATTATAGGCTGAACTATGTCTCCCTAAAATTCATATGTTGAAGCCCTAACTCCCAGTACCTCATAATGGGACTGTATTTGGAGATAGGGCCTTTAACAAGGTGATGAAGTTAAAATGAGACTACTGTGGTGGGCCCTAATCTGACTGGTGTCCTAATAAGGGGAAATCTGGATACACAAAGGGACACCAGAGATGCATGCATACAGAGAAAAGGCCATATGAAAACACAGTGAGAAGGCAGCCATCTGCCTTCTCTGTCAAGGAGAGAGGCTTCAGAAGAAACCAAACCTGCAAACACCTTTATCTTACACATCCAGCCTTCATAATTTTGAGAAAATGAATTTCTACTGTTTAAGCCACCTCGTCTGTGTTATTTTGTTATGGCAGCCCTAACAAACTAAGACAGTGATACGAATGTATGATTAAAATATATGGAGGTCGGGGCGCCTGGGTGGCTCAGTCGTTAAGCGTCTGCCTTTGGCTCAGGTCATGATCTCGGGGTCCTGGGATCGAGCCCCACATCGGGCTCCCCGCTCAGCGGGGAGCCTGCTTCTCCCTCTCCAGCTCTCTCTGCTTGTGTTCCCTCTCTCACTGTGTCTCTCTCTGTCAGATAAATAAATAAAATCTTTAAAAAATAAAAAAATAAAAAAAATATATGGAGGTAACCATGAGATGTGAAAACAGAAATAATTACAAGTAGTAGCTTTAAAAAAATAAGAAAAAAACATATATACAAGGCAATTCATTGCAGCACCCAAATGTCCATGGAAGGAAGCTGGTTGAATATAATAAGGTACATGTACCAACTGAATACTGTGTAGCTATAAAAAATGAGGAATAACTCTATATACTGCTATGGAGTGATCTCTAGGATATAACACTAAATGAGGTGAAAAAAAGGTGGAAAAAAGTATATATATGGAATGCTACCATTTATATAAGAACCTTTGGGGTGGGGAAAGACATGAATATATACCTGTTTGTTTTATTTAAAAAAAAGGATAAACAATAAACAAAATAGCTATCCACAGGGGAAGTGAGGGAACAGAGTAGAGAGGACACAGATAGAAGGTAGACTTATCTGAATATACTTCCTTCAGTAGATTTGACTTTGGAACCATGTAAATATTTGACATAATTATAAAACAAAATTCAATCCTAAGGGCAGAAAGAAAGCAACTGTCAAAAATCAAAAGCAAACCAAAATAAATTATCTGGGGCACCTGGGTGGCTCAGTCGGTTAGGTGTCTGCCTTTGGCTCGGGTCATGATCCCAGGGTCCTGGGATCGAGCCCCGCATCGGGCTCCCTGCTCCGCGGGAAGCCTGTTCTCCCTCTCCCACTCCCCCTGCTTGTGTTCCCTCTCTCGCTGTGTCTCTCTCTGTCAAATAGATAGATAAAATCTTTTAATAAATAAATAAATAGGGGCGCCTGGGTGGCTCAGTCGTTAAGCGTCTGCCTTCAGCTCAGGTCCTGATACCCAGGGTCCTGGGATCAAGTCCCGCATCGGGCTCCCTGCTCAGTAGGGAGTCTGCTTCTCCCTCTCCCTCTGCTCCTCCCCCTGCTCATGCTTTCTCTCTCTCTCTCTATAAAATAAATAAATAAAATACTTTAAAAAAAAAATTAAAAAAATAAATAAATAAATAAATAAATAATAAATCTAACTATGTATCAAGTCAATAGCTTCATTACAGAAAAAGGAATTATTTCGAGTACTTTTGAAACAATATTTTAAGGGGTGCCTGGGTGGCTCAGTCATTAAGCGTCTGCCTTTGGCTCAGGTCATGAACTCAAGGGTCCTCGGATCGAGCCCTGAGTCTGCTTCTCCCCCCCACTGCCTGCTCATCCTCTCTCTCTCTCATGTTCTCTCTCAAATACATAAATAAAATCTTTAAAAATATTTTTTAATAATATTAAAAAAATACTTTGACTACACATCCCTAGTGAGACATATACTAAGAATAAAAGAAGTGTAGGGGTGCCTAGGTGGCTCAGTCGTTAAGCGTCTGCCTTCGGCTCAGGTCATAATCTCAGGGTCCTGGGATCGAGCCCTACATCAGGCTCCCTGCTCAGGGGGAAGCCTGCTTCTCCCTCTCCCACTCCCCCTGCTTGTGTTCCCTCTCTTGCTGTGTCTCTCTCTATCAAATAAAGAAAATCTTTAAAAAAAAAAGAATAAAAGTATAAAAAATTTCTTGAACTATTTTTAGAAATCAATATTGATATTGATGTATTATGAAACAATTATAAATATACATTTTTTGGATAAAACCAGTTATTCATTATATTAATGTTGTTAGGCACCAAGATTGCCAGGGCCGGGGCGCCTGGGTGGCTCAGTTGGTTAAGCAACTGCCTTCGGCTCAGGTCATGGTCCCGGAGTCCTGGGATCGAGTCCCACATCGGGCTCCCGGCTTGGCTGGGAGCCTGCTTCTCCCTCTGACCCTCTCCCCTCTCATGCTGTTTCTCTCTCTCTCTCTCTCAAATAAATAAATAAATAAATAAGAAAAAAAAAGATTGCCAGGGCCACCAAGATTATCAAGAAGCTAAGTAAAATCCTATAATCCTAAATACTAATTAGAAATATCACTATGGAGGGGCATCTTCGTGGCTCAGTCAATTGAGCATGTGACTCTTGGTTTTGGCTCAGGTCATGATCTCAGGGTCATGGAATCCAGCCCCATGTTGGACTCCACACTCAGCATGGAATCTGCTTGTCCCTCTCCCTCCCCCTGTGCCCTGCCCCCAGTTCACGCAGGCACTCTCTCATTCTCTCAAATAAATAAATAAATAATTTTTTTAAAATATCACTATGAACTCATTACATATTTTGTCTTTCAAAAATATATGTATTTCATAGCTCTGTCTAGTAAAAAGGTCTAGAAACAAAGACCAATGCAGTAGCAATGAGCACTCGTAATTTCCAGATTGTGGTTTCTAAATAACATTCTCCACTAAAAGGAAACATGGCTCTTTCAAGGAATGACTAGGGCAGGAACTGTACAAAATGAGACTGGATATCTTGCCATATCAGAAATCAAATTTTGACTATTATTTCAGTTTTAATTAAGGATTACTGGAGTAGTGTTAAAAGGCTTCAGAATCACATCAAGAGGCTCCTTCTGGCCAAAGATAGGTGCTTCAATAAGAATAATAACTAAAATGGCTTGAAATGCATTACAAATGTTAAAATCCATGAGTTCACAATGATACTTTTAAAAAAATCTACCTGATCATCATTTAAGGATGTTAAAGAACCAACTCATTCTGAACCAACTCAACTCATTTCACTCAAAAAAAAAAAAAAAAAGGGAACAAGTCAAGACTGTCCTTTCTTATAAAGGTATACTTCAAGGTAACCAAATAGTTGATGAGGGAAAGTTTCTCTCTATCCCAGTTAATAAACAAAGAAGGAATATAGAAATAGAATGTGCAAACCCCTACAGAAATAATGGACCCAGGGACAATAATCATCAAAGGGCACTAATACAACAAATAGATATTAGTACCTCCTGGTGGAAATATACCATACTGCCTATGAATTATTCTTGACAAAACTGAGCCTGAATCAGATCATGTTTCTAAATCTACCTACCAGTTTACAGGAAAAACGGGGGACAGAAGGCTATATTAAATGATACCATGACGATGCAGTCATCAGAATCCAGAATTTAGGAAACTCTATAGGACAAACAACCTTGTTTCTTCAACAAATACATTTATTCAACAGATTTTTTAAAAAGGAGGGGGAAACATGCAGATGAAAAGAGACGTATTAACAAAATAGAAGGTGTGGACTTTCTTTAATCCTGGTTCTAAGAAACCAAATGGAGGGAGGGAGGAGCAAAGAAAGAGCACACAAGTGAGCAAGAGCAAGTGAAAGAGTGAGAGTGTGAGAGTCTGAAGTGTGGGAACATGCAGGCAGGAGGGGAAGACTGGATATTTGATGATTTTAGGAAATCTTTGTTAAATTTTATCAGGTATGATCATGGGCATTGGGTTTGTTTGAATAAAAAAAAACACCTTGTCAGGGCACCTGGATGGCTCAGCAGGTTAAGCGTCTGGTTAAGCGTCTGCCTTTGGCTCAGGTCATGATCTTGGGGTCCTGGGATGAAGCCTGGAATCAGGCTCCCTGCTCAGCGGGGAGTCTGCTTCTCGCTCTCCCTCTCTCTGCCCTCTGCCCCGCTCATGTTCTCTCTCTCTCAAATAAATAAAATCTTTAAAAAAAGACACCTTGTGTTTTAGAGACACATATTGAAATATTTATGAACAAAATGATGTGTTTTATATTTGTTTCAAAATAACCCATGGGGTCAGGGATTTGCTGTTGGAGGAGATATAGAAAAAAATGAGTGGTCAGGAATTGGTGATAACTCTAGCTGAGTGATGGGGAAATGGGGAAATCATTGTACTATCTTATCTATTTTGTGTGCACATTTGAGCTTTTCAATAAAATACTATTTTAGAACACTGGGAAAAATATTTTCCACTAAAAAAATAACACTTGCTTCTAGGGAGCAAGACAGGGGTAGGGAATGATGAAGCAGAGAACTATTACTTTTTACTACTTACCATAAATCCTGAATTTAAGTTCAATACTTAGTCCACTGAATCACTGTAATGACAGTACTGCTGAGACCTTTCATTGTAATAGGTACAATTATCATAAAAGGAACATGGATAGCACTAAAGGATCTAACCCCCTTCCCGGGTCACACCAACTTTAACCATCTTCATAGGAGTAATGGCTATTTCATTCCATCTGCACTTTCTCCTTATTTAATTAGGACTTACCAAAATCTGTCTTTGAATAGCTTCTTCGGAAGCAGCTGAGCCTCCACACATACACACCAACTTGCAAGCAACATGCCGTACTGCAAAACAGTAATCAGACACCCATAAACACAAAACATTCATTCTCCTTTTATATATACTTATAAAGAGAAAAGAGGAGCAAAGTGAAACCAATCTTGTTAAAATGATAACTGTAAAGTCGTTTTTAAAAAATCAATTATCAAAAGTAAATGAGCTGAAAATTATCAAATGAATTATTTGCTTAATACTCTAATCTCTAATCAGACAGATATTTAATTTTCAAATTTTAAGTTCTGCAGGTCTTAAATTCTGAAGACTCACTGAAGATACCTAGTTCCATGTGATGCTTTTGTGTGTATTATGCTGACAGCAAAAATAATTCTAAGTAAAACGAATCGAAAGCTATTCAACAGGGACGCCTGGGTGGCTCAGTTGGTTGGGTGTCTGCCTTTGGCTTAGGTCGTGATCCCAGGGTCTTGGGATCGAGTTCCGCATCAGGCTCCTTGCTCAGCGGGGAGCCTGCTTCTCCCTCTGCCTGCTGCTCCCCCTGCTTGTGCTCTCTCTCTCACTCCCTCTCTGACAAATAAAATCTTAAAAAAAAGCTATTCAACATCTGACAAAATTTCTGAACAGCAGAATAGTTTTAGATTATTCCCCTAAACTGTGAATCTTTCTAAATATATTCTTTTCTGTTGATGATGTAGAAGTTCGTGAAGTGTAACTTAGAAAATATAGATTATCTTCATTATACAGTTCACTTCCCCCGAAAATAGGAAAGTTTGAATAATTGTAAGCTCTTTATTTACATAGTTTCTCTCATCATAAAACATGTCCAATTTTTAAAGATGACTTCATAAATAACTGATCTAGTTGCTTTGATGTTAGATCTCAGCAGCCACTCAACCTATACTAATACCATTTTCAATTAATATTCCATTGAAAAAGAGATTTGCCCAGATGAAATTATGGGGTAATTGAAGTCAGATTCTCATTACCCATCATGAAATATAAATTCTAGTCATCCTTTAATAAAGTTATTTCTGAAAAAAACCTCCCAATAAAATAACTCCTAATCATATATCTGCTTTGTCTTGCTTTTCCAATTTTGAAGATATTTCCTTTATTTTTTCCAAAGTTTACTAATTCTTTGGTATTCTCAAGGAACCTGATCTCTCAATCATTTTCCCTCTCCAAAGATATCTTCAGTACCTCCCTCTCAATTTACTCCTTCCCTTCTACCTTCAAACATATCTGTCTCTCTTCCTTGAAAAACATCAATTAACCCCACTGTGCTTCAAGCTTCTATTTCACTTCTCTTTCTTTCAAAGACAAACTTCTTAAATTGAATGGTCTATCTACTACCTCTACTTTCTTGCTACTCACTCATCTCCTTAATTAAGCCCCTGCAATCTGTTTTGCATCCTTACCACTTTTCTAAAATTGTACTACCAAAGATCACCTTCCCTGACTTCACAGCAACATTTCACAATGACCATAACCTTTTTAAAAAATACTACCTCCGGGGCGCCTAGGGGGCTCAGCTCATTAAGCTTCCGACCCTTGGTTTCAGCTCAGGTCATGATCTCAGGGTCGTGGGATTGAGCCCCGCCGCGGGCTGCGCGCTAAGCATAGAGTCTGCTTGGGATTCTCTCCTCTCCCTCTGCCCCTCCCCCTGCTGGCATGTGTGCACACTCTCTCTTGCTCTCTGTCCCAAATAAATAAATAAATAAAATCTTTTCTAAAAAATGCTACTTCCTTCACCTCACACTGTCTCGGTTCAGCACTGAGCAGTCTCCCTCTATGGGAAATGCCTTCGTCTAAGAACTTTGCTCCCATCCCCAAGTTCTTGATCTGGCTGTTTATAGTCACCACCAATACGCCTTCTGGCAAAGGCAGCTGAGGCCAAGACAGAACGCTACTTCAGTATAAAGATGTTTTCTCTGCTGCTGCTGCTTTATCTTTGCCTTCTCATCAGCCTGTTCTTGGCCCCTCTGTGTTATAAACATACTGGTTAGGTGCTTGCTGTCTGACTCCTTACATCTGCCTTACTCTGTTCCATCAGTGCCCAAAGCTTGGTATTTCAATAGACTTCAGACAACACAGTGTTGCATCCTCTGGCATCTGTGAATTCTTTATTTTTATTGTTAATCCACTCCTTCCCAGATCCTCAAGCATAATGTATGCCTGGTATTTTTCTTCTGGAGTCTTACCTTGCCCCTTTCACTTACTGCCTGCCATATGGTATGACAATCCTATAAGGAGTAGGCACTCAATAAATGGATAGTGAGTCTCCTCTAGAATAATCTGTCACTTTTGGTCTCCTATCCTCGTTATTTTTCTTCCCAGTCCTTAACTGCCAGAGTCAAGGTAAAAATCTCACTACTCTGTTCTCCCAACACCATTGGTTCTTAAAATTTGGTGTGCATTAGAACAGTTTTCAAATTATATACATATCCAGGTTTTATCCTAAACCTATAAATCAAAGTCTCCAATGGTGGGGCCTGAGCATCTGCATTTTAACAGGCTCCACAGGTGATTCTTATTTATACCAATATTTAACAATAACTGCTCTTTATTTTTTCCCTCAGAGAACTCAACTACTTGTGTGGCTTCAACAATCACCTCCATGTGAGTAATTACCAAATCTCTAGGCAACCCGACCTTTCTCATAAGTTCTAGTCTCACATCTCCAAACTTATTGTCACCTCAAATGCAACAGGTCTAAAACTAAAATTTACAAGTCATTCCTCTACTTCTGACTTTCCTGTTTCTGTTCAGTGTTCCCTAATTCTTCCCAATAACAAAAAATTGTAGGTTATAAATCTTGATAACTTTTTCATCACATACCATAATCCGGGCACACTGAATTTGTTTTTAAGGAGACAAAATATCTTCCAATCAACATATTTTTGGAATAAAACTCTTATATCAGAGGCTTTCTACACTCACATCCTGTTTTCCAGTTTCTTAAAATTACTATACACAGAACAAGCCCCCAAATGTCTAATTAAGAACTGCTACATGCACAGAGTCAGTACATTGGGAGAGGTCCAGCTACCAAATCTCTACTATTTGACAAATAGTGAAAAACAGCGAGAACAATGTTCCTTGATAGAACAGTAGGAGTTTAGATTTTAATATCACACAGTTCGACCGTGTACTAAGTTTCTCCAACAGATAAATCTCTAACTCGTCCCATAACTACAGGATCAAAGGCTCCGAGGAGCAATATCAACATTTATCTGAGAGTTAAAGAGGTAGAACCATTCTCTAAACATCCTAATAGAGGAATGGACTAATAAATAAGTATATTATTGACTATATTAACCACTAATCACCCTAGACCTACACTGAAACTGTACACAGTTTGGTTTATATTCATAAAGATAAACACTTAGCAATGAAGTCTACTTGCTGCATACAGACAAAATTCACTTGTCCTTACAAAGCCACGTAGTCCAGAGATTCACGTTTTGGCTCGATGTACCCTTTATAATGGGGCAATATACTTTCCATAAATGCATTAACTGTCACTATCTTTGTTGAAAATTGGTTAACTGTCAGCACACTAGACCCAACCACTTAGCTAAAGCACCAGAACTCTGCCAGACAGTGGACCACGTATAATGCATCCGAGCAGATGAGTGTGGTTTGGGGGTTCTGTTTTGTTATTATTCTTTTTGTTTGCTCTCACAGGTAGGAAAAAACTTCTATAATTTTTCTCAGTAACTCAGTCTAAAGCTCATCAACCCACCTCATGAGGAAATTATTCTTTACCGATTTTTAAATCTAAATCCCTCATATGGCAACATTTCTCATTCTATTATTAATGGAGAAAGGAAATTACTATTTGATAGTCCTTCAGAACCCTGAAGATTCTGATCATCTCTTCTCCAGGGAAAATAATCCATGTCCTTTAACATTTCCTCAAGTTCTCACTTTCCCACCCTTTTATCATCTTTGTTGTTCACCACCAGACTATTTCTTGCAGTGATGCTTTTATTAATCAGGAGCTAACCTCTGAAAAAAAAAACATAAAATTCAGGATGTTTGCTTGAGAAACTTCTATGTATGGATCATTTTGTTTAGTTTTATTTTAACAAATATCCATCTGTAAACTAGTCAAAATATTATTTAAACTGCAAGAACACAACCTAATGTATAATAAAAATACTACTCATACCATGAGTCACAAAATGTATACATACATTTAGCTTTCTGCTCTTCACTTATAACCAAACCTACTCCCTTGGTAACTGCCCAGTTCCACAGGTTTACTGCCATTTCTTCAATCTGAGCAAGAGAAACATTTTCTTAGCCAGTTAAAATACTGCCCACCTCCAATGATATTATTTTTCTTGCATGTTTTATGCATACGTGATTATTGTGGGTCATTTATAGGCCCTCCGTAATCTAGTACCATTCTACCTTGCCTCCCCCAAAATGTACCCACTGTTAGAGTAATTATTTGACTGTCCCACGAACACAACTTGTTCATTCCTATCTATGCACTTTTATTCATACTACTGGCTTTACCTAATATACCTCCTCCCATTGTCTTTACGTAACTCAAATCCAGTTCAGTCTCACCAGGAACATGCACAAAGCTTTCAGCAACTACTACAGTCTACGTGGATCTCTCTCCTCTTTGAATTTCTGTATTCATTAAGTTTCACATAATTGAGCAACTAATTATGCTTCATTGTATCATTTATTCTTTGTTTTAGCTGTTATTAAGCCATTAGATTTGAAAATCCAAAAACAGATTTCTATGTATTTATAATGGTTAATCATAAAGACTATTTTATTTTTTACTTATATGGGACATTAATTAAAATGGTGAATCATCAAAATTTATCAGGGGCACCTAGCTGGCTCAGTCAGTGGAGCATACAACTCTTAGTCTCTGAGTTGTGAGTTTGAGCCCCACGTTGGGTGTAGAGATTCCTTAAAAATAAAATCTTTCGGGGGCACCTAGGTGGCTCAGTTGCTTAAGCATCTGTCTTCGGCTCAGGTCATGATCCTGGAGTCCCAAGATCAAGCCCCACATCACGCTCCCTGCACAGTGGGTCGGTGGGGAGTCTGCTTCTACCTCTCCCTCTGCCCCCCCACTGCTCCTTCTCTCTCTCTCTCTCTCTCTCACTCTCTCTCTCAAATAAATAAAATCTTTAAAAATAAAATATTTCAAAAAAAATTTATAATAAACAAAATTGTTTTTATACCAACCTGAGCATCCTGTATTTCAGCCATAGATTCCCTGTTGATATTTGCTATGTCGGCGAAGAGTCTGTCAATTGCCTCAGGTATGCTGGGTGAATTATCTCTTAAAATCAGGTTTTCAAGAATTTCTGAAATAACAATGGATGATAAAACTGCTGTGAACCATACCACCATTGGCTAAAAGTAGCAAGTAATTTCAAAATCTGTTCCTAGATCTTTGGTAAAATGAATAATAGCATGAAGAAACCTGAATTATCCTTAGAGTAAAACCAAACTGGAGATAAAGTTTCGTGTAGCTAAGGGTAGAATACAATTTTCAAATAAACTTTGTATTCCCTGAGAGTTACTTGTTTATAACTTAATCACTCATTCATGGAAAGTAAAATGCACTGAATTCACAAACAGTTCGGTTATCTTAAAACTACAAAATAGAAATTAACAATGTCTTCAAAACTAGAATATGTAGAAATTCTGAAAGGAGACATATATGTGCCCTGTAAAACTGAAATACTTATTAATACTTTAAAGCATTAGACAGACATAACTTACAATGCTGGCTCTGAAGTCCTGACCTCACTTTGTGAGAAAAAAATGACATACCCAATTAGCAACAACATTAACCAGTTATTGAATCTGTACAAATGATGTCACCATTTTCTAAACAATCTGAGCTCCAGACTCCATGTAACTGAATCTTACAAGACCACAGAATTCCTTAAAACTGAAGCATGATGTAAAATCACAATTAATGCCTTTCATGTTATCGAATTGAGATTTTTCCAAACTCTTGTAACAGAGATCTCCATAACCTCTACATGTCTCTAATTTCTTACAACATTTTTGAGCATCAATTAGCAAGAATGTTAATATTCATAACAATACTATACACTGCAGAGCACCTTCTGAAAGAATTTTTAACACGCTACAATAATCTGCTAAATGAAAAACCGTCAGTTAAGCATCAGAAAATAGATTCACATTAAGACGTCATAAAGCAAGGGGCACCCGGCTGGCTCAGTTGGAGCATGCAACTCTTGATCTCAGGGTTGTGAGTTCAAACCCCATGTGGGGCATAGAGATTACTTAATAAAATAATATAGACTTCACTAAGCAAATTATGCTCAAATATGCTCAAATATATATTTTTACAGCTCATGGAATCTTTAGTACCCACTGCATGAGCAGAGGTATTAGGGAAAATATACCATATATATTTCGTACATCTCAGGTGATGAAATATATACAAAAAGAAAAACCCCTAGCTTCCCTACTCCCATAAAATAGATCATGGAAAGGCTAATATTAAATATCTTGATTCTTATAAGATTAGGCAAGTATCAGGCTGAGAAGCGTATATATTACAGCCCTTCCTCAAAATACTGATAACAGAATTAAGAAAGTTCAGAATGGGAGAAAATACCTGCAAATCATGTATCTGTTAAGGAATTAATATCCAAAATATATAAATAACTTCTACAATTCAAAAGCAAAAAAACAATCAAATTTAAAAATGGGCAGAGGATCTGAATAGACGTTTTTCCGAAGAAGACATAAAGAAAGCCAACAAGGGCCTGAAAAGATGCTCAACATCACTAATCATCAAGGAAATGAAAATCAAAATCATAATGAGTTAGCACCTCACACCTGTTAGAATGGCTACTATCAAAAAGACAAGAAACAGGGGCACCTGGCTGGTTCAGTCAGTAGAGCATGGGACTCTTGATCTCAGGGTTGTGAGTTCCAGCCCCATATTGGGCATGGAGCCTACTTAAAAAAAAAAAAAAAAAGACAAGAAATAACAAGTGTTGGCGAGGGTGTGAAGAAAAAGGAACCCCTGTGCACTGTTTGTGGGAACGTAAATTGGTATAGCCACTATGGAAAACAGTATGGAATTTCCTCAAAAAATTAAAAACAGACCTACCATATAATCCAGCAATTCCACTTCTGGGTATTTATTTGAAGAAAATGAAAGCACTAACTTGAAAAAATATATGCTCCCCCACATTCATCGAAGCATTATTTACAATAGGCAAAATACAGCAACAACCTAAGTGTACATCAACAGATAAATGAATGAAGAAATTATATATATACACACAATGGAATATCATTCAACCATAAAGGTGAATGAAATCTTGCCATTTGTAATAACATAGATGGACCTTAAGGACATTCTGCTAAGTGAAATAAGTCAGACGAGAAAGACAAGTATTATATAATCTCTCATATATGTGGAATCTTAAAAAAAAAAAACAAAAAACAAAAAACAAGCTCATGGGCGCCTGGGTGGCTCAGTCGGTTAAGCATCTGCCTTCGGTTCAGGTCGTGATCCCAGCGTCCTGGGATCGAGTCCCACATGGGGCTCCCTGCTCAGAGGGGAGCCTGCTTCTCCCTCTGCCTCTTCCCTCTGCTTGTGCACTCTCTCTCTCAAATAAATAAATAAAATCTTAAAAAAAAAAAAAAACAAGCTCATAGATACAGAGAACAAACTGGTGGTTGCTGGCAGGGGCGGGTGCGAAATGGGTGACTGGAGTCAAAGGTACAAACTTCTAGTTATAAAGTAAATCAAGTCCTGGGGATGTAATGTACAGCATGGTAACAGTAGTTAATAATATTGTATTGCATATTTGAAAGTTGCTAAAAGAGTAAATCTTAAAAGCTCTCATCACAAGAAAAAACATTTATAACTATGCATGGTGATAGATATTAACTAGACTTGTGGTGATCATTTCACAATAAGTACAATGACCAAATCGTTATGATATACACCTGAAACTAATATAATGGTGTATGTCAATTATACCTCAATAAAAAAAGAATTAGGAAAGTTTAAAAATCGTTTTTAAGAATCCAAATATTATTGGGACACCTGGGTGGCTCAGTCAGTTGAGCGGCTGCTTCAGCTCAGGTCATGACCCCAGGGTTCTGGGATCAAGCCCCGCGTCGGGCTCCCTGCTCAGTGGGGAGCCTGCTTCTCCCTCTCCCTCTGTCTGCCGCTCCCCCTGCTTGTGCTCTCTCTCTGACAAATAAATAAAATCTTAAGAAAAAAAAATCCAAATATTATATAATAACAGATTATTTTTTAAAAGATTTTATTTGTTTATTGTTACTGTTTATTTATTTGCCCAATGCAGGGCTCGATCCCAAGGACCCTAGGATCACGACCTGAGCCGAAGGCAGCCGCATAACCAACTGAGCTACCCAGGCGTACCTAAAAATAGATTCTTGAAACGTTTTTGACAAGAAAACAAAAACTCAATATAAATTCTTAATTTGAGTTCCTTTTTTAAAAAAAATTCAAAAATACTTCAGTAGAATACTAATCATAACTTGTGGTTACATAACACATGAGACTGTGAAGACATTAATTTTGATTTGTGAATGTTTTCTTAATGTTTTATATAATTCGTTCTCTGTCAATATAATCCTGGTCCTTCAAAACATTATTTTCGAAGTCACTCAGGTGTGCAACTTGATTGACACCAGCTGAGGCAATGACAGCACGCAGTGCTTTGGGATAAAACACAGTCAGCAAAGCTGAGTAAGTAGTAGACATCACACAGCTAAATGGTTGACTTACACCATGAATGAGAGACTTGCTTCTAGGAGAAGCTCAGAAAAGAGCTTCTATAAATACAACCTATTCCTGAGATCTGAAGACGACATGCTGTATTGAGGTTATATCCAGCAAGACTGTACATTTTGCAAGAATGTGATTAAATTATCTTCCTAACTACTGAAATAAACTATGATTTGCAGCATGATTTCAGTCAATTTAATTTAAATGAGATTCATCCTGAAGGGGTCACTCTATTGAGATAGCCATGTTAATCAGTACCAATTAACTCTGATTTGGTAGACAGCATTCTAGGTACAGAATAATAGTAAGCATTTTCCCTATCCTTGAGAAAGGGATCTTCCATTATAACATGGAAAAAAAAATCTATCAAACATCCTGCCAAGTCTCTCCCTGTGGCCTCCACCAGCTCAAGCAGTCATTTGAAAGCCAAAGCAGCTCAAAGACCTGTCAGGGTCAATTCAAGATTTTACTCCAAGTCACGACGATTATCTGCAACTTCTTTAGTGAGAAAAAAACGGAAAATGACAATAAAATTAACATTTGCATAGTGCTTTACAGTCTCAAAGCTTTTTCACATGCATTCTCATTTAATCATCAATCTACTCTGCAAGGGAGATATCTGTATTTTATAAGATGCAGAAACTGAGATTTAACAAAGTGTAGTGACTTCTCAAAGGTGATACAAAGAAAATAGCAAACTAGGATTTGAACTCAGGCTTTCTAATTTGAAATCCTGTACTTTCCACTATTCTAGTTCTATCAGGAAGGGCCTGAAGCAAGTGATATGCCAAGACTGACACAACTAAAAAACCTCAGGGAGAGAAAAAAATGAGCCAACACCGTTCAGAGTACCACACTAGAATTCTGATTGCAGGCTAAGAAAAAGTACTCCAGCTGAGGCTAGTTTGAATGACCATGGCCAAATATCCAGTGTCAAAAGGGCATGGAAAACTCAAACAGATTTAGTCCTAGATTAAAATCACATTGTAAATAATATTTTCTATGGTCAGAGAGATCATCATTTTTATACAATATTCCAGGAGGTCCCAACTGACAAACTGGATATGGTACAAGAGATTCCAAGCAGCAAGTCATAATGCATAAGTCCTGCACCATAGTTCAAAGAGAACTATTCACAGCGGTGTATTGTACTTCTGAGCAGCATCTTGGTCCTGGAGGGCAACTAGAAAAGGATGCAGGACAGGCTAACTCCGTGAAAATCCTGGCAAACAGAAATGACACGGCTAGCTCCAAAGCTCAACAGGTACCTAGAGGTTGCCCCTAGCATGTTAAATCTCAAATCTGACGGCCAGTAGGACTTCACTTCAAACTAACTTCTTCCCTACTCCACAATACTGCTATTCTTTTTGGCCTTGGACAGAACTGGATCAGGGGCTGGAGTGAACTGAAGCCTGGGCTCCACAGGAGATAAAGCTATGTAAAATTTTGGAGGGCAACTGGCTGGGAGTGTGGGGGAAGCAAGAGCTGACAATATCATGCTAACCACAAAGGAATTTCCAGCTTGATTCTGGTCAAACTACATCAGTAGGAAGAATGTCTCAAAAGAGCCACAACTCAGTCCTATCAACCAAATGCACTGTGTAAATGATGCAGCTAATCTAGGTATTTTATATCTTTCACACTCTTCTAAATACAAGGCCCATAACCAGACTCAACTTGCCAACTCCTCCAATCCTATCCCTAAGCATCTTCTTTACCAAGTATCTGTATGTATTACTCTTTTACTCTCATTACACCCTGTTACCCTTTGTAGCTGAGCCCTATTGTTGTTTTTCAGTAAAAGATTTTTTTTAAGTTTTTTTATTTCAGTGTAGTTAACACATGATGTTACATTAGTTTCAGGTGTACAACATAGTGATTCAAGTTTAAACATTATTCTATACTCACCACAAGTGTAGCTACCACCTCTTACCATACAATGCTATTACAATACCATTGACTATATTCTTTATGCTGCGCCTTTTATTCCCATGACTTATTAATGCTATAACTGGAAGCCAGTATCTCCCACTCCCCTTAACCTATTTTGCCCTTCCCCCCCACTCTCCACCCCTCCCCTCTGGCAACCATCACATTGTCCTCTGTGTTTACAGATTCTGATTCTGCCTTTTGTTGATTCATTTGTGTGTTCTTTTTTTTTTTTAGATTCCACATATGAGTGAAACCATATAGTATTTGTCTTTCTCAGTCTGACTTAATTTCACTTAGCATAATACCCTCTAGGTCTATCCATGTTGTCACAAATGGCACAATGTCATCCTTTTGATGGCTGTATTATTCCACTGTGTGTGTGTGTGTATACATCTTATCTATTCATCTATCAGTGGACTCATTATACCTGTCAAAATGGCTAAAATCAAAAAGATAAGAAATAACAAGTGTTGGCAATGATCTGGAGAAAAAGGAACCCTCAGGGAGCCTGGATGGCTCAGTCTGTTAAGTACCTGCCTTCAGCTGGGGTCATGATCCCAGGATCCTGGGATCGAGCCCCACATCATTGGGCTCCCTGCCCAGCGGGGAGTCTGCTTCTCCCTTTCCCTCTACCCCTCCCCCCTACTCCTGCTCTCTCTCTCTCAAATTAAAAAATAAAATCTTAAAAAAAAAAAAAAAAAGAAAAGAGGGGCACCTAGGCGGCTCAGTTGATTAAACAACTGCCTTCAGCTCAGGTCATGATCCCAGGGTCCTGGGATCGAGTCCCGCATCGTACTCCTTGCTAAGTGGGGAGCCTGCTTCTCCCTCTGCCTGCCGCTCCCCCTGCCTGTGCATGGGCTCCCTCCCCCTCCCTCCCTCTCTCTGACAAATAAATAAAAATTAAAGAAGTGAGCACTCTACCAGAGGCACATGCATTTAAAAGATATATAAATTAATTTAAAAAAATAAAAATAAAATAAATTTAAAAATTTAAAAAAAGAAAAAAAAGAAAAGAAAAAGGAACCCTCATACACTACTGGTGGGAATGCAAATCGGCACAACTACTGCAGAAAACAGCATGGAGGTTCCTCAAAAAATTAAAAATATGATCTAATAATTCCACTACTGGGTATTTATTTACCCAAAGAAAATGAAAACACTAATTCAAAAGGATATATGCACCCTATGTTTACTGCAGCATTATTTACAATGGCCAACATATGAGCCCCATTGTTTTTGACTGAGAATCTTCTATTCAGCTAAGATCTGGTGTGTTTTACTCACCATGGTTACCAAAGGCTATTTCCATCTATTTAAGCAACTTTAATTTAATTAATTGATTTCTGTTTACTGAGTGTTAACAATGTGACAGGCACTGGAAGAAAGACTTATCCAAGACACTAGCCTAGTAGATTCACATCTAAACCAGACCAGAAACAATACCTGGAAAGGCTGGGAATGCAGGTGACAGATTGTAACAACACATTTGGAAGGCTGAACTGGGGATCTTGCGAGGAATACAAAGATGAGGGAGGCCGTCTACGCCATCAAGTAGGTATATCACACTACTACGGGAAATTAAAATGGGAAAATTTACAACACTATGTATTAAGTGCTGTGAGTACAAGATGAATATAAAGAAAGAACTGAGTAACTGCCCATTTGAGAGATGGGTTATAAGAATGGCAGAATAGGCTTCATTAAGTTGCCATTCCATTTGAGGTGGGTCTTGAAGGATGAGTTAGAGATTGCCAGGCAACATACCAAACAGAGGGGGATGCACAGAGGTGTTGAAAAGCACAGTGGGTTTAAATAACCATAAATAATTATGTATGGTTAGAAAATGGGTAAAGGAAGGTTACAAGAAACACCATTAGAAAGGCATGTGGGGGGTGCCTGGGTGGCTCAGTCGTTGGCCGTCTACCTTCGGCTCGGGTCCTGATCCCAGGGTCCTGGGATCGAGCCCCGCACCGGGCTCCCTGCTCCACAGGAAGCCTGCTTCTCCCTCTCCCGCTCCCCCTGCTTGTGTTCCTGCTCTCGCTATCTCTCTCTCTGTCAAATAAATAAATAAAATCTTTAAAAAAATAAAAAAAATTAAAAAAATTAAAAAGGCATTGTGGAAGGGGAGCTAGGCTGGCTCAATCAGTAGAGACTTATGTTCTCGGGATCATAAATTCAAACCCCACATTGCACACAGACCTTACTTTAAAAAAATACAAGAAAGAAAGGCAGGCAGGCATGTAGGGGACAGAGCCTGAAACACATTACATGGCACACTAAGAAGGTTGTATTGTGTTAGTTATTCTACCTCTTTATTTCATAAACTGTATTATTATTGCTACCTAATATGTGCATACTAGGTGACCCCAACAAGATTTCTGCACAGGCCATATAGAAGCCATGCTCATGGGACGCCTGGGTGGCTCAGTTGGTTAAGCGGCTGCCTTCGGCCTGGGTCATGATCCCAGGGTCCTGGGATCAAGTCCTGCATCGGGCTCCTTGCTCAGCGGGGAGCCTGCTTCTCCCTCTCTCTCCCTCTGCTTGTGCTCTCTCTGTCAAATAAATAAAATCTTAAAAAAAAAAAAAAAGCTATGCTCATGACTCTGAACTATGTGGCCTTGTCTTGGAACATTTCCTAATAACTATGCCATTCCTAATCTGAGGATCCCATTATGGCATTTAAAGGAATAAGGAAAAAATAGTTCAGGGAAGCTTCCAAATGATTTAAACCCATTGAGATTCAAAAAAAAAAAAAAAACCATTGAGATTCAAAGAAAGCCAATTATCTTGACTGAGTTTTACTACTGAAGTTTTAAGTTTAGATCTGCAGTCTAACAGGGCAGCCCCATGTGGCTACTGAGCACCTGACATGTGGTTAGTCCAAAGTGAAATATGCTGTAATTGTAAAATACACATCAGATTTCAAATATTTAGTATAAAAAAAGAATGTAAAATATCTCAGTAATTTTGTATGCTGATTACATGTTGAAATATTTTGGATATGTGGGGCTAAAATATAGTATTAAAGTTATTGTTACTAAAAATAATTGCACCTGTTTCTCTTTACTTTCTTTTTCTTGTTACTTTTTTAATGTGACTACTCAAAAAAAAATGTTTTAAGTAGGCTCGGAGCCCATTGCAGGGCTTGAACTCACGACCCTGAGATCAAGACCTCAGCTGAGATCAAGAGCTGGACGCTTAACCAACTGAGCCACCCAGGCATCCCTATAAATTTTTAAATTACATTTGTAGCTCGCATTATAGGTCTAATAGATAGGGCTGATCTAGAGTATATGTCATGACTGATTTCTGAAAATTTGTTGAAACAAATTAGTTAATATCTACCTCCTAACAGTCATCATAAATTTAATAGGAAACGAAAGTATAAAATTAGGTATTTTAATAGACCATAAGGGTATATATATAAAAGCAAACACAAAGATGTTAAAAATCTAGAAAAAGGAGAATTGTCTCCAAATTAACCATAGGAGGGGTGCCTGGGTGGTGCAGTTGGTTAAGCATCTGCCTTCACCTCAGCCCCTCCCCCCATCCGTGCTCTTTCTCTCCCTCTCTCAAATAAATATATAAAACCTTAAAAAAAAACAAAAGAGAGTCCTAAAGCTTGATAAACATTTGGCATTCTTTAAAAAGAAACAATCTTAATGTTGAGAAGGACAACTGAGCTAAATTATCTTGGTACAAATACTCTTTCAAAAACTCTACTAAATTTTTTGCTATTCCCATATTAAGTCGCCTTCTATTTTGGATGGTCCTGGTGCTTGCCAAGATGAGGAACTTTCTCTGAATCAGACAGAACAGTTTTAGGAAACCCCCAGCCCAGTTGCTGTTGTTTTTTGTTTTTTTTTCAATTGAGATATAGTTGACATACAACGTTATACTAGTTTCAGGTGCACAACACAGAATTCAACAATTCTTTGCAATACGCTATAGTCATCAAGATAAGGGTAGTTACCATCCATCACCATACAACTTTATTCTAATATTACTGACTATATTCCTTATGCTGTACTATTCATCCCAATGACTTATTTATTTTATAACTAGAAATTTATACCTCTTAATCTCCTTCAAATTAAGAATTTGAACCCTTCAAAACCTGTCCTCCAGAAAGGATATACTCTAGACAATCTGTTGAAACCTGGTTACAAAGGCACTTTACATCTCCGCAAATCCACTCCTAGGCATTTCCCCCAAGAGAAATGAAAACCTAAGTCATTTTAAAAACCTTATACATGAATATTCATAGCAACTTTACTCATGATAGTCAAAAATGTCCATCAAGATATGAATGGATAAACACTGGTATATATATCCAGTGGAATGCTACTAAGCAATAAAAAAATTAACTACTCATATGCAACAATATGGATGAATCTCAAAATAACTATGCTTAGTGAAAGACAGCATAGAAAAAAAAAGAATACATACTAGATGATTTCATTTATAAACTAATCTACAGTGATAGAAATCAGAACAGTGGTTGCCTAGAGTGGAGGGTAGGCGGTAGATGGACTACAAAGGGGTATGACAGAATTTTCTGAGATAAGAATGTTCTATTTCTTGATTGAAATGTTATTTATATGGTTTACATTTACCCAAAAAATGGGATCAACCTATACATTTAAAATGTGTAAATTCTTGGGGCGCCTGGGTGGCTCAGTCGTTAGGCGTCTGCCTTCGGCTCAGGTCATGGTCCCAGGGTCTGGGGAACAAGCCCCACATTGAGCTCCCTTGCTCCTTGGGGAGCCTGCTTCTCCCTCTGCCTGCTACTCCCCCTGCTTGTGTTCCCTCTCTCGCTGTGAATCTGTCAAATAAATAAATAAAATCTTAAAAATAAATAAAATAAAATAAAATGTGTAAATTCTACTCTACATAAATTATGCTTAAGTCCAACTGATTTCTGAGAAAGAACAGTAAGAAAAAAAAGAAAAGGAAAAGGAAGGAGGGAGGAACAGGAGGCAGGGGAAAGAAAGAAGTACTGCAGAGCTGAAATCCCAGGGGGCTGTAGGTCAGGAGCAGGACAGCACAGTGTGACATCAGACTTTGTTCAACATCAGGAAAGCAGCCTAAGGGGCGCCCAGCTGGCTCAGTCAGAAGAGAATCTGACTCTTGATCTTGGGGTAGTGGGTTCAAGACTCACACTGGGTATAGTGATTACTAAGAAAGAAAGAAGGAAGGAAGGGAGGGAGGAGAGAGAGGGAGAGAAAGAAAAGAAAGGAAGGGAAAGGGAAAAGGGAAAAGGAAGGAAGGAAGGAAAGAAAGAAAGAAAGGGAATGGGCGCCTGGGTGGCTCAGATGGTTAAGCGTCTGCCTTCGGCTCAGGTCATGATCCCAGGGTCCTGGGATCGAGTCCCACATCGGGCTCCCTGCTCCTTGGGAGCCTGCTTCTCCCTCTGCCTCTCTCTCTCTCTCTGTCTCTCATGAATAAATAAATAAAAAATCTTTAAAAAAAAAAAAAAAAAAGAAAGAAAGAAAGAAAGGGAAAAAAAAGAAACAAACAAACAAAGGCAGTCCGGGGGCACCTGGGGGGCTCAGTCGGTGAAGCGTCTGCCATCGGCTCAAGTCATGATCTCAGGGTCCTGGGTTCTAGCCCCGCGTCAGGCTCCCTGCTCAGCCAGGAGTCTGCTTCTCCCTCTCCCTATCTATCTCTCTCTTTCAAATAAATAAACAAAATCTTTGGGGCACCTGGGTGGCTCAGTCCGTTAAGCGTCTGCCTTCAGCTCAGGTCATGATCCCAGGGTCCTGGGATCGAGCCCCACACCGGGCTCCTTGCTCAGCGGGGAGCCTGCTTCTCCCTCTCCCTCTGCCTGCTGCTCCCCCTGCTTGTGCTGTCAACTAAATAAATATTAAAAAAAAAAATTTTTTTAAATAATAAATAAATAAAATCTTTAAAAAAAATAATAGGGATGCCTGGGTGGCTCAGCCAGTTAAGCATCTGCCTTCAGCTCGAGTCATAATCCCAGGGTCCTGGGATTGAGCCCTGCATCGGGCTCCCAGCTCGGCGGGAAGCCTGCTTCTCCCTCTGCCTGCCGCTCCCCGTGCTTGTGTTCTCTCTCTGACAAATAAATGAAAAAATCTTTAAAAAATTAAAAATTTTAAAAATTAAAAAATAATAATAAAATAAAATAATTTTTAAAAAGGCAGCTTCTTGGGGAACCTGGGTGGCTCAGTTGTTAAGCGTCTGCCTTCAACTCAGGTAATGATCCCAGTGTCCTGGGACTGAGCACCACAGTTGGTCCCCTTTGACCACCTTCACCCATTTCCCCACCCCCCAGAAACACTGTAACCTATGTGAGATGATGAATGTGTTAACTAACTTTACCGTGGTAATCATTTAGATATATACACATATATAAAATCACCACACTGTATACCTTAAAAACACACTATGTCAGGGGCGCCTGGGTGGCTCAGATGGTTAAGCGTCTGCCTTCGGCTCAGATCATGATCCCAGGGTCCTGGGATCGAGCCCCACATTGGGCTCCTGGCTCAGCAGGGAGCCTGCTTCTCCCTCTCCCTCTGCCTCTCTCCCTGCTCATGCTCTCTCTCTCTCTATCTCTGTGTCTCAAATGAATAAATAAAATCTTTAAAAAAAAACACACACTATGTCAATTACATCTCAATAAAACTCGGGGGAAAAAAGTCAACAGGAGAGTTGGTAACAGAAGTACATATACAAAGAGCCCGAAGACTCCTTAGAAAAGATGAACCAGAAATTCTAAATCTAGGGACAAAGTCAAGTACAGAATAAGAGAGTTGCCAGACTTTGAACACAAGAGCAAATCAGGAAGGTTGAACAAGCATGCTGCTTGATGGACTGATGTCAATCTGTAGTGAGGTTTTTCATGGCATAGCACTCTGTTCTTGGCCTTGTCCTTTTTAATAATTTCGTCAATGAGTTGGATGAAGGGGCACCTGGGTGGCTCAGTCGGTTAAGTGTCTGCCTTAGACTCAGGTCATGATCTCAAGGTCCTGGGATCAAGCCCTGTGTCGGGCTCCCTGCTCTGTGGGGAGCCTGTTTCTCCTTCTCCCTCTGCCCCTACAACCCCCCCACCCCCGGCTTATGATCTCTCCTTCTCTCTCTCTCTCAAATAAATAAAATCTTTTAAAAAATGAGTTGGATGAAGAAGCTGAGAGATAACAAATAAGATAGATGTATAATCAGGAATAAAAATCAAATCTCTGGTTGTAGTAATGGGATTAATGTAAGAAAAAAAAAATTATAGGGGCACCTGGCTGGCTCAGTCAGTAGAACATGTGACTCTTCTTTTTTAAAAAAAAAAAGATTTTATTTATTTATTTGAGACAGAGAGAATGAGAGAGAGAGAGAGAGCACATGAGAGGGGGGAGGGTCAGAGGGAGAAGCAGGCTCCCTGCCGAGCAGGGAGCCCGATGCGGGACTCGATCCAGGGACTCCAGGATCATGACCTGAGCCGAAGGCAGTCGCTTAACCAACTGAGACACCCAGGCACCCCTGAACATATGACTCTTGATCTCAGGGTTCTGAGTTCAAGCCCCACACTGGGCATGGAGCCTACTTAAAAAAAAAATTATAGTCCTGCATTTAAGTCTTCAAAACTAACTGTACCAGTATATGACACGCAAAATGTAACTTAACAGCAGCATGTACTTAAAAAGACTGAGGGATGGGGCACCTGGGTGGCTCAGTAGGTTAAGTGTCTGCCTTTGGTTCTGGTCATGATCCCAGAGTCTGGGATTGAGCCCCACTTTGGGCTCTCAGCTCAGCAGGGAGCCTGCTTCTCCCTCTCCATCTGCCTGCTGCTCCCCCGGCTTGTACTCTCTCTCTGTCAAATAAAATCTTAAAAAATAATAAAAATAATAAAAATTAAAAGACTGAGGGTCTTTGGAGGGCAAAAAAACTCAAAATGAATCACTAGTGTAGTGTGACTGGCCTCACCCCAAAAAAGAAAAAAAAAAATTCAATCTTAACTACATCAGTATCTAAGAGAATGATGATCATTCCTAAATCTAAAGAGGATTATTTTGTGCTGATCATATAAAACCTAAAATATTGTGTTGCTATGGGTACCGCACTTTAAGGAATAACATGAAAAAACAGAGAATTTTCAGAGGACAGCACACAAGATGATAAGGTGACTAGAAACCATGAAACATGAGGAATGACTGAACGAACTGAAAATGCTTAATCTGAAGAAGAGACTTCCCAGGGGACATAAATATCTTCAAATAGTTGAAGATCTGGCATGCAGAAAAGGAGTTACACTTATTTAGCCCCAATGGGTATAACTTAGACCAATTTCTTCTTGGTCTTGAAATTGTCTGAACTGTTGATACAAAAAGATGGATGTTATGTCAATTCTCCCTAAGAAGAAAATGACCTAGAGCTGCCACATGGTTTTCTGTGGTTCATTTTTACAAAACTTGACTGAAAAGGTTACATGTACAGAAAAGAAAACACAAATGGCCAATAAATCTTTGAAAATACACCTAACTTCACTAGTTATCAGGGAAATGGAAATTCAAACAATGCTCATGGAAGATGATAACATAAATGAAAATGAAACTGTCTGGGGGTAATATGGGAACTCTGCACTATTTCTGTAAATCTAAAAGTATTCCAAAATAAAATGGTAATTAAAAACACCACCACTTGGGGTGCCTGGGTGGCTCAGTTGTTAAGCGTCTGCCTTCGGCTCAGGTCATGATCCCAGGGTCCTGGGATCGAGCCCCGCGTCGGGCTCCCTGCTCAGCGGGAAGCCTGCTTCTCCCTCTCCCTCTGCCCGCTGCTCTGCCTACTTGTGCTCACTCTCTCTCTGTCAAATAAATAAATAAAATCTTTAAAAAAACAACAACAACACTCTTCACACCCGCAAATTCTTTTAAGTCTGACAATACCAATTCTTAGCAAGGATATAGGGAAAAGAGAAAGGGAGAAGGAGTACAAATTATTAAAACCGCTCAACAGCAATTTGGCAATATTTATAAAGTTAAAGATGCTCATAGCTTTTGACCCAGAAGCTCCACTCCTAAATGTATACCCTAGAACAGCACTGCCATTATATAGGGTAGCTACTAGCCCCATGTGACTACTGAGAACTTGGAATGAGGCAAGTCAAAAATGAGGTATGTTGTTTTTTTTTTTTTTAAAGATTTTATTTATTTATTTGACAGAGAGAGACACAGCGAGAGAGGGAACACAAGCAGGGGAAGTGAGAGAGGGAGAAGCAGGCTTCCCGCGGAGCAGGGAGCCCGACGCGGGACTCGATCCCAGGACCCCGGGATCACGACCTGAGCCGAAGGCAGACACTTAACGACTGAGCCACCCAGGCGCCCCGAGGTATGTTTTTAAGTATAAAATACATACCTGACTTCAAAGACTTTGTACAAAAAAAAGAACATAAAATATCTTGCTAATAATTTTTATATTGATCATATGATGAAATGATAACATTTTAGATATATTGAGCTATATAATTTGTATTGGTTTTTTAGTTTATTTATTTATTTACATCATCTCTACACCCTACATGGGGCTCAAACTCACAACCCCAAGATCAAGAGCCGCATGCTCTTCTGACTGAGCCAGACAGGTGCCCCTATAATTTGTATTGTTAAAATTTAATCTATTCAGCCTTTTTTTAATGTGGCTACTAAAAAATATAAAATTGTGTTTGCACTGTTTCAATCAGACAGTACTGTACTAGAGCCTCACCCACAAGTGCTCAAGAAGTAAATAAATTTAGTGGGTCATAACCAACATTTTTTAATGAAAAAGCACAGAAGAGAAAATATCATCGTGTTGGAGAGGAGGGGGGTGGGGGATGGGGTAACTGGGTGATGGACACTGGGGAGGCTCTGTGTTAATAATGAGCACTGGGCATTATGTAAGACTGATGAATCACAGACCTGTACCCCTGAAACAAATAATACATTATATGTTAATTAATTGAATTTAAATTAAAAAATGTCATAGTGTACTGCATGTAGGAAGGGTTATTTCATTAAACTTTTGATACACTGTGTAGATGTGATGTAAAATATATCTCCTTGCCATGGGTGGTGGCCAAAAATGTTTGAAAACTCCTGCTAGGGGCACCTGGCTGGCTAGGTCTATAGAGCATATGACTCTTGATGTTGGGTCGTGAGTTTGAGTCCCACATCGGGCATAGAGATTACTTTAAAAAAAAAAAAACAAAAAAAAAACAAGAAAAAGGAAAAAGAAAACTCCTGCTAAAAACTCTCTGCAACACAATGTCCACTGTAGTGCTGTCATCTGTAATAGCAAATATTTGAAAACAACTCATACAGCCAACAAAGGAGATTAGATAAATAAATTGTGGTATACTTATATTCAAAGTAAAGACTTTATTTATTTGAGAAAGAGAGAGAGAGAGCACAAGCAGGGGGAGCTGCAAAGGAAAAGGAGAACAGGCTTCCTGCTGAGCAGGGAGCCCAAGGTGGGGCTTGATCCCAGGACCCCAGGATCATGACCTGAGCTGAAGGCAGATGCTTAACCAACTGAGCCACCCAGGCATCCCCCCCTTTTTTAAGGATTTGGTTTATTTATTCTAAGAAAGAGAGAGATTTTTTTTTTATTTATTTGAGAGAGAGAGACATATTCAAAGTAATAGTACTAATCAGCCGTGGAAACAAATGAACTAGAACTAAAATATCCATATGGGTAAATATGGAAAACACAATACTGAGCAAAAAAAGACAAGCTGCAGAAAAAAAATCATACAAAATGATACAAATTTATGTAAAATTTTAAAAGATGAAAAACTGGCACATATAATCTTTTAGTTCTCTGAAACAATGACCTATCTGAAGCATATGGCAAACTGTTAAGATTCAACAAAAGTTAGTGGTAGGTAAACAGATAATATATCATTATCTTACTCCCTATAGTTTTCTGTGTGCTTCAAATATTTACGTAAATACAAGATCTCAAATACCATGCACAATTGACCCTTGAACAACACGGGGGGTTAGGGGCACTGACCCCTGCACATTTGAAAATCCACCTATGAATTTGACTCTCCAAACACTTAACTACTAATACCCTACGGTTGACCAGAAGACTTACCAATAACAGTCAATTAACACATATTTTGCATGTTATGTGTATTATATACTGTATTCTTATAATAAAGTAAGCTAGTGAAAATAAAATGTCAAGAAAATCATAAGGAGAAATATTTACAATATCACACTGTAAAAAATCTGCATGTAAGTGGACCTGAGCAGTTCAAACCCGTGTTTTTTGAGGCTCAACTGTACTTAAAAGTCATAATGCCTATTCCATGTTTATATCCTTTAAGATACTATATCCTTTGGGTGCCTGGCTGGCTTAGTCAGTGGAGCATGCAATTCTTGAACTCAGAGTTGTGGGTTTGAGCCCTACGATGGATACAGAGATTATTTAAAAAATAAAATTAAAATAAAATAATAATATAAATATAAAGAAATAAATAAGAAAGATACTATATCCTAAATTAAAACTTAAGGCTTTGGGGGTGCCTAGCTGGCTCAGCCAATAGATCATATGACTTGATCTTGGGGTTTTGAATTCGAGCCCCAAGTTTGGGATAGAGTTTACTTAAAAAATAAAAATCAGGGCGCCTGGGTGGCTCAGTTGGTTAGGCAACTGCCTTCAGCTCAGGTCATGATCCCAGAGTCCTGGGATCGAGTCCCACATCGGGCTCCCTGCTCAGCGGGGAGACTGCTTCTCCCTCTCCCTCTGCCTGCCGCTCCCCCTGCTTGTGCGCTCTCTCTCTCTGTCAAATAAATAAATAAAATCTTTAAAATAAATAAAAATAAAAATAAAAAAATAAAGTTTTTTAAAAAAACTTAAGGCTTAAAAAAAAAACTTAAGTCTTTATTGTTGTAATTTTTAAATGACAAGCATTAACAAAACATTGACCTAATAGATTTGTAGCCACCCTGCTTACAACACATTTCATTATTATATGAATGTGAATGTAACTGCATTACAGGTCTAATCATGTCCCCAGAAAAAAAGAAATACCATAAACTCTTCCATGTCTGGCATGGTTGAGGAATCTGGTGTTCTGGTCAATTAAATTGCTTTTGTTAATTAAGATTTCCCATAAATACCATACATGGATTACCAGTTCTTAAAATAATTAAGATACAATAAAATGCACTTAAATCTAAAACTACACAGGATATAATTTATTTCTCACTGATAATTACGGCAAGGCACTTCGGGATCTTGCAGTAATTTTTTTAATGTACTTTTTTTTAAGCAGTTGATCTCTAATTCAGATTAAACCAGTGTTATTTTGCATGCCATAAGACTCCTCAGAAAACAAGAGATGAACTGTGAATTCTGTTTCCTTATACTAGCTTCTAAAAGGGTTCCAGTGTCTTAAACATCTATGTTGTTTTTCTGGTATATAAATGAGAAAATTTGGACCTATGGACAGTCCAAAGATAAAATTCAGAAACAAAATACATTTAGATCTTAGATAAGGCAACAAACAACCTGACATTTTTATTACCACGTAAAGCTATATACCTTTAAAATCCATGGAACGAAAATCAGTATTGTCCATTTTGAAATCTCTGGTTCAGGCCTATGAAATAAGAAAATATTTTAATATTCTGTCCTTTATCCTCCAGTCTCTCAATAAAATTTCTTTACAAATTTTCCAGCTACTTGTTATCCGAAGGGGAAAAAGTGCTTTAGAAGTTTTAAAACTCAGAAAAAGCAGTTAATGAGGGGCAGGGCCTGGCTGTCGCATGCCAAGAACCAGGCCTGGAGTAAATTTCCACGCGGTCTTTTCTTACCATAATCTGCCCCACAACAGGGAAACCAGGGCTCGAGGTACCCCGTGATTGGTCTGGCTGGTACTCGATGCCTCCTCCTAATTGGCTCAAAATCTCCCCACGTCACCGCCCATACGTTCAAAGTATCCAATCACTCGCTGTCGTTTTTCCCACTCTCGCAGATCCGTTAGCGCCTTCAGCTCCCCACCCCCAACAATCATCAACGGTCCGGCTTCAACGGAATTTTGGTCGTTCACATCCAAACTTCTATCTCCCGCTTTCGGTGGCCACACACCGCTCCCCATCCTTCATCCAAGTCAAAAAAACCCCTCTGCTTTCGCCCATTTTCCTTCACCTGAGAGTCAGCTACCACAGCTCTGTAGTTCAAAACCTTTGCCTCGCGGACTCTCTAAAAAGTATTAAACTAATGGCCACATCTTCTCGCTAGGCATAAACCACTCAACTAACCTGGGGCTGACCCACCTTTGGCCCGTCCTACCTCCGCCGAGGCAGGATCACGAACCTCCGCGGACACCACGATCGCCACGGTTCCCTCTCCACGAACTCCGTCTGCGGTGCCCGTCGACGCTCAGAAGGCACCGCCCCCCGTTGTGACGTCACCAACGGCCACGCCCAATCGGCCTTTACGCTTCCTCCGAGCGTAAGCGTCGTCGGGGCACGGGGGACGCGGGGACGCGGAGATGCGGAGCGCCGTCTAGGCCTTAAGTCCTGGGGTTGCAGCTTAGAAGTCCGGGGTTAGAATCACAGAGAATAAGGAAATACGGTGCAATACTGAAAGCATACTACAGTTATTGAGAGGGGTGCAGATGGCCAGGGTTACAGGCAAGCAGAGAACAGGCCTGGGGGGGGGGGAGAAAAGGGAGAGAATGACAGAGCGGAAAGAGAGAGGGAGGGAGCGGAAATAGGGGGAGAAGAGAGGGAGGGAAAGAGGGAGGAAGGGGGGTAGAAACGGAGGAAGGAAGGAAGGAAAATATACAGTATTGCCCACTGGTTATTCAAGAGAGGCAAAGGTCAGAAATATCAGAAGTTGAGGGGCGCCTGGGTGACTCAGTCATTAAGCTTCTGCCTTCGGCTCAGGTCATGATCCCGGGATCCTGGGATCGAGCCCCGCATCGGGCTCGCCGCGCAGCGGGGAGCCTGCTTCTCCCTCTGCCTCTGCCTCTCCCCCTGCTTGTGTTCCTTCTCTCGCTTTGTCTGTCAAATAAATAAATAAAATCTTAAAAAGAAATATCAGAAGTTGAGAGGAATGGAACACCCTGTAGTTCCAAGACACGTTTCTGCTGCCCAGCCCTTGTCAAATCTGAAGGAAACTATCTAATGACTCCCCTGCAGGTTCGCAGTAAGGGCGGCAGTCCCATCCATCTCCAGACAAATGGTTTTAGGGATGGCGGTGGAATATATATATAAACATGTTTGGTACCAGCTAAATCTATGGGTGATGCTTGCAACCAAGGCGTTGGCCTTTGACTGAAATCTCTATTCAGAGACAGCAGTGTTAAGGCATGATGACTCCAAATTTGGAGGAAAAACCCCAAATCAAAACATTAACAAGCCTCCCACCTCTTCCCTCACATAGCCCTCTTTTAAGTCTTGTGCACCACAGTCAAGCCAGATGTGAAGCTGGCTAGCAAGATAAAGAAAAGAGATTGTGGCTTCAATTCTGGGAACATTAAGAGAGTTTCCTCCTGACCCTGACAGTCTCAGAGTCACTCATTACCTATCATGGAAAAGATGGGGTTTCTAAAAATAATTTCTTTTCCCTCTTCAAAATTTTCTGCATCTAGATCACATAGTACAGTGAAGAAAAAAGGCAAAACAGGGAAAGTACTGCTATTAACGCCTCTTCTTTTGCATCCTGCAATTTGGTATTCATTTTACAATCCTAGATTGCTAAATTAGGGAAAGAACTTGGTGGAAAAGAGCGGTAGAATATCTCATAGTTGACTAAATCCTCATGAACCATATACTATGTGCTAGCTACTTATAATCTCATTGTCTCTAGTTTTTCATCTATAAAATGGAACTAAAAGTAGTTCTAAGCTTCCGGTTCAATAGAATAGTAGTATATGTAAAGCATCTAGAATGCTAGCTGGCATATAATAGGTAATAAATGTTAGTTTCCATTATTGTTCCCCATTTCCTCGTTGGCAAACCAAGGGCTCCCAACTTCTATCATCCCGCCCAGGCCCCTGGCTCTACCTTAACTTCTTTGTTCTTAAATGAACAGGGAACAGGGCGAAAATTAGACCTTGGATCTCTAGCCCAGGGTGGTCCTTTCCCATACATCATAGAAATCTTAGTGATTAATAATGTCTCTAGCAGGGGTGCCTGGCTAGCTCAGTCACTAGAGCATGTGATTCTCCATCTTGGGGTTGTGAGCTCAAGCCCCGAGTTAGGTGTACAGATTACTTTAAAAAAATGTCTGTCGGGCGCCTGGGTGGCACAGTTGGTTGAGTGACTGCCTTCGGCTCAGGTCATGATCCTGGAGGCCCTCTGGAATGGAGTCCCACATCGGGCTCCCTGCTCAGCAGGGAGTCTGCTTCTCTCTCTGGCCCTCCCCCTTCTCACACTCTCCCTCTCTCTCAAATAAATAAACAAAATTTAAATAAATAAATGAATAAAATCTTTAAAAAATATATCTGTAGTAGGATGGCTATGATATTATCCAAGATTATATAAGGCAAACAAGAATCAAATGACTCCATTGATTAATACTGACTATAAATATGCCTCCAAATTCAGGGCTACTGAACTGTTACCACTGTATTGAATAAAAATATCAAAATATGCAGGAAAGGTGAAATAAAAAATAAAAGTGAATAAAAAATAAAGTATGAATATAAAATATGCAGAAAGGGTGAAACCCCTTATGTCATTGTATGGGTTTCTCCAGTGTTTTTGTTTTCATTCTAGATAGGCTCCCTGGATGTTACCAGTAAGGAAGAATTAAGAGACAGGAAATAAAGTAAAAGAAAGAAGAAGAAAGGAAATAATAAAGGAAGCAGGTGCATATTGAGGAGGATATGCAAGAATGACTAGTAAAATGCCATTAAATGGCACTCAACAGGCCGTAGATTTTCTTCCCTTACCCTGGCATAAACTACAAATTTTATTCTCCTACTCTTTAACAAATTAATGCAGAAATGGTGAAAGAGATAAGCCCATAAGGCAGCGGGTGAACAGCTTGGACTCTAAGGAGAGCTTATTAAAACTCTCATTAATACGGCTCAGTCTGTTGAGCATCCAACTTTTGGTTTCAGCTCGGGTCATGATCTCAGGGTCGTGATCTCAGGGTCAGGAGATCCAGCCCTGCACCAGGCTCTGCCCTCAGTGCAGAGTCAGCTTGAGATTCTCTCCCTCTCCCTCTTCCCCCCCCACCTCTCTCTCTAATAAATAAAATCTTTTTTAAAAAGACTCTCATTAATAGAGTTAAAAGAGAGTAAGCAACCAAGAATGCAAATTAGTTAATAAGGTAGCATTACACCTTGTTAAAAAAAAAAAAAAACACTTTCAGAAAAAATATGGAATTTTATAGCCAAGAAAATTCTAAAAACGCAAGGGATAATGGAGTAAGGGAGAGGGGCTTGCTTTACCAGGTATTAAAACTACTGTAAATAAAATTTATGGTACGGGGGGCCTGGGTGACTCAGTCGTTAAGCGTCTGCCTTCGGCTCAGGTCCTGGGATCGAGCCCCGCATGGGGCTCCCTGCTCAGCGGGAGCCTGCTTCTCCCTCTCCACTCCCCCTGCTTGTGTTCCCCCTCTCGCTGTCTCTCTCTCTGTCAAATAAATAAATAAAATCTTAAAATAATTTTATGGTGATAGTGCAGACAGATAAATGGAACAAAATAAGAGTCCAGAAACAAATCCATATATATATATGGAAATGATTCAAGTCAGCAAGGAAGAGTTATTCAAGAAAAAGTATTGAAGCAACTGCATAGCCATTTTTTTTAGATTTTTATTTATTTATTTGAGAGAGAGAAAGGGAGAGCACAGAGGGAGAGAAGGAGAAACAGACTCTCGGCTGAGCAGAGAGCCAGATGTGGCGCTCCATCCCAGGACCCTGAGATCATGACTTGAGCTGAAGGCAGGAGCTTAACCGACTGAGCCACCCAGGCGCCCCTGCATAGCCATTTTAAAAAGTAAAATTAGACCCCTGCCTCACTTCATATACGAAAATAAATACGGGATTAATCAAAGATTAAATTGAATCAGAAAATTTCTCAAAGAAGTTATGCATGGATATTTTATAAACACAATGGCAAGATGTAAACATCATCCGAAAACCAGAATTATAAAGGGAAAATAATGAGTTTTACAACGTAAAAATTAATATCTTCTGAATGGCACTATAAGCAAGGTTGAAAGATAAACCACAGACTGGAGAAAGATTTTTTCAACATATGTAACTGATAAAGAATTAACATCTTTTTTTTTAAGAGTTAACATATCTAACATAAAAAGAGCTCTTAAAAAAAAAAAAGAGTTCCTACAATAAAAAAGACAAATACTCTAGCAAATAAATCAGCAAAGGACATTTACACAGGAAGAAATATAAATGGCCAATAATATATGAGAAGATATTCAACCCCTCCAACAATCAAAGAAATGAAAATTAATACAAGGTAAATTTAGGATGCCTGGGTGACTCAGTCGGTTAAGCGTCTGCCTTTGGCTCAGGTCATGATCCCAGGGTCCTGGGATCAAGTCCCGCATCGGGCTCCTTGCTCAGCGAGGAGCTTGCTTCTCCCTCTGCCTGCCACTCCCACTGCTTGTGCTCACTCGCTCTCTCTCTCTCTAATAAATAAATAAAATCTTTTAAAAAAAATACAAGGTAGGGCGCCTGGGTGGCTCAGTTGGTTAAGCGACTGCCTTCGGCTCAGGTCATGATCCTGGAGTCCCTGGATCGAGTCCCGCATCGGGCTCCCTGCTCGGCAGGGAGCCTGCTTCTCCCTCTGACCCTCCCCCCTCTCATGTGCTCTCTCTCTCTCTCTCATTCTCTCTGTCTCAAATAAATAAATAAAATCTTTAAAAAAAAAAAATACAAGGTAAATTTTTTTCATTTATCAGATTGGCAAAGGTTCAAAAGATTAACAAAACTTCAAATTAGCAATATACAAAAAACAGGCACTTCTGTGCACTGTTGGTAGGAGTACAAATTATTGCACCTTTTCTGGAGGGCAGTTTGACAATATATATCAAAATCTTACATGTATGTACCCTGTTACCCAACAATTCGTCTTCTAGAAATTTTCCTAAAGAAGATATTGGAAAAATCTGCAAAGATAAACAGAAACGTTCACTGAAGCATTGTAAACCACTTAAATGTTCATCTAGTTAAATGTGGACCGATTACAGAACTTAGGGTACATCAGTGCCATACAGTGGAGTACTTACTTATACAGCCTTTAAAAATATTGCTGTGGAAACAATCTAATGGTATAAAACGAGGGAAATGCCTATATGCTACTATTGAGCTTAAAAACGAAAACGTCAGGGGCACCTGGGTGGCTCAGACAGTTAAGCATCTGCCTTGGGATCAGGTCATGATCCCAGTGTCCTGGGATCGAGCCCCACATCGGGCTCCCTGCTGGGCAGGGAGCCCGCTTCTCCCTCCCCCTGTGCTCTTGCGCTCTTGCTCACTCTCTCTCTCCCTCTCAAATAAATAACTAAAATCTTTAAAATAAAAGAAAAAGAAAAAAGAAAAAGTCAGCAACTGCTCAAAAAGGTGTAATTACATAGACCTGAGTGACTAAACAACTCTTGGGATGGTTTCCACCTGGGTATGAATGGCACAAATCATAGAAAGGAAGAAAGGAAGAAAAAAAGTTTACAGAGACGGTATACACGTCTGTAAAATTATATGCATATTTGAACAAAAATGTCTGGGGGAGTATTTACCAAAATGTTAACAATGTTTATCATTTGAGTGGTGGGATCTGGGAGAATCTTTACTTTCTTTATATTTTAGTTTTTCAATTTCCTACAATGAACATATATTTTTATCATTGGGGGAAAAGAGAAGCAATTTTAACTTTTTTTAAAAGATTTTATTTATTTATTTGAGACAGAGAGAGAGATAGGGAGGGGCAGAGGGAGAGGGAGAAGCAGACTCCCTGATGAGTGTGGAGCCCGATGCGGGGCTCCATCCCAGGACCCTGAGATCATGTCCCGAGCCAAAGGCAGATGCTTAACCAACTGAGCCACCCAGGCGCCCCTTTTAACTTTTTTTTTAAATAATCTTTTGAGTCATTTTATTTGTTTTTTTAAGTAATCTCTATGCCCAATGTGGAACTCGAACTCATGACCCCAAGATCAAGAGTCCCATGTTCTATCAACTGAGCCAGCCAGGTGCCCCAAGAAGCTATTTTCTTTTATTATTTTTTTTTTAAGATTTTTATTTATTTATCTGACAGAGAGAGACACAGCGAAGAGAGGGAACACAAGCAGGGGGAGTGGGAGAGGGAGAAGCAGGCTTCCCGTGGAACAAGGAGCCCGACGCGGGGCTCGATCCCAGGACCCTGGGATCATGACCTGAGCCGAAGGCAGACGCTTAATGACTGAGCCACCCGGGCGCCCCAAAACTATTTTCATTAAAAAAAAAAAAAATCCAGAGGAAGATGAGGGCGTTTTTATCTGATGGGCATGTATTTTCTCAATAAAGTATGAGGCAAAGTCAACAGCTGAGAGTAGGAGGGAGAGACTTGAAGAATGTGAATAAAGTAAGAAAGAGTTGTTATAGAGAGGGGAATTGGAGAGGAAAAAAAGGTTCCTAGGTAGTGTTGAGGACCTAGTGAAGGCTGATGATCATTAAGCTGCCCAGGTTTAGGATTGCCTCTAAAAATCCTGAACTGCACAGGTGCGACGTTTGGATTCCTCTGGGGGTGGGGTGTAGTACTCTGGAGTACTGCCTAGGGAGGTGAAGGTATTTGCAAGAGTCATAATGATAATAAATTCAGGAATTTAAGTGGGAAAGGGAGCAAGCAAAGATTGGCAGAAACCAATAAAGTAAGAGAAAGTGTATGTGGGAGGGGAGAATGAATTAGGGGATTCATGAGGTCAAAGAATTATTGTAGTGGGCTTACTTGAGCAAGTAAGCTGAGGAAGGTTGGGAAGTTGTGGACAGAGAACTTGATGTTTGAATTAGTGATTTCAGACGTGTACATTCTGGCAAGATCTAGAGTATAACCATGTGACTGGGTTGCTGAGGTGTAATTCATTGAACCGAATCACAGAACCACGCTCTTATCCACACACCTCCTTACCCTTCGATTGTAAGCCCTGAAATTTAATGGCCTTCAAGAGTCTGACTGGAATCTACCTTTCCTGCCTTATTTTTCCACTTCATCTCTTCAAAATCCTAGGCTGTAGGCAAACCAACTATAAACTTTTTCAACTTCTTGTCTTTATGCACAAGGTCCCCTCCTCCTGAAATGCTCTACCCTAGTTTCTGAAATTACACATTTTACCAATCCCTTATGCCCCAGGTTAAGAGCCTCAACCTCCATGAAGACTTCCCAGAACTCCCTGATAAGAGTTTTCATGGTATTTCATGCATACCTCTCCTAGGACACTTATTAGAAGGACACTTATTATTTCCAACTTCGTGTCTCTGTACATATTTGAGCCAATTTTATCCCTGACTCCTTGAAAAGATTAAGATTAGACCATGCCTGGGGTGCCTGGGTGGCTCAGTCATTAAGCGTCTGCCTTCGGCTCAGGTCATGATCCCAGGGTCCTGGGATCGAGCCCCACATCAGGCTCCCTGCTCAGCGGGAAGCCTGCTTCTCCCTCTCCCACTCCCCCTGCTTGTGTTCCCTCTCTCGCTGTGTCTCTGTCAAATAAATAAAATCTTTAAAAAAAAAAGATTAGGCCATGCCTAAAGCAATTTTCTACTCCATCTTCAAGCTTAGCATCGTAAAGAGATTATTCACTAACTGCCTAAGTGTTTCTGAAGTGCAGTATATAATAGTCCCCTCTCTTATCCACAGAGGATATGTTCCAAGACCCCCAGTAAATGCCTGAAACCACACATAGTACTAAACACTATATATACTGTTTTTTCCTATACATACATACATACCTATGATAAAGTTTATTTATAAATTAGGCACAATAAAAGATTAACAACAATAACGAAATAGAAAAATTATAACAATATATGTGAACGTGGCCTCTCTCAAAAGATCTTGTACTGTACTTACCCTTCTTCTTGTGATGATGCAAGATGATAAAATGCCTACAGAAGATGAAGCGAGGTGAATGACATAGGCACTGTGATGTAGCATCAAGCTACCATTGACCTTCTGACTATACATCAGGACCATTTGCTTCCAGACCATGGTTGACTTGGGGTGGGCGGGGGGGGGGCGGGGGGGACCTGAAACCATGGGAAGCTGAATGACATTTAAGGATTTTTTGGTACACAGCCAAACATTTTTTAATAGATATTTATTTTAATGGGTATTAGGGAAATACTTTGTTTTCCATGTATGATAGTGGTAAAATGTTTTCCTTTTAGGGTAAGTGTATTGGGGCACCTGACTGGCTAAGTCGGAAGCGCGTGCGACTCTTGACCTTGGGGTCATGAGTTTGAGCCCCAGGTTGGGTATAGAGATTACTTCAATAAAACTTTATAAATAGGGGCGCCTGGGTGGCTCAGTCAGTTAAGCATCTGCCTTCAGCTCAGGTCATGATCCCAGGGTCCTGGGATCAAGCCCCATGTTGGGCTCTCTGCTCAGTGGGGAGCCTGCTTCTCCCTCTCTCTCTGCCCCTCCCCCCGCTCAAGCTTGCGGGCAGGCTTTCTCCCGCCTCTCAAATAAATAAATAAAATCTTTAAAAATAAGTAAGTGTATTTAAGCTTTAAAAAGTGAGGGTTTTTTTAACATTACAGGAATTACACAAATAGAGAAAAATTCCTGAAGGTCCGAAGTCGGGGAAACATTGCACTGAATAAAAAAAAGACTAGAAAACCAAATCAGAGAACTAGTCCATCCTTCATAAATGATTTATTTAAACAGTAGTACCAAAATGTATTCACTTTCTCCACTGACAATCTTAAGCATAAAAATCCAATAGCCAAAAACCTCTCAACTCCCTTTGGCTGTTGGTTTGAAATGCTGTATCTGCTTCCTCACCCTCCATTTACTCAACCCACTGCAATATGGCCCCCACTCCCACCACCTGGCCAAACTACTCTTGAAATGATCAGTTACCTACTAACTGACAAAACCAATGAACCCTCTTCGGTCTTTATCTTAACTTGGCTCTCTAAGGCTGCATTTGGCATTGTTGACTGTTCCTGAAAAGTTTTTTCCTCCCTGGACTTTCACAACACTGTCCTGTCTCTTTAGTCATTCCTTCTTCATCTCTTGTGCTGAATCTTTCCCCTTCATCCCTTAAATGTTAGAGTTCCCCCAATCTTTTACTGTTATGATGATTATAAAAGGAATGAAAAAAGTAATGTTGGGGGTGCCTGGGTGGCTGTCGTTAAGCATTTGCCTTCGGCTCAGGTCATGGTCCCAGGGTCCTGGGATCGAGCCCCGCATCAGGCTCCCTGTTCAGCGGGGGGCCTGCTTCTCCCTCTCCCACTCCCCCTGCTTGTGTTCCCTGTCTCGCTGTCTCTCTCTGTCAAATAAGTAAATAAAATCTTAAAAAAAAGTAATGTTTGTATCTGGTTAAGAAAACTGAAAAAGTACATAAGAAAAACCAGAGGTTAAGTTTCCTGTATATTTTTCCAGAAAAAATATTATGTATAAATATATTCTCCTTTGTTCTTTCACACAAATGTTCTGCACCTTGGAGTTTTTGTTCCATTTTGTTTTGTTCCTACTTAATAGTGCATCTTGGAGAGCTTTCCATATCACCTCTTGGCACATATAATTCTCTCATTTTTTTACTGGCTCTATAAATATTCCACCAAATTAATGTATTGTAACTTAACTAGTTCCGGGCTGATGCACACTAGGTAGCTTCCAAGTTTCATTGTATTAAAATGTCACAGTAAATATCCTTATATAAGTGAAATTTTTAAAATTCCTATAAGTGGAATTGTCAGATCAAAAGGAATGTTTTTAATTCTTGTATTATCAAATTACTCTCCACAAAAGTTACAACAATGTAAATCCCCATCATGCATAAGACTGTCTGTTTCCCCTCACTTTTGCCAACCCTAGTCATTGAACTTTGTTTTACCGGGGGGGGGGGGGGGGGGGGGAGGCGGCACAGCGGCACCTGGCTGGCTCAGTCCGTAGAGTACTCAACTCTTAATCTCAGGGTTGTGGGTTCTAGGCTCACGTTGGGTGCAGAGATTACTTAAAACTAAAATCTTGAAAATTGTTTTGCTGGTCTATAAGGTAAGAACTGAGATCTCGTTGTTTGATTTGCATTTCTTTAATGAGTGAGGTTGAGTATCGGTATTTGTTGGTGTTACATATTTTTTCTGAAAACTATTTACATCCTTTATTCATTTATCAGGTTATTCATCTTACTGATTTCTAAGAGCTCTTTGTATATAAAGAAAATTATATAATTTATACTAGAGCTTTTTTAAGTAATCCCTAAGCCCAATGTGGGGCTCGAAATCACAACCCCAAGATCGACTCACATGCTCTACCAACGAGCCAGCCAAGCGCCCCCCAAAATTTGCTTCACATACATGTGTGCTCTGAGTTGGTGGCCCCCAAATCTTTAACTCTAGCCTGGACTTCTAGCCTAGCTTCAAGTTCCAGTTGTTGATTACATATCTTTACTTGTATGAAGCTAAATTCATGAATGTTTATCAATTAGCATATCTGGATCTGAATTCGTCTTTCCCCCCAATATGCTACTCCTCTTTTGCCATCTTGGCTACTAATCTGATCATCCAATCAGAAATTTCATGATCTAAGCCATCCACTTCTTTCTTACCTCCTACGTCCAACTGACCAAGAACCCTGAAATATTTTACCCAAATGACCGCAATGTCCTCCTAACTAATTACTAGCAATGTCACAATGGTTAAATGGTGACTATTATCTCACTGCTCTAGCTTCCCCCAGCCTTTTCTGAAGCACCCTCCTTGCTGCCAGGCTAACAAATCCAACCATCTTCCTTCCTTAGAATCCTTCACTACCTGCCCGCCCCCAAACACACGCGCACCATTTATAAAGATAACATCTGAATTCCTTGGTAGGATATACAAAGCCATTTGTGTGGTTCGTATGGTCTCTGTTGTATTTCACAACCCCACATAGGCTACCCTCCAGCCACACTAAACTACAGGCCATTCCTCCAAATACAATATGGTTTTTCACACTCCGTGGCTTTGTGCACACTATTCACTGACAAACAAGCCCTCCCTTCAGTCCACATCAGGAACACCTATTCAAGACTCGGGTCAAGCATGTCCTTCTTTGTGTTTCCGTGGCAATCAGCACTTACCCCTGCCCTGGTATTAAGTCACATTGTTTCATGTGTACCTGCTTGTCTCCCCCTCTAGATTGTGAGTTCCTTGAGGGCAGGGACTAGAGGTTTTATTCATATTTGTATCCCTAGGGCCCGGCATGGGACCTAGCATTTTAATTTTAATAGGAGCTCCACATAGGTGTGTTGAAAAAATGGATGAATGAACAGTTCTTGGTCTGAGCCAAGCTGTGAGCTCTGTTGCCTTACTACTTCTACAACCATCAGTATCTATATGTACTATACAGTCCTTTACCAAACCCCACTATCGTCCACCCCTCCTCCCAGCCGTGCCAAATACCCTAGCCAAAACCTCTGTTACCCAGGCAGTCACAAGAGTCTGGGTCTAGTCCAACTAGAAGGGGTGGAACACAAGACAATGGTCTCAGTGTAGGTCCTGACCAATGCCAGTGTTGAGATCAGAGTCCACCCCCAAATCCCAAAGACAAGTATTGCTGTCCTACTTATTCAGAAGCTAACCTTTAGTATAGCAAGAGGGAAACCTATCTCAAGATCATTCCTTTCAGTGTGACTAGACTTGACAAGCGGCCACGCCACCCTCCTCAAACCCTGAGCCAACAAGGAACACACACAGGCACGAAAGAGACTTTTGCGGCGACAGGAGCAAACACAAGACACGTATCTGAAGCTCTCCACACTGCAAGTCAGGCCCCACATCATCTCTAGCAAGCAAAGAACAAGACATGGTTTCTTTTTCTAGTGTCTTTTTAATAATAATTTTGTAAAAGCCAGTAAGCAGCTACAGACAAATTGAAAAGGAGACCACCAAAAATAAAAAATAAAAAGATGAGAAACAGCAAAGACACATCCTTCACTCCACAATAAATACAGAGCTCTATTAGTGGTCCCCCACCCACATCCCGTGGGAGCCCTGGCTTCCCAGTGTGCTCAAGGGTTCTCTCCATTATTGTGCAGGGGGACCAGACAGCATTCAGGTGTGATGATGTCAAATCGAATGTGTACAGGCACTGCTGAGATCAAGGTCTACAGTTTTGGCCCTAGACTTGAGTGGGGCTTGGTCATTCTTAACCTCTTCCAGGCTGTGCTGGATCCCATAGCCGAAGTAGATAGCAAACCCTAGTGGGGAAAGGTAGCTGTGAGGTAGGGAATAGTGACCTGTAAAGGCTTCTTAGGTCTCCCTACATGAGACCAAGAGGAAAAAGAACTGGGGTAGGACACCTGAGAGGACTACTTTCCCCAAGTGGATACCTACCAATCAGCATCCAGACCCCAAATCGGGCCCAGGTGCCCGCTGTCATCTGCATCATAAGGTAAACATTCACAAAGATGCTCATTAGTGGGAGGAGAGGCAAAGCAGGTACCTGGGAACAAAGCAAAACCTTCTTTGTATATACCATGAGGTGACCTAGAAAGAGATCCCTAACCTACTGAGGCCAGGAAAGGAAGGGTCCAACTCCTACTCATCTTGTATATTTCAATGCCCACACATTTAATGTGCCTCATACAGGACAGGACTCCAAGAATACACAGTTGGGGGAAACAGAACTGGAAAGGAACTATGGAGGGTGAGAGAAGTCTTTAGCCTAGGTATCTCCTGTGTCTTTCCTTCCTTGTCCAATTAAAGAATATTTATGAACCTTATTAGACCACAAGGCATCTGGAGCCCATTCTTCTGAGATGGGTGGGTAGGTGGAAAGAAAGAGGTCATTTACCTTAAAGTGCAGGGGAGTGGAACTCTGTGGCTGTCTCCAGATGACCCCAGTGATCCCAGTAATGAGCATCAGGAGCAGCACAACCACTGCAGTCCACACTGGGTCTCCGGAAAGCAGTGGGACGGGCCACTGGGCCAACACCAGGCAAAGAAGAGTGAGCAGCAGAGCTTCAAGGGTCAAGTTGAGAAACATCAAAACCAACTCTTGAGACCAGCATGTGAAGGCACCAGGCACCCCATTCAAGGAAGGTCATGCTCTCTCTAGTTCATCCTCAGCCACCAAATGCCCCCCCCACACACACACACCCCGGTCATGCTGACCTCAAAACCACCACCCTAGAGAAAAATTCCATTGCTCACCAACCAATGAGGAACACACATAGACAACTTGGCCAGACAGTGGAGTGGGGACAGAGTTGAGTGGACAGAATAGTCCCTGTAGGGTCAGTTTCTCTGCTTCAGCGATCTTCTCCTCCTGCAGCTCTACCTCATCCTCCTCATTCTTCAGCTCAGGCTGATACCTGAGGCAAGAGTAAGAAGGCAGGATTAACAACAACCCTTAACCACTTCAGCATCTTCTCCCAAGCAGCTTAACCTCCCTACGAGCTTTTTTTGGCGGGGTGGGCTGTCCATCCTCCAGGAGAGTCAGGATTAAGGCAGGCGGAGGAAGAAGGGAGAAGAGATCCCCATCCTTCTTCACCCAAGAACAAAAAAAACCCCAATCCTAGTTTACCAAGGGAGTCTCACCTGAGGATGAGAACACAAATAGCCACCAGAGAGTAAGCAAGCAGGGTCCCAATTGACATGAGGTCCACAAGATCGGTGAGTTCAAAGAGGAATGCCATGAATGCTGAAATTGATGGGCAGAAAACAAGAAATGAGGGAAGGGAAGAGCAAATTTAAGGGAATTGGTGAAACAACTTGGGGAAGGGCAAAGACGGGGGGGGGGGTTGTTGTTGTTGTTTTTACCTGCAATAATGCCAGAGACCACAGTGGCCACGATGGGGGTGTGTGTGCCCGTGTGGACCCTAGCAAGGACACGGAACAGGAGGCCGTCTTCTGCCATCGCATAGATCACCCGAGGCATGGGGAACATAGAGCCCAAGAGGCTGGAGAGAGGAATGGCCGGAGCGGCATGAGTTCACTGCAGTCTCTGTTCCCACACAGCCTTCTCCTCACAGCCCTTTTAAGGGGGTATTCGCCAAGCCCTGAACGCTAAAGCCAAAGACCCCGACGGCAGAGGAGAACAAGCGTTCGGCCACCGACCTGGTAGAAAGCGCACAGAGGGATCCAACAGCCACAACATAGCGGGCAGGAGCCCATCCAGTATAGAGAAATGCCTCAGGCAGGGGACTCTCGGGTCGAAGCTGGTAGTAAGGCATCATAAGCGTAAGTGCCGAAGAGACACCGAAATATGCCAAAAAGCAGACGAACAGTGAAATCACAATGCCCACAGGGATGGAACGCTGGGGATTCTGGGCTTCCTCACCTGCAGGAAGGGGCACAAGTTTCTGATCAGGGAAGCAGGCCCGCTCCTCTACTCCCCGCCACCCCCCCGCCAATGAGCATGCCACCCGAGCACACACTGTACCCCAGCGCCCCCACCCCCAGAACCAGAGTGACTGTTACCAGTGGTGGCAATACAGTCGAAACCAACAAATGCATAGAAACAGGTAGCTGCTCCACGGAGAACCCCCTCGAAGCCGAAAGGCACAAATCCTCCAGAGCCCAGAGGGCCCAAGCTAAAGTGGAAGAAAAGGGATGGAAAAGGTGTGTTCAGCCACCTCTGGGCCTTTTCTCTAAGGCCAAACCACTCAGCCGGGTCTTTGAGACCTCAACTCCCATTCCTCCTCCCCAACCCAATCCTGAAGCCCTTAGCATGGATCCCCCTTGGCTCCCCATCATGCTCCCAGCTCTGCAGCTCCTGAGAGTGAATCTCCTGACCTGTCGGTGTCATTGAGTCCAGCCATGGTCAGTTTGTAGTCCTCTTCTGTGAGTTTCCAATTGTGCAGGTCCCCCTTAATGAAGCCAGAGATGATGACAAAACCGAGAACCAAAAGGTTCACCACTGTGAACACTTTGGTAACCAGGGCTGACTCACTAGCCCCCAGAGCCAGCAATCCTGTGGGAAAGAAGCAGTCGGGACTCAGAAAAGTCCTCAGTCCTCGCTTTGTTTCCCGCCTCTGCGCACACCTTTCCTGCCCAGCTTCTCTTCTTTCTCACCATTATCACCTCCCCTCTCAGGCTTGGTCCCTCCTAGCCCTGCCCCCATCGGTTAGCCCTGTGTCTTCCCTCACCGGTGAGCAACAACACAAGGCCCAGAGCAAAGAAGTCTGGATATTCTGCAAGGACATGGGGAACATGCAGTGAGATGCTCCCCTGCAGGGTCTGTGAGATGCGGTTCCCAATCAGGTTGTCAAACGCCGAGCTCCAGGCCCGGGCCACACTAGCTGTACCTGGGGGAGCAGAGGGAGAAACACGGGGTCAAGTTTCCTTCTCCCCTTCTCCCCTCCTCCCTCCTCCCTCCTCCCTCCTTCCTCCTTCCTCCTCCCTCCTCCCTCCTCCCTCCCCCGACACCAGTCACACAAATAATCCCTGCTGTTTTCACCTATTCTTACATTTTTTTTTTTTTTAAGTAGGCTCTACACCCAACCTGGGGCTTGAACTCACAACCCAAAGAGCAGAAGTCAGCATGCTCCACCGACTGAGCCAGCCAGGTGGCCCTAGTCTTACTTTTTAAAAACCAAAACGAGTCCATTTAGGACCCCAGGACAGAGATAAGTAGAAAACGAACAATTTCTCCACACCTTCAACCCTCCCAGCCAGCCCCCCAACACACACACATTTAGGGGTACTGAAGTCTTGTGAATGTTAAAGAATGTATCGCTTCACCATCGCGCCCAGACTTTCGGACTCAAAGCCCCTTCGTTGGCTGCGCACAGTTCCCTCCCTGCCCCAACGTCTCACCTATAACATAGGAGAGGATGAGGTTCCAGCCAGTGGTGAAGGCCCAGAGCTCACCCACTGTGACATAGCTGTAGAGATACGCAGACCCAGAACGGGGAACTCGGGCACCAAACTCCGCATAGCACAGTCCAGCCAACACAGAAGATAGAGCGGCCACCAAAAAGCAGATCACAATGGATGGTCCTGCTTTATCTTTGGCCACCTCACCAGCCAGGACATACACACCTGCACCCAAGGTGCTGCCCACACCCAGGGCCACTAAATCCAGGGTGCTCAGGCATCTGGCAAGGCGACTGTCTGCCATGCCCGGCTCCAGCGCACGTCTGCGTACCAGCTTTTGACCAAATCTGCGAAGTGCCCGCCACAGCATTCTAGCTGGAATTGCAGAGGATTCGAAGATCTGGTGAAAAACGAGACAAAAAGCCCTTCAATAGGGCTCATTATCCCTAAGCTCTAAGAGTGCATGACAATACCCACTCCACCAAGCAAAGGAGCAATGGGGGGAGGGGGAGGATATTGAAGGGACAAAGGCAAGTGTCTTCCTCTAACCTCAGTTTCTTCCTTAACAAGGAGGAGTAACAGTACCTCACAGGTTTGTAGAAGGACTAAATGCAGAAAAGACATGTGAAAGCCCCTATGGTACAGTAGCCGGGCACCCCGGGAGCGCTCAGTCAGCATCAGTCTCTCTCTCTCTCTCTGACGGGGAAACTAGGGTTTATCCTAGACACCAACCCAGGAACCGTGGAACCTAATCTGGGTCCGTTCCCCGGCCTGTAGCTCCTTGGGAATTAAACAGAACTCACCCCAGGAGCGGCCCGCAACTCTGGGCAGAAGCCCCTTCTCACATCCACTACCCATGTTCCTTTTCAGTGCTTACCCGAAGGGCTACTTCATAGGCAAGGTTACTAGATTGCCCGGAGGGAGGGGCCGGGGGGGGGGAACCGACCTCCCCCTGCAGATCAAAAGTGAGCACCGACTCAATTCCATCCCTACTCACCCAGCCCACACCGCGTCAATGGTCCTACTGTCGCCCAGGGGAGTAAGCGAATGTTCTCCCACTTCCTCCCGCCCTGCTAGGCTGACCCGCAAGAATCAACAGTGGGGCGGGGCTTCGACATCTAAAGATTTGGAGATGCACCCCGAGAGGGGCCCCAGGGCAGCCCGAAATTGCTTGCAACAGAGAGGGGGGTTCCACCCTATGCCCCCCAACTCGGCTCCCGGATTCATCTAGAAACGGTCCGGGGCTGAGGTGGAGACGGGAGCCTTGGCTCCTGGGGCCGGGGTCTCGCCCAGCAACAGGTCACGGCCGCGTTGATGCAACTGCACGCTCTGGTTGCCAGAGAATCCTAGATATGCCCAGACCCTCGCCGTCCCCTTCCGACACACGTGTCGGCCCCCAAGGCTTACCGGAGAGCTGTTGCAAGCCCAGGGAGAGGAGAGTCTCAGATTGGGTTGGGTGAGGCTGAGTTGAGCCGAGTTGGGTTGGGGCTACCCACTTCGCTGCTCAGGCTTCAAAGCTGCGGCTTGGGGTCGTTGCGCGCCAAGCGCCCCCTTATATATACCGGGAGGCGGAGCCGGTAACGTCATGGAATCCCACCCCCAATCCTCCCTACACCACCTAGACACACAGACACACGCACTCTCTCTCTGTCTCTCTCTGTCTCTCTCTCATTCACTCATTCCTCGGCTTTGCAAAAATGATTGCGTGCAGCCTGCGATTGCTTCCCACTTGCAACAGCCAGCCCGGCGTGGCAAGGAGCAACAATCTAGCAGGGAAGGTGGGGAGAGGATGCCCTTTTCCCATTCTCCGAGCTTATAGTCAGAGCCGGACAATGAGAGGCTTCTTGGCCGGAGACCCCATGGGATTTTCTACCTTTGTGCCTTAATGGTCAGAATCTGTGATTGGCAGCAGTGGGGGAGGGGAGAGAAGTGGAGGAGGAAACGGCACAGGAAGTCTCCAACTCACTCTCCCTCAGTCTTCCTTAGCTTGCTTTTCTACACGAGGTTCCCGAACCCCTGAAATCTTTCCCAAGGACCATACCAGATTGTGGACAGCCATCGGACTCCAGTCCCTCGGCTCTCACCCTCAACTGTGGATATTTCAATTGCAGTCAGCAAGAGAATGGAAGATGATTTCAGCCACCACAGATAATTAATCCCATCTAGATTTTTAGGCCCCAGTCTCTCCGTAGTATATTTCTAGTTAAACTATTAAATATGAAACTGTAACGATAATTGAATTCTTGGAGGAGGCGGTGTGTTTAATTCCATTTTCCTGATGAGTAAGTTGAGGCTGGGAGGCATGACTTGCCTGATACCACAACATAATCATTTGTTGACCATCTTACTGATAAACCTGCCCTATTGGACTTCAATGCCCGCCTTCTATAGGTACCATGCCTCATTTAAATGCACAAGGAGAGGGGCGCCTGGGTGGCTCAGTCAGTTAAGCCCCAGACTCTGGTTTCCACTCTGGTCCTGATCTTGGGGTCCTGGGATTGAGCCCCATGTGGGGCTTTGTGCTCAGCATGGAGTTTGCTTGTCCCTCTCCCTCTGCTCCTCCCCCCTCTCAATCTCTCCCAAATAAATAAGTAAATAAATAAATAAAATTTAATAAGCAAATAAATGCACAAGAAGAGGAGGCGTGACAGCAAGCAAAACCAAACAGGGAGAAGCACCAGCACTGGGATCCGCCCTTTTAGGCTAGAAGTTTCTGGGAAACAGAAAAGGAGCTAAAGAATCCAAGAATGGTCACACTGGGTGTCAAACCCATAATCCCATCAACCCAATCAGTTCTTCTTCTTTTTTTTTTTTAACATATTTTATTTATTTATTAGAGAGAGAGAGAGATGGCGAGAGAAAGCACAAGCAGGGGGAAGGGGCCAAGGGAGAAGCTGACTCCCCGCTGAGCGGGGAGCTCTAGGTGGGGCTGGATCCCACGACACTGGGACCATTACTTGAGCCGAAGGCAGCCGCTTAAACAACTGAGCCACCCAGGCACCCCCAACCCAATCAGTTCGTAATCATAATGGAGCAACAGGGCTGTAAAGGTGTGTTTCTCCTCCATCAGGACATCTAAGGTATTCAAAATGGACCCAAGGGCGTATTAAAGGGCATATATTACCCAAAGGTGTAAGGTATTAAAAATGGATCCCAGAGTCCCAGGATCAAGTCCCACATGAGATTCCCTCCTCAGCGGGGAGTCTGCTTCTCCCTCTGACCCTCCCCCTCTCATACTCTCTCTCTCACTCCCTCTCTCAAATAAAATCTAAAAAAAAGAACCAAAGTTTTAAATAAATAAATAAATAAATAAAAATGGACCCAAATATCCTTGTTTCCTTTAAATCATCCATTATGAGTGTATCACCCATGAATCTGACTAAAATCTAAATCCTTTTAGAAGCAATTGGTGTTTCCTGTTAGCTACAGCTCCATTTTAGAGTTCCATAAGTATTTACTGAGCACTGACTCTGTGTATAGCAGCTAGTATAGCAATGAAGAGATTACAAAGGAAACACAAAATAAAATCCTTGGCTTCCCAATCTTAAAAATCTAGTTAGGGAGTAGACGCCTGGCTGGCTTAGTCAGTAGAGCATGTGACTCTTGATTCCCGGGTTGTGAGTTTGAGGCCTACATTAGAAATTACTTTAAAGAATAAAATCTTAAAAAATATCTAGTTAGAGAAAGACGAAAACACACACAATTCAATTAAAACAGTAATACACTGGGGCGCCTGGGTGGCTCAGTCGGTTGAGCGACTGACTGCCTCTTGATTTCAGCTCAGGTCATGATCTCAGGGTCCTAGGATCCAGCCCCCGCATAGGGCTCTGTGGTCAGTGCAGAGTCTGCTTGTCCCTCTCCCTCCCCTTCTACTCCTCCCCCTCATCGCTCTCTCTTTAAAATAAATATATATTTTGGGGGGCGCCTGGGTGGCTCAGTGGTTAAGCATCTGCCTTTGGCTCAGGTCATGTTCCCAGGGTCCTGGGGTCGAGCCCAGCATCAGGCTCCCTGCTCGGCAGATAGCCTGCTTCTCCCTCTCCCACTCCCCCTGTTTGTGTTCCCTCTCTTGCTGTGTCTCTCTCTGTCAAATAAATAAATAAATAATCTTAAAATAAATAAATAAATAAAATAAAATAAATATATATTTTTTAAAACAGTATTACATAGTGGTTGGGAGTGCAGTCTTTGGAGTTAGACCTAGGTCAAATTCCCAGCTCATCCACTGTGGCCTTGAGCAAATTATCTAAAATCTCTGAGCCTCAGTTTCTGGATATAATATACACATTTCATAGGGTTGTCGTGATGCTTAGGTGAAATTATAAAGTCAGCTCTTCCTGCCTGGCACATGGGAAGTGTTCAATGAAAACTTGACACATATTTATAATAATATATTAGTGTTTATGATAATCACTTGGTTGCTTACATTAGCTGCCTGATTCTATTATGAGATTGACAAACTGGTGTTTTAAATATTGAGGAACAGGCCATCAGTACAGACTGGAATATATAAAGAAGACCTCTTAGTTTGTAAGGGGTTAAGAAGAGGTTGGCAGGGGGGGCACCTGGGTGGCTCAGTTGGTTAAGTGTCTGCCTTTGGCTCAGGTCATGATGCTGGAGTCCCAGTATAGAGCCCCATGTAGTGCTCCCTGCTCAGTGGGGAGTCTGCTTCTCCCTCTCCCTCTGCCCCTCCCCCTGCTCCATTTCTCTCTCTCAAATAAATAAATAAAATCTTTAAAAAAAATAATAGGTTGGCAGGGAACTTAAGCTGAGCCTCGAAGGATGAAGGGTGGATGAACTCTGGACCTACAAAGAGGCATGAAGTAGTCCGGGGCCCATGAAGAGACGAGCTTAGCCAAGTGTAATGTTAAGTAGCAGTGGAAGATAAGACTGGGTAATAGACTGCTCCCTCTTGGAGTAATGAGTGTCACAAATTTATTGCCCAGTAAGTAAATAGTAATTCTCATCTTTGGTCATAAACTCACACTCAAGTCGAACAGTGGACTAAATAGGTACTCAATTATTCAATAAAAATTTGGTCAATGACTTAGAAGCATCAAGAGGTGCCCTCCAATTCTAGCATTCTCAGATTTTGTGAACAACTATCCCCATTGACCTACCCATCCCTTTCACAAATTTGTAGAATTCAACCATATTTCCTTCCTCAGCTTTTATTTTTCCAGAAGTTCCATGGTGTCCTCAATCATTATGGACTTCCTTCAAGTTCAATATCTCTTTCTTGTGGTACAATGGTCATGTGAAAAAAACTTATTTTTTTTTAAGTAAGCTCTACACCCAACATAGGGCTTAAACTCACCATCCTGAGATCGAGAGTCACATGCTTCCCTGACTGAGCCAGCTGGATGCCCCCAAACACTAAAGTTATTATTTGTTTTCATTATAAAACAACTTAACATTAATGAAAACTGCAAAAAAGTCACCCATAGTTCCCAACAAGCCAACTATTTGTGTTTCTGCATGTTCTCTTATGGTCTTTGTCTGTATTCAATTATCATATAATTTTGCATTCTCTTTTTTTCAGGATCAAATATTTTTTCAAATTAGTACTTCTGTTCAAAATTATTGTTGTTGGTAGTTGCATAATATTACATAGTACTGGGGCACCTGGGTGGCACCTGGGTGGCTCAGTCGGTTGAGCATCCAACTCTTGGTTTTGGCTCAGGTCAAGATCTCAGGGTGGTAAGGGCAACCCTGTTGGGACCCCTCTGACTCTTGACAGCTTTTTCTGTATCTTCATTTAATAAACTTCTATCGCTTTACTCACTCAAAAAAAAAAAAAAAAAGATCTCAGGGTGGTAAGATCAAGCCCGGCCTCAGGCTCTGTGTTCAGCAGGGAGCTTACCTGAGATTCTCTCTCCCCCTCTCCCTCTGCCCCTCCCACCCTTGCATGCGTGTGCACTCTCTCTCAAATAAATAAATAAATAAATCTTTTACAAAAATATTCCATAGCACTGATGGCAACATTATTTATTTAACCATTTAAACATTTATTCAGGTTGTTTCCAGTTTTCCTTTATTCTACGAAACACCTTCATTAACACCATGACTCAAAAAAAAAAAAAACCAAAACCCACAATGTCTCTATTTACTAGAATTACTTTCTTAGGCTTCATTCCCAGGAGTGTGATTATTGAGTCAAAGATAATGAAGATATTTATAAACTTTGATACTTGTTACAGTGCTTCACTAAAGGAAATTTTTTTAAATCAATTTACAGTGCTATCTGACATGTTAGAGTAAACCAGCTTTACCACAATTTCCACAGCATAGCTATCATTGTTTAAAGTTATTTGCTAATAAAATAAAAGTAGAAATTCATTGTTTATAATTAATAAACAGTTCAATAAATGTTCACAAAATGAACACACATATAACAGCTCCACATCAAGAAACAAAACATTATCAGTTCTGGAGAAATCCACATCATGCTTCCTTCCAGTTACTACTCCCCCACTCCTAACAAGAGTAACCTCTGTCCTGACTTCTAACAGCATAGACTTTTTTTTAACCTGTTTCTGCCCCTTATGTAAATGTAATCATACAGTATAAACTCTTTTGTTGAGATAAAATTCATATACCATAAAATTCACCCCTTTTTAAAAAAGATTTTATTTCTTTATTTGTCAGAGAGAGAGAGAGAGAGCACAAGCAGGGGGAGCAGCAGGGGCAGAGGGAGAAGCAGGCTTCCCGCTGAGCAAGGAGCCCGATGTGGGACTTGATCCCAGGATCTTGGGATCATGACCTGAGCCAGAGGCAGATGCTTAACCGACTGAGCCACCCAGGCGTCCCTAAAATTCACCCCTTTAAAGTATACAATTCAGGGGTGCCTGGGTGGCCCAGTCGGTTAAGCATCCGACTCTTGATTTTGGCTCAGGTCATGATCTCAGGGTCCTGAGACTGAGCCCTGAGTCACAATCCATGCTGGGCATGAAGCCTGCTTAAGATTCTCCCTCTCCCTTTGCCCCTCCCCCCTCTAAAAAATAAAATAATAAAGTATACAATTCAGTAGTTTTTAGTATAATCAGAGTTGTGCATCTGTCATTACAATCAATTTTAGAACATTTTCATCATCCCACAAAAAAACCCTTTTCCTATTCCCAGTCATTTCCCATTTCCTACCAACCTACCAACCCCCTCACCCCATCCCTAGGCAACCATGATTCTACTTTCAGTCTCTATAATTTGCCCATTCTGGACATTTCACATAAATGGAATCATACAGTATGTGGTCTTTTGTGAACCAAATTCTTTCATTTACCATAATGTTTTAAAGGTTCATCCACGTTGTACCATATATAAATACTCCATTCTTTTTTATTGCCAATTAATGTTTCATTGTATGGAAATACCACATTTTATTTATCTATTCATTAACCAATAGATGTCTGGGTTGTTTCTATGTATTTTGGCTCTATGAATAATGCTGCTATGAACATCAGTGTACAAGTTTTTCTTTTTTTTAAGATTTTATCTATTTAGGGGCGCCTGGGTGGCTCAGTTGGTTAAGTGACTGCCTTCGGCTCAGGTCATGATCCTAGAGTCCCGGGATCGAGTCCCGCACCAGGCTCTCTGCTCAGCGGGAAGTCTGCTTCTCCCTCTGACCCTCCCCCCTCTCATGCTCTCTCTCTCTATCTCATTCTCTCTCTCAAATAAATAAATAAAATCTTTAAAAAAAGATTTTATCTATTTATTTGACAGAGAGAGAGAGAGAAAGGAGGGCACAAGCTGGGGGGGGCGGGCAGCAGGCCGAGGGAGAAGCAGTCTCCCCACTGAGCAAGGAGCCCAACACAGGACTCGATCCCAGGACCCTGGGATCATGACCTGAGCCGAAAGCAGACACTTAACTGAATGAGCCACCCATGCATCCCAGTGTACAAGTTTTTCTGTGGACATGTTTTAAATTCTTTAGAGTACATACCTAGGAGTGGAACTGCTGGATCATATGGTAACTCTATATTTAACATTTTGAGGAACTAACGGACCGTTTTCTACAAGGGCTATGCCACTTTACATTCCCACGAGCAGTGTATGAATGTTCTAATTACTCCACATTCTCACCAACACTTGTTATAAGCCATCTTTTTAAAAAAATTTTAAAGATTTTATTTATTTATTTGAGAGACACAGAGAGAGAGAGAGCACATGAGGGGCAGAGGGACAAGCAGACATCCTGCTGAGTGGGGAGCTCGATTTGGGGCTCGATCCTAGGACCCTGAGATCATGACCTGAGCTAAAGTCAGACATCTAACCAACTGAGCCACCCAGGTGCCCCATAACATTTTTTTTTAAGATTTGATTTATTCATTTGAGAGAGACAGAGAGACAGAGAGAGTACAAACAGGGGGAGAGCAGAGGGAGAGGGAGAAGCAGACTCCCAGCTGAGCAGGGAGCCTGATGTGGGGCTCGATCCCAGGACCTGGAGATCATGACCTGAGCCAAAAGCAGGCACTTAACCATCTGAGCCACCCAGGTGCCCCAGCCATCCTTTTAATCAGAGCCAACCTAGTAAGTGTGAAGTGATATCTTATTGTGTTTTGATTTGCATTTCCCTAATGACTAATGATGTTGAGCATCTTCCCATGTGCTTATTGGCTATTTAGATATCTTATTTGGAGAAAAATCTATTCAAATACTTTGCCCAATTTTAATTGGGTTGTCTTTTTATTGTTAAGTTTTAAAGATTTTTTTTATGTAGTCTAGACACTAGACCCTTATCAGATATAAGATGTGTAGGGCACCTGGCTGGCTCAGTGGGTGAAGCATGTGACACTAGGTCTCAGGGCTGCGAATTCAAGCCCCACGTTGGGTGTAGAGATTATTTAAAAACAAAATCTTAAAAAAAGATGATTTTTTAAAAAAAATTAAGCTCTACATCCATCGTGGGGCTCAACTCATGACCCCGAGATCAAGAGTCAAGTGCTCCACCAACTGAGCCAGCGAGACACTCCTTGCTAATATTTTTGCCCATTCCATGGGCTGCCTTTTCACTTTTTTTATAGTGTCTTTTGATGCACAAACATTTTTCATTTTTAAAAAATATTTTATTTATTTGCCAGAGAGAGAGCAAGAGAGAGAGCACGAGTTGGCAGAGCGGCAGGCAGAAGGAGAAGCAGGCTCCCCGCTGAGCAAGAAGCCCGACGCGGGGCTCCATCCCAGGACCCTGGGATCATGACCTGAGCCGAAGGCAGATGCTTAACCGACTGAGCCACCCAGGCGCCCCACGTTTTTCATTTTGATGAAGTTCAATTTATTTTTTCTTTGATCGCTTCTGCTTTAATTGTCACATGTAAAAAAAACCAAACAAACACTGCCTAATCATGGTTACAAAGATTTACACCTATGTTTCCTGATAAGAGTTTTATGGTTTTATTTCTTATATTTAGGTCTTTGATCCATTTTGAGTTAATGTTTGTACAGGGTGTGAGGTATGGGTCCTAACCCATTCTTTTGTATGTGGATATCAAGTGTCCCAATACCATGTATCGAAAAGACTATTCTTTCCCCTACTGAATTGTCTTGCACCCTTGTCAAAAATCAATTGACCACAAATGTGAGGATTTACTTATGGACATTAAATTCTGTTCCAATGACATCTATGTCTGTATTTATGCCAGTACCACACTGTCTTGGTTACTGTTAGCTTTGTAGTAAGTTCTGAAATGGGGAAATGTGAGTCCTTTAACTTTGTTCTTCTTTTTCAAGATTGTTTTAGCTTTTCTATGTCCCTTGAATTTCCATATGAAATTTAGGATCAGCTTGTTAGATTCTGCAAAGAAGACAACTGGCATTTTGACGGGTATCGCCTTAAATCCATAGACCAATTTGAGGAATACTGCTATCTTAACAATATCAAATCTTCTGATCTGTGAACATGTGTTTCCATTTTTTAAGGTCTTCTTTAATTTCTGTCTATGGTATTTCGTAGTTTTTAGAGTGTAAGTTTTGTACTACTTTTGATAAATTTATTCCTAAGCATATTATTCTTTTTGATGTTATTGCAAGTGTAATTCTTTTCTGAATTTCATTTTCAGTTTGTTCATTGCCCTTATAGAAATATAATTGAGGGACACCTGGCTGGCTCAGTCAGTAGACTCTTGATCTCAGGGTAGTGAGTTCGAGCATAGAGATTACTTACAGCATAGAGATTGGGCATAGATATTACTTTGTTTTTTTAAAAAAATTTTATTTATCTATTTAACAGAGAGAGAGAGAGCACAAGCAGGCGGAGCGGTAGGCAGAGGGAGAGGGACAAACAGGCTCCCCGATGAGCAAGGAGCCCGATGTGGGGCTCGATATCAGGATCCTGGGATCATGACCTGAGCCAAAGGCAGACGCTCAACCAACTGAGCCACTCAGGTGTCCCTAGAGATTACTTTAAAAAAAGAAAGACATGTAATTGATATTTCTATATTGATTTTGTATCCTGCAACCTTGTTGAACTCACTTATTAGTTTCTAATAGTGTTTTAATGGATTCCTTAGGACTTTCTTTTTTTTAGTTTTTTTTTCGGGTAAAGTACACATACCTTTGCCACCTTAACCATTTTATTTATTTTAAGTAATCTCTACCCACAACTTTAAGTAATCTCTACCTCAAATGTGGGGCTCGAACTCACAACCCAGAGATCAAGAGTCACATGCTCCAGTGACTGAGCCAGCCAGATGCCCTTCCTTAGGATTTTCCATATAAAAGATCATGTCATTTGCAAACAGAGATAATTTTACTTCTTCTCTTTCAATATGGATGCCTTTTACTTCTTTTCCTTGCCTAATTGCTCTAGCTCAAACTTCTAGTACAGTACAATGGTGAATAGAAATGGTGAGAGTAAACATCCTTGTCTTGTTCTTGATCATAGGGGGAAAGTATTCAGTTTTTCACTATTAAGTATGATGGTAGCTGTGTGTTTTTTGTAGACACCCTTTACCAGACTGAGGAAGTTCACTCAACATTAACTTTCTAAGATTCAGGGCACCTGGGTGGCTCAGTTGGTTAAGCGACTGCCTTCGGCTCAGGTCATGATCCTGGAGTCCTAGGATTGAGTCCCACATCAGGCTCCCTGCTCAGCGGAGGGTCTGCTTCTCCCTCTGACCCTCCCCCCTCTCATGCTCTCTCTCTCTCTCATTCTCTCTCTCTCAAATAAATAAATAAAATCTTTAAAAAAAACTTTCTGAGAGTCATCCATATTGTTGTGCATCATTGTATATCATTAATTCTTAGCTGTATAGTATTCCTTTGTGGGAATATATCACAATTCATTCCTTCTACCTTGTTGATTGACTTTTTGTTAGCTTACAGTTTTTAGCTACTACAAATAGTGCTCCTGTGAATTTAGTACATATTATTTGCTGAACACATGTGCACAATCCTGTTGGTATAGACCTAGCAGTGGACTTGCTGAGCCAGAGAAGGTGAATATATTCAATTTTTGAATTTTTATGATCAAAGTTGTCAATCTTGATTTTTTTTTAAAGATTTTATTTATTTATTTGTCAGAGAGAGAGGAAGTGCACAAGCAGGGGGAGGGGCAGAGGGAGAAGCAGGCATCCTGCTGAGCAAGGAGCCCGATGAGGGACTTGATCCTGGGACCCTGGGATCATGACCTGGGCCGAAGGCAGACGCTTAACTGACTGAGCCACCCAGGCGCCCCTCAATCTTGATTTTGTAAGAATATTAATAGTACTGACTAATACACTGAATTTTAAAGGATTTCTTTTTTTTTTTTAAGATTTTATTTATTTATTTCACAGAGAGAGACACGGCGAGAGAGGGAACACAAGCAGGGGGAGTGGGAGAGGGAGAAGCAGGCTTCCCACTGTGCAGGGAGCCCGATGTGGGGCTCGATCCCAGGACCCTGGGATCATGACCTGAGCCGAAGGCAGATGCTTAACAACTGAGCCACCCAGGCGCCCTTTAAAGGATTTCATAGGTTCATAGAGATACTTTAAAAAGGCAGGGGTGGGGAGCTTTTCTTTGTAGAAGAATGCCAGCTAATAAATCTACAAGAAATGCTAGCATTATAAAATCACCATTTTTCACTGACCAAAGTTAAAAACTGATTCAGACCAGGATCATTAATAGATGATCCTTAAAAGTTGGGAAACGGTATTCACATGATCTCAAAGTACCACCCCACAGATTACATATTAACTACACAGAGAAAGGTACTGTATTCGTTTTTTATTTCTGCTGTAACAAATTACTACAAATTTACTGGCTTAAAACAACACAAATTTATTATTCCATACTATATAGGTCGGAAGTCCAGCACTGCATTGCATTTCTTTGCTCAAGGTCTCACAGGGATAAAATCAAAGTTTCTGCATTCTCTTTTAGATACTCTGGGGAAGAATCCACTTGCAAGCTCATTCAAGATGTTGGCAGAATTTAGTTCCATGCAGTTGTAAGACTGAAGTCCACATTTCCTTAACATGTGGTCTTCTCCATCTCTAAGCCACAATGCATCAAATCCTTCTGCTTTGAATAAATAAATCTACTTTTAAGGGCTCATGTGATTACAATGGACCCACTGAGATAATCCAAGACAATCTCCCTATTTTTTTTTTAAGATTTTATTTACTTCTTTGACAGAGAGAGACACAGTGAGAGAGGGAACACAAGCAGGGGGAGTGGGAGAGGGAGAGGGAGAAGCAGGCTCCCCACCGAGCAGGGAGCCCGACGTGGGGCTCGATCCCAGGACCCTGGGATCATGACCTGAGCCGAAGGCAGACGCTTAACGACTAAGCCACCCAGGTGCCCCCAATCTCCCTATTTTAATAATTAGTAACCTTAATTATGACTGCAAAGTCCTTTTTGCCATGTAATGTAACACATTCATTGGGAGAGAAGGTTGTGGGGGTCAAAATTCTGCCTACAACAGTACTTTACCATGGAAGGATCTGGGGGGAACCACCTTAACCAAATGATCAAATTTAGCATCACAAATAGTGGAACAAACTGACATTATGCACCTCTAGATGTGATGTAATGAGAAGTAAATATCATCCATGACATATTTTTGCCAAAACTTGTTAATTTGAATCTAGTCATGAGGATATAATCAGACAAATTCAGATTGTGAGATACTCTGCAAGACAAAAGACAACTAGCCAGAACTCTGCAAATGTCTTGAAGACAAAAGAAAAAAGCAAGGAGGCTTTTTAGATTAAATGAGACTAAAGAGGGGTACCTGGCTGGCTCAGTCAGAAGAGCATGCAACTCAAGATTTGTGCATCATTGTCTATCATTAATTCTTAGCTGTATAGTATTCCTTTGTGGGAATATATCACAATTCATTCCTCTTGGGGTGGAGAGTTCGAGCCTCATGTTGGGTACAGAGATTACTAAAAAAAATAATAAACTTTTAAAAAGGAGGAGACTAGGGGTGCCTGGATGGCTGTCACTAGAGAAAATGACTCCTGATCTCAGGGTTGTAAATTTGAGCCCCATGTTGGGTATAGAGATTACTTAAAAATCTTTTTTTTTTTAAAGATTTTATTTATTTGACAGAGAGAGAGAGAGCACAAGTAGGGGGAGCAGCAGACAGAGGGAGAGGGAGAAGCAGGCTCCCTGCCAAGTGGGGAGCCCGACTGGGGGCTTGATCCCAGGACCCCAGGATCATGACTTGAGCTGAAGGCAGACGCCTAACGACTGAGCCACCCAGGCGCCCCTAAAAATAAAATCTTAAAAAAAAAAAAAAAAGGAAACTAGACTAGAGAGATAAGACATTATAAAATGCATTTTCCTGGGGCACTTGGCTGGCTCAGTTGCTAGAGCACATGACTCTTGATCTCAGGGTTGTAGGTTCGAGCCCCACATTGGGTGTAGAGATTTTTTTCTTTTTTTTTTTTTTTAAAGATTTTATTTATTTGACAGAGAGAGAGACAGTGAGAGAGGGAACACAAGCAGGGGGAGTGGGAGAGGGAGAAGCAGGCTTCCCGCCGAGCAGGGAGCCCGATGTGGGGCTCGATCCCAGGACCCTGGGATCATGACCTGAGCCGAAGGCAGACGCTTAACGACTGAGCCACCCAGGCGCCCCTGGGTGTAGAGATTTCTTAAAAAAAATTAATAGGGATGCCTGGGTGGCTCAGTCGGTTAAGCGTCTGCCTTCGGCTCAGGTCATGATCCCAGGCTCCTGGGATCAAGTCCTGCATTGGGCTCCTTGCTCAACAGGGAGCCTGCTCCTCCCTCTGCCTGCCACTCCTCCTGCTTGTGCTCTCTAACAAATAAATAAATCAAATCTTTTTAAAAATTAAAAAAATAAAAATTGCAAAAGCAGGGGCATCTGGCTGGCTCAGTCGGTAGAACATGGGACTCTTGTTCTGGGGAGCCCCACATTGGGTGTAGAGATTACTTTTTTAAAAAATGAATTAAAAAATAAATATCGCAAAAAGCAAAACATGTTCATGAGAGAGAAAGTAAAATTCCCACTGCCACCCAGTGTGATAGCCCCACTGTTAACAGTTTCGTTTTCTTCCAGATTCTGTGCCTATACAAGAAAATATATGCATAATATAAACACATATATCCTTGAAAAATACAAATATGATTATAATATACATATTCTGCTCTTTACTTTTTTCTTAAAAGTGTACTTTGGACTGCTTTCCAAAACAGTACTCATAGACCCCTCTACTCACTTTTTTAAATGGCTCTCTAGTGTTCCAGAGTTTGGAGGGCCCATAATTTATTTAACCACTCCCCAATTTATGCACATTTATGTAGTTTCTAAGTTTCCTTTCCCAGCGCAACATTTTAAATAATGGGCGCTTTACCATATTTTAACATTTGTTAAGGAAAGACTTTCTCCTTTCACAAAGTACTTCAAGCCGTTTATTTCTCAAAGTGAAGCAGTCATTTTAAGTCATTTCTGCCCTAATGCTTATTTTGAAAATGAGAATTTGTTCCAAAGCAATTGACATATCAGGCGAAGATTTGAGCAAAATGCGAATTTCGCCTTGGCTTATGTGCAATTTCGTCTATTGGCAACAGTAAATGAATGCAGCAAACTGCACCCAGATTAACCAAGCCATGCAGGAATACACATAATGAACACATGCATATATTTGCAGACATCTATGTCAGTTTACCACGTGCACTATGAGTCACACCCTTCCACATCTGGTGTTACAACTTTCTGTCAAATTTCAGATAACTCTTTTTCCACCATTTCACAGTAATTCATAAGCTAAAACCACTCAGTGCTCACTTCCCCGAGCACACTTTAGGTCTTTTTCAAGGTAAAATGCCATATTTATTATAATATTCATATGTTTCTTATAATTTAACATGTGTAAAACTGTGGTACCATTTTTTTTATTAACTTCTTATCATTTTGGTGTCACTGACACGGATTTTTAGTGTTGTGCCTCTAATCCCATTTTACCCATAGGCCATGTGGCTTTTATTGCACAATTTTGCATAGCATGGTGATTTTTAGAAATGCATATGTTGCTTATAGCAGAACTGACTGTATTGAGTTTCAAGAAAAATTTTGTTGAGGTTCTGAGTGGAATCACAATAAATTTGTAAATTTATTTTAAGAGAACTAATATTCTTTTTTTTTTTTAAGTAAACTCTATGCCCAACATGGGGTTTGAACTCATGACCTTGAGATCAAGAGTTGCATGCTTTACTTCCTGAGCCAGCCAGGTGCTCCTATAGAACTAATATTCTTATATTTAGTTTTTTTATCCAGAAACAAAAGATGTCTCTTTATTAAAGCCATATTATATTTCTCAGTTAAGCTTTGCAGTTTTTCTTAGGCCATACATATCTCTCATTGAATTTATTTAAAAATATTGTATACAGTTGTATTTATTACTATCATGCATTGTTTTTTCTAACTGGTTATTTATGGTGTACAAGATTGCTACTGATTTTTGTATATTTTTCTTACCTGGGGAATATTTAGGCATACAACCACATCATCTGCAAGTAATATTTTTGTCTCTTCTTTTCAAATGTTGATTCCTCTTATTTCTGTTTCAAATCTTAGGGCACTAGCCAGAACACCCAAGACAATATTAAATAATAATGGCAATAACAGGCATCCTTATTTGCAATTTAAAAGGGAGTAAGTATGGTGACTGTTAGTTTGAGATTCTCTCTACCACATTAAGAAAACATCCTTCAAAAAAAAAAAAAAAACAATAGGAAGGAAGAAAACATCCTTCTATTTCTATTTTTTTAAATTATTTTATTACAAATAGATGTTTACAACATTGTTCCACATAAGATGCTTTCTTTCATTTTCAATCCTTTCTTTTGTTTGGCATTATGTTAGCCACGAGTGAACATCTCAGACCTCTAGACTTTTGCCCATGCTGTCTCTTATTTGAAATGCCCCTCCTTTCTTAGCTTAAAAATGCCTACTCATGTTTCAAGACTGTATTATGCAGGCCTTTTTTCTATTACAACAGACAAAAATCCTTCCTATGTTGTACACCTGAAACTAATTTAACCCTGTATGTTAAATATACTGGAATTGAAATTTAAAAATAAGACAGAAATCCAATTCAAAGCACTGTAAGCAAAAAAGAATATATTGGCTCATATAATTGGGAAGGGTAAGGAAATTGGGCCTCTTTTCTCTTTCTGCCTCCTCACTACTCCTCTCTGGGAAGAAAACTGATTAATAGGACTAATGACTTTAAGAGAAGGTACAGGGTACGTATGGTTCAGCTCTTCCTGCCCTCCCACTTTGGAGGTCATCCTGCCAGCAGAGAGGGTGCATTCTGATTTGCTCTCTGTGAAGGTGGCCTCGGTTGCCTGACTAGGTAAAGTCTCTCTCATTCAAGACAGAGAAGTGTTTAATAGGCCTACTTGGCCAAGATCCAAAGCCATGTTCACTCAATAGTTTTATCAGTAAGAATGTTAACATTTTGATCTCCATTTGTCTCCAGGAGCTTATTTCTCAATTGGCTAGAAACTATGAAGGGGAAAATGGGGGCGTTATATACTGACTCCTTAAAACCTTAGCATCCACTGCAAAGTCTCATCTGAACTATCACTTCCATGAAGCCATTCCTTCTACTCCTCAGATAGTACAAAGAACAAATCTCTTGCTCTTCTGTTTATGTATCTAACACAGCACTTCTTACATAAAAGGATAATCGTGTTCATATTTTTTGTTTCCCCCACTAGGCAGGCCTTCTCAAATGTAGAGATCATTTCGTTCCTAACCCCAGCACCTAGTATCTTGCTAAATTCCTAGCCTTTATGAGGAAAAGCAGATATTTCCTTTTTAATCACCCTTGACATAAAAACTTCTCAAAGGGGCACCTGGGTGGCTCAGTCAGTTAAGCGTCTGCCTTCTGCTCAGGTCATGATCCCAGGGTCCTGGGATCCAGTCCCGCATCATCATCATCATCATCATCATCATCATCAGGCTCCTTGCTCAGCGGGGAGTCTGCTTCTCCCTCTCCCTCTGCTGCTCCCTTTGCCTGCCGCTCCCCTGTTTGGGCTCTCTCTCTCTCTGACAAATAAATAAATAAAATCTTTTATAAAAAAAGAAGTGGAGGTGGTTATAAAGGTATCTGGAAATAGTCACTTGCTGGCTTGTGCTCATATAGTAAGACATAATTTCAAAGTAGGGTGAACCTGGCAGACCATAGCAATACAAGTTTCCTGTTTTGACATCTCTTAGAGTCTGGTCCCATACAAAGAAAAAATAGCAGTCTAAAGTATATAATATGGCTGTTTTTATTTAAACATATTCTCAGGATGAGAATTTACAGTTAGATGTCAAAGGAGAGGCCAGATGAAAAGTTCTACAGGGGCTTCATTGTGGGGTAGTGGATGGTGATGTTATTGCAGTCTAGAATCTAATCTCCAAGTTTTCAGGTTAAAAAACAAATATATATTTTTTTAATGGCGGTCTAGTTGACATAACATTATATTAGTTTCAGGTGTACAACGTAATAATTTGATATTCGTATATAATGCCAAATGATCACCACAGCTAGTCCAGCTAACATCCATCACCAAACGTAGGTACAAAATTCTTTCTCTTGTGATGAAAACTTTTAAGATCCACTATCTTAGCTATTTTCAATAGATTTTTTTTAGATTTTATTTATTTATTTGTCAGAGAGAGAGAGAGAGAGCGCGTGCACAAGCAGGGGGGAGCGGCAGGCAGAGTGAGAAGCAGGCTCCCCTCCAAGCAAGGAGCCAGATGTGGAACTCTATCCCTGGACCCTGGGATCATGACCTGAATGGAAGGCAGATACTTCACTGACTGAGCCACCCAGGCGCCCCTATTTTTTTAAAGTTTTATTTATTTATTTGTCAGAGAGAGAGAGCGCGTCAGCACAAGCAGGGGGAGTGGCAGAGGGACAGGGAGAAGCAGGCTCCCCGTTGAGCAAGGAGCCCGATATGGGGCTGGATCCCAGGACCCTGGGATCATGACCTGAGCCAAAGGCAGACGCTTAACTGACTGAACCACCCAGGCGTCCCAAGGAGTGAATTCTAAATGTAATTCTTATTGCATTTTTCTCATTATAGAATACCTGTTCATTATAGAAAATGGAAAATATAGAAATGCATGAAAAAGAAAAAACTTTTAATTATTCAAAATTCCCAAGCCCTAAGAAAACCATTCCTAATATTTTTGAGTATTTCTTTCCAATATTTTCCTGTATATGTTTATTCAATTAGGGTCACATCAAATATTATATCTCTCTTTTTTTACTCATACTGTAAATATTTTCCTCTTGTATGGGCTGAATTGTGTTTCTCCAAAATTTGTATGTTGAAGCCCTAATTCCCAGTACCTCAGAATGTGACTGTATTTAGAGATAGAGTCTTTAAAGAAGTAAAGTTAAAATGAGGACATTAGTATGGGCCAAAATCCAATCTGACTGGAAACACACAGAGAGACATCAGGAATGGGCAAACACTGAAAAAAGATACTGTGAGGATAAAGTGAGAAGGCAGCCATCTGCAAGCCAAGGAGAGAGGCCTCACAAGAAACCAAACTTGCCAACATCTTGATTCTGGACTTCTAGGCTCCAGAACTATGAAAAACTAAATTTCTATTCTTTAAGTCTCCCAACCTGTGTTATTTTATTGTGGCAGTTCTAGTAAACTATCACACTTGCCATTGAACATTCTTCAAAATCTACTGTAATATCCTTTTCAAGTTTTCTAAAATAACTATTATGGTAAATTTATGTTGTTTTCACACATTAACTATTATAAACAACATTTCAATGAATAGGAAATTGGATATTCTTAGATATGTTTTTCTTTTTTTTTTTTAAGTAATCTCTACACTCAACGTGGGGCTCAAACTCAGGACCCTGGGATCAAGAGTTCCATGGCTCTACCGACTGAGCCAGCCAGGTACCCTCTCTTAGATACATTTTTCATTAAATAAAAACAGGTGAGGGGCGCCTGGCTGGCTCAGTCTGTAAAGCATGTGACTCTTGGTATCAAGGTCATGAGTTTATGCCCCACGATGGGCATGGAGCCTACTTTTAAAAAATTATAGTTGGATTAATTCCTCTACTGCACTCTGAAGAAATTTATGTCTGCTCTCAAGGTCAAGCCTAGTGATACACTCACAGAATCTCACTTTTGATTTCATTATTTCATTATTATTCTCAAAGAACACAACTTTCTGGTAACTTCAAACTGCTTATAATACAGTTAAGTGTCTTCGTTTTCTTTATATCAGTTACAGTCCTGATGTGAGGATTAGCCCTCTCCCCCTCCATTAGATCTGAGAATTAGTCTGGGCTCTTCCTTAGATTAGAGAAGATGTTCAGGTTTCCTTGAGGAGAATGCCCTTGTCTCATTAAGTAATACGCTATGCTCAGAGCATGACATTTCTTGATTCTGTTCCCAACTCTTGGGGATTCACTACCACGAAGTAAGAAATAAACCTGGGTATAAATTTGAGGAAGAGAAGATGGCAACAATTCCGTCCCCAGTGTAGTATATTTAGCCTATCCCACTTGAGATCAATTAGTTCCTGCCACAGTCTTCGAGATACTGTAAGTTTTTAAAAAGATTTTATTTATTTATTTGACAGAGAGAGACACAGCAAGAGTGGGAACACAAGCGGTGGGGGGGGAGTGGAAGAGGGAGAAGCAGGCTTCCCGCAGAGCCCCGACGCGGGGCTCGATCCCAGGACCCTGGGATCATGACCAGCACTGCAGGCAGATGCTTAAGGACTGAGCCCCCCAGGTGCCCCAAGATACTGTAATTTATAATAAGAAGCATGTGTTTGGTCTTAACCCCTCTGACATTGAGCTCTTAAAACCCTTGGAATTTCCTAAGTGATTAGAAAGAGCAAGGTGTCTTTTGTTATGTTAATGAGTGACTTTCGGACCGCACCTCAGGAAGGGAGCTGGTTGCCATGAAAACCAACCACATGATTACAGGGTTGGAACCTTTATTTCCATCCCCTGACCTCTGGGGAGAGGAAAGGGGTGGAAGATGAATCAATCACCAATGCCAGTGATTTATCAATCATTCTATGTCATGAAGCCTCCATAAAAATCCCAAAAGGACAGGGTTCGGAGAGCTTCAGGGCTGTTGAACACATGGAGATTTGGGGAGTGTGATACCCTCGGTACCCTTGGAAGCTCCAAGCCCTTTCCCTGTACTTTGCCTTATGTGTCTTTCCCATCTGGCTGTTCCTAAATTATATCCTTTTATGATAAACTGGTAATCTAGAATGCAAAATGTTTCTTTGAGTTGTGTGAGCCACACTCTAGCAAATTAGTTGAACCCAAAGGGGGTGGGTGATTGGAACCTCCGATCTAGAGCTGGTAGGTCAGATGCACAGGTAATAACTTAGACTTGGAATTCATGTCTCAAACTGTAGGGAGGGCAGTCTTGTAGGACTGAGTCTGTGGGATCTAAGGCTATCTCCAGGTAGTGTCAGAATTGTGTGGAATTGTAGGACACCCAGCTGGTGTCTGAGAATTGCTTGGTGGTGTGGGGGGAAAACCTACACACGTTGTAGCTGGGTACAGAATCACAGTCTTGAACTATACGTGCCTGTCAAGTACAGCTAGGTCACGGAAGGGGCCACCATAAGCTGCAGTGGACATAGGAAGGCCTATGATCATAACTCTACCCCCAAGTGAGAAAATATAGAAGAACAAACTAATGGTTGCCAGAGGGGAGGGGAATGGGGGGGACAGACAACATAGGTAAAGAGGATTAAGAGGTACAATCTTTCAGGTATACAATAAATAAGACATGGGAATGTAATGTACTGCATAGGGAATATAGTCAATAATATTGTAACAACTTTGGATGGGAGAGATGATAACTAGACTTATTGTGGTGACCATTTCATAACATATATAAATAGTGAATCAGGGCACCTGGGTGGCGCAGTCGGTTGAGTGTCTGCCTTCAGCTCAGGTCATGATCTCAGGGTCCTGGGATCAGAGCCCCACATCGGGGTCCCTGCTCAGGAGAGAGTCTGCTTCTCCCTCCCCCTCTCCCTCTCCCTCACCCCTGCTCATGCTCTCTCTCTCAAATAAATAAATAAATAAAATTTAAAAAAATTAATGAATCACTATTGTACACCTGAAACTTTGTATGTCAATTATTCTGTAATAAAATAAATAAATGAATAAAAATAAATCTTTTTAAAAAAAGAAAATAAGAGCAGAACTTACCTTAGAAGGGGCTTGAATTTTTCATGGAGACCTCAAATCATATGTTACTTAGACATCTTACGCTTAAGTCCTCTGAAACATTTCTTGTTGTTGATTGCCTCTTCTTTCGTTTTATTCATTCAACAAAAAGAATCATTAAGTTTCTATTACATGTCAGGCACTGCACTAAGATGTGAAAAGTCAAGGTCCCTGTCTTCAAAGACTTCACAGTCTAGTGGGGAAGATGAGCATGTGAGCAGATATTTCCAAGGTACTATAATAAGGGCTACTAGATCTCAAAAGAAAGAACAATCCACAGTGTATCAGGGGAAAAGGGCAGAGAAAAGCCATCCAGGAAGAACTCACAGAAGAGGAGATGAAACCTACCAAATAATCTACATGCTACAACACTGATTCCAAACCAAGAAGGTGGGATTTAATGGTAAAAAATATTTTAAAAATCATATATTCAGTTTAAAAACTTAACCTCGAAAGAGTTAGATGGAGTGAACTGACTTAAAATGATATGAAGAGGGCGTCTGACTGGCTCAGTTGGTTGAGACTGCCTTCGGCTCTGGTCATGATCCTGGAGTCCCAGGTTCAAGTCCCGCATCAGGCTCCCTGCTCAGCAGGGAGTCTGCTTCTCCCTCTGACCCTACCCCCTCTCATGCACTCATTCTCTCTCACTCTCTCTCTCAAATAAATAAATAAAATCTTTTAAGAAAATGATATGAAGAAAATCCATAAGTATTCATTTTTTAAGAGGCGGGAGGGGCAGAGGGAAAGGGAGAGAGAGGATTTTTTTTTTTTTTTTTTTTTTGAGAGAGAGAATCTTAGCCATCCTCCACACCCAGTGTGGAGCCCGACTAGGGGCTGGATCTCACAACCCTGAGATCATGACCTGAGGCAAAATCAAGAGTTGGACGCTTAACTGACTGAGCCATCCCAGTGCCCCAACTGTAAGTATTCATTGATAACAAGCTCTAAATGGGTCAACAATTTCAGTGTATTAGTTTTCTATTGCTGTGTAACAAATTACCACCAATTTATCAGCTTAAGACAATCCCATTTATTATCTCATAGTTTCTTTATTCATTTATTTATTTTATAGAGAGAGATTGAGAGAGAGAGAGCGTGCTTTCATGCACATGAGCTCGGAGGAGAAGGGCAGAGGGAGAAGGAGAGAGAGAATCCCAAGCAGGCTCCACACCCAGCAGAGAGTCTGACTTGGGGCTCGATCTCTCTATCCTGAGATCAGGACCTGAGCAGAAATTAAGAATCAGTTGCTTAGCCAACTGAGCCATCCGGGTGCCCCTATTATCTCATAGTTTCTGTGGGTCAGGAGTCTCAGCACAGATAGCTAGGTCCTCTGCTTAGAATCCCACTAAGCTGAAATCAAGATACAGATCTTACTTGACTTATGATGGGGTTATGTCACAATAAGCTTATTGTAAGTCGAGAATGAATTTAATACACCTAACCTACTAAACATCATAGCTTAGCCCAGCCTACCTTAAACAAACTCAGAACATTTACATTAGCTTATAGTTGGGCAAAATCATCTAACACAAAGCCTATATTACAACAAGGTGTCGACTGCCTCATGTAACTTATTGAACAGTGTACTAAAAGTGAAAAACAGAATGGTTGTATGGGTACAGAATAGTTGCAAGTATATTGGTTGTTTACTCTTGTGATTGCACAGCTGACTGGGATCTGTGGCTTGCTGCCCCTGCCCAGCATCATGAGAGAATATTGCACTGCCTATCAGTAGGCCAGGAAAAGATCAAAATTCAAAATATGGTTTCTACATAATGTCTATCGCTTTTGCATCATCCTAACGTCAAAAAAATCATAGGTCAAACCATCATAAATCGGGGACCATCTGCATAGGCCACAGCTGGGGTCTCTATCTGGAATTTGGGATGCTCTTCCAGGCTCACATAGTTGTTGGCAGAATTCAGTTTCTTGTAGCTGTTAGGACTGAGACCCTCAGCTCCTAGAAGCCACCAGCAGTTCCCTTCACAATGCCCTCTCCATAGGCAGTTTATTGCATAGCAGTTTGCTTCTTCAAGGCTAACAGGAGAGTTTCTGTTGCTCTCGTTTGGATGGAGTCTAACATAACTTAATCATGAGAGTGATAGACCATCACCTTTGCCATATTGTATGGATTAGAAGCAAGTCCCAGGTTCTACCCACTCAAGAGGAAGGGATTATACAGGGTGTGACAAATTGCGGGTCACTTTAGGGTATGTCCACCACAGTAAAGCAGGTACTAAATATGATAGGAAAAGTAAAGTATCCATATTGTTCAAACAACATTTACAGATGACCTACAATGGGCAAGGAACTTCATCCCCATACTTGAGGACAAATAGGTAGCTATAAATAAGTTGGATACATACATACACCCTACACCAAAATACATTACATATGGATGAAAACAATTTTAATATAAAAATGAAACCATAACTAACCATAACAGTACTAGGAGGAATCATGGGAAAATTTTTTTTCTTATCTCAGAGCAGGGAGGGGAGATGCCCTTCTTAGTATGACTTGAACCTAGAAATCATATAGAAAAGATTGATAAATTTGACTACATAAAAATAAAAGAAATTCTAAATGACAAAACCCAAAATAAAAAAACACAGGACAAAGACAAAACACAGGACATACTAAGGGTAACAATTTGCAATTTATATAGCAAATGGCTAATTTTCCTAATATATAAAAAATTCCTACAAATCAATAAGAAAAAGACCATCATCCCAACTTTAAAATAAACAAAAGGGGGCGCCTGGGTGGCTCAGTCGTTAAGCGTCTGCCTTCGGCTTGGGTCGTGATCCCAGGGTCCTGGGATCGGACCCCGCATTGGGCTCCCTGCTTGGCGGGGACCCTGCTTCTCCCTCTCCCTCTACTGTTCCCCCTGCTTGTGCTCTCTCACTCTCTCTATCAAATAAATAAATAAAATATTTAAAAAATAAAATAAAATAAAATAAAAGATATAAATAGAGCACGGAAAAGGAAATGTATGGCTCAGAAGTATATGAAAAGATTCTTAACTTCACTCATAGCAGAAAAAATATTAAAACTATATTCAAAATCATTTGTCGGGGCACCTGGCTGGCTCAGTCAGTACAGCATACAACTCTTGATCTCGGAGTTGTAAGTTTGAGCCCCACATTGGGTGTGGAGATTACTTAAAAAAATAAAATAAAATCTTTAGGGGTGCCTGGGTGGCTTAATCAGTTAAGTATCTGACTCTTGATTTCAGTCATGATCTCATGGTTGTGGGATTGAGCCCTGTGTCGAGCCCCACATTGAGCCCCATGTCGGGCTCTGTGCGCAGTGGGGAGTCTGCTTGAGATCCTCTCTCTCCTTTCCCTCTCCCTCTACCCCTCCCCACCACTTACGCTCACTCTCTCTCTCTCTCTAAAAAAATAAAAATAAATAAAACAATTTGTCACATGATAAGGCTAGCAGAGATCAAAAATTTGATAACACCCTATTATGGCCAGAGTATAAAGTAGATACTCCCTGGATATTCCTGGCAGAAGCCCTCACAGAGGGCAATGTGGCAACATTTATTAAAGCTATTTATATTAATACTATTTGATCCAAAAATTTAAAATCTGTATTACAGATATACTAGCATACACAAGGGGTTATTAATTACAGTGTCATTTTTAATGGCAAATTATATTAAAGTTTATTTATTTAAGTAATCTCTACACCTAACATGGGGCTCGAACTCACGACCCCAAGATCAAGAGTAGCATGCTTTTCTGACTGAGCTAGCCAGTCACCTCAATGATAAAGTATTTTAAATAACCTAAACATTAATCAGTATGGAACGAATTAAAAAAAGTATGGTCCTTTCAATGGAGTACAATGTACAGTTGACACTGAACAATGTGGGAAGAAGGGGTACTAACCCCTGCACAGTCAAAAATCTTCATATAGGGGCACCTGGCTGGCTCAGTCAGTAGAGCATGTGACTCTTGATCTCTGGGTCATGAGTTTGAGCCCCATGTTGTGTGTAAAGATTACTTAAAAAAAATCTGCATATAACTTTTGACTCCCCAAAAACTTAACTACTAATAGTCTACTGTTGACTGGAAGCCTTATGGATAATATAAACAGTCAATTAACACATGCTATATGTATTATATACTGTATTTTTACAATAAAGTAAGCTAGAGAAAAGAAAATGTTGAGAAAATCATAAGGGGGCTCCTGGCTGGCTCAGTCAGAGGAGCATGTGACTCTTGATCTTGGGGTCGTGAGTTCAAGTCCCATGTCGGGTGTAGAGATTACTTAAATTAAAAAAAAATTAAATAAAAGAGAAAATCATAAGAAAGAGAAAATACATTTACAGTACTGTACTGTATTTATCCCCAAAAATCCACATATAAGTGGACCCACACAGTTCAAACCCATGTTGTTCAAGGGTCAGCTGTAGTTATTTTTATTTTTATTTTTTTAATTATTATTTTTTTAGCTGTAGTTATTTTTATTTTATTTTATTTATTTATTTTTTTTTTTTTTTTTTAAAGATTTTATTTATTTATTTGACAGAGAGATAGAGAGAACACAAGTAGGCAGAGAAGCAGGCAGAGGGAGAGGGAGAAGCAGGCACCCCGCAGAGCAGGGAGCCCAATGCGGGGCTCGATCCCAGGACCCTGGGATCATGACCTGAGCCGAAGGCAGCCGCTTAACCGACTGAGCCACCCAGGCGCCCCATATTTTATTTATTTATTTTTAAAGATTTTATTTATTTTTTGACAGAGAGAGAGACAGCAAGAGAGGGAACACAAGCAGGGGGAGTGGGAGAGAGAGAAGCAGGCTCCCCGCAGAGCAGGGAGTCCGATGCGGGGCTCGATCCCAGGACCCTGGGACCATGACCCGAGCTGAAGGCAGACACCCAACGACTGAGCCACCCAGGCGCCCCAGCTGTAGTTATTTTTATTTTTATTTTTTATTTTTTATAGATTTTATTTATTTATTCATGAGAGACAGAGAGAGAGAGAGGCAGAGGGGGAAGCAGGCTACCAAGGAGGAGGGAGCCCGATGCGGGACACAATCCCAGGACCCTGGGATCATGACCTGAGCCAAAGGCAGATGCCCAACCATCTGAGCCACCCAGGAGCCCTGTAGTTATTTTTTAAATGAAGGAGATTCCACTTCCAAATGGCAATGTGAGAAATTCTGCACATCCACTCCCAAATGAAACACCCATAACTGGTAAAAATTATTTTTTAAACACACACACAACCATTTAAACTCTCTGGAAATTGTCCTAAGGGCATAGAGCAAATGAAAAACACGTTGATTCAAGAAAATCTAAATCTCAGTAAGAAGAGTAAGAGTCTGACATTTGAGCAAGACCTCCAACCTCCTCCCTAACCCTAGTTCAGCATGACTGAAGCTGCACTCTGGACAGATGTGGCCATAAAAACAGGATGTCCTCTCCTCTCAGGTCCCAGTCAAGGATTATGGTATTTCCCCAGGAGGGGCAGGCCTCCAGCATTTCTCAACTATTCCTAGCTCCAGTGGCAGAGGCTAAATTCCCGGCGATTGAGGCCGAGAGATGGAGGGCTCCCTTCCTCTGCCCAGCCCCCAATCATAGAGCGGAGGCTTTACCCAGGACAAAATACTGGAGCCCTGAAGGCCCTTGCCCAGCTAGTTTGTAGGGCAGAGGTTTCACCTGGCAAGCCAAGAAGACGAGAGGCTACTAGCCCTTTCCAGTGCCCTGGTCATAAAACTGGGGTGTCACTCCAAGAGGCTACTGTCCCTGTCCAGATCTCCAGAGGAGAAGCTCAGAGATTTAGCATAGGAGGAGAGGCAGTCCTCAAGAACTATCCACAATTAACATCATACTTAATGGTGAAAAACTGAATGCTTTCCCCCTATAATTAGAAACAAGACAAGGATGTCTACTCTCACCGTTTCTATTCAACACTGAAAGTTTGAGTTAGAATGATTAGGCAAGAGAAACAAATAAGATGCATCCATATTGGAAAGGAAGAAGGAAATGATCTCTATTTACAGATGACATGATTTTGCATATAGAATTCCAAGAAACTCGCTAAAACCCAACAGAACTAATAAGTGAGTTCTAATAACTAATAAGCCAGGTTTCAGGGTACAATCAATATACAAAAATCAATTGTATTTCTATACAGAATAAACCAAAAATGAAGTTAAAAAATTAATTTATAATAGCATCAAAAAATATTTAGGAATAGGTTTATCAAAAGAAGTACAAAACTTATACTCTGAAAACTATAAAATATCATTGAAAGAAATTAAAGATCTTAAAAAATGGAAAGCTATCCTGTTTATGAATCAGAAGACATGGCATTGTTAGGTTGGCAATACGCTTCAAATTGATCTGTGGATATAAGGCAATACCCGTCAAAATTCCAGCTGTCTTCTTTCCAGAAATTGACAAACTGATTCTAAAATTCATATGGAGGGGTGCCTGGGTGGCTCAGTCATTAAGCATCTGCCTTCAGCTCAGGTCATGATCCCGGGATCCTGGGATCGAGCCCCATATCGGGCTCCCCGCTCAGTAGGGAGCCTGCTTCTCCCTCTGCCTGCTGCTCCCCCCACTTGTGCTCACTCTCTCTCTGCCAAGTAAATAAATAAAATCTTAAAAAAATAAAATAAAATTTATATGGAAATTCAAGGGACCCAGAACAGTCAAAACAATCTTGAAAAAGAACAAAGTTAGAAGACTCACCCTTACCAATTTCAAAACTTAGTGCAGGCATACCTTGGAGATACTGTGGGTTGGGTTCCAGACCACTGCAATAAAGCAAATGTCACCATAAAGTGAGTCAAATGAGTTTATTTTCCCAGTTCATATAAAAGTTATACTATACTATCATCTATTGAGTGTGAAACAGAATTATGTCTTAAAAAAACAACATATATACTTTAATTAAAAATATTTACAAAAAATCAGGGTGCCTGGGTGGCTCAGTCAGTTAAGTGTCTGCCTTCTGCTCAGATGATGATCTCAGGGTCCTGGGATCGAGTCCCACATTGGGCTCCCTGTTCAGTGGGGAGTCTGCTTCTCCCTCTACCCCTCCCCTCTGCTCATGATCTCTCTCTCTCTCACTCTCTCTCTCAAATAAGTAAATAAAAGCTTTTAAAAATATTTACAAAAAATAAAAATAAAATATTTTATTGCTGGGGTGCATGGCTAGCTCAGTGGATAGAGCATGCAACTCTTGATCACAGGGTCGAGAGCTTGAGCCCCATATTGGGTGTGGGGCCTAATTAAAAAATATTTTATTGCGAAAAAATGCTAAACATCATCTGAGCCTTCAGTGAATCATAATCTTTTTGCTGGAGGAAGGTCTTGCCTTGATATTAATGGCTGCTGACTGATTTAATTTTTTTATTTGACAGAGACAGACACAGAGAGAGCACAAGCAGGGGGAGCAGTAGAGGGAGAGGGAGAAGTAAGCTCCCCGCTGAGCAGGGAGCCAGACACAGGGCTCGATCCCTGGACTCTGGGATCATGACCTGAGCCGAAGACAGCCGCTTAACCAACTGAGCCACCCAGGTGCCCCAAGCATTAGACTCTTGATTTCAGCTCCGCTGCTGATCTCTCAGTGATGAAGGATAGTTGGAAGAAAGGCAGGCAGGGACAGGGGGCCCCCCGCCCTAAGAGGAAACTACCCTTAAAAGGATTTTACACCACCCTGGAAGGAGCCCTCCACCCTTTCCCACGTGATAGGTAGATGGCAAACACCTGATTGGATAACAGGCGCATGGAGGGTTAACCAGATTAAAAGAACCCGACAACAAGCCTATAAAAACCCCTAGATCTAAATGCCGAATCGGCAACCCTCTCCGGTCCCCTCCCTCTTCAGGAGCTTTGTACTATCGCTCAAAAGACTTACTATCACTCCATAAACTTTGCTTTGCTGCCCACCACTCTTTGACTGGTCTACCTCTTCATTCTTCAAAGTGGCATGACCAAGAACCACAGGCATTAAAGGAAAAGAAATCCTGTAACAACGGTTGAGGGATCGAGCCGCACGTGAGGCTCCGTGCTCAGCAAGGAGTTAGCTTGAGATTCTCTCTCCCTCTGCCCCTCCCCCCACTCTCTCTCTAAAATAAGTAAATAAGATCTTTAAAAAAAAGATGGTAAGTTTTCTGGAAACATTGTCACATGAGGACTTGCTGAAGAAGCTAGAACTATTGAACGTAAATAAAATGAATCTAAGAAAGGGGCAGATGAGAATGGAGCCACAGACAATAGTCAAATATGTGATGGTTTGCCATATAAAAGAAGGCAGAATTAGGAAACCTTGTAGCTCTAAAATTCTCTGATTTGTTCCTTACGATTGTTCCCATCCCAAAGAGACGATACACATTCACTGGTTGGTGAATGAATCTGTATAAGGACTGCAACAGCCCACTGCTGAAATGATGGGGTTAGAATGCAGTGGATTAAGGAGTGAATCAACGGGGAGGAAAGGGAGACAGTAAATACGACTACATTTTTGAAAAGCAGGGCTATGAAGGAAAAGAGAAAAATACATTTAGCTAAAGAGAAATTTAGAATTCAGGAAGGGCACAATGAGAATATCTAATAGCATATTTCATCGATTCAAAGATGCACATGTCTTCATGTTTTTAAAATTTCTGAAATTGGGATATGCAGCTTATAATTAATGGGCTCTCACAATTGCTGTTGCCCAGGCCGCGGTGGTGATGCAGCTGTCATGGTCTGACACCTTCTGGTAAGATCAAGAAAGCACCAGCATCAAAATTTGCAGAATGGGGGCACCTGGCTGGCTCAGTTGGTAGAGCATGCCACTCTAGATCTCAGGGTTGTGAGTTCGAGCCTCACGTTTGGTGTAAAGATTACTAATAAAAAAAAAATTGCAGAATGTTCGTCAGCAACTTGGAAGAAAACCTTGGACAATAGAACACTTTCCCCCCCATAAATATAAACATCACCAATGTTCTTAATGCCAGAGAGAATAACATTATGTGGAAAATCCAGAACATGTTGACTGAGCCAAAAAGTAATTCAGAAGAGTCAAATTCCAAATGTGAAGATGTTTCGGGGGCGCCTGGGTGGCTTAGTTAAGAGTCCGACTGTTGGGGCGCCTGGGTGGCTCAGTCGTTAAGCGTCTGCCTTCGGCTCAGGTCATGATCCCAGAGTCCTGGGATGGAGACCCACATCAGGCTCCCTGCTCCGCGGGAAGCCTGCTTCTCCCTCTCCCACTCCCCCTGCTTGTGTTCCCTCTCTGGCTGTCTTTCCCTCTGTCAAATAAATAAAACCTTTAAAAAAAAAAAAAAAAAAGAGTCCCGACTGTTGATTCAGCTCAGGTCATGATCTCAAGGTGTGAGATTGAGCCCCGGGGCAGGCTCCATGCTCAGCAGGGAGTCTGCTTCTCTCTGTCTCTCTCTCCCGCCCCGTCCCTCCCCCTGCTCACGCTCTTGTGAGCGCTTTCTCTCTTTCAAATAAATCAATATTTATTTATGTATTTTTAAAAAGATTTTATTGATTTATTTGACAGAGAGAGACACAGCGAGAGAGGGAACACACGGAGGGGGAGTGGGAGAGGGAGAAGCAGGCTTCCTGCGGAGCAGGGAGCCCAGTGCGGAGCTCGATCCCAGGACCCCGGGACCATGACCTGAGCCGAAGGCAGACGCTTAACGACTGAGCCACCCAGGCGCCCCTTTATTTATTTATGTATTTTTAAAAAGATTTATTCATTTATTTGAGACAGAGACAGAGAGAGTACAAGCAGAGGGTAGAGGCAGAGGGAGAAGGAGAAGCCGACTCCCTGCTGAGCTGGGAGCCTGATGTGGGGCTCAATCCCAGGACCTGGAGATCATGACCTGAGCCGAAGGCAGACGCTTAACCATCTGAGCCACCCAGGTGCCCCTCAATAAAATCTTTAAAAAAATAAATAAAAGCAAATGTGAAGATGTTTTAGAAATATCCAATTTATTTCATTTCAGTGTTCTTTGTAATGTAGGCACAAGAGTAATATACGATAAAAATCCATTTCCAAATAAGTGTTAAAGAACACTCTGAATAATCATAAAATATAAATTCCAAAAGATAAAATAGTATTATATCATAATTTAATTGGCAGTATTGTGTTCTTTCTTAGTGCTGCATGAAACAAGGGTACATCTTAGACAGTATCTATCAGAATACCATATAGTAGATGCAAAAAATGCTCATTTATTGGACATTAACAGATGTATTCATTTATTTATTCAACAAATATTTACTTAAAATTTACTACATGCCAGGTACTAGAAGTTGGATATACAAAGGTGAATAAGACAGACATAGTCTTCATTTTCTTTCTTTCTTTTTCAAAGATTTTATTTATTCATTTTTTATTATGTTATGTTAATCACCATACATTACATCATTAGTTTTTGATGTAGTGTTCCATGATTCATTGTTTGCGTATAACACCCAGTGCTCCATGCAGTACATGCCCTCTTTAATACCCATCACCAGGCTAACCCATTCCCCCACTCCCCTTTATCTATTCATTTGAGAGAGAGAGTGAGCAAGAGAGAGAACACATGAACAGGGGCAGAAAGAGGGAGAAGCAGACTCCCCCGCTGAGCAGGGAGCCTGACGCAGAGAGCCTGATGCGGGGCTCGATCCCAGGGCCCCAGGACCATGACCCAAGCCAAAGGCAAACGCCCAACCAACTGAGCCATCCAGGTGCCCCCTTCACTTTCATTGAGCTTAATTACTAAATAAGACAGCAGTTCAGTTCCCAAACTGGTCCCTCAAAACTAATTCCAAAGATACTCCAGGAAAATAGTTCTGTGGCCAGATTAGTTTCAGAAATGTTGCATACTAAATTCACTTCTTCACAATGGACATTATCATATTAAAGGCTTTTAAAAATCCTGTGGTAATAAAGTTTGCTTAATTTTGTTTTACTCTGCATATTCCAAGCTTATAAATGATATAAACCGAGAGTCAGAATTGTGATGCATAATATAAAAAGAACTCCTAAAAATCAACTGGAAAAAGATAAAAAAAATATGGGCAAAGGACACCAACAGGCAATTCATAGAAGAAATTACATCTGAAAAAATGCTTAACCTCACTCACCTTTAAGAAATACAAATTAAAACAGTGATAGAGCAGACTTCTGCCTATCTGGTTGGCAAAGATGGAAAATGACAGTGTTGTGAAGATGTGGGGAAGGAGATACTGCCATTCACTGCTAACTGGAGTGTGGAGTGGGTCAATGTTTTAAGAGCGCAATTTGGCAGTATCTATCAATTTTACTTCTATGAATTTATCTTACAGAAATACTTGTACAGGTGCCCAAAGATGTATATACAAAGGATGTTCACTGCAGCACTGTTTGAAGAGTGAAAAACTGGAAAGAACCCAAATGTCTATCCACTGGGCATTTAATAAACTGTATTACATTCACACAAAGGTCTACCATGAAGCCATTATAAAGATAAAAGAGTTCTAATTGAAGATGTCTGACTGAAGATATTTGCTTATCTCCCTCCATTTTGACATCCCATTAAAATGGTAATAAAGGAATAAGCCCTTCACAGTGAAAAAAATGGGCTTAACAAAATTCTGGAAGATTGGAAATGTGTCAACTGATGAAACAGAATGGAACAAGCCAATGTTTCTGGCAGAATCCCAGAAAGGCTCCCATTTCAGAGCTGGCAAGTATTCAAGGTTGAAATAAAAAGGGAGTCTGAAAGCTTGGGAGTGAATTGAAAGCCTATCTATGAAACAAAAGCCACCATTGGCTCCCCATGATCCCTCTACCCATCATACCCATACTCAGTATAGTTAACCTAATCTTTACCACCTAACAAGAAAGAAGGAAAGAAAGAAAAATAAAGAAAAGAGAAAAAAGAAAAGAAAAAGAAGAGAACTCAATAGAAACAGAATACACACCTGGAGAAAACTGAAGGGTAGTATAGGTATTGGTGCCCCAGAGCAAGCGAAAACTCTTCTTTAAAAAAAAAAAAAAAAAACTTGGGGCACCTGGGTGGCTCAGTCAGTTAAACATCTGACTCTTGATCTCAGCTCAGGTCTTGATCTCAGGTTCTTGATTCAAGCCCTGAGTTGGGCTCCATGGGCATGGAGCCTACTTGAAAAAAATAAAATAAAATAAAAATTTTTTAAGTTATTTATTTATTTATTTATTTATTTATTTTATTTATTTATTTAACAGAGATAGAGAGAGAGCGTAAGTAGGCAGAGCGGCAGACAGAGGGAGAGGGAGAAGCAGGCTCTCCGCCGAGCAGGGAGCCCGATGCGGGGCTCGATCCCAGGACCCCGGGATCATGACCCTAGCCAAAGGCAGCCGCTTAACCGACTGAGCCACCCAGGCACCCCAAAAGTTATTTATTTTTTAAGTAAACTGTACACCCAACATGGGGCTCAAACTCAGGAGATCAAGAGTTGTGTGCTCTACCGACTGAGCCAGCCAGGCACCCCAACTGAAAACTCTTCTTAATCTGGCATTTGGGGACCCCAGCCTACAGGCAGCTTCCAAACCCAAGTCTAAAAGAGAAGGTGCTAGTCGTAAGTCCTGACCAGTTACACTGATGTATATAGTCCCATCCCTTATTCGGGGGAGAGATCTAGTGAGAAAGTGGATCTACATACATGAAGTGGAGGAACTTACATCAATGGCCTATTCTTTCACTTATAAAAAGAGTATAAAAAATGGGAAGAGGGGCGTCTGGGTGGCTCATCGGTTAGGCATCTGCCTTCAGCTCAGGTCATGATCCCAGGGTCCTGGGATTGAGCCCCGCATCAGGCTCCCTGCTCAGCGGGGAGCCTGCTTCTTCCTCTGCCTGCCCGCTCCCCCTGTTTGTGCTCTCTCTCTCTCTCTCTCTGACAAATAAGTAAATAAAATCTTTTTTAAAAATGTGAAGAAAAACAGCATTAAAAGGGCGTCTGGCTGGCTCAGTTGGAAGAGCATGCAACTCTTTATCTTGGGGTCATGAGTTCAAGCTCCACATTGGGTGTAGAGATGAATAAAAATAATAATAAACTTAAAAAAAAAGAAAAACAGCATTATGAAAAGAAAGGCTAAGATAAAGAAGCAGAATTAACCCCAGAGGAAAGAGATAATTCAAATAAGAGAAGATTTTAAGGGCCTACTAAGACCAAAGGGGAAATGGGGCGCCTGGGTGGCTCAGTCATTAAGCGTCTGCCTTGGCTCAGGTCGTGATCCCAGAGTCCTGGGACCGAGCCCCTCATCGGGCTCCCTGCTCAGCAGGAAGCCTGCTTCTCCCTCTCCCACTCCCCCTGCTTATGTTCCCTCTCTCGCTGTGTCTTTCTCTGTCAAATAAATAAAATCTTAAAGAAAAAAAAGACCAAAGCGGAAAAAAAGGCCCATATGTCAACACTATATCATTTTACACTATTAGAAAACGAGACAATTGGGGCCCCAGGTGGTTCAGTTGGTTGAGCGTCAGACTCTTGATTTTGGCTTGGTCATGATCGTGGGGTCGTGGGATTGAGCCCTGCGTTGGGCTCTACGTGCACTCAGCTCTGAGTCTGCTTGTCCCTCTCCTTCCCTCTCTGCCCCTCCTCTCTCTCTCTCTCAAAATAAAATCTTTAAGAAAAGAAAAAAGAAGGGCACCTGGTGGCTCAGATGGTTAAGCATCTGCCTTCGGCTCAGGTCATGATCTCAGGGTCCTGGGATCGAGTCCCGCATCGGGCTCCTTGCTTAGCAGGGAGCCTGCTTCTCCCTCTGCCTGGCACTCCCCCTGCTTGTACTCTCCCTCTCTCTCTCTCTGGCAAATAAATAAATAAAATCTTAAAAAAAAAGAAAAGAAAAATAGACAATTGTAAGTGCTTCCAGAAAAAAAAAAATAGGCTACTCATAAAAAAAATCAGATTTCTTTTAAGTAAACCTTATCCCCAGCATGGGGCTTGAACTCACAGCCCCAAGGTCAAGAGTCACATGCTCCACTGACTGAGCCAGCCTGGTACCCCAAAATCAGATTTGTCATTAACAACACTAAATGCTAGAATAATACTTTAAAATTCTGAGAGAAAATTACTCTGAACCTAGAATTTAAAACCTAGTCAAATCACCAATCAAGTAGGAGTACAAAAAGATATTTTCAGAGATATGAGGACTCAGAAGAATACCTCCATACATACCTTTTCTTTATACATTACTTGAAGATATACTCCAATAAAACTAGGGTAAATCCCCAAAAGAAAACAAACAAGAAATAGTAGATTTAACTCATAAATCCAGTGACAAAAATAATCCAAGATAATAACTGTGAAGTAGGCCTGGAAAGCAATCATTTCAATTTATAATAAGAATTTAGGGTTCTGGGGTGTCTGGGTGGCTCAGTTGGTTAAGTGTCTGCCTTCAGTTGTGGTTGTGATCCCAGGGTCCTGGGATCAAGCCCCGAGTCAGGCTCCCTGCTCAATGAGGAGTCTGCTTCTCCCTCTGCCCCTCCCCCTGCTCATGCTCTTTCTCTCTTGCTCACACTCTCAAGTAAATACGAATAAATAAAAATAAAATCTTTTAAAAATTTAGGGTTCTACAGAAACAATGTCTTCAAGGAGAATTATATGTATTCCAAGTGATAGATTAAGAAACTAGAAAATAGAGTCTTTAAAAAGGCCCTTTCTGTACCCCTGGATTTTAGCTGGATCTTGAAAGGACTAAACCTTAAGTAAGGGCAAACTAGAAAGTAACCTCACCAAACCACACTTCTCCAGCTCCAGAGGACTAAAGGAAAGGTTACTTTGGCTCTGAACAGAGCAAAGGAGAGAATCATGTACTTGAGAAACTGAACAATAAGATGGCCCTTACTCAAGTTTACAGCTCAAATACACACCATCTGGTGGTTCAAAAAACAAGTCAGTTGGTTAAGCGACTGCCTTCGGCTCAGGTCATGATCCCGGAGTCCTGGAATCGAGTCCCACATCGGGCTCCCAGCTCAGCGGGGAGCCTTCTTCTCCCTCTGACCCTCTCCCCTCTCATGCTGTTTCTCTCTCTCTCTCTCTCTCTCTCAAATAAATAAATAAATAAAATCTTTAAAAAAAAACTAGAAAATACTAATGATTTGAAGAAATCATCTCTTTCCTCAAAAAGAAACTATAAAAGGCAATTAGAAACTCCAGCAAAAACAAACAAAAACTATATAAGAAAACAGTTACAGAAATGTGAAGCAAGATTTCCATTCCTGGTTATATGGTAGACTAGGTATCTGAACCACCCCTCCCACAGAAAGCCACTTAAGAGACTGGAAAACATAGAGCACCTTATGAAAAGCATCAAAGGACTGGTAAGATAGTAAGGAATTATTAAGATAAAATAAAAGGGGGGTGCCTGGGTGGCTCAGTCCATTAAGCATTTGCCTTGGGCTCAGGTCATTATCCCGGGGTCCTGGGATAGAGCATCAGGCTCCCTACTCAGAGGGGAGCCTGCTTCTCTCTCTCCCTCTGCTGCTCGCCCCCCCCACCCCGCGTTTGTGCGCTCTCAATCTCTCTCTCTCTCTGTCAAATAAATAAATAAAATCTTTTTTTTTTAAAGATAAAATAAAAGGGAACCCATAAAGATATGGTGCACCGAAGCTACTTTTGCCCTGGACAAATCTGGTAACCTTCAGTTAAAATATTCGTGGACTCCTAGGTCCATCCAAGGTAGAGAGTCTTTAAAAAGGCCCTTTCTGTACCCCTGGGTTTTAGCTGGATCTTGAAAGGACTAAACCTTAAATAAGGGCAAACTAGAAAGTAACCTCACCAAACCACACTTCTCCAGCTCCAGAGGACTAAAAGAAAGGTTACTTTGGCTCTGAACAGAGCAAAGGAGAGAATCATGTACTTGAGAAACTGAACAATAAGATGGCCCTTACTCAAGTTTACAGCTCAAATACACACCATCTGGTGGTTCAAAAAACTTCATTTAGTTTACATGGTCCCAGGCCATTGCCCATAAATTCCTAGCAGAAGCAAACACACTTTCTGAAAGAATGCCCTTTTACTCAAGGCCTCAAAAACATCACAAATAATTTTCTTTGTTTTAAAAAAAAGATGTATTTATTTATTTGAGAGAGAGAGAGAGCTGGAGTAGGGGGAGGGGCAGAGGGAGAGCCTCTCCAAGCAGACTTCCTGCTGAGTGTGGAGCCCCAAGGGCTCGATCGCACATCATGACCTGAGCAGAAACCAAGAGTTGGGTGCTCAACTGACTGAGCCACCCAGGCGCCCCATCACAAATAATTTTCTGAGGAAAATGAGCAGTTGTCAAAAATTAGTAAAATAGGGCACCTGGATGGTTCAGTCAGTTAATCGTCTGCCTTTGGGTCAGGTCATGATCCCAGAGTCCTGGGATCAAGTCCCACATCAGGCTCCCTGCTCAGCGGGGAGCCTGCTTCTCCCTCTCCGGCTCCCCCTGCTTGTGCTCTCTCTCTCTCTCTCTCTCTCTCTGTCAAATAAATAAATAAATAAAATTTAAAAATAATTAGTAAATAGGCTTCTCTCTAACCAGAAAGTTTATTTTAAAAATATATTGATGTTGAATCACTATATTTGTATACCTGAAACTAATATAACACTCTATGTTAACTATACTGGAATGAAAATAAAAAACTTTAGGGGTGCCTGGCTGGCTCAGTTGGTGGAACATGAGACTCTAGACCTCAGAGTTGTGAGTTTGAGCCCCAAGTTGGGTGTAGAGATTACTTAAAAATAAAATCTTAAAAAAAAAGCTTTAAAAAGTATTGAAAATACCAATTTTTCGACAAGGATGTGGAGTAATCTGAACTCTGATAATTACTAATGGCGATGTAAATTGGTATAACCACTTTGGAAAACCATTTGGCAATACCTAATAAAGCTGAACATATATCTGCTTTATGACTCAGCAATTCCACTCTGGGTAAACATTCAACAGAAATTAGTGCATATATTCATCAGAAAACATGTACAAGAATATTCATAGTGGCTTTATTCATAATAGTCAAACATTAAAAATGATCCAAATGCCCATCAATGGGAGAATAAATGAATAAATGGTGGCATATCCACACAAAGGAATATACTCAGCTTTAAAAGGGGGCAGGCTATTGATACAGGAAATAACATGAATGAATCTGAAAAACATGCTGAACAAAAGAATTCAGACACAAAAAGTACATACTGTTCAATTCCATTTATATTACATTCTACAAAAAGCACACCTATAGTAACAGGAAGCAGATGAAGGGTGGTGGCCTGGTGCCATGGGGGTGGGTGGAGGGAGAGACTGACTGGGAAGGGGCACAAGGGAATTTTTTGGGATGGTAGAAATGTTCTCTCTTGATGGTGGTGGTGGTGACACAGGTGTATTCACTTGTCAAAACTCATCAAACTGTACATCTAAAATAGATACATTTTATTATATGTAAATAGTACTTCAAAAAGTTCGTTAAAATTGCTTTGAAAACTTATAAATATGAGAAAAATAATAATTGCAACTAAAACTCATTGGACAAAAATAAATAAATAAAACTCAATGGACAGGATAATTCTTGGAAGGTGGTAAGGTGGCATAGTGTTTTTAATCCCCCAAGTCTGTTTTTTTGTTTTTTTTAGAGAGAGAGTGCACAAGTGCAAGTGGAGGGTGGGCAGAGGCAGAGGGAAAGAAAGAATCTTAAGCAGGCTCCAAGCCCAGCACAGAGCCTGACTCGGGGCTCGATCTCATGACCCTAACATCACAACCTGAGCCAAAATCAAGAATCGGACACCCAACTCACTAAGCCACCCAGGCACCCCCCAAGGCCTTCTTTAAAGACAGAGAAAAGGGCACTTGGGTGGCTCAGTCCTTAAGCGTCTGCCTTCGGCTCAGGTCATAATCCCAGGGTCCTGGGATCGAGCCCCACATTGGGCTCCCTGCTCAGCGGGAAGCCTGCTTCTCCCTCTCCCACTCCTCCTGCTTGTGTTCCCTCTCTCACTGTGTCTCTCTCTGTCAAATAAATAAATAAAATCTTTAAAAAAAATACAGAGAAAATAGGAGAGCAAAACCAAAAGCTCATGGACAATATCTGCAACAAAACTAGGTAAGAAGATACCCCCATGACCCCTAAAATAGGAGGAAGGGGGACAAATAGCCAATGGCTACTAAACATGTATGGAATCAGCAATTGTACAAAAGGAAGCAGAAGGAAGCCATGGGGCCTCTGACAAACCAGAGAATCCCCAAATCGCCAAAGTTACTTGTTGGAAAGTTAGAAGGCCAATTTGAGGACGGCAGCTGAAAGTGGGAGAAGTTTTTGTATATTTCAATAGCAGGGCAGTGGTAAAACCTAAAGAGGGTAGAATAAGCTGGGCCTGGAGCAGTGTTAGTCCCATGAACACTCAAAACTAACCAGCTGAAGTTCCATTCCAGGACAAAGCTCCACACTTAGGAGAAACTGCTGGGAATAGAATCCAAACTAGGTAGTGCAGCAAGAAAAGGCCCAGGTAAAAGTAGGGGAGGTGAGTAGCGCCAGGTAATAATTTTTTTTAAATATTACACAAAAGCAACAGAAGAGGGAGCTCGAAAGCCATGAAGGTAAAGAATCTAACTTTAAATTCAGCATCCTAAAATTAAAAACTTTTTACATAAAAATTAGCAGCAGAAAAAGATAAAGGTTACATTTATAATCAAGAAGGGAGTAAGGATAATAACACCCTTTGACAATGAAAACATGTTAGAAATATTACACTACAAAACCTGAAAGCCACTATTTTAAAACAACTAAAAAGACATTAAGAAAAACATGCAAGATATAAAAGAACAACCAAAATCAGAATTGGAAATACTCAAAAGTTAGGTATTAGAACTAAGGAAAGAATTGGAAATAAAAGAATATATAAGAATTGAATTCTAAACTAGAAGGAGCACGAGAGCAAATAAACTCAACACACAATGCCCTAAGAGAATCAGAAAATGAAAAGAAGAAAGTTTTTTAAACCAGAAATTAAAAAAAGATAGATATAAAAAGGATTTGAGGGGGCGCCTGGGTGGCTCAGTTGGTTAAGCGACTGCCTTCGGCTCAGGTCATGATCCTGGAGTCCCTGGATCGAGTCCCACATCAGGCTCCCTGTTTGGTGGGGAGTCTGCTTCTCCCTCTGACCCTCCCCACTCTCATGTGATCTCTCTCATTCTCTCTCTCTCAAATAAATAAATAAAATCTTAAAAAAAAAAAAAAGGATTTGAGGAAAAGTTATAAATTTAGAAGATAGTTAAAGAAAATCCAACATACATAGAAGAAAATCAAAGCAAGAGAACACAACGAATAATAAAGACTGTAAGAAAGTTTTCTTCTTTTAAAAAGATTTTATTTTGGGGCGCCTGGGTGGCTCAGTTGGTTAGGCGACTGCCTTCGGCTCAGGTCATGATCCTGGAGTCCCGGGATCGAGTCCCGCATCGGGCTCCCTGCTCGGCAGGGAGTCTGCTTCGTCCTCTGACCCTAACCCCTCTCATGTGTTCTCTCTCTCTCAAATAAATAAATAAAATCTTTAAAAAAAAAAAAATAAATAAAAATAAAAATAAAAAGATTTTATTTTATGTATTTGTCAGAGAGAGAGAGAGCGTGTGCGTGTACAAGCAGGGGGAGCTGCAGGCAGAGGAAGAAGCAGACTCCCCGCTGAGCAGGGAGCCCGATGCGGGACTCAATCCCAGGACCCTGGGATCATGACCTGAGCTGAAGGCAGCCGCTTAACCAACTGAGCCACCCAGGTGCCCCTGTAAGAAAGTTTTCTTGGGACACCTGGCTGGCTCAGTCCACAGAGCGTGTGACTCTTGATCTTGGGGTTGTAAATGTGAGCCCCACATCAGGTGTTGAGATTACTTAAAAATAATACAATCTTTAAAAAAATAAAGTTTTCTTGAAATAACTTTTAATAAAGACTTGACACAACATTTAAGAGGGCAATTAGTGTAACTGAGAAAATCGACTCTGAATGACCAAACCATAGTCAAATTAGTGGACTTTAAAGAAAAAAAAATCTTACTTATGCAGGCAAAGAAAACAAGGGAAAGAAAAACAACCAGTCATCAGGTATACTGATAGCAATGGTGTATGCCAGAAGAAAATAAAGTCACATATTCCAGATACACACGCAAAAAATATGTGAGCCAGAGATTTTATATCCAGCCAAACTGACTAATATGGGTTGAACTGTGTCCCCTAAAAATTCATATGTTGAAGCCCTAACTCCTAACTCAGAATGTGACCATAACTGGAGACAGGACCTTTAAAAGGTGATGAAGTTAAAATGAGGCTGTTAAGGTAGCTTATAATCCAATCTGACTGGTGTCCACATAAGTGGAAACTTGGACACACAGAGAGATACCAGGGACGTGGAGACACACAGAAAAGACTGTGAAGGTGGCCATCTGCAAGCCAAGGAGAGAGGCCTCAGAACAAATCCAACCTGCGAACACTTTGATTTTGGATTTCTAGCCTCCAGAACGGAGAAAATGAATTTCTGCGGTTTAATTCACCCAGTCTGTGATATTTTGTTATGACAACCCTCGCCTTTCTAAAATCTAGGCTACAAAGTATTATCAACATGCAATCACTCAGGAAAGATTGCTCTCATGAACACTTCCTTAGGAATGTGCTAGAGAGAAAACTTCAGAAAAACCAAAATAACTAGAAAAACATTGACCTAAGTACTGGTAGTGAGCTCTAAATAAATATAGCACACACACATGTAGAATTAAGACTCAATGAAAGTTCTAATAGTATGGTATGTAATTTCTGCAAAAAGGGGAAAATGGAGAGAGGATATGCAAAAAACATTTTTAAATTGTTTTTTTAAAAGATTTTATTTATTTATTTGACAGAGAGAGACACAGCGAGAGAGGGAACACAAGCAGGGGGAATGGGAGAGGGAGAAGCTGGCTTCCCGCTGAGCAGGGAGCCCGATGTGGGGCTCGATCCCAGGACCCCGGGATCATGACCTGAGCCAAAGGCAGACACTTAATGACTGAGCCACCCAGGCGCCCCTTAAATCGTTTTTGTAACCATATTGGTGGTAGTAGTATTAATACTGCTATTCTGAGACAGCTGTGAATGTTAGTGGGATAAAGCAAATGAGTAATTCTGCGATGTTCTACTTCTATTATCCCCTACATCTTTGGGAACCAAGATTTTTTCTTTCATGAAAGAAGGGAGATTCAGATATAAGATAAAGGTTAAGGAAAACCCTATAGGCCTGAATTTGAATTAAAGTATCTTGGCGAACTCAGGAGGCATTTTTCTTAAAAGGCTCAGAAACAATGACTAGCCCTGTAGCTTTGAGCACTGCTAGCATCCAGATTGTGGCCTTGAAATACCATTTCTCACTAAAAAGAAACCAGGGCTTTTTTTTTTTTTTTTTTTTTTTGAAAAGGGGCTGAAGTTTTGGGGCAGGAAGTATACAAGATGAGTCTGAAATATCAAATGTTCAAATCCATGCATTCATAAATGATTCAGTTTTTGTTAAAAAAATAAATAAAACTACACATATTAGCACTATCCAAAGGGCCTCTATCAATGTATAGCAAAGAGTTAACAGGGTTTATCTCTTGGGACCAGGATTATAGAGAATTTTTCTTTCAAAGTCAAAACTTTTTAGGTCGTTTAAAATTTAATGAGAATATATTACTTTTGTAATTAGCAAAAACAGTGATTAGAGAAAAGTGTTTAAAAGAACTGTGATAACAGCATAGTTCTCAAGAATCCGTTTATAAAATGAGTCATTCTCGTTGACTTAATCAAAATTGAGCAATGATTAACACTAGGCTTTGATAAATGGTAAGAACAGTTTCCTAAACTGAGTTTTAGACTGCTTTTTTATTATTGCTTCAAATCCATAGTTTTGAATAGGTAGCAGGCTACTGTTAATCAATACAAATTCATATTCCCTCACACATAGATTTCTGACCAGCTGGTTCAGGATTTAGAAAAAAAAAGGAGAACCCTGCTTTAAGTTTTAGCCGTTTTCTTCTCTCCTGCTCTGGTGGTATGGGGGAAGGGGCTTCAGAGAAGCAACACTCCTTGTACCCTGCAACCTATTTGCCGGGCATCCCCGACGTGTTGCCCCCAGACCAGTATCTGCAAATTCTCAGGCCCCATCCGGAGCTACTGAATCAGAACCTCTTGGGGGTAGGGCCCAACAATCTGTGTTTTAATAAGCCCTCTAGTCAAGGTTGCCAGATAAAATACTAGATGGTCCAGTTAAATTTGAATTTCTGATAAACAACGAATAATTTGTTAGTATAAATATTTGCAAGATTTGGGACACACTCATATTCAACTTCAAATTTAACTGGGCATTTTGTTGTTTTGGTTTGTTTATTTGGTTTTATTTTCTCCTAAATCTGGCAACCTGACCTCCAAGTGATTCTGATCCATGCTAACATTTGAAAAACACTGGGGTAAAGGAAAGAGGATGGGCCTCGGATTCAGATAGATCTGACTCCACCACTTTTTTTTTTTTAACAATGGATGGAATCCCACAAATATGACTGGCATCTCCGTATGACAAAGGAGACCATGGGGGTAGAGAGCCAAACAGCCTCAGGGCTTAGAGAAAAGTTTGGTAGCAGAAAGGGCCTGGATTACACCAGAATATTCAAACACGCTCCGAGGGACTGCTACTCTAGTGCCCATGGGGTGCTGTTCTCAAACAAAACACAACTTTGGCCTTATAAGGGAGAAAGAGCTGGGGTGGGGTGGAGGTGGGGGATGCAGGGAAGGGGAAAAAAAACAGAAGAAATCTATAACCGAAAGGAAGGCACAGGAAAAGTGCTAGGATTTAGAATTGTCAATTACTGCTCCCATCAAGTTCCCTACTGCTGACTTTGTCGGGAGAAAAGACTGGGAAAAAGTCACTCTTTGAGTATAAAAAGAGGCTCCCGGGCAGCCCCGGCCCCATTCTGTGAGCCTCTAAAGCACTGGTTCTCTAGCAGGGTGGTTTTAACCCCTGGCATTGCAGTTTTGGTTGTCACAGTGTGGTAGGGTGGGAAGGGTATGCTACTGACACCTAGTGGGTAGAGGCCAGAGATACTGGCAAACGTCTTAGGAAGCACAGGACGGCACCCCCAACAGCAAAGAATTATTCGCCAGCAAATACAATGTTCCAAGGCTAAAAAAAACCCCTGCTCTAAAGCCGATCGGGGAAGAGAAAGAACCACCCTCTTTGCCACGGCCTCACTCCTTACCCCAAACCACTGACAGTCCTCTAGAACGAAACGTTTACACAGACTGCGGAGACTTTTAGGCATGTGCCTTCCCCTAAGTCTGCACTTGGGCAAGCTACTAAGTCCTGGAAGCTTTTGTATCCGAATCTGCACCATGTAAGTAAAGCTGTTGACCTCCTAAATTATCGCAGGGATGAAATGAGATCAAACACTTGTTGAGCACCGACACGATGTGCCAGATGGTGAGGGTACAGACACAATCCGTGCTAGTAAAGATTTAAGTCTAGTGAGTTTAAAGGCACACAGTAGATTTTCAAACAAAGGCTAATTTCCTTCACACTCAGCCCCCACCCATGTCCTTCCCTTTCGTTTTGATCAGACAGGGTCCTTCCTAATCCTCTCTTCCTTACCAGAGAACTGGAAGGAAGAGCAGAATTAATACCTATTATGAAGAGGCGCTACATCACTAATTTGTGCCATTTTGCTAATGCTCCTCATCATTAATTCTAAATACAGCACTGAAGCCAATGTATTGTTCTTAACAATCAAAAGAAGTTCGGTTAGCTAGTTAAAGCTCGCATCTATTATCCTTGAACATGGTCAGGAAATGAAAAGCAAGCCCACCCTCTTTCTGACCCTGACCTGCATGGCTCTCACATCCTGCTCCGACAGAGCTTCGGCAAGCAAGGTGAGGTTGTTAAGTATTAGAAAATTTAGGTCCTCGGGGTGCCTGGGTGGCTCAGTTGGTTAGGCATCTGCCTTCGGCTGGGGTCATGATCCCAGCCCCGCATCGCATCGGGCTCCCTGCTCAGTGGGGAGCCTGCTTCTCCCTCTCCCGCTCCCCCTGCTTGTACTCTCTCCCTCTGTCAAATGAATAAATAAAATATTTTTCTTTTTAAAAAAGAAAATTTAGGTCCTTTCTGAGGGCGCCTGGCTGGCTCAGTTGGTAGAGCATGTGGCTCTTGATCTTGTGGTTGTGAGTTCAAGCCCCATGTTCGGTGCAGAGATTACTTAAAAATAAAATCTTAAAAAAAAAAGAAAGAAAGAAAATGTACATACTCTCCCAACAGTCCCCACTCGCTCATAAAATGGAATGACAGAAAGGGAGGACTCCAGGGTCATATCCAGGTTTGGGCGTTGAGCAACTAAGCGAAAGTAAGGCCATTTACTAAGATTGGAAAGTCTTGGGGAGAAGCAAGTTTGGGAGGGAAATCAGGAGTTCCACTTTATCTGGTCTCTAACCTCTTCTCTAAGCCTGTATAAATGATCAAGTCTCTTCTTTCTTAAAACAAATGTAGCTCTCCCCAAACCTTAAAATCCCTCTAACCATTGCCCTTTCTTCTTCCCTTTAGGTACAAACTCCTTTAAAGGATCATCTATGTTTCACTATACCTACACTTCCTCACCTCCTAGTCTCTTCTTGGCCCCCTGCAATCTGGTTTCTGTCCTCACCATATTACTGAAACTTCACTCATGAAGGTGACAAATAATGCCCTAATTGCCAAATCTAATGGATACTTTTCAGTCCTAACCTCACAGGACCTCCCTATAGCCTTTGATCCCGCTGATCACATCCTCTTCTTTGAAAAATCTCTCCTCCCTTGGCTTCCCGGGCATCGCTCTCTGGGGCTTCTCTTCCTCTGTGACTTTTCCTTCTCACATTCTTCCTGACTCCTCTTCTATCTGCTGCTTGAATGTTGGATTTGCAGAGATTCTATTCAGCTCTTTTCTCACTTGACACTGTTTCCAAGGATGATCCTATCTTTTACATCCCATTTAGATGATTTTGGCTATCACCTGTAAACTGTGAACTGTCAATTTTCTAGCTCCCTACTCCAATTCTGTTTGGAATAACAGATTCATATTTTGAGTTGTCTACTAGATAGGTCATCTAGATGCTCCTAGATATTGCAAACTCAACACATTCAGAATTCAGTTCCAAACAAGGCAATTTACAGAAGAAATTCAGATTGCCAAAAACATATGAAAAGATGCCCAACATTACCTAGTAATCAGGAAAATGCAAATTAGAGCCATAAATGCAATATTTCTCACAAAGACTGGCACAAATTAATGAGAATGATAACATGCAGTGTTGGTGAAGATTAAGGAAAACAGGCACGCTCATACACAGCTGGTACAAGTATGACTTGCTATATAACCTTTTTAGGAAAGTAATCTGGCATTAACTATTAAAGAATAAAATACAGGGGCACCTGGCTGGCTCAGCTGGTAGAGCATGCAACTTTTGATCTCAGGGTTATGAGTTCAAGACCCACATTGGGCATAGATAGAGCTTCCTTAAAAAATCAAATCAAATCAAATAAAAAATATAAAATACATACATGTCCCTTATATGTCAAAGAAATTGCCACACAGGTCCATAGAGTACACATACAAGGATGCTCATCACATTGTTGTTTGTGTTAATGGGAAGTTGGAGGTAGTCTGCTTGCCCTCACTGGAGAAGTGGATAGGGAAAATGAGGTAGTTATATACCTTAGAGTACTATGCAGTGGTTAGAAGTAATGCCTTAGATGTATATACATGGCAATAGGAGTGGCTTTTACAATAGAGTGCTGAACAGCAACAACAAAATTGGGATGCCTAACACAATATGATTTATGTAAATTAAAATAACACACACATAAAAACAAATTTCATTTTATAAGAATACAAACAAAAGAACATACATTAAGGAATGGTTGCTTGTGGGGCAGAGAGGGCTCAGGGCTAAAAGAGAATATACAAACAAACAAGGGAGGAATCTTGCACGGACCAATGATGATAATGCGCTATAAACTGAGGAATATGATTAGCTCAACCCACAGCACTGAGGAGCTCCCCCAAATTAATAACACATTCTCTTTGACCCTAAGGACTATTCCCTATTCCAAACTTTTTTGCCACTACAATAATGCTGCAACAAATATTATATATATATGTATATATATATATAGTTTTATATTGGAAATCAATATAACCCTATTTATGTAGCATATATTTTTAATTGTGATATCTTCACATTTGGAATAGTATACAGTAATTAGAAAGAATGGGTTACAGAGAGAACCATGCTAAGACATATCATAATTAAACTTTTTTTTTCAAGATTTTTTATTTATTTATTTGCAGGGGCGAGGAGGAGCCAGGGGCGGGGGCAGGAAGGGGAGGAGAAGCAGACTCCCTGCTGAGCAGGGAGCCCGATGCAGTGGATCCCAAGACCCTGAGATCATGACCTGAGCTGAAGGCAGACGCTTAACTGACTGAGCCACCCAGGCGCCCCTCATAATTAAACTTCTGAAAACAAAACAAAAGACAAAGAAAAAATCTTGAAGTAAGCCAAAGAGAAAAGATGCATTACTTATAGGAAAACATCAATTTGAATGATAACAGATTTCTCATCTGAAACCATTCAGGCCAGAAGGAAGTTGCACAAAAATTTTCAACTGCAGAAAAGTGTCAGATTGGGGCAGGAAATATACAATTTGAGTCTGGAACATCTTGTAGTGCCAGAAAGTAAGGAGAAAAAGAAAAACCACAATGAAAGGAGCATGTCAAAGGGACAAGGAGCCAAATAAAAGAACTCCCAGTAGCCAAAGCTAGAACAGTTTGAGCAACACAGTAACGTGGTATTGGGTTACAAACCACAGTATAAAATAAATATTCATAAATCTAGACTGATATAAATAATTGATTGGCTGATTAGATGGATAGATAAGTACATATAAATAAACATACATACATTAGGGTAAAGAGATAAATCTCCCATACAAAATTCTAAATAACTTATGTAGCTACTTTGTTCTCAAGGAGATGGAGCATAACTCTCTATTCCTTAACAAGGAGATGGAGCATAAATCTCTATTCCTTAAGCTTGGGTGTACACAGTAACTTCCAAGAGTACAATATGGAAAGGGGGATAAAAGAGTAACTTTACTGTGAAGAAACCTGACAAATATCACCTCAGACAAGTGTTCAAGGTGAACATCAAAAGTGGTAAGTCACAGGGGCGCCTGGCTGGCTGAGTTGGTAGAGCATGTGACTCTTGATCTCGGGATTGTGAGTTCACGCCCCATGCTGGGTGTAGAGGTTACTTTAAAAAAAAAGTGGTAAGTCATTGTGACAGTATGTACCCTTGATATGTTGTGGTGAAAATGGTATTTTACCTCTGTGGTCTTCTTCCTCAAAACCTATAACCCCAGTTTAATCATACATCAAATTCCAACAGAGAGATATCCTACAAAATTGCAGACCAGTTCTCCACAAAACTATCAAGGTCATCAAAAGTAAGAAAAGTCTGAGAAACTGTCATAGGCAAGAGGAGCCTAAGGACATGCGATAACTAAATATAATGTGGTGTCCTAGATGGTCCTGGAACAGATAAAGGGCAGTCGGTAAAAACTAAGGAAATCTGAATAAAGTATGAGCTTTAATAAGGTATCAATATTGCTTTACTAACTATAATAACTGTACCATACTAATGTGAGATGTTAACAATAGGGGAAACTGGGTGTGGGTTATATGGGAACTCTGTACTATCTTCTCATTTTTTCTGAAAATCTAAAACTGTTCTAAAAAATAAAGAGTAGTAAAAAAGAAAAAGACCTTGTCAACAACAAATTGTATGTTGAGTAAAACTAACCTTCCGATAAAGGAAAATTGAGAAAATTTGTTGCTAGCAAATCTGCCCTTAAAGAATGGCTAAAAGGAAGTTCTCTGAACAGAAAGGAAATGATAAAAGAAGACCTGGCACTTGAGAAAGGAAAGAACATCAGAATGAGCAAAAATAGGGGTATACTATCCTCTTCATGAGTTCCTTAAATCATATCTGATAGAGCAAAAATTATAACACCATTTGATGTGATGGCTCAATATATATAGAAGAAATACTTAAGACAATTATATATTTTAAAAGTGGGGAGGGGCGCCTGGGTGGCTTGGTCTGTTAAGTGTCTGCCTTCAGCTCAGGTCATGATCTCAGGGTCCTGGGATTGAGACCGGCATGGGGCTCCCTGCTCAGCAGGGAGTCTGCTTCTCTCTCTCCCTCTGCCGCTCCTCCTGCTTGTGTTCTCTCTCTCTCTCTCTCTCAAATAAATAAATAAAATCTTTTTAAAAAATAAAAAATAGGGGCGCCTGGGTGGCTCAGTCGTTAAGCGTCTACCTTCGGCTCAGGTCATGATCCCAGAGTCCTGGGATGGAGCCCCATGTCGGGCTCCCTGCTCGGTGGGGAGCCTGCTTCTCCCTCTCCTACTCCCCCTGCTTGTGTTCCCTCTCTCACAGTGTCTCTCTCTGTTAAATAATAAATAAAATCTTTAAAAATAAATAAATAAATAAAATAAAAAATAAAAGTGAGGAAAGTAAAGGCATCTGAATAGAAGTAAGGCCTCTCTACTTCACTTGAAGTGGTAAAGCACCAATACCAGTAGACAGTAGTAAATTACATATTTACATTGTAATAACCTAGATCAACAACTAAGAAAACTACATAAAGCAGTGTGCTCAAAAATACTATAAATAAATCAAGATCGAATCCTAAAAAATGTTCACGTAACCACAATAAAACACAAAAAGACAAAGAGAACAAGAAACAGTGTTACAAGGCGGGGAGGGAGGGAGATATAAAAAGGGAGAGATTATTAACTTTATTTACCTTCTTGTATTTTTTTTTACCTTCTTGTAATTTTCAAAAGATTTTATTTATATATTTGAGAGAGAGAGCAAGAGAGCAGGAGCAGGATGGGGAGGGGCAGAGGGAGAGGGACAAGCAGACTCCCCGCTGAGCAGGAAGGGATGTGGGGCTCGATCCCAGGACCCCGAGATCATGACCTGAGCTGAAGGCAGATGCTTAACTGACTGAGCCACCCAGGCACCCCACCTTCTTGTATTTATAGATTATTTCACTTATTATAGTGAGAACATACTATATTTGTAATTTAAAAGAAAATTGCAGTTAAATAAATTTTTGAGGGAAATGTTTTCCCTCAAACTTACTTTTGCTGTTCTCTCCTTTAGTGAATTGGTGTCATCATTCACTCCTAAGACAACAGACCTAAAAGTAATTCTAGATCCATCCGTTTCTGTAATCTTCCACCCTTCCACTTAATTAGTCACCAGATCCAGATTTTCGTTCATAAATATCCCTATCTTCCTCTAATTAATCATAAATCCTATCTATTCTAGTTCCTAAATCTCTTTTTAAATCCCTTCCCCTCTTTACCACCTCTGCCAATAAGGCTTTTTTTAGTTCAGGACTTTATTATCTCTCAGTACTTCAATAGCTTTTAAAATAATCCCCTGTTTTACTCCTCTACCCAATCTCTTTTACACAGTGCTCTCAGAATTATCTTTCTAAACAGTTATATTGTACCACTGTTGGTACACAAATAAATATATTTTTATTTTAATAGGCATACTTTCGTTTTAATTTTTGTAAGAAAATATATTAAACTCAAGATTTCTAAGATATTACTGCCTAAATTTTTTTTTAAAGATTTTATTTATTTATTTGAGAGAGAGAATGAGAGACAGAGAGCACGAGAGGGAAGAGGGTCGGAGGGAGAAGCAGACCCCCCCGCTGAGCAGGGAGCCCGATGTGGGACTTGATCCCGGGACTCCAGGATCATGACCTGAGCCGAAGGCAGTCGCTTAACCAACTGAGCCACCCAGGCACCCTACTGCCTAAATTTAAGAAATGAAAATGGTGAAGGTAGAATATGATTCAGTGAAGTTGGAAACATTGGTCTACAAGAATAAAGCCCAACTCCATGAGTTTTTATGATCTGGTCCCATTCTAGCTTTCCAAATCTGTAATCATAAATGTACCATTTCAATTAGAAAGAACTTTCTGGGGCACCTGGCTGGCTCAGTTGGTAGAGCATGAGACTCTTGATCTAGGGGTCATGAGTTCGACCCCATATTGGGTGTAGAGATTACTTTAAAAAAAAACAGAAAGAACTTTCTGATGGCCCCGAAACATGCCACGTTCTTTCATTCTTCTCTGCCCTTCCTCATGCAGTTCTCTCTCGTTCTACCTAGTAAACCCCTCCTTTTCCTTCAATATTCAGCTCAAACATTTCTTCTGTGAGGAATATTTTTGCACATGAATGTTTATAGCAACTTTATTCATAATTACTGAAACCTAGAAGCAACCAAGATTTTTTTAAGTTTATTTATTTTTTAGTAATCTCTACACCCAACGTGGGGCTCAAACCCACAACTCCGAGATCAAGAGTCACACAGTCTCCCGACTGAGCCTGCCAGGTGCCCCAAGATGTTTTTCAGTTAAGTGAATGGATAAACAAACTGCGGTATATCCAAACAATGGGATGCTATTGAGTGATAAGAGGAAATGAGCTATCAAACCATGCAAAAGCATGCATGAATCTTAAACATATATTTCTATGTGTAAGAAGCCAGTCTGAAAAGACTACATACTATAGAATTCCATTTATGTGACATTCTAGAAGGGGGAAAACTGTAGTGACAGTAAAAATATCAATGGTTTCCAGGAATTTGGGGAAGAGGAGGAGGGTTGACTAGGTGAAGCACGGGAATATTTTAGTGCAGTGACATTATTTTCCATGATACTGTAATGGTGGATACTTTACACATTTTTCAAAACTTACAGAACTTTACAGCACAAAGAGTGAAATTTAATGTATGCAATTAACACAAAAAGTCATTTAGAAGATCAAGGGATACAAAGTCAGAATGTAGAATGTGAAAAAAAATCTAACTATATTACAAATGTTATGAAATAACCTTAGAGAAATAGGTAGGGGTAGAGGTACAAACCTAAGTAACTTTTGTAAATGAATGATGTCTGGAAAGTTATAGGCAAAAGGGGCTATACATAAAGCACTCCATTCTGGTTAATACAGTTGTTTCCCAGGGCGCCTGGGTGGCTCAGTGGGTTAAGCGTCTGCTTTCAGCTCAGGTCATGATCCCAGGGTCCTGGGATCGAGCCCCGTGTCTGGCTCCCTGCTCAGCGGGGAGCCTGCTTCTCCCTCTCCCTCTGCTGCTCCCACTGCTTGTGCTCTCTCACGCTCTCTCTTTCTCTCAGATAAATAAATAAAATCTTTAAAAAAAAAATACAGTTGTTTCCCGGGAAGCTACATGCTAGCAATTCTGAAACCATTATACATGTATACTGGAATTGAACAATTAAGTAACCAGATGATGGATTGTGGGAGCCAGGTTTCTCACTGTTGGGAGTGGGAGGGTACAGAGAAGCAAAGGGAAGAGGCTAAAAGAATCCACATGGTAAGGGATAAGAATTGGAGGCCATAGTATATACTCATGTTTAGCATAATACAGATACATTTATAAATCTTTATATATATATATATGTTGCTAAATTAATTAAATAAGGAGGACATTAGACTGATGCAGGCTCTAAGGCCAATGTGGCCTACATAAGCAAACCAAAATCTAAGCCTATAAAGGCCTCAAGATTACCAAATCCAAACATTAAGGACAATCAATTACAAACTGCCAACTAGGCTTTAAGCTACAGGCTCCAAACACCTCCAGTTTGTTGCTGCCCAATTCGAATGGATTTTTGCTCAAATTTCCAAAATTTTTAATATGCCTGCGTTTAATCTTCCAGCAGCTCTAGTGCCAGAAGACGGAACTGAAGGAGACTCCTGAGGGACCCGGGAGCAACATTGTGGCAACCAGGGGAAGGCACCTGCTGAGCCCCTTGAGCTCACCACCCCTTCACTGCCTCTGGAGGGGGTGGGCAAGCCCCCCCACCCCCATCCCAGCTCCACAGCCTTTGCTTTAAGAGCTTTTGGACTCCCTCTGCACATTTTTCTCTGGACTGGGTCAGGGAACCAACCAGAGTTAGATCGAATCTGACCTAAAAATCAGACTCTGGCTTGAGGATTTTTTTCTAACATCACCCCTCTTACAGCTTTATTCTAGTACTTGTACTTTACAATGTGGTAATTACTTGTTCATATTGCTGTGTTCCCCACCAAATTATGAACCCTTCCTGGACAGGGCCTAAATCTTACTCAATTCTTATCTCGAAGTCTCACAAAATACCTGGCATACACAAGTACTCATAAAATGTAAGTTGAATGGAAAAGATTGAAGTCTGGAATCTAGAGTCAAGGAGAGCAAGCATTCCCTAAAGGCATATCTGCTTTGCATGTTACTACAGCCTTTCTCTCTGCTTTTAGACATCACTCAGATCACCTGGAAAAGAATGCAAAGGCCAGTCATGAAGGTTTCAGGGCTAGGAACAGAAGAGATTAGAAGGGTTTAAGGTGAGGCCAAGCGGCCTTCAACTGGCACTAAGTTAACTGTTCTACGCACCCACACTTCAGTCTCTGTGGACCCAGCCTTCTTGCCCATCTTCATTGTCTGTCTGGTTTCTGACTATCTGTGAGGAATAAACGCAAGGATTATGGCATCTGCCTATCTCTGGGAGCAGCAAATAGTGCCCTGGACTTGAGATAACAGAATGGACATTGCTCTGCTGCAGTTTCATTTCTATGTTGAAGTTTGGAACTCTCTAGATTGGTATTTCACTTCTAGATAAGGCACAGTGGTTGTAAAAGATTATTAGTGGTGGTAGGGAACAAAGATGCGGGTGAGAGGAGAGAGAGAGAGCTAGATTGACTATCACCATATAAATCTTTTTTTTTTTTTTTACGATTTTATTTATTTAATTGAGAGAGAGAGAGAGAGAGAGAGCACAAGCAGGGGGAGGGGCAGAGGGAGAGGGATAAGCAGACATCCCGCTGAGTGGGGAGCCTGATGCGGGGCTCGATCCCAGGACCCCGAGATCATGACCTGAGCTGAAGTCAGATGCTTAACCAACTGAGCCACCCGGGCACCCTTTCACCATACAAATGTTACACAGAAAACGTTTAAACTCTTTGGCTTAAGGTTGGCCCTGATGATAGCCCCCCTTCCTGTAGGAACGCTGACTGGACAGGCAGAGAGAACTTGGGAAAAGGCTTTAGGGCCTTGAAGTGCCAGACTTGGAGCTACCCCTCTTATATGCCTATTTTTCTCTTCACACTAAATACAACCCTTATGGTTTACTATCTCTGCGTGATCTTTGGTTAAAGCACCTTGACAAAGGAATAAGTGCATAAAGGTTGAATATTTCCAGCTCTCTAGGGGCTCCTTGTCTTGAGAAGCCCATGGCTATAGCCCCCACAATCCATGAATAGGCAGTATGGCACTGACCTTCCAAGAAACTTAATATAAAAGGGTTTACATTGAAAGTTAGTGATTGCTTTTTAAGTTATTGTTTGAGGGATGGGAAATGGTACCAACATAGAAGTAGCAGATTAAGAAAAAAAAAAAAAAAGCCCTAAGTCTCTTCACTAAGCTTTTATTCCTTTAGCCAACTGATTCTGAGAGCCAGACAAGATTAGGCAGATATGGGGGTAGGGAAAAGGGAAATGTGCCTCACTATAAAAAAGGCAAATGTGAAGGTATGTGGTGTAATAAGAACTATGATCCTGAGAGGTCACTAAATATCAGTATCTAACATATTAAAAGATGTTTTCCACTTAAAATGATACATGTTTTAGGGGCGCCTGGCTGGCTTAGTTGGTAGAGCATGAGACTCTTCTTTTAAAGATTTTATTTATTTATTTATTTGTTTGTTTGTTTGTTTGCTTATCAGAGAGAGAGAGAGAGAGAATGAGAGACAGAGCACAAGCAGGGGGAGTGGCAGGCAGAGGGAGAAGCAGGCTTCCCGCTGAGCAAGGAGCCCGATGTGGTACTTGTTCCCAGGATCCTGGGATCATGACCTGAGCCAAAGGCAGACACTTAACCGACTGAAACATCCAGGCATCCCGAGCATGAGACTTTTGATCTCAAGGTTGTAGGTTTGAGCCCCATGTTGGGTGCAAAGACTACTTACAAATAAAATCTTAAAAAAAATAAAATGATACATGTTTTTTATAGAAAATAAGGAAAATGGAGTCCTCAAGGTGATTCTGTCTATATTCACTCTCTGAAGCAGGCTCTCTCAAACATTAATGTGTATAAAATCACGGGAAGCTTTAATAAGCATAACAGAGAAGCCTGTTATAATGCAGAGTCTGATTCTAACCCAAGAAATGGATTAAGTAGATCTGGGATTCTGTGTTTTAAATAAGCATACCACATAATGCAGAAGGTCCACACTTTAAGAACATGGGCCTAAGGGTAGAGCCTCATTCTTAGTACACAAATTGATGATTCTGAATTTCTTCTTATTCTGTCTTTCCTTCCTTTAGCAAACTTATCCATTGATGTAGTCACAGCCTCACTTACATGAACAACTCTTGAATATTCATTTCTACCCTCAACCTCTCTGAGTTTCAGAGCCAAGTTTATACCTACCTGCAGGATACTGTGTGCCTTGCCAGCACCCAAACTCAGCATGTTCAAAACTGAAGTCATTAGTCATCAGTGAACAGTGCCTTCTTACTATGTACCTGAAACCATGCTAAAGATCTGGGATAGAAAAATGAAACAATTTATGGTTTTTGCCAAAATCCCTAAAAATTAACTTGTTTCAATAGCATCTTAAGGTAACCTTCTGGAAAAAAAAAATAATGAAATAAAATTCCGTACTTATCTTTGAGAAACTCACAGGCTATCCATCATAATAAAACAGAATACATGCTATAGCAGCAGTATGTATACAGTATTATGGGGATACCAATCTCAGAGCAATTAGTTCTACCCAAGACTGGGTAGAGACGGTAGGGTGGTAAGGGGTCTACTCTAAGGGAAGATATTGTAGAGAACACTTCCCTGAATTCCCTATTAGAGAAATGAGTAAATAATACATTCATAAAATATGTCTTTTGACCAATTAGTACTGGGAACTTAATATTTTTATATCAATGTGTACTAGATTTAGAATGAGTTAGTATGATGTAACCTAATGAAGTATATTATGATCTACCTGGGAGAAATTAAGTATTAATAGAAGGGAAGTGGTCTATATGCCATCTAGGCAAAAATGGAGCAGGAAAAGACTATGTTAGTGTATATCCAGTGCTAGCCACAAAGGGGAGAAACTGGTTAGTAGATACAAGTCCTAACAGCTCACATTTACTGAATATTGCTTATGCTTCGAAGATTAAACTATATATTTGATATGGATGATTTACTGTAATTCACACAACTCTAAGATGTAGGTACTATTACTAAACACATGTATGGTGGACAAAATGACATACATATCCCTTTAGTGAAGCTAGGCACATCATGTTTTTGTTTTGTTTCTAAACCGCTGCTATTTATTTCAGTGGTATGATACCAGAACTTAATCTTATTTATACAGGTGAATGCATTTTTATTGTAGTAAAATATACATAATAGAAAATATAATATAGTTTACCATTTTAACTATTTTTATTTTTTATTTTTATTTATTTTTTAAAAATATTTTATTTATTTGAGGGAGAGAGAGAACATGAGTGGGGGTGGGAGGGGCAGAGGGAGAGGGAGAAGCAGGGTGAGCAGGGTGCCCGATGCTGGGCTTGATCGGACCCTGGGATCATGACCTGAGCCGAAGGCAGACGCTTAACCAACTGAGCCACCCAGGTGCCCCTTAACTATTTTTAGGAATACACTTCAGTGGCATTAAGTACATTCATGCTTGGTGCCTGGGTGGCTCAAGAGTTGAACATTTAATTGACTGAGCCACCCAGGTGCCCCAGAATTTCCTTCATTTTAAGGCTGAACAATATTCAGTGTATGTATAAACTACATTTTCTTTTTTTCTTTTAAGATTTTATTTATGTATTTATTTGTCAGAGAGAGAGAGAGAGGACACAAGCAGGGGGAGCAGCAGGGGCAGAGGGAGAAGCAGGCTCCCCGCTGAGCAAGGAGCCTGACGCGGGGCTCCATCCCAGGACTCCTGAGCCAAAGGCAGATGCTTAATGGACTGAGTCTCCCAGGCGCCCCATTCCTAGCATTTTTTAAAAGTAATCTCTACCCCTAACATGGGGTTTGAACTCATGACCCCAAGATCAAGAGGCCCATGCTCTAAATGTATATAGCATTTTTATCTTTCCTTTTTAAATAACTTTTCTCTAATTAAGTTATTAAATAACTTAATAACTTTTTAATAACTTTTCTCTAATTAAAAGTAACACATTTGAAGAAAAAAGTGAGTTGAAAAACAAAATGTAAAATATGATTAAAAATACAAAATAGCAATTCTACTCCTGGGTATATACCCAATCGAACTGAAAGCAGGGACTTGAACAGATATTTGTACACTCATCTTCATAGCAGCATTATCCACAGTAGCCAGAAGGTGGAAGCAACTCAAGTATCCATCAGTGAATGAATGGATAAAGAAAATGTAGTTTAGGGATGCCTGGGTGGCTCAAGAGTTGGACACTCAACTGACACCCAGGTGCCCTTCACCCCGCTGGTGCTCTCTCTCTCTCAAATAAATAAATAAAATCTTAAAAAAAAATGCTAGGGGCACCTGGGTGGTTCAGTTGGTTAAGCGTCCAACTCTTGGTTTTGGCTCAGGTCATGATCTCAGGGTTGTGAGATCAAGCCTCACGTTGAGGGGCGCCTGGGTGGCTCAGTCGTTAAGCCTATGCCTTCGGCTCAGGTCATGATTCCAGAGTCCTGGGATCGAGTCCCACATCAGGCTCCCTGCTCAGCAGGAGGCCTGCTTCTCCCTCTCCCACTCCCCCTTCTTGTGTTCCCTCTCTCACTGTGTCTCTCTCTGTCAAATAAATAAAAAAAAAATCTTTAAAAAAAAAAAATCCTGGGCGCCTGGGTGGCTCAGTTGGTTAAGCAACTGCCTTCGGCTCAGGTCATGATCCTGGAGTCCTGGGATCGAGTCCCACATCGGGCTCCCTGCTCGGCAGGGAGTCTGCTTCTCCCTCTGACCCTCCTCCCTCTCACTCCCTCTCATGCTGTCTGTCTCTCGTTCTCTCTCTCGCAAATAAATAAAATCTTAAAAAAAAAAAAAAAATTAAAAAAAAAAAATCCTCACGTTGGGCTCTGTGCTCAGTGCGGAGTCTGCTTAAGACTCTCTCTCTCTGCCCCTCCTGCATGGTTGCTGAGGCTCTCTCTCTAAAAATGAATACTCCTTTAGGGGCGCCTGGGTGGCTCAGTCGGTTAAGCGGCTGCCTTCAGCTCAGGTCATGATCCCAGGGTCCTGGGATCGAGTCCCGCATCGGGCTCCCTGCTCTGCGGGGAGCCTGCTTCTCCCTCTCCCTCTGCCTACTTGTGTTCTCTCTCTATCTCTCTGTCAAATAAATAAATAAAATCTTTAAAAAAAAAAAATCTAAAATAAAAAAAAAAAAATAAAAAATAAAAATGAATACTCCTTTAAAAATGCTATATACATTTTTTAAAAGATTTTATTTATTTATTTGACAGACAGAACACAAGCAGGGGGAGCAGCAGGCAGTGGGAGAGGGAGAAGCAGACTCCCTGCTGAGCAGGGATTCCCGTCGCAGGGCTCGATCCCAGGACCCTGGGGTCATGACCTGAGCTGAAGGCTGACACTTAACCAACTGAGCCACCCAGGTGCCCCTAAAAATGCTATATACATTTAAGAAAAAAATTAATACAGTGGTATTTCTGATCTATTGGCCACACAATTCAAGTTAGTTCTGAATCTGATCATCTTTGGATGAACTGACAAAACCAGGTTTCTGGACCTATAAAACAACAGATTGACCCTAGTCTTAGAAATGCCACAAGGATAATGGCATCTTTAAGACTCAGTCTAAAGCAGCCTACTGACTCCTTTCTGGTCTCTCTCTAAGCTGAGATGTGGGTAACTCCAACTTAGGAACAGTGGATACTAAATTTAGAAATAAGGAGTTTCCTACCTCATTTCCTTTCAGTACTTTCTTGAATGGATTTCAGAGTTGGAAGAAGCATGAGAAGTCAATTAGTATAATCCTTTTATAAAACAATCCACTTGAAATGAATGGGCCTTCTGAAAGTGACTCTAGGGTGTAGGTATTTGGTCTCTGATGGCATTAATCAGGGTATGGATCTCTTAAGAAATATAATTTCAAGTTGGCGATTGTTTTTATAAAGTAATATTTCAGGGGATAATTTCCAAACATTCTAAACCCATTTATACCAGGAAAGCTATTTTCTCGATATTACAGAGTAGGATACTTTACCGTAAGTTCTCAGGCTGACTACACAGCTCAGCAGCTCTTAAGGTCAACAACAAATACATCAAGTAAAATCTTCCCTGAAGAAAAGAACAGTGGGGAGCAATTGCAAATGGGTATGGGTTTTACTTTTGGAATGATAAAAATGTTTGAAAATTAATTGTGGTGATAGTTGTACAACTCTGTAAATACACTAGAAACCAATTAATTGTATGGGGTGTCTCGGTGGCTCAGTCGGTTAAGCATCTGCCTTCAGTTCAGGTCATGATTCCAGGGTCTTCTCCCTCTCCCTCTGCTTGCTCACTCTCTCTCTCTTGCTCACTCTCTCTCTCCAATAAATAAATAAAATCTTTTTTTAAAAAAACAATTAATTGTATACCTTAAATGGGTAAGTTGTATAGTATGTGAATTATGTATCAATAAAATTGTTATTGTTATTTTATTTTTTAAAGATTTTATTTATTTATTTATTTGAGAGAGAGAGAGAGAGAGAGAAACAGCATGAAAGGGGATAGGGTCAGAGGGAGAAGCAGGCTCCCCGCCGAGCCGGGAGCCCGATGCGGGACTCGATCCCAGGACTCCGGGATCATGACCTGAGCCGAAGGCAGTCGCTTAACCAACTGAGCCACCCAGGCGCCCCAAAATTGTTATTTTTAAAAAGATATCAAGGGGCGCCTGGGTGGCTCAGTCGTTAAGCATCTGCCTTCGGCTCAGGTCATGACCCCAGGGTCCTGGGATTGAGCCCCGCGACGGGATCCCTGCTCAGCGGGAAGGCTGCTTCTCCCTCTCCCACTCCTCCTGCTTGTGTTCCTGCTCTCACTGTGTCTCTCTCTGTCAAATAAATAAATAAAATCTTTAAAAAAATAAAAAAGATATCAAGATAATGAAAACACAACCCTCAGAATAGAAGAAAAAAATTTGCAAATCGTATATCTGATATATGGTTGTGCATATATATATATGCATATATATATATATGCATATATATACAACATATAGAGAACTCCTACAACTTAACAATAAAATGATAAACCAATTTTTAAAAGGGCAAAGATTTCAATAGACATTTCTCCAAAGAAGATATACAAATGGCCAACAAGCATGTGAAAAGATGTTTTTTTTAATATTTTATTTATTTATTTATTTGAGAGAGAGAGCACGAGAAGGGGGAGGGTCAGAGGGAGAAGCAGACTCCCTGCCGAGCAGGGAGTCCCAATGCAGGACTCAATCCCGGGACTCCAGGATCATGACCTGAGCCGAAGGCAGTCACCTAACCAACTGAGCCACCCAGGCGCCCCATGTGAAAAGATGTTAACCACCACCAATCATTAGGGAAATGCAAATCAAAACCACAGGTATGGTTATGATTAAAACAACAGATAATAAGTGTTAGTGAGGATATGGAGAAATCTGAATCCCCACGTATTGCTGGTAGAAATGCAAAATGGTACAGCTGGTGTGGGAAACAGCAGAAAACAGTTTGGCAATTCCTCAACAAATTAAACATAGAATTACTACACGACCAAGCAATTTCATTCCTAGATATATACTCAAAAGAATTACAAACGTTTGTTCAAACAAAACCTTAAACATATATGTTTATAGCAGTACTATTTACGAGAGCCAAATGGTAGAAACAACCCAAATGCCCATCAATGACTGAATGGATAAACAAATTGTGGAGTAACCATACAAAGGAGTATCATTCAGTCATAAAAAGTAATCAAGTACTGATACATGCCACAGTGTGGATGACCTTAAAAACATGCTAATCATTTCACAATGTATGCATATATCAAAACATCACATTGTACCCCTTAAATATATACAATATTTGCCAACCAAAGCTCTATAAAGCTGGAGGAAAAAAGAGAAAACATCTAAGTGAAAGAAGTCAAAGACAAAAGATCACGTATTGTATGGTTCCATTTTTATGAAATATCTAGAATAGGTAAATCCAGAGATAGAAAGCAGATTAGGGGTTACCAAGGGCTGAGGGCAGGGGGAATTGGGGGGGGTAACTGCCTGATGGGTACAGATTTTCCATTTGGAGTGATGACAAAGTTAGATAGAGGTGATGGTTGCACAACATCATGAATATACTTAATATCAATGAGTTGCACATTTTAAAACAGTAAAAACAGTAAATTTTATGGTATGTGTATTTTGCAACCATAAAAAGAAAAGAAAAATTCAGACCTATAAGACGTTGCAGAAAAGCATTAGGAATAACTAACTATAAATGAGATTTAAGCTTCATTACAACACAGATTGGAAAATAAAAGTGTAGTAGATCTAACCAGTTGAGATACAGGAATGTATTTAGCAAAAGTGTAACCCTGTAAGACTAACTACTGATTGAAATCTTTTATCACGTAAAAATCTTAGTATTGGAAAGAATCTTAGATGCCATCCTAATCTTCTCTACAGTAAAAGAAAATGATGAACACAGGAAAAAACATGAACAAACTTACTTTGAAAAACATCAGGTCCAAAATATAAAGAGCTCAGAAGGTCATCACTCTTACCTTCATACACACAAAAAAGTGCTGACAAACTGAAAATCAACAACTATTTTTAGGTTCATCAGAGAATTGAGGTCACAGGGCAAACAACTGCCTCCAAAAATAGAGAGACAGGTGAATACAGAGAATCACAGCTTTTGAGAATAGAAACCCACCACTGGAGCTAGTATTAGAATTAGAAATTTAGACTGTAATTGACCAATTGCTCAAAACTCTGTGTGGATAAGCATAAGAGTTAAAAAATCCAGAGGGAGGGCCCAATCTTAGGGAGGCCTGGACACTTTCATGAGTTTTACCTACATGAGCCCCACTAAGTTCTCAGTGTAAAGACTGGAGAAAAAGTACCTCAGAATTGTGATGGTAGTGGAGGGGAACCATTTTGAAATATGCCCAGAATATTCTGTTCTCCTTAAAAAAAAAAAAAAGCCTGCACTAAAGGTGATCTATTTTATCAGAGCCTAACCACCTTGGGTTTTACCAGCCTAGCCAGTCTGGAGGAATGGAAATACCCAATTCCAGCCCCTTCTAGTTTTCCTGTCTCACGTAAGTTGGGAGATATGGTAGAATGGAAGGCAGCTATGCTCACCACTATACCACCAACGCAGATGGAGATGTGGTAGAATGGAAAGCACTTGTTAAAGGTCACAGCTCAGGAACACAGGTTACAGGTTCACTAAAAGACTGAGACCTGGGAGCCTGGGTGGCTCAGTTGGTTAAGCGAATGCCTTCGGCTCAGGACATGATCCTGGAATCCCAGGATCGAGTCCCGCATCGGGCTCCCTGCTCAGCAGGGAGTCTGCTTCTCCCTCTGACCCTCCCCCCTCTCATGTGCTCTCTCTCATTCTCTCTCTCAAGTAAATAAATAAAATCTTTAAAAAAATAAATAAATAAAAGACTGAGACCTAACCACAGGAATAGAGAATCCTCCTCCAACACCATGCCACCACATTAGTAAGATTCCTGTATATAATAACAAGATGACAATGGAAAGAACTATACATCTCAGACCTTATTTTAAAAGTACTCTCTAGGGGCGCCTGGGTGGCTCAGTCGCTAAGCGTCTGCCTTCGGCTCAGGTCATGATCCCAGGGTCCTGGGATCGAGCCCCGCATCGGGCTCCCTGCTCGGGGGGAAGCCTGCTTCTCCCTCTCCCACTTCCCCTGCTCGTGTTCCCTCTCTCACTGTGTCTCTCTCTTTCAAATAAATAAATAAATAAAATCTTTAAAAAAAAAAAAAGAAAAAGAACTCTCTAGGAAAATCCAAAGACAACAGGGGTGGCAAAAACAAGGGCACCAGCAGGAATTTCACATCTGACACAGCTACAGTAAACAGTAAACCCAGCCTAACTCCTAGCCAGATAAAAATAAATTCTCACACTAAATGCCAATTTACCTGAGTTCCTTTTACCCAGTACATCATGTCTAGCTTCCAACCAGAGATTAGGAGGCATACTAAATGGCAAAAACAAAAGTATAAACAGACAGAAAAAACATCAGAACCAGACTAAGATATGGCTGAGATTGTGGAATTACTGGAACAGGAGTTTAAAATAACTATATGGTAAGAGCTCTATTAGAAAAACTGGACAACATACAAGAACTGAGAGGTAATGTAAGCAGGGACATGGAAACTCCAAGACAAAATCAAAAGGAAATGCTAGAAATCAAAACACTATAAAAGACATGAAGAATGCCCACGGGGCGTCTGGGTGGCTCAGTTGGTTAAGTGTCTGACTTTTGATTTCAGCTTAGGTCACGATCTCAGGGTTGGGAGATCCGAGCCCCACATTGGGCTCCTTGCTCAGCGGGGAGTCTACTTGAGGTTCTCTCTCTCTCTTTCCTTCTGCCCCTCCTGCCTCAAATAAATAAATAAATGTGTAAAAAAAAAAAAGAAATGAAGAATGCCTTTTATGGGCTCATCAGTAGGCAGGACATACAAGAGGAAAGAACCAGTAAGTGCAAAGATATGTAAATAGAAACATCTAAAACTGGAATGCAAAGAGAAAAAAAGAATGAAAAAGAGGTATAACATAATATCTAATAATTGTGGGACAATTACAAAAGTTGTAATATATTATTTTGTTGTTGTTGTTGTCGTTGTTGTTGTTGTAATATATTCAAAATGGGAATACCAGAAAGAGATGACAAGGGAACAGAGGAAATCGTTGAACCAATAATGGCTGAGAATTTTCCAAAATTAATGACAGATAACAAACCACAGATCTAGGAAGCTCAGAAAACACCAATCAGGATAAATACCAAAAAAATCTACACCCAGGAAAATCATATTCAAATTACAGAAAATCAAAGACAAAAGATTTATAGAAGTCAGGGTTAAAAACACCTTATGTATAGAGGAATGAGGATAAGAATTACATCAGGCTCTTCAGACACCATGCAAGCAAGAAGAGAGTGCACTGAAACATTTTAAGTGTTGAAAGAACAAAAAATCACCAACTTAGAATTCTGTATCTAGCAAATTTATCCTTCAAAAGTGAAGAAGATCAACAATAAAAAGGGGGAGATGAACCATGAGAGACTATGGACTCTGAAAAACAAACTGAGGATTCTAGAGGAGAGGGGGGTGGGGGGATGGGTTAACCTGGTGATGGATATTAAAGAGGGCACGTATTGAATGGAGCACTGGGTGTTATACACAAACAATGAATCATGGAACACTACATCAAAAACTAATGATGTAATGTATGGTGATTAACATAACATAATAAAATAAAATTTTTAAAAAACCTATTTTTTAAAAAAGGCATTGAACAGCCATTTCTCCAGGGAGATACACAAATGGCCAAGCATCATGTGAAAATAAGCTGAATATTGCTAATCATTAGGGAAATGCAAATCAGAATCACAATGAGACACCACTTCACACCCATTAGGATATTAGGAGGGTTATTGTTTGAAAAAAAAATAAAAGATAATAACCAGTGTTACTGAGGATGTGGAGAAATTGGAACACTTACGCATTGCTGGTAGGAATATAAAATGGTACAGTATGGCAGTTCCATAAAAAATTAAACATAGATTTACCATATGATCCAGCAATTCCACTTCCAGGTATATACCCAAAAGAACTGAAAACAGGAACTTGAACAGATATTTGTACATTTATGTTCACAGCAGCCCTCTTCACAATAGCCAAAAGGTGGAAACCACTCCAATGTCCATCGACAGATGAATGGATAAACAAAATGTGGCATATACATACAATGGAATATCAGTCAGCCTTAAAAGTGAGCAAATTCTGATATATGCTACAACATGGATGAGATATGAAGACATGAGGACAAATATTGTATGATTCCACTTATATGAGATACCTAGAGTTGTCAAATTCATAGAGACAAAAAGTAGAATAGTGGTTTCCAGGGGCTGGGGGAGGAATGGGGAATTACTGTTTAATGGGTACAGAGTGTCAGTTTGGGATGACGAGAAACTTCTGGAGATGGATAGTGGTAATGGTTGTACCACAATGTGGATGTAATTAATGTCACTGAACTGTACACTGATAAATAGTTAAAATGGTAAATTCAGCATGTATATCTTACAACAATAAAAAAAATGAGACAAGGCATATATATACACACACACACACACACACACACACACACAAGGAACTATTTCTACATGCTTTGTTCTTTTTATTTTTTTTATTTTTATTTTTTAAAGATTTTATTTATTTATTTGACAGAGAGAGACATAGCGAGAGAGGGAACACAAGCAGGGGGAGTAGGAGAGGGAGAAGCAGGCTTCCCCGCGATGCAGGGAGCCCGATGTGGAGCTCGATCCCAGGACCCTGGGATCATGACCCGAGCCGAAGGCAGACGCTTAACGACTGAGCCACCCAGGCGCCCCTACATGCTTTGTTCTTTTTAAAGACTTTTATTTATTTGAGAGAGAGAGAAAGAAAGAGCACAAGCTGGGGGAGGAGAAGCAGACTCCTCATTGAGTACAGAGCCTGATGTGGGGCTCGACCCCCAGACCCTGAGATTATGACCTGAGCTGAAGGCAGATGCTTAACAACTGAGCCACCTAGGCACCCCTCTACATACTTTGTTGTAAAAAAACTAAAAGGCATGCAGAAAATACTGTGGTAATCTTGAAAGCCTATAAAAATGTTTACAAAAATGTTTTCTTTCGTTATCTCCCACTTCTAAAGTTGTACCTTGATTAATCTGATTGTTTCCCATGTTTGTGTTAGCAACATACTTGTAAACCACTTCTACAGATGGCTAATCTTATCTCTTAGGTGACAAGTGTTATTAAAATTTCAATGATTAATTCTTTTTCCAAGCTTTTAGCTTCCAACATACTCATTATAGCACTAATCATTTCACCTGACAATATCTATTCGCTAATCAATTCCCAGTGAGAATTATAAGATATTCATGTGCAATAGCAAGAAAAAAATTAGAATCCCTGAAACAGATGTTAGTGATATGCTTTTAAATCTAGAATGTATAGAAAATGAAAATGTGAGACTCCCTGGTGATTCCCAGAGGAAATAACAGTACCATAATCAGTGCACTGTGTGGCTTGTCAAATAAGTAATATAGAAACCTGAGTTTGGACCATTTGGAATCTGACAAAAGGAAGCCTTGCAGAAGTGGTGTTGGGGGTTGGCTATATGCACAGCCATTGCGCATAGGAGAAAAGACTAGAAGAACATATACTAAAATATTAATATTGATTATCTCTGGGGAGTTGGGTTACCAGTTTTCATTTCTTTTCTTTTTTGTTTGTTTACCTCTATTTACTAAAAAATTTAAAATAAACATGACAACTGCTATAATAGAAAAAAATCCAAGCAATAAAATTTATCAAGGATGTCACCAAAATGGCAATGTAGGAGATCCTGGCCTCTGTCCCCCAACAAAGATAAACAATTAAACAGCTATCTGTTAACAAAAAAAGCTCTAGGAGAGCTCTGGAATCCACTTAAACTTTAGCAACACAGTGGAACAAAGAACTTGAGAATAATCATCCAAGAAGGGAAAAAAGACTGCTTCATTTTGCCGGTATCAGCCCATCCCTCAAGCCAGCATTGCTCAGCACCAAGAAAGACTTCCAGGCTAGAAAGAGTCCCCCTCACCAGGTAAGGAAGAGTGGGGTGAGTGATGAGTTTGCCCAGCCTTTTGGGCACTGCACCAAGGTTCTACTTCAGCTTCACTCCACCCATACCAGCAAAGCTGAGACATAAAGAGATGGCTAGGAACAAGGAAGAAAAGCTGGGGCTACCTAAGCAGTCACACAGTGGAAATAATCATGGTTCACAATGACCTGCTTTGCAGAAAAACACAAGAGATTTCACCACTGAAGAAACTAACAGCCAACACAGCTGCTGTAGACTGCCTACAAATTTCACCATCTTTCGTCCCACGGGTATTCATACTCACTGACACGAGCTGCCTAAGTCCTCCCCTACTTCCCTTTCCCACCAAAGCCCAGGAACCACGTGGGCAGCCAGCCCAGGTCTCTGCACCTATATAAGTGCAAGACACCAGCCAAGACCCCCCACAGCTGACCCTCACTGCCATGTGCACACTCGGGTCTAGTCCCTCCAGCTGTGCATTTGCACGCTGCCAGCCGGACGTCTATCACTGACCTGGGAAAGACTGTGCAGCCATGAGAAAGCCAGGGCCCCTGAAGCTGCCAGTGAGCCCATAATTGGCCCCAGCCTTTGTTGAATGCCCTGGCCTCCACCACTACATGTGTGTCTGCATCTGGCCCCTGCCACTACAAAGGCATCTGCAGCTGACTTCCATAACTAAATGTACACAACCACTGGCTCCAACCACCACCAGTGCTGATACATATCCTGCTCCCTAGCCATGGTAACAGAAGATGCTGCTGAGGACCTGATACCCCTTGGAGCCACTGTGGACCCCCCACAGTGATCACCAAGGATCACAGAATTGTCCATGCTGTGGAACCCATTGGCCTGAGCCAAAGAGACATCACACTCCCCCCCCCCGCCCGGATCCAGGGCCATCACATGCCCCTGCACTTGGTGCCCTACACCACTAGACCTGGAGTCACAGCATGCTCAAGTGAGGACCCATCCCCAGGTGAAAGGATTCCTTTACTAAAGACAGTCCATAATGTCTATAAGGGGTGACTGCTTCCTTAAATGTGCAGGTACCTACACAAGGCTACAGGGATCACAAAGAAAACAGGAAAGCATGATTTCACCAAGGGAATACAGTAAATCTCCAGTGACTGGCCCCAAAGAAATGCAGATACAGGAATTATCCAACAAAGAATTCCAAGAATTGTTCTCAAGATGCTCAGAGAGTTACAAGAGAACACAGATAAACAATTTAACAATATCAGAAACCAGGGGCACCTGGATGGCGCAGTCGGTTGGCTTCTGACTCATGGTTTCAGCTCAGGTCATGATCTCAGGGTTATGGGGTTAGGCCATCATTGGGCTCTGTGCTCAGCGTGGAGCCTGCCTGAGATTCTCTGCCTCTGCCCCTCCCCACACTCGCATGCTCTCTCTCTCTCAAATAAATAAATAAAATCTTTTAAAAAAGCAATATCAGAAAACATTACAAGAACAAAGTGAGAGGACACCTGGGTGGCTCAGTCAGTTAAGTTTCTGCCTTCGGCTCAGGTCATGATCCCAGAGTCCTGGGATCGAGTCCCACATCGGGCTCCTTGCTCAGCAAGGGGCCTGCTTCTCCCTCTGCCTGCCTCTGTCTCTCTGATAAATAAATAAAGTCTAAAAAAAAATTAAAAAAAAAAGAACAAAGTGAGAAATTCAACAAAAATAAAGAAAATATTTAAAAACCCAGAAATTTTGGGGTGCCTGGCTGGCTCAGTCAGCAGAGCATGTGACTCTGAATCTCAAGGTTGTGAGTTCGAGCTCCATGTTGGGTGTAGAGATTACTTTAAAAAAAAAACTTAAAAAAAGATGTATTTATTTATTTTAGAGAAAGAGAGCATGCAAGCAGGAAGAGGGGCAGAAGAAGAGGGAGAGAATCCTCAAGCACATTCCCCACTGAGTGTGGAGCCTGACATGGGGCTCAATCCCAGGTCCCTGAGATCTTGACCTCAGCCAAAATCAAGAGTTGGATGCTTAAATGACTGAGCCACCCAGGTGCCCTAAATAAAAAAAAAAGTAAAAACAAAACAAAACAGAAATTTTGGAGCTAAAGAATAACTGAACTGAAGAACTTAATAGAGAGCTTCAATATCAGACTTGAACAAACAGAAGAAAGAATCAATGAGATAGATGACAGATCAAGTCAAAGTATCCAATCAGAGGCGTAAAAAAGAAAAGTTTCAAAATGAATAAAGAAAGCCTACAGGAGTTATGGGACACAATCAAGGGAAATAATGCATGCATCATTGGAGTCCCAGGAAGAAAAGAGAGGGAGAAAGGGGTGGAAAACTTATTTAAAGAAATAATGGCTGGGGCGCCTGGGTGGCTCAGTTGTTAAGCATCTACCTTCAGCTCGGGTCATGGTCCCAGGGTCCTGGGATCGAGCCCAGCATCAGGCTCTCTGCTTGGCAGGAGGCCTGCTTCTCCTTTTCCCACTCCCCCTGCTTGTGTTCCCTCTCTCACTGTCTCTCTCTGTGTCAAATAAATAAATAAAATCTTAAAATAAAATAATTATAAAAAAAGAAAAAGAAATAATGGCTGATAACTTCCCAAACCTGGGGAGACTTTTGGACATCCAAGTTCATGAAGTTAATTGGTCATACCAAATTTCAATTCAAAATGATCTTCTCCAAGAAACATAATAACAAAACTGTCTAAAATCAAGAAAAAGAGAGAATTTTAAAAGCAGCAAGAGAAAAAAAACTTCTCATACAAAGGAAACCCCATAAGGCTATCAGTGGGTTTCTTAACAGAGACCTTACAGGCCAGGAGAGAATGGAATATTTTGGAAGTGCTGAAAGAAAGAAACTGCACACCAAGAATACTTACTGAGCAAAGTTATCCTTTAGAAATGAAGGCAAGATAAAGACTTTCTCTAATAAATAAAAGTTGAGGGAATTCATCACCACTAAATGTGCCTTACAAAAAATGCTGTGGGGCGCCTGGCTGGCTCAGTCATTAAGCGTCTGCCTTCGACTTGGGTCATGATCCCAGGGTCCTGGGATCCAGCCCCGCATCAGGCTCCTTGCTCAGCAGGAAGCCTGCTTCTCCCTCTCCCACTCCCCCTGCTTGTGTTCCTTCTCTCGCTGTGTCTCTCTCTGTCAAATAAATAAATAAAAATCTTTTAAAAAATGCTGAAAAGAGGGATGCTTAGGTGGCTCAGTTGGTTAAGCATCTGCCTTTGGCTCAGATCATGATCCCAGAGTCCTGGGCTCGAGCCCCACGCCGGGCTCCCTGCTCAGCAGGAGCCTGCTTTTCGCTCTCCCTCTGCCATTCCCCCTGCTTGTGCTCTCTGGCTCTCTCTATCTCTCTATCAAATAAATAAATACAAATCTTTAAAAAAAAGTCTAAAAAATGAATATAAAAAACTTGTTTTAAAAAAACAACGCTGAGGGGTCCCTGGGTGGCTCAGTCGGTTAAGCATCTACCTTCAGCTAAGATCATGGTCCCGGGGTCCAGGGATTGAGCCCCGCATTGGGCTCCCTGCTCAGCGAGGAGTCTGCTTCTCCCTCTCCCTGCTCCACCCCCACTCGTGCTCTCTCTTGCTATCTCTCTCTCAAATAAATAAATAAAATCTTTAAATAATTTTTAAAAAATCCTGAAAGGAGTTCTTCAAGCTGAAACAAAAGGATGCTAATTAGTAATACGAAAACATAAAAAATATAACACACTAGTAAAAGTAAGCATATAGACAGATTCAGAATACTCTTATAATATGGTGATGTGTTAACTACTTAACTCTAGTCTAAAGGTTAAAGGACAAAAAGTATTAAAAAACACTATAGTTTCAACAATTTGTTAATGGATGTACAGCATAAAAATATGTAAATGGTGACATCATAAACATAAAAGGAGGGAAGTAAATGGATAGAGTTTTTTTATGCAAAGTTTTCATATGTGGTACATTGCTATCAGCATAAAATAGACTGTGTGTGTGTGTGTGTGTGTGTGTATGTAAGTTACATGGTAAACATGAAGCAAAACTTACAATACATTCACAAAGATAAAGAGAAGGGGATCAAAGCATATTACTATGGAAAATCATCAATTCACAAAGGAAGACAGAAAGAGAAGAAGAAAGGAAAAAGGGAACTAGAAAACAATAAGGTGGCATTAGTAAGTCCTTACCTATTACTAATTACACTAAATGTAAATGGATTAAATATCCAATCAAAAGACATAGAGTGGCTAGATAGATTAAAAAAACAAGACCCAACTACAGCTACCTAAAAGTCACTCACTTCAGCTTGAAGGACACACATAGGCTCATAGTGAAGGGATAGAAAAAGATATACAATGCAAAGAGAAACCAAAAGAGAGCAAGGGAAACTATACTTATATCAGAAAACAGACTTAATGGGGTGCCTGGGTGGCTCAGTCAGTTGAGTATCTGACTCTTGATTTCCACTTGGGTCATGATCTCAGGGTCGTGAGATCAAGCCCCATGTCAGGCTCTGCGCTGGGTGTGGAGCCTGCTTGGGATTCTCTCTCTCTGCCCCTCCCCCTGCTCTCTCCCTCTCTAAAAAAAAGAAAGAAAATAGACTTAAAGCCAAAAACAGTAACAAGAGACAAATATGGTTATTTTATGATAAGGGGGTCAATATATCAGCAAGATAAAACAATAGTAAATGTATATGCACCAAACCTCAAAGCACCTAAATATATTAAGCAAATACTAACAGATCTAAAGAGAGAAATAGACAAAAATAGTAGTAGGAGACTTCAGTATCCCATCATCAACAATGGATAGATCATAAAGACAGAAAATCAACAAGAAAATGCTGGGCTTACAGCTACTTTAGACCAAGTGGACCTAACAGACACATACAAAACATTCCATCCAAAAGCAGCAGAACACACATTCTTCTCATGCGCACATGGAACATTCTCTAAGACAGATCATATGATAGGTCACAAAGCAAGTCTTAGCAAATTTAAGAAGACTGAAATCATACCAAGTATCTTTTCTGACCACAATGGTATGAAACAAGAAACCAGCAACAGGAAGAAAGCTGGAAAATTCACAAATATGTGGAAATCAAACAGCACACTGTGGAATAATCGATGGCTCAAAGAAAAAAGAAAAAGTGATCAAGAAATATCTTGAAAAAAAAATGGAAGCACAACATATCAAAACCTATGGAATACCACAAAAGGACTTCTAGGAGAGACATTTATAGAAATAAATGCCTACACTAAGAACAAAGTGAGATCTCAAATAAACCACCTAACTTTACACCTCAAGGACCTAGGGGGAAAAAAGAATAAGCCCAAAGTTAGCAGAAGGAAGAAAATAACAAAGAGCAGAAATAAATGAAAGAGAGACTAGAAAACAGTAGAAAAGATAAATAAAATCAAGAGCTGGTTTTTTTAAAAGAAAATTGACAGACTTTAGCTATACCAACTCAAAAAAAAAAAAAAAAAAAGGAAAGAGGACTTAAATAAAATCAGAAATGAAAGAGGAGAAATTTTAAGAGATACTACATAAGGGGTGCCTGAGTGGCTCAGTAGGTTAAGTGTCTGCCTTTGGCTCAGGTCATGATCCTGGAGTCCCAGGATTGAGTCCCACATTGGGCTCCCTGCTCAGCAGGGAGTCTGCTTCTCCCTCTGACCCTCCCCCCTTTCATGCTCTCTCTCTCTTTCTTTCTCAAATAAATAAATAAATAAAAATCTTTTTAAAAAAAGAAATACTACATAAATACAAAAAGACTATGACAGACTACAATGAACAATTATATGCCAACAAACTGGACAAGCTAGAAGAAATGGGTAAATTCCTAAAAACATACAACTTACCAAGACTGAATATGAACAGACCAGTAACAAGTAAGGAGATTGAATCAATAATCACAAACCTCACGGGGGGCACCTGGGTGGCTCAGTCGTTAAGCGTCTGCCTTCAGCTCAGGTCATGATCCCAGCGTCCTGGGATCGAGCCCCGCATCGGGCTCTCTGCTCGGCGGGAAGCCTGCTTCTCCCTCTCCCACTCCCCCTGCTTGTGTTCCCTCTCTCGCTGTGTCTCTCTCTGTCAAATAAATAAATAAAATCTTTAAAAAAAAAAAAAAAAAAACCTCACAGGACGCCTGGGTCAGTCAGTTAAGTGTGTGCCTTCGGTCCCAGGGTCCCAGGATCGAGTCCTGCATCAGGCTCCTTGCTCAGCAGGGAGCCTGCCTCTCCCTCTGCCTGCCGTTCCCCCTGCTTGTGCTCTCTCTCTCTGACAAATAAATAAAATCTTTAAAAAAAAAGAAATATTTAACAGACATATTATAATATGAAATGTTTGTGTTAAAAAGTTGGCTTTGCATATATGATGTTTTATTTTTTTATTTTTACTTTTTAATTCCAGTATAATTAACATACAGTGTTATATTAGTTTCAGGTGTACAATATAGTGATTCAACAATTCTATATATTACTTAGAGGCATATTTGATGTTTTCTATATTTGTTGGTAAATTTGTTCTGGTAAAATGTTACCTTTGTAATCAATTTGAAATGTTTGAGCAATTTAAATTTTTTATTTTAAGGTGAATTCTTACTAAAATGTTTTTTTTTAAGTTTATTTATTTATTTTTAGTAATCCCTACACCCAACGCGGGGCTCAAACTCACCACCTCGAGATCAAGAGTCACATGCTCTTCTGACTGAGCCAGCCAGGTGCCCCTAAATTATTCTTTTTTTAATCCAGCTTTATTGAAGCATGACAAATAAAATTGTATATATTTAAAGTGTACAACATGATGATTTGATATATGTATACTTTGTGAAATGATTAGCACAATGAGGTTATTTAATGCATCTATCACTTCATATAGCTACCTTTTCTTTTTTGGTGTGGTGAAAAGGCTTAAAATCTACTCTCTTAGCAAATTTCTTTTTTTTTTTTAAGATTTTATTTATTTATTTGACAGAGACACACAGCGAGAGAGGGAACACAAGCAGGGGGAGTGGGAGAGGGACAAGCAGGCTTCCCCCGGAGCAGGGAGCCCAATGCGGGGCTCGATCCCAGGACCCTGGGATCATGACCTGAGCCAAAGGCAGACGCCTAATGACTGAGCCACCCAGGCGCCCCTCTCTTAGCAAATTTCTAGTATACAATACAGTATTATTAACTATAGTCATGATGCTATATGTTAGATCCCCAGAACTTATTCATTTTATAACTGAACGCTGGTACCCTTTGACGAACATCTCCCCATCTCTCCCACCTCTCAGACCCTGGTAACCACCATTCTACTCTCTGTTTCTAGAGGTTCAATTTTTTTTTTTTTTTTGATTCTGCATATAAGTGAGATACAGTATTTGTCTTTCTCTATACTTAGTATACTTATACTTACCATAATGTTGCAAATAGCAGGATTTCCTTCCTTCTCGTGGCTGAATAATTCATTGTATATCTATGCCACATATCCTTTATCCATCAGATCTGTTGATGGATACTTAGATTATTTCTATATCCTGGCGGCTGTGAATAATGCTACAATGAACATGGAAGTGCACATATCTCTTTGAGATCCTGATTTCATTTCCTTTGGCTATATACCCAGGAGTGGGATTGCTGGATCATATCATAGTTCTATTTTTAATTTTTTGAAGAACCTTCATACTGTTTTCCATAATAGCTTACATTCCCACCAACAGTGTACAAGACTTCCCTTTACTTCACATCCTCTCTACGCTTGCTATCTCTTGTCCTTTTGATACAAGTCAGGAGTACTACTTTTTTTTTTAAGTTTACTTATTTAAGTAATCTCTACACCCAGCATGGGGCTCAAACTCATGACCCCAAGATCAAGAGTCACATGTTCTTCTGATTGAGCCAGCCATGCACCCCGAGAGTACTTCTCAAATTAACTTTCTCTTTCAGCAGCCCAATCTACTGACACCTTCTCTTCAAACTATTAATGTTCTCAAGCCTTTGCTCATCTTAAAAAAAGTATTCCGCCAATGATGTTTTCTTGTCTAGCTATTGCTTGCTTTTCCTATTGCCCTTTCCCTTTGCCAATGTCTTCAAAGACTAGTTTGTACTTCTGCACCTCACAGTCGCTTTTTTTAAATTGGGAAATATTTTAAGCAAACTAAAAATAATAATATAATGGGGCACCTGTGTGGCTTAGTCGGTTAAGTGTCTAACTCTTATTTTGGCTCAGGTCATGATTTCAGGGTCGGGGGGGGGGGAGTCTGCTTGAGATTCTCTCTCTCCCTCTCCCTTTGCCCCTCCGCCCCACTCTCTCTCTCTCTAAAATAATTTCTTTCCTATTTTTTAAAGAAGTAAAACATTACTGTTATAGTTTAAGTATCACGTGTAGCTATCACTTCCCTATTTCTCTTCCTACCTCTCCAGAGGTAACCACTATTCAGACTTTGGTATTTCTTATTTCCACACATGTTTTGTTATTGATACCACATATGTATATATCCCTAAAAAATATGTAGTCATGGGAGATGTGTAATCAATAACCACCAATGAATCCTGCCTCCCTAAATCCATACCCTTGGGTAGTCTCCTCCCACACTGACTCTGGATTTGGCCATGTGATTTACTTTGGCCAATGGGATAACTACAAATGTGATACACGCAGAAGCTTGAAAAGCATTTGTACATTGAAGCTTGCCATCATATGAAGAGGTACAAACTTTCTAGAGAGGCCACATGGAAGAAAATCTAGGCACCCTGGCTGGAAGCCTGCCAAATGCCAGGTGTGAGTGAGGTCATCTTAAATCATCTGGCCCCCACCAACCTGACTGCCACAGCATGAGTGAGCTTAGGCAAGACCAACAGAAGAAATGCCCAGCTAAGTTTAGCCCAAACTGTCTACAGAATTTTGTGGGTTTTTTTAAGATTTTATTTATTTATTTGACAGAGAGAGACACAGCGAGAGAGGGAACACAAGCAGGGGGAGTGGGAGAGGGAGAAGCAGGTTTCCCACTGACCAGGGAGCCCAATGTGGGGCTCGATCCCAGGACCCTGGCATCATGACCTGAGCTGAAGGCAGACACTTAATGACTGAGCCACCCAGGTGCCCCTGTCTACAGAATTTTGAACAAATACAATGAATGGTGTTTTAAGTAACTCATTTTGGAGTGGTTTAGCTCTATGTCAATGGTATCATATGAATATATGGCATATCACAAGCACATGTCACAGTTTGCTTTTTTGCTTCTTCATAATGTGATTTTTCCTTGTTTACATGTATAGTTGTAGTTCAATCATTTTAAACGAACTTTCATAAAGAATTCCTTCATATGACTATACCACGATTTTACTAATGAACATTTGTGCTTCTAGTTTTTTACTACTATGAGCAACATCGTACTGAACATTTTTGTATGAGTCCTTTTGTACTAGGAGTGGAATTACATGGTTGAAAAGTGAGGACATCTTTAACTTTACTATATAGTGTCATGTTGCTTTCCAGGGAGGTTGTACAGGTCCTCAATCCCTTATCTATAACTTTGAAATCCAAACATCTCTGAAAACTGGAAGAATTTTTCGTAAGTTTGGCCTTTTCACTTTGTTTATGGTGTTTTGGCATTTTCTGTTATTTAAAAGTTTTCTTTTTCAAAGAATTTATTTATTTGAGAGAGAAAGAGCACATGAGAGAGCACAAGCAGGGGGAGCAGCAGAGGGAGAGGGAGGAGCAGGCTCTCCACTGAGTGGGGAGCCCGAAGCAGGGCTCGATCCCAGGACTCTGGGATCCTGACATGAGCCGAAGGCAGACGCTTAACCAACTGAGACATCCCATTATTTAAAAGTTTTTCATTTTAATGTAGTCAAAGCTATTAATCACTTTCTTTATGGCTGTACTTTACCTTACTACTCAACCCACTATAAACTGGCTTCTGAACCATAGCACTCCAATAAAACTGCTCAATAAGGTCACCAACTATCTCTTAAAAGCCAAATCTCATGGACATGTTCTAGTACGGGTGAACAACTAGTTGACCTCTGCAGCATTTGATATTATTCACTCCCCTACCTTAGAAATTTTACCTCCCTTAGTTTCTTTGGCACTACTATCTTCTGGTCTCTCTGAATCTCTCTCTCAACCAGCAGTCTGTACACCATTAGTGGGATATGGCAGTGTGCAGTGGGATTCGGAGTTTTAATAAAAATTACCAAGAACCCATGCTCCCTTACATCCATCTGTGTAATCGTGATATGTATAGTAGGTAAGATATATCATTAAAAACTTACTGTGCAAAAATGTTAATGAGTAATTTGCAAATGGATTCTATACAAGAATGATGTGACATTCATGCCAGTGAATTTAGAAGATTAAATCATGTATCTGCTTCCCCCATACTGTTATGTTTTTTTTCTCCAAGTCCCTATTTGTTCCTTAGACTAGCATGTAGTTAGATGCTGATTAAGGGGTATCTTCTCAAGAAGGTAAATTTAGTCAGAGCATTCACAATACCAGCATGAAATAAAGTTCAATAGTATTGTTTGTTTGTTTTTAAAGATTTTATTTATTTATTTGAGAGAAAGAGGGAGCACAAGCAGCGGGGAGCGGCAGGCAGAGGGAGAGGGAGAAGCAGGCTCTCTGTTGAGCAGGGAGACTGATGTGGGGCTCGATCCTAGGACCCTGGGATCATGACCCAAGCCGAAGGCAGACACCTAACCGACTGAGCCACCCAGGCGCCCCAAGTTCAATATTGTTGTGCAATGTTTTGCATCTCCCACAATAATAATTGTTCTAGGCAAAGGTCACCAATGAATGTTAAAACTAGTGGGTGAAAATTTGATGAAAAACAAGATATTTTCAAAAATATCCCTCTATAAATTACTTGTTTTTTAAATGAAGCTTTTATTTATTTATTTGTCAGAGAGAAAGAGAGCACAAGCAGGGGGAGCAGCAGGCAGAGGGAGAAGCAGACTACTGCTGAGCAAGGAGCTCAATGCGGGACTCAATCCCAGGACCCTGGGATCATGATCCGAGCTGAAGGCAGAAGCTTAACTGACTGAGCCACCCAGGCATCCCTATAAATTACTTGTTTATTGCAAAGGGAAGAATAGTAACTTTACAGTGGAGAAACCTGGTAGATTTTAACCATCTGATCAAAGCTAACATCACCAGGAATGGCACAAACAGGTATCACGTGCCTCCTGATATTATACACTGAGAAGGCCACAAATTACTTCTGTGGTATTCCTGTCCAAGATGCATAGCTTGAATCTCACAATGTGGAAATATCAGATAAATCCAAAATGAGGGGAATTCTACAAAATAACTAGTCTGTACTAAAAACAATACCAATGTCATGAATAACAAAGACTGAGAAACTGCTCCAGATTAAAAGAAACTCAGTGTGATGGTTCCTCAGAAAGGTAAACATAAAATGACCATATGACCCAGCAATTTCCCTCCTAGGTATATACCCAAAAGAACTGATAACAGGTGCTCAAAGAAAACCTTTAACAGATATGTTCATAGCAGCACTATTCACAGGAGCTAAAAGGTGGAAACAGTCCAAATGTCCATCAATGAATAAATGGATAAACAAAATGTGGTGTGTCCAAACAATGGATTATTATTCAACCATACAAAGAAATGAAGTACTAATACATGCTACAATGTGGATGAACCTTGAAAACATCATGCTCAGTGAAAGAAGCCAGACACAAAAGGTCACATACTGTATGATTCTGTTTGTATGAAAGTCCAAAATAGACAAATCCACACAGACAGAAAACAGACTGGTTGTTACCAGAGGCTGGGTGTTGGGGGTGGGGTGGGGAGGAGAGAGGCAGATGGGGAGACACTGCTTAATGTATATGGAATTTTATTTTGGGGTAATGAAAATGTTTTGGAATTTGATAGAGGTGGCAGTTGTATAGCATTATAAATGTACTAAATGCCAATTGGTCATTCCCTTTAAAACAGTGTTATGTGAATTTTACCTGAATTTGGGGTTTTTTGTTTTTGTGGGGTTTTTTTGTTTTTTAAAGTTTATTTGTTTTTTGGTTTTTTTAGTAATCTCTACACCCAATGTGGGGCTCGAACTCACGACCCCGAGATCAAGAGTTGCATGCATTTACGATTGAGCCAGCCAGGTGCCCTGAACTTTACCTTAATTTTGAAAAAATAAACTAAAAGAGACATGACAACTCAATGCAACTTGTTATCCTGGATTAGATCCTGGGCTAGATTTTTTCTTTTTCTATAAAGGACCTTAGTGGGACAATGGGTAAAATTTGAATAAAGTCTGTAGGTTAAATAGTCGCATTGTGTTGATATTAATTTCCTGATTTTGATCATTGTACTGGAGTTATATAAGAGAATGTCTTATTTTTTTAGGAAAAATACTCTGAAATATTTAGGGGTAGAGGGGCATTATGTCTGCAATTTGTGTGAATTAGAAATAATTGGAGAGAGAGAGAAGAGGAGGAAGAGGAGAGAGAGGGGGGAATGATAAAGCAAATGTGCTTAAATATTTACATCTGGGGAATCTCGGTGAAACATATAAGGTATTATTATTTTTTAATTAATTTATCTATTTGTCAGAGAGAGGGAACACAAGCAGGGGGAGCGGCAGGCAGAGGGAGAAGTAGGCTTCCCGCTGAGCAGGGAGCCCGATGTGGGACTCGATCCCAGGACCCCGGGATCATGACCTAAGCTGAAGGCAGAGGCTTAACCGACTGAGCCACCCAGGCGTTCCACATATAAGGTATATACACTATTTTTATGACTTTTCTATAAGTCTTAATTATTTCAAAATACAAAGTTTTTCATTACGTCAAAGAGATATCTGTAACCTCATGTTCATGGCAGCATTATTCACAATAGCCAAGACATGGAAACAATGGATAAAGAAAATGTGATACACACACACCCACACACACACGAATACTATTCAGCCATAGAAAAACACAAGGAAATCCTGCCATTTGTAACAACATGGATGGACCTTGAGGGCATTATGTTAAGTGAATTAAGTCAGTCTGAGAAAGACAAATACTATATGATCGTGCTTATATGTGCAATCTAACAAAACAAAACAAAAAAATCAAACTCATAGAAAGAAAGAGCAGATTTGTGGTTACCACAGACAGGGGAGCTGGAGGGAGGTGGTCAAAAGGTATAAACTTCCAGTTATAAGATAAATAAGTAGTAGGGATATAATGTACAACATGATGACTACTGTTAACACTGCTGTATGGTATATTTGAAATTAAGAGAGTAAATCCTAAGAGTTCTTATCACAAGGGGAAAATAACCCATATTTTTCTTTTTTTTTTTTTGTATTTATAGGAGAGGATGGATGTTAACTAAAATTAGTGTGGTAATAATTTCAGAATACAGGTAAGTCAAATCATTATGCTGCACACCTTAAACTTATACAGTGCTGGATGTCAATTCTATCTCAATAAAACTAGAACAAATATAAATAAAGTTTGTTTTCTTTAAAAAATCTTACTGTAAGTTACCTCTGTGGGGGAGGGGAGAGCATACAGTGAGCTTCTGGAGTGTTAGTAATATTTTATTCAGGCTCTGAGTAGTGGTTATACGGGCATTCATTTTATTTTATTATTTTTTTATGGGCGTTCATCTTATAATTATTTGTTAAACTGTAAATAAACACTGTATGAATATTCTCTATGTATGTTATATTTCACAATATGAAAAGTAAAAGAAATGAATAAATATCCTTAACCTAAAAATGAAACGTAACAGAATGCTGTAAACATATACTTATCTTTCAAAGAGAGGTCTCTGCTTCTTACATACCAGGTTCTTTTATTTTTTATTTGAGGGGGGGGAGGGAGGGAGAGCACAGAGGGAGAGGGAGAAGCAGACACCCCACTGAGCAGAGAGCCTGACTGGGGCTCGGGGCTCGATCCCAGAACCCTGAGATCAGGACCTGAGCCGAAGGCAGACGCTTAACCGACTGAGCCACCCAGGCGCCCCTATACCCAGGTTCTTTTATGATGATTGGTAGGACATAAGATACTGAGAAGCACTGCCCTGAAAGACTGGGTGGTGATGGATATTGTGCTTCCCTAGCCTTTCTCCTACTTTACTGATCAATCCTTCTTTTATCTTTCCATTTCCTCTGCCTCACCTCCCCCTTAAATGTCTGTGTTCTTCTAGGTCTTATCCTCAATCCTCTTCTGGCCTCATTATCCAAATTCTCATCAAATGACTGTATCAATTTCCATGGCTTCAACTAACAGCTATGAACTGACAAATTCCAACTCTCATAAATTTTAAACCCATATATCCAAGTATCTAGTATACATCTCTATTTTGATATCCCACAGGCTCTCAAACTCAACGTATACAAAAGTGATTTTTTAAAAAAGATTTTATTTATTTATTTGTCAGAGAGAGAGAGACACGCAGGCAGAGGGAGAAGCAAGCTTCCCGTGGAGCAATGAGCCCAATGCAAGGACCCTGGGATCATGACCTGAGCCGGAGGCAGATGCTTAACCGACTGAGCCACCCAGGCGTCCCTACAAAAGTGATTTTATCATCTTCCCCATCCCCCACAAATCTCAAATCTTGTCCTCCCAAATTCCTTGTTCAGTGAATGGTTCTCAAGTCTGGAGGAGAGAATTCACCCTTTCCATCTGTCTTGACTTGGTCCTGAATGTCTCTCAAATCTTCCTCCATCTTCTATACTTCGATAATAAAAATTTTTTAAATGCTTAAAAGTGTTTTTAAAATAATTTTTTCAATCTGCTCCCATCTCCCTATCATCACTGCCATTGTGTAGATTTAAGCTCTGAAATTTTTTACTTGAATTAATCTAGTAGCTACTTAACTGGTCTTCATGCTTCCAGTTTTGTCTCCTCTACCAATGCAGCTTTCACATGGCCACAAGATTAAATTTTCTTTTTTTTTAAAGATTTTATTTATTTGACAGAGACACAGCAAGAGAGGGAATATAAGCAGGCAGTGGGAGAGGGAGAAGCAGGCCTCCCGCCGAGCAGTGAACCCAATTCGGGGCTCGATCCCAGGACCCTGGGATCATGACCCAAGCTGAAGGCAGATGCCCAACAACAGAGCCACCCAGGGGCCCCAAGATTAAATTTTCTAAAGTGAAAACTTGACCATGACTACTCTGCTTAGTCCTTCAGTGGCTTCCCACAGCTTCAGAATGAAATCCAAATACCTTGGCACCTTGGCATAACATGACCTACAATACTCTTCCTGGTCTAGTCTCTGACTCTCCACAGACTCATTTCTTTTTTTTTTTTAAGATTTTATTTATTTATATGACAGAGAGAGACACAGCGAGAGAGGGAACACAAGCAGAGGGAGTGGGAAAGGGAGAAGCACGCTTCCCACCGAGCGGGGAGCCCGATGCGGGGCTTGATCCCAGGACCCTAGGATCATGACCTGAGCTGAAGGCAGACGCCTAACGACTGAGCCACCCAGGTGCCCCTATCCTAAGTGCTTTATATGGACTTGTTCATTTAATTCTCACAACAACCTTAAATGAGGTAGGTAGTAGTATACTAATATTTATGAAGTAGCCAGAGAATGAGGAGACAGTGAAAGACATTGAGTTCATGTTCATTAAATATTATGAATTTTGTTCTTGTGAATTTATATACCCATCAGCTTGGGAAAATACTTATTCAGGTTCTTTATGCCCAGTGCTATGCCAGGTACTTTGGGAGCTCTCTGTAGTGTCAGATAACTTGTGTGCTCAAGGTTACAGTAATTGAAAAAAGCATCACTGAAGAGGTGGGACTAGAGTGGGTTATTTTTTTTTCTTTATTTTTTTTAATAAATTTCCACTCAGACGGTATCCCTTCCCTCTAACTCCTCCAAAAGAGAAGAAGAACGATCATCAATGACAAAGGGCAGCTGCAAAGACAGCACCCAAAGTCAGCTTCATGCTCAGGAAGGGATACTGCACCTCCTCCTTGTGGTTCCGGGTACTCTACATGTTCAGAGAAACTTTTCTAGTAATGAACTATAGAAATGATCCCTGAAAGTATAGTCTTCTAGGGTGGGTTATTAAGCAAGAGAGGGTTTAGATACAGAAAGAGGTGATGGGAGGACCTTCTAAGAAGAGGAAACAGTATGAAGAAAGGTATGGAGACGGGAATGTGCCTGGTGTGATCCAGGAAGAGTGAGGAGGAAATTGGTGTAACAGTATTGGCAGTTACAAGTGTGAGAGTAACAGGAAATAAGGTAGTATTGTGTTGGTAAAAGGAGAGCAGATAATAGAAAACCCAAAATTAAGCTGAAGAGTTTTCACCTGATGTAGCTAGAGAGCTGTTGAATTTCCTTGAGCAAGAGTGTGGCATGATGAAAAAAGATTTTTTCAATAGCTGTGTATGAGATATACTAGAAACAGTAAAGCGAGACCAGCTAGAAATCTGTCATGGTGATCATGGTATGAAGCAATGAGATCCTGGACGGTAGTGGCCCCAATAGCATTGAAGAAGAATGTGTAAATGAGATACATTATGATGGGATAAATGAGAGATCCGTTTTTGAACCCTGTATCCAAAGATGAGGTCAAGACTTTTACCTAAAAGACTGGAAGAATTGTGGTACCACAGACAGGAATGGGATATTTGAGAAGGGGAACCAAGTCTTAGGATAAATAATCTATTCTAAATTATTAAAAATTCAAAATAGCTGTGGCTTGGTGTAAGATGGCAATTTCTCTGAATTTATTATCTTCCTAAGATACAACCAGGAACTAGAAAATATTACAACTCTATATATTTTTGTATAATGTCATTTATTTGTTCACTCAACACCTATTTACTTGTAGCCTGGTGAGATTAGAGTGAGAGAGTTTGGCACAGTAGGGGTTCAGTTGCAGATGGGCTAGAAAGAAAGAAGTTCATCAAGGAGGACGTTGCATAAAGTACCGAGGAATTTTGACTTTATTTTGTAAATAACGGGGAGCCATCAAAAGGATTTTGAGCCAAAAGGGAAACATAATCAGATCTTTTCTTCAGCACTAGACTTTTAGTTTTTCATGGACAGTGACCATTATTATTTATCTTTGAGCGAGTCAGTGGGGGTGACATATTGCCTTTTGTTTATTAAACATCTATTATGAAGGACACCTGGATGGCTCAGTCAGTTAAGCATCTGCCTTCAGTTCAGGTCATGATCCCAGAGTCCTGGGATCAAGTCCCAAGTCGGGCTCCTTGCTCAGTGGGGAGCCTGCTTCTCCCTCTGCCTGCTGCTCCCCCCGCTTGTGTGCGCACTCTCTCTCTCTCTCTGTCAAATAAATAAATAAAATCTTAAAAGAAAAATTAAAAAATAAAAAATAAATAAACATCTATTATGGGACAGGTACTGTGCTGAAGTTTTAGAAATTTTAGTGTAAGTAACAAAACCATGTGCTACTCTCAAACAACAAATAAAAATGCACCCAGAATCTATTTCTCTCCATTTCTACTGCTACCACCCTAGTCTCAGTTGATCAGTTCTATTTGGATTATTGTAGTAGCCTAGTCTCCCTGCTTCCACTTTTGCCCTTCTACAGTCTGTTTTCTCAGAGTAGATACACTAATCTCAAAAGGGTAAGGACTTAAGCTTCTGGTTATGGTGGAGTAAGAAGGACTGAATTTATCCTTTGGCCTTAACTGCAAAACTGTACAAAATCTATGAGACAACAGTTCAGAGAGAGGGAACCTAGCTAGAGTCTCGTAGTCTCTCTGAGTTTAGGGGACAAGAGTTGAGAATTCAAGAAAGCTGAAGTGGCTAACATATGCAGGGCACAGTACCAAAAAAAGAGACCTTCAAAGAAAGATTGAGAGAGATAGAGGGAGAGGGAGAGATTGAGAGAGAAAAAAAGAGAGCAAGAGAAAGAGAGAGAAAGAGAAAGAGGTAATATTGACTCAGTAGTGGAGACCAATTAGCTCTAAACTAAAGGTTGCTCTGGTCCTGCCTAACAAAACTTAAGAGAAAGCTTGAAAGGATTAAGCTGTTTCTGAGTAACTTAAGCGTATCCTAGAAAATCTCAAAAGTATCTGAAGGAGCAATAAAGAAAAGAACCCAGCACCCAACAATATAAAATCCACAATGCCTTGCATCTAATAACAAATGATCAGGTATACAAAGCAGAAAAATATGAGCAAAATCCATCAATAAATACAGACCCAGAAATAACACAGATGATAGAATTAGTAGATAAGGACATTAAAACAGTTATTATGAATATATTCTATTTGTTCAAAAATGTAGAGGAAATGTGATCATTTGATCATGTGATCATGTTGAGGAGGGACATGGAGGAGATAAAAGACTGAAATTAAACTTCTAGAAATGAGGGATGCCTGGGTGGCGCAGTCCGTTGAGTGTCAGCCTTCAGCTCAGGTCATGATCCCAGGGTTCTGGGATTGAGCCCCACGTCAGGCTCCCTGCTCAGTGGGGAGTCTGCTTCTCCCTCTGCCTCTGCCCCTCCCCCCACTGCTTGTGACTGCTCTCTCTCTCTCAAATAAATAAATAAAATATTTTTAAAAAAATAAACTTCTAGAAATGATAAATACAATGTCTGAGAAAAAAATATGCTTGATCAAATTAGATACTACTGAAGAAAAGATTAGTGAACTTGAAGACACAGTGATAGAAATTATCCAAAATTAAACACACAGAGAAAAAATGACCAGACGACAAAAAACAGAGCATCAGTGTGCTGTGGGACAACTTCCCAAAGTCTGAACTTGAGAGAGATAATAGAAGTAGAGATGTCCCAGTCTCAATTATAATAGGTGGTCTTTAAAGCCATAAGACTGGATGCTATCCCAAAGGGGGGGAATAGTAGAGGGAAAACAGAGGACCCATGACAGAACACTGGGGAATGGCTTTGTATAAGTAGGGATCCCTTTCTAGCAGTGTATATTAGAGAGTAGGCTCCAGAATCTCTGATTTCAAAATTTATTACTGACAACAGATTCTCAGCCTTCACAGACAAATTCCTTTAAAAAAAAAAAATTATGCCTTCATTACTACCACTCCTTGCATACTAGGTTGTGGAAATATAGAGAAGAAAAATGTGATGGTAGAGGGGCTATGTTCCAGAGGGAGTGGTGTATAGACAAGGACAGCAGTGTGCGTGAGCATAGTATTTGGAGAGAACTTCAAGTAGCATGTTGTTAATGTATAGGGAGTATGTAGGGCAGTAGCAAGAGATGAGGCTACAAAGATCAGCATGGGGGGAATCATGGAAGGTTTTTTTTTTAAGATTTTATTTATTTACTTGACAGAGAGAGAGAGAGAGCACAAGTAGGGAGAGCGGCAGGCAGAGGGAGAAGCAGGCTCCCCACTGAGCAGAGAACCCGATGTGGGACTTGATCCCAGGGTCCTGGGATCATGACCTGAGCCGAAGGCAGACACTTAACTGACTGAGCCACCTAGGCTCCCCTCATGTCAGGGTTTTAGGCAGAGGAGTGAAATGATTACATGTGTACTGGTGGCAGTGTAGAAGACGGATTGTAAGGAAGCAAGCCAAGGCAGGGAGATCAGTTAGAAGATGCATTAGCTTCCTAGGGCTGCCATAAGAAATTACTGCAAATTGGGTGGCTTAAAACAATAGAAATGTATTCCAGGGGTGATCGAGCCCTGCACTGGGCTCCCTGCTCAGTGGGGAGTCTGCTTCTCCCTCTCCCTCTGCCCCTCCCCCCACTGCTCATGTTCTCTCTCTCTCTCTCTCCTTCTCTCAAATAAATAATCTTTTAAAAAAGCATGTAGTATAGTGCCTGCCACACAGTGAGGTCTCAGTAAATGTCAGCAATTACACAGTCACCTCTCTCCAAACTTGTTTTACTACCAATAGTCTCATTCTTAGTTAATGGTCTCACCATTGACCTAGGCTCCCACACCAGAGCCCTTTAAGGCTTTAAGCCATTCTAATACTCTTAAATGGCTTTAAGCCCTTAACTCCTCTCATACCTGCCCTATTCACTTAGTCAGCAAAGGCCTATCAATTCCTCAGAAATACCTCTCTGAATCTATCACTTCCTCTCTTTTGTTCAGGACCTCATTTCTCCCTTGAGACAATTCCAACAGCCTTCTAAACTTGTCTCCCTTCCTTTGATCTTTCTCCTACCCGGTCTATTCTTCACAATGTAACCAGCTATCTAAAACACAGTTCACTTTCCCCTTTAAAGCTCTTCAGTGGCTACCAATTATACTTCATGGTTTGGCCTGCGAGGCCTTCTTGTGCTCTGACCCCTGCCTACCTATCCAACTTCATCTTCTATCAATTCCTTATTCCATACCTTTAGTTCAGCTATACAATCTATTTTCATTTACAAGAATGGGCCATACTGTTTTACCACAGCATGCCTGGGTAATTTAATGTCTTCCTGACCTTGTACACTTTGTAAATGCTTACTCATGTTCTGTCTCCATTTAATTACCTTCTCTGTGAAGCTGTCTCTAATCTCACTCTCCATTGTTATACTTTATTACATTTTCTATGTTTATGTTTCCCCTACTACAAGATTTTCTCTATTGCTTAACAGCAAAAGCCATGTCCTATTCATATTTTTATGCTCAACATGCTGCATAGTGTCTTGTACATTGTGAGAGGGCAATAACTATTTAATGACTAAATGAACCTCTTCTCCAATTGTATTTCCCACTATCTGACCAGTTCTATGAATACACATCGCTCTTTCTAGCCACTCTTCCTTGCCTCCGCCAGTCTCTGTGCCTACAATGTTTCCCATCACCTACTGAAAACCTACCTATTTGCCAAGGGCCAAAACATTCTCATCTCCTATTGCTACCTTTTCTGACCACCATGGCTGGAAATGATCCCTTTCATGTTCCATTCTTTATTATAGCATGAGATTTTAGGATCAGTAAGATGCAAAGATTAATGAAATCTACTCTTCACCTTAAAAATTCTGTCACACTGGGTGCCCATAAACTAGGACAGGGGTTCTCAAAGTTTAGTGGATAAAAGTATCACCTAGGGGGATTGTTCAAAATCTTTGGGGCCCACCTCCAAAGATCCTGATTCAGTAACTGGGACCTGGGAATCAACTTTTTAAACAAGCATTCTAGGTGTTTCTGATGAAGATACGTGGGTCTGTACGTGTCCTTTGGGAGGCTCATGGACCCTGAAATTACATGAGAACTGTGTAAATATATGCATATATGTGCATTTTTTAGAAAGAGTCCACAGTTTATATTCTTCACCTATAACCTCCAACAAAGTTTGAAACTCACTTATCAAATGGAAAACATATTAACTGACAAGTTACAAAACAATTAAGCTAAGAGCTAGTACAGAAATACAAATAAAGTGCTACGGGAACATAAACCAGGGAACAATTAAGTGTGCCTGGGGTAGCTAGGGAAAGTTTCACATGAGGGCAATACTTTTTCTTTTTAAGTTTTTATTTAAATTCCTAGTTAGTTAATATACAGTGTAATATTAGTTTCAGGTGTGCAATATAGGGATTCAACAATTCCGTACATCACCCAGTGCTCATCACAGCAAGTGCCCTCCTTAATCCCCATCACCCATTTCACCCATCCCTCTGCCCACCTCCCCCCTAGTAACCATCAGTTTGTTCTCTACAGATAAGAGTCTGTTTCTTGGGGCACCTGGGTGGCTCAGTTGGTTAAGCGTCCAACTCTTGATTTCGGCTCAGGTCATGATCTCAGGGTTGTGAGATCGAGCCCTGTGTAGGGCTCTGCGCTCAGCGAGGAGTCTGGTTGAGATTCTCTCTTCCTCTCCCTTTACCCCTCCCTCTGCTCGAGCACACACTCTCTAAATAAATAAATAAATAATCTTTAAAAAGTCTATTTCTTGGTTTGCATAAGGGCAACACTTTAGAAGGATATTCGAAAATGAGTACAACTTTACCTAGTGGAACAGAAGACTACTAGTATTCTAGGCCGAGGGAACAGCATATGTAAAGAAACAGAGATACAAAAGGGAAGTTTTACATTCTGTTATGTTTAGAATATTTGTGAGAGGAAGTGCATATGTATCGAGATTAGAGACCTTGCATGCCAAGTTAAAGAATGTAAACTTTATTCTGTATGTAACAGAGAAACAACAGGGTTTTTTAAATTGAGGTAAAATTCACATAACATAAAATTCACCATTTTAACCATTTTAAGGTGTACAATTCAATAACTTCCAGTACATTCACTTTGTTGTGCAACCATCACCATTATCTAATTTCAGAACACTTCATCACTCAAATAGAAACCATGTGCCCATTAAGCAGTTACTTCCCATTGCCCCCTTACCCCTAAGCTCTGGGCAACCACTAATCTGCTTTCTGTCTCTAAGGATTTGTCTACTGTAAGTATTTCATACAGATGGAATCACACAGGAGGAAGCTTTTATCTCTTTGGCTCCTTTCACTTAGGTTTAGGTTTAGTTGATCCATGTTGTAGCATGTATCAGTTCTTCATTCATTCCCTGTTTTGGCTGAATGCCGTTCCACTGTCTGGATATACCACATTTTGTCTACCTGTTCAGTAGTTGATGGACATATGTGTTGTTTCCACTTCTTGACTATGATTAATAATGCTGTTATGAACATTCACATACAAGTTTTCATTTGAAAACCTGTTTTCAATTCTCTTGAATATATACCTAGGAGTGAAACTTCTGAGTCATTTGGTAATTCTGTGTTTAACTTTTTTAGGAACATGAAAAAAGGCCTTTTTTTGAGAGAGAGAGAGAGCGAGCGTGCATGCACACGCAAGCATGAGCAGGGGAGGGGCAGAGGGAGAGGGAGAGAGAATCTTCAAACAGATTCCCCATTGAGCAAGGAGCCTGATGCAGGGCTCAATCCCAGGACCCTGAGATCATGCTCTGAGCCCAAATCAAGAGTTGGACACTTAACCGACTGAGCCATCCAGATGCCTCACAAACAGAGACTTTTAAGCGAAGAAATGATCAGTAAGATAGCCACTACAGCACAACGTAGAAGAAAGCTAGAATAGGAAAGAGATAGGAGGCAGGAAGACTACAGAGGTGGCTACTGTAATAGTCTAAATAAAAGTAGACAAGAGTTTAACTTAGAAAGTCTACAGAGCAGGGCGCCTGGGTGGCTCAGTTGGTTAAGCGACTGCCTTCGGCTCAGGTCATGATCCTGGAGTCCCTGAATCGAGTCCTGCATCGGGCTCCCTGCTCAGCAGGGAGTCTGCTTCTCCCTCTGACCCTCCCCCCTCTCATGTGCTCTCTCTCATTCTCTCTCTCTCAAATAAATAAATAAAATCTTTAAAAAAAAAAAGAAAGTCTACAGAGCAGATAAAATAACAGTTATGTGTAGTGTTCAGGTTAAGGAATAGGGATAAGTCAAGGAGATGACACTGAATTTGCTAGCTTAAAAAACCAGAGGGATGGTGACATTAACTGAAGCTGAGAACATATGAAGGATAAGAAGTTTAAGAAAGGTAGGGGGCGCCTGGGTGGCTCAGTCAGTTGGGCGTCTGCCTTCGACTCAGGTCATTGTCCCGGGGTCCTGGGATCAACCCCCTCATCAGGCACCCCGCTCAGCAGGGAGCCTGCTTCTCCCCCTCCCCTTCCACTAGTGCTCTGTCTCGTGCTTTCTCTCTCTCTCAAATAAATAAATAAAATCTTTTTTTTTTAAAAAAGGAAGTTTAAGAAAAGTAGTAGAGCACAGTGGTTAAGAGTATTGGGTCTGGAGCCAGAGGTTCGAATTCAGGCACAGCCCCTTAGTATCTGTATGACTTGAGCAGATACCTGCCTTTCCATGTGTCAATATCCTCATCTGGAAAATGGAGAATATAATATACCACTTCACCAAGTTGTGAGAAATAAAATGAGTAAAATATATAAAGCACTTAGAATAGTACTGAGCATATAGTAAGTGCTCAATAAATATAATCTACCATTGTTTGTTATTGTTGATGATGCTAATGTTATTTGAGGTAAAAAGTTTAAGTCTGAGGTGTTATGTCTGGAACATTTAGGGGAGAAGAGTCCACTAGGCAGTAAGAAATACTAAAATGATCCTAGAAAAGAGCACAGGCAATAATTTCTCTGACACTGGCTATAGCAACTTTTTTCTAGATAGGTCCCCTGAGGCAAGGAAAACAAAAGCAAAAATAAACCATTGGGACTACACCAAAATAAAAAGTGGTGAAAGAAACAATCAACAAAACTAAAAGGCAACCTATGGAATGGGAGAAGATATTTGCAAATGACATCTAATACAGGGTTAGTATCCAAAATATATGAAGAACTTACACAACTCAACACCAAAAAACAAATAATCCAATTAAAAAATGGGCAGAAGACATGAACAGACATTTCTCCAAAGAAGACCTACAGATGGCCAACAGACACATGAAAAGATGCTCAACCTCACTAATAATCAGGGAAATACAAATCAAAACTGCAATGAGCTATCAGGACTGGCTCAGTCAGTGGAGCATGCAACTCTTGATCACAGGGTTGTGAGTTCGAGCCCCATATTGGGTGTGGAGATTACTTAAAAAGATAAAGTCTTAAAAGAAAAAGAAAACTACAATTGAGCTATCACCTCACACCTGTCAGAATGGCTAAAATCAGCAACACAAAAAACAACAGATGTTGGCGAGGATGCGGAGAAAGGGGAACCCTCTTGCACTGTTGGTGGGAATGAAAACTGGTACAGCCACTCTGGAAAACAGTATGGCAGTCCCTCAAAAAGTTAAAAATAGAACTACCCTACAACCCAGCAATTGCACTACTAGGTATTTACCCAGAGTACAAAAACATAAATTCAAAGGGATACATGCACCCTGATGTTTACAGCAGCATTATCTTTTTTTAAAAAAGATTTTCTTTATTTATTTGAGAGAGAGAGTGTGAGAGAGAGCATGAGCAGTGGAGAGGGGCAGAGGGAGAGGGAGAAGCAGACTCCCCGCTGAGCAGGGAGCCTGACACAGGGCTTGATCCCAGGACCGCAAGATCATGACCTGAGCTGAAGGCCCACGCTTAACCGACTGAGCCACCCAGGCACCCCTATAGCAGCATTATCTACGATAGCCAAATTATGGAACCAGCCCAAGTGTCCACTGATTGATGAATGGATAAAGAAGAGATGGTATAAATGCACATTGGAATATTATTCAGCCATAAAAAAGAATGAAACCTTGCCATTTGCAATGACATGGATGGAGCTAGAGAGTATTATGCTAAGTGAAATAAGTCAGTCAAAGAAAGACAAATACTATATGATTTCACTTATATGTGGAATTTAAGGAACAAAACAAATGAGCATAGGGGAAAAAGGGAAAGAGAGGCAAACCAAGAAACAGACTCTTAACTATAGAAAATAAACTGATGGTTACCAGAGGGGAGGTGGGGGGCATGGGTGAAATAGGTGATGAGGATTAAGGAGTGCACTTGTCATGATGAGCACTGGGTGATTAAAATTTTTTAAAAAAAGAAAGAAATACTAAGATGGATCTTGAAAAAAAAGGTACTTTAAATCATTGGTATAGATGAGATTTCTCATAGAAAATGTGTAAATAAGACCAAAAAAAAAAAAAAAAAGAATCAAGGATAGAAATCTCCTTTCTGGGGTATTCCTTAACCCAACCTCTAAACATTCCCTTAGGAACCAACCTTAGCCTATTCCTCTTGTTATAATCACCCTAAGCAATCTCATAAATTCCATGCTTTTAACAATTACCTAAGTGCGAATAGTTTTTAAATGTCTACTTCCTGTCTTCTCTCCCCTGAACTTCAAAATCTCATATCCTATTACCTGATTAATGCCTCTTCTTAAATGCTCCTAAACATACCTGAAACTGAACTTATTGTCACCCTCACCACCAAGCCTGTTCCTCCTATATTCCTTATCTCAGTTGGTGGTGCCATTTTCCTCCTAGGTCAAGCCAGAAACCTGCATGTCATCCTCTTACTCAACAGTGCTGCTACAAACATACACATCTTATTTCCCACTAAGGTTTTGGTTTTTTTTAAGTCAGCTCTATGCCCAACGTGGGGCTTGAACTCATGACCCCAAGATCAAGAGTTACATGCTCACCCAACTGAGCCAGCCAGGTGCCCCTTTCACTAAGGTTTTATTCTACTTTTCTGAAGATCTCTAGAATCCATCCTCTCCAACCCTACAACTGCCCTAGTTTAGGCCCTCATCATCTTGTACATGATATAACAATTGTATCCTCACCAGTCTCCCAGCCTTGGATCTTGGCCAAGGCTCTTCATTCCCACCCACCACAATTATCTTTTTAAGATGAAATTCTATTTTTTTTAAGATTTTATTTATTTATTTGACAGAGAGAGACACAGTGAGAGAGGGAACACAAGCAGGGGGAGTGGGAGAGGGAGAAGCAGGCTTCCCACTGTGCAGGGAGCCCGATGCGGGGCTCGATCCCAGGACCCTGGGATCATGACCTGAGCCGAAGGCAGACGCTTAACGACTGAGCCACCCAGGCACCCCAGATGAAATTCTATTAATAATAAATAAAATAAAAATTCATTTTAAAAAAAGAAAGTGTTACACTAGAAAATATTCACAATACAAAACAAAGTAGAAAAGGAAGACTGGAGAAACAAAAACAGAGATGAACCATAGAGAAAATAAAAACTAAAATGGCAGATATAATCCAACTATATCAATAATATCATTAAATGTGAATAGATTAAACAATCCAATCAAAAGGCAGTTATTGTCAGATGGATTAAAAAAACAAGATCCAGCTATATGCTATCTGCAGGAGAAACACTAGATTAAAGATACAAATAGGTTGAAAGTAAAAGGATGGAAAAATATATACCACACAAACAGCAACCATAAGAAAGCTGGAACTGCTGGACTAATATTGGACAAAATGGGCTTTAAGAATAAAATGTTACTGGGGCACCTGGCTGGCTCAGTCAGTAGAGCATGTGACTCTTGATCTCAGGGTTGTAAGTTTGAGCCCCACGTTGGGTGTAGAGATTACTTAAAAATAATTAAAAAAACTTAAAAAAAAGAATAAAGTGTTACTAGAGATAAAGAAGGACATTTTATAATAATAAAACTAGCAGGACTATATAACAATTAAAATATATATACACCTAACAAAAGAACCCCAAAATATGTGAAGCAGAAATTGACAGAATTGAAGGGATAAATAGACAATTCAACAATAATAGCTGGAGACTTCAATATCCCACTTTTAATAATGGATAGAACAACAGGACAGAAGATCAACAAAAGAAACTGAAGACTTAAACAACACTATATACCAATTAGACCTAACCTACCTCTTCAGAATGCCACATCCAACAACAAAAGAATACCCATTCCTCTGAAATGCACATGGAACATTCTCCAGAACTGACTGTATGCTAGGCCTCAGTAAATTTAAAATGATGGAAATTGTATGAACTATATTCTTTGATCACACTGGAGTGAAATTAGAGATTAATAACAAAGAAGTTTGGGGAATTAACAAATACGTGGAAATTAAACAAGGCACTCCTGGAAAAGCAAGGGTTCAAATAAAAAACACAAGGGAAATTAGAAAATACTATAAGATGAGTAAAAATGTAAACACAACATACCAAAACTTACAGGTTGCCACTAAAGCAGTGCTTACAAGGAATTGTATAGATATAAATGCCTACATTTTTTTTTAAAGATTTTATTTATTTATTTGACAGAGACAGAGGTAGCGAGAGCAGAAACACAAGCAGTGGGAGTGGGAGAGGGAGAAGCAGGCTTCCCCTCGAGGAGGGAGCCCGATGTGGGACTCGATCCCAGGACCCTGGGATCATGACCCGAGCCGAAGGCAGACGCTTAACGACTGAGCCACCCAGGCGCCCTATAAATGCCTACATTAAAAAAAGAAAGATCTCACATCAGCAACCTAACCTTCCACTTGAAGATACTGGAAAAAGAAGAGCAAACTAAACCCAAAGCAAATAGAAAAAAGAAAATAATAAGGATGAGACTGTAATATAATAAAATAGAGATTAGAAAAACAACAGAGAAAAATCAGTGAATCAAAAGTTGATTCTTTGAAAAGATCAACAAAACTGCCAAACCTTTAGCTAGACTGATGAGGAAAAAAGTCTCAAATTACTAAAATCAGGAATGAAAGTGGGAAATCACACTACTCACATTAGAAATACAAAAATGATTAGTAGGCAGTTTAGATAACCTAGATGAAATGGACAAGTCCCTAGAAAACACACAGTAACTAAAATGACTTAAGAAGAAATAAAAATTCTGAATACATCTAAATAAGTAAAAAGATTGAAGTAGTGATCAAAATGTTTCCCACAAAGAAAAGCCCAGACACAGATGGCTTCACTAGTGAATTCTACCAAACACTTAAGAGTTAATACCAATTCTTCACAAACTCTTCCAAAAAATAAATAAATAAATAAAGAGAGAACACTTCCTAACTTGCTCTATGAGGTTAGTATTACCCTGATATCAAAACCAAAGACATTGCTCGACAAGAAAATTACAGACCAGAATCTCTCATGACTATAGACACACACATACACACACACACACACAAACTAAAAAGGATTATAAACCACGACCAAGTAAGGTTTGTCCCAAGAATATGTTGGTTTAACATCCAAAAATCAATTAGTGTAAAACACCAAATCAACAGAATAAAGAACAAAACCCACATGATCATCTCAATAGACACAGAAAACTGACAAACTTCAAAACCTCTTTATGATAAAACACTCAATAAAGTAGGAGCAAAGGGAACTTCCTCAACTTGGTAAAGGGCATGTATGAAAAACCCACAGCTAACATAGTATTTAATGGTGAAAGACTGAAAGCTTTTCCCTAAGCTCAGGAGCAAAACAAATATGTCTACTCTTGCCACTTGTATTCAACATCGTACTGAAGGATCTAGCCAGGGCAATTAGGCAAGAAAAAGAAATGCAAGGCATCCAGACTGGAAAAAAAAAGTAAAAGTATCTCTGTTTGTAGATGACATTGTCTTGTATGTAGAAAATCCTAAGAAATCCACTAAAAAACTATTAGTACTAAGAAATGGATTCAGCAGGGGTGCAGGATATAAGATAAATATACAAAAATTGGTGGTATTTCTATATACTTGCACACTTGCAAAAAACAACCCAAAAATGAATTTAAGGAAATTCCTTAAGGTTGTTTCTTTGCAGAAATTTATAAGCTGAACCTAAAATTCATATGGAAATTCAAAGGACACAAGGATAGCCACATGCAAAAGATGAAGTTGGATCCTTACCTCACATCATAGACAAAATTAACTCAAAATGGATCAAAGACCTCAATGTAACATAAGTGTAAATCTTCATTACCTTGGATTGGGTGATGAATTCGTAGGCATGACACCAAAACACAAGTAACCAAAGGAAAAAATGGGTATGCTGTACTTAACCAAAATTCAAAACTTCAGTGCTTCCAAGGATATATCAAGAGAGTAAAAAGATTCTCCCCCTTCATCAGTTAAAGGATCCATGGCAAGACAGTACATGCCAGCCAGATTCCAGGAAGATAGGAAATGAAATCCTCAATATAAACAGGGACTGAAGAGCTTGAACAGGAGGATAAAGAAGTCATAGGTATAAACTGCAACTAAATTAATTTTCTTATTTTTTAAGATTTTATTTATTTGATAGAGAGAGACACAGCGAGAGAGGGAACACAAGCAGGGGGAGTGGGAGAGGGAGAAGCAGGCTTCCCGCTGAGCAGGGAGCCCAACGTGGGACTCAATCCCAGGACGCTGGGATCATGACCTGAGCCTAAGGCAGACGCTTAACGACTGAGCCACCCAGGCGCCCCTAAATTAATTTTCTTATAGTTTTTAAGCCTAAGACACCCAGGACTATGAAAAAGATCTCTCTAAATGCAATCAGCTTATCTAACTTTATCCTTGAAGGTAATCTCACATGCCCAAATTTTAGAATGCTCGGGGAGAATATAAAACACATCTGAGACACTACTTTAGTTATGAGAATAACTGCTTAGGGAAAGCAGTGCACAGGTACGTCAGCCACACTTGTAAAAAGGCAATTCAGGGGAGCCTGGCTGGCTCAGTCAGAAGAGCACATGACTCTTGATCTCAGGGTCATGAGTTCGAGCCCCACAGTTCAGCAGGGAAACAATGTTTTCAAGCATAAAAATTTACTTGGGGAGAATCAGAGGATGATTTATTTTTTAAAAGATTTTATTTATTTATTTGTCAGAGAGAGACAGAGAGAGAACACAAGCAAGGAGAGAGGCAAGCAGAGGGGGAAGCAGGCTCCCCGCTGAGTAAGGACCCCCGATATGGGACCCGATCTGAGGACCCTAGGATCATGACCTGAGCCGAAGGCAGTCACTTAACCAACTGAGCCACCCAGGCGTCCCAGAGGATGATTTATTTAGACAATGAGTTGTATTTTACTCTCCCTGCTGTAAAGAGTCAAAAATGAGAGGTATTAGATCCTCCCAATTCTAAATCTGTGACCACACCATGTGTCCTGAATGTTGGCTCCCTAACCCAAGGACCTCAATGACTGTTATGTCACAGAACATAAAAAAAGAAGTTATCAAACACATGGAAGGCAAAAATTCCCCAGTTCCTGTCATCAGATCTTGTTTGAGAGATGACAGCTCATTAAAAGGTGTTGGTATTAGAAAGTGGTTCAAGGATATGGGGAAAAAATAACAAATTCGGAGGCAAAGGTAGAGCTTCTCCAGGACAATGAGGAAAGAAGGTATTAAACTTCCAGGGAGCAACAGAAAAAAAAAAGTGAAAAGACAACTCACAGAATGAGAGAAAATATTTGCAAATTATATATATATATATATATATATATATATATGTTAAAGCACTAGTATATAAATTCTTACAACTTGATAATAAGACAAATAGTCCAGTTAAAATATTGACAAAGGAGGGGTGTCTGGGTGGCTCAGTCGGTTAAGCCCCAACTCTTGATTTCAGCTCAGGTCATGATCTCAGGGTCCTGAGATTGAGCCCCGCGTCAGGCTCTGCGCTGGCATGGAGCCTGCTTAAGATTCTCTCTCTCCCTCTGGCCCTCCCCTCCCCCACCGCTCACATGCTCTCTTCTCTCTCTTTCTCTCTCTCAAAAAAAAAAAAAAAAAAAAAACTGACAAAAGAGACTTCCAATTTCCAGTCTGGAACGTAAGGAGTTTAGAAGTCACCACTCTGTCCTAACAAGTAAAAAGCTTAACAAACTGAAAAATCAACAACTCTGGGCAGGGGCCCTGGGATCGAGCCCCGCATTGGGCTCCCTGCTGTGCTTCTCCCTTTCCCTCTGCCCTTCTCCCTTGCTTGTGCTCGCTCTCTCTTGTGCTCTCTGTATCTCTCTCTAAAATAAATGAGTAAAATCTTTAAAAAAAAATCAACAACTCTTCCTAGATCTGTCAGAAAAGTAAGGTCACAAGGCAAACCACTGTTCCCAAAATTGCAGAGATAGGCAGATACACAGAATCATAACTCTTCAGAGAAGAAACCTCTGCAAGAACCAGTACTGGCATAGAAAAATCTGAACTATAATTGATGAAATGCTGGAGGCTCAGAGTAGACAAGCCTGAGAGATAAAAAACCCAGGAAGATGGGGCACCTGGGTGGTGCAGTCAGTTAACCGGCGGACTCTTGGTTTTGGCTCACGTAGTGATCTCAGGGTTGTGGGATTGAGCCCCACGTTGGGCTCCACGCTCAGCACAGAGTCTGCTTGGATTCTCTCTTCCTCTGCCCCTCCCCACTATGCTTGCTCTCTCTCTCTTTCTCTCTTTAGAATAAATAAATAAATCTTTAAAAAAAATTCAGGGAGGGTGCCTGGGTGGCTCAGTCATTAAGCGTCTGCCTTCAGCTCAGGTCATGATCCCAGGGTCCTGGGATCGAGTCCCACATCAGGCTCCTTGCACAGCGGGGAGTCTGCTTCTCTCTCTACCTGCTTGTGTTCCCTCTGCTGTGTTCCCTGCCTGCTTGTGTTCCCTGCCTGCTTGTGTTCCCTCTCTCGCTGTCTCTCCCTCTGTCAAATAAATAAATAAAATCTTAAAAAAAAGTCAGGGAGACCCAGTTATGGGGACCCCACAGGTTTATGAGTTTTACCTCCAGATTCTTATAAGGAAGACTAATGAAGAATCTCCTCAGGATTCCAGCAAGAGGAGAGGAAAATAATCATTCTAAAATATGCCAGACCATTCTGTTCTACCTAACAAGGCCTGCCCTCAAGAGAAACTACTTTATGGCCGCCTAACCTATTGGGGTTTTATCAGAGCATAACCAACCTGGGGGCAGGGAAATACCCAAATCCTGACCCCTCTATCCACCCTGTATCACCTGAGGGGTGGGAGAAAAAAACTGAGAGACATAAGTTCACAGCCCAGGGGCAGAGGCTACTGAAAAACTGAGGCCTAATCATAGGACTATAAAATGCTTCCCCTCCCGCCAAACTTTACCAGTACATTACTACAGGCCTATTTACCAAAGTTCCTTTTACCTAGCACATCATGTCTGGTTTCCACCAAAAAATTACAAGGCATACCAAAGGACAAAAAAATACAGTTTGAAGAAACAGAGCAAACATCAGAACTAGACCCAGGTGTTGGAATTATCAGACCATAAATTTATTTATTTATTTATTTATTTATTTATTTATTTATTTGACAGAGAGAGAGACAGCAAGGGACGGAACGCAAGCAGGGGGAGTGGGAGAGGGAGAAGCAGGCTTCCCGCTGAGCAGAGAGCCCGATTCGGGGCTCGATCCCAGGACCCTGGGATCATGACCTAAGCCGAAGGCAGACCCTAAGGACTGAGCCACCCAGGTGCCCCTCAGACCATAAATTTAAAACAATTATGATTAATATGCTAGGGGCATAACATGCAAGATAACATGCAAGAACAGATGAGAAATTTTAGCAGAGAGATGGAAATTCTAAAAAAGAATCAAAAAGAATTGCTGGAGATCAAAAACACTATAACAGAAATGAAGAATGCCTTTAACAGGCTCATTAGTAGACTGGACATGGCTGAGGAAAGAATCTCTGAGCTTGAAAATAACTCAATAGAAACCTGCAGAAATGAAAACCGAAGTGAAAAAGACTTTCTTAAGAAAAGGGGACTGATAATCTAGGCACTGTGGGTAAACAAAAAAAGTATAATATATTCATAATGGGAATACCAGGAGAAGAAAGAAAAAAAGGAACAGAAGAAATCTTTCTTATTCTTAATTAATCTAATAGACAACAGTATGCTCAAAATTATAAGAGCAAAAATGTATTCAATTATGTATGTTTGTGTGTGTGTATTGCCTGTGTGCATGTGTGTATATGCTCATCATAGGTGAAATGAAAGACAGCATTGAAACAAAGGATGAGAGGGAAGAATTAAGATTATTTTGTTATTACAAGGTACGCACACTGCCTGTGAGTTGGTACAGTGTTATTTGTTATTTCGTTATTTGAAAAGTGGACGTGATGTGGGTTAGTTGTAAATGTATACGGAAAACTCTAGGGCAACCACTAAAAAAAGGTAAAAAAAAAAAAGCAGTATAATCGATATGCTAAGAAAGGATACAAAATGGAATCATATAAAATGTTCAGTTAAAACCACAAAAGGCAGAAGAAGAGTAGAAGAAAAAATAGGAAAAAAATAACAAGGGTAACAAACAGAAAACACCAACAAATATGGTAAATATTATCATGTTAATGTTAATGGTCTAAATGTACCAATTAAAAGAGATTGTCAGAGTGGATCAGAAAACAAGATCCAGCTATATGTTGTCTACCAGAAATCCACCTTAAATATAGACATATAGATTAAAAGTAAATGGATGGAGGAAAATAGGCCATGCTAACATTAATCAAAAGAAAGCAGGAGCAGCTATATGAATTTCATACAGAGCAGACTTCAAAACAAGGAAAGGTATCAAGGATAAAGATGAGCATTGCATAATGATAAAAGGGTCACTTCTCCGAGAAGATATAACAATCTTTAACATGTAGGCACCTAACAAGAGAGCATCGAATTATATGAGGCAAAAACTAATAGCATTTCAAAAGAAATAGATGAGTCTAGGATCTTCACTGGAGACTTTAACACCCCTCTATCAGAAATGGACAGATGCAGCAATCAGAACATCAATAAGGATATAGTTGAACTCAATAGAACCAGCAATCAACTGGATATAATTGACATCTGTAGACTACTTTATCCCACAACAGCAGATTACATGTCCTTCTCAAGCTTACAGGGAACATTCACCGGGACAGATCACATTCTGGGCCATAAAACACACCTTAACAATTTAAAGAACAGAATTTAAAGGAATAGGATTCATTCAATTTCTGTTGTCAGGCGGCAGTGGAATTAAACCGAAAATCAATAACAGAAAGATAATCGGAAAAATCCCAAAATATGTGAAGATTAAACAACACACTTCTAAATAACACACAAGTCAAAGAAGAAATCTAACAGACATCAGGAAAATATTTTCACTAAATGAAAATGAAAACACAGCTTATTGAAACGTGTGGAATACAGCAAAACCAGAGCTCAGAGGGGAATTTATAGCATTGAATGCATGTATTAGAAAAGAACTGGGACGCCTGGGTGGCTCCGTCGGTTAAGTGTCAGCCTTCGGCTCAGGTCATAATCCCAGGGTCCTGGGATGGAGTCCTACATCAGGCTCCTTGCTCAGCGGGGAGCCTGCTTCTCCCTCTGCCTGCCGCTCGCCCTGCTTGTGCTCACTCTCTCTCTCTCTCTCTCTGACAAATAGATAAAATCTTTAAAAAAAAAAAGAAAAAGAAAGAAAGAAAGAAAAGAAGAGGGGCACCTGACTGGCTTAGCCAGAGGAGCATGCAACTCTTGATCTCGGGGTTGTGAGTTCGAGCCCCACATTGAGTGTACAGATTACTTAAATAAATAAATAAACTGTTAAAAAAAAAAAGAAAGAAAAGAAGAAAGATCTAAAATTGATAATCTGGGTGGCTCAGTCAGTTAAGCATCTGCCTTTGGCTCAGGTCACGATCCCAGGATCTTGGGATCCAGTCCCACATCGAGTTCCTTGCTCAGCGGGGAGCCTACTTCTCCCTCTCCCTCTGCCTGCCACTCCCCCTTGCTTGTGGTCGCTCTCCCTCTCTCTCTCTCTGATAAATAAACAAACAAACAAATAAATAAAATCCTTAAAAATATTTATAATAAATAAAATTGATAATCTAAGTTTCCACCTTAGAAAACTAGAAAAAGAAGAGCATGTTTGATCCAAGCAGAAGAAAAGAAATACTAAGAATTAGAGTAGAAATTAATAAAACTGAAAATAGGAAATCAATAGAGAAAATCAAAGAAACCAAAAGCTGGTTCTTTGAAAAGATCAATACATTGAATTATACAATTGAATTGTATACTTTAAATGGGTGCATTATGTGGTGTGTGAATTATACCTCAATAAAGCTGCTTTTAAAAATCAGATCAAAACTATGGAAACAGGGGCACCTGGCTGGCTCAGTCAGCAGAGCATGTGATTCTTGATCTGGGGGTAGTGAGCTCGAGCTTCATGTTGGGCAAAGAGATTACTAAAAGCAAACAAACAAACAAAACAAAACCAAAACACCCTCCACCAAAACCACAAAAAAAAAACAAAACAAAAACTATGGAAACAGTAAAAAGATCAGTGGTTGCCAGGGGTTAAGGAGGAGAGAGAGATGAATAGTCAGAGCACAGAGGATTTTTAGGGCTTTGAAACTATTCTTTCTAATACAGTAATGGTAGATATATGTCATTATACATCACAATCCATAGAATGTACAACACCAAGAGTGAACCCTAAAGTAAACTATGGACTTTGGATGATACCAGTGTGTCTGTGTAGGCTCCTTGATTGTAACAAATATGTTGATCGTGAGGGAGGCTGGGGTGAGGGGCAGGGGGCATATGGGAACTTTCTGTACTTTCAGGTCGATTCGATGTGAACCTAAAACTGCTCTAAAAATAAAGCCCACTTAAAAGAGAAAAAAAAAGTAAATCAGAGACTGTTCAAACAGAATGTGAAATAACAAGAAAAATCCTGTACCTTTAAACTTTCTCTTCCATGGCTCCTTTTTAGGCCTAAGAAAACTAGGTCTGTAAAAAGTACAGTTCATGTCCTCCTTCACTATCTAGACTGAGAAGCCTACCTCCTCTTCCTCCTTAACTTGAGTAAGCTGGCCAGAGAGCCTCATGAGGACCTCTGTTGTAGGCTCCCTGTGACATTTCAACTCCAGGCATTCTGCTTCGCTCTACCTGGACAAGTGAGCTGATAAAATTTAATCCAGGGGACGCCTGGGTGGCTCAGTCGGTTAAGCATCTGCCTTCAGCTCAGGTCATGATCCCAGGGTCCTGGCATGGAGCCCCATGTTGGGCTCTCGGCTCAGCAGGAGCCTGCTTCTCCCTCTCCCTGCTGCTCCCCCTGCTTGTGCTCTCTCTCTCTGACAAATGAATAAATAAAATCCTTAAAAAAAATTCAATCCAGAAGGTGATCCGCACTAACTATGGAGAAATCTTTACCTTTTACACTCTTACCATCTTCTCTGTTTCCAGCTAGCATGGCCTGGCTACCTAACCTGTCCACCATTATGCCATCTTCCTCCGAATTCAAGATCCCAGTCAAACAAACAAAAGTATTAAAAACACTAATGGTAAATCTAATGAAAAATGCTAATGTTAAAAGTGCTATCCTGGAAAGAGAGTGCAGAGGAGACCTAATTTGTTACCAACTCAGGAAACAGAGGAAGTCACCCTCCTTCAAATTGGCCTAATTAGCACTCATTGTAGCCTGATCTCCAAGAGATTCTGACCCTGAAACAACTTGCTGCAAGCTGCTCTGACAAGAAATAACTAATTGCACACCTACCTGTGAAAAATAATTCATCTCATTATTGAACATCCATCTCGTTAACTCTCCCTTCCAGTGCCTGATAATGGTGACTATGTACTGAGCTCTAAGTATGTGCCAGGCATCATGCGATACATGTTATATATTTTTTCATTTAACTCTTACAACAACCATGTCAGTACCCTTCATCTATCTTATAGGTAAAGAGACTGAGCTTGGGAGAAGGTAAGTAATTTTCCCATGAACACACAGCTAGTAAGTCAAAGAGCCAGGATTCATTCTCTTAACTCTAAAATATTAGTGAAATCTTCACAATATCATTCTCATCTCTATATAGCCAATATTTCATCGGAAAAAACACTTTGTTACAATTCAATTTCGATCCATTTTAACTTCAAAGCATACTTCCTTCCTATTTAATCTTGCCTTCATAGATATTTTTATTGCAGTTCAATCTAAGTTTCCTCATTCTTGAAGCCAAGCCAGGTCCCAAAACAGACTTCGTTCTTGGTGTTTCTATTTCATGAATACCACACTACCGAACTTGTACATAACCCCCAGGGTCCTCTCCGCCTGTTTTGCTGCTTACGGCCCAGGCCTTAGCTTCTCCTCTAGGGCCTAAGATTCATATCTCTATTTTTCCATATTACATTTCTTTGCTTTTTTTTTTTTCTTTCTTGTTCTTTTCTAGAAAACAAGAAACTAGCCCATAGGGACTACTCACCTGGCTAGACCAGAATGACACAGATTGCCTCATGAACTGGAATTCTGCCAGCCCAAGAGCTCAATATCCCAGGTCACAAATGATGAAGAGATGAAAAGGCAATAGCTCTTTTGTGATCGCTTTTCTGATGGCTGCTAGAATGACAAAAAAAAAAAAAAAAAAAGAAATATTACATCGGTAAGAGTAACCATTAAACTCTTCCATATTATTACAGAGTAGAAATCAATGTAATAAGTCCCCAGCATGATCATAAATAATTTTTCTCCTGTTATCGACCAATACCAAATATACAGCATTAATATAAAAACAGCTCTAAGGCTCCTTGCCAGCTAACCAACTCCCCTCCTCCAACCCATTGCCAGCAATTATGCACCTCAGCATCCAATTATTTCAATGTTCTTTCAATTCACAACAAATGATAGCTAGAACTGAATATGTGCCAGATTACCATCACAGCAGTTAATCTTCTTAAGGTTTTCGTAACTGGAACTCTAGGTCTCCAATTCAGTCGCATTTTTGCTTTACATTTTCTCTTCTATGCTTCTAGCTAAATATCTTACCAAGACATAGACACAATCATATTGAATAAAGTCAGGGCAACTGAGATCAAAACCCTCACAGTAAGCAGATCCTACACAGTCTTCTAAATATTGTGGGTTTTAGATGGTTCTGGAAAAGAATGGAAAAAGAGTATTCCAAAAAAAAACAACACATTTTTAAAGCTACAAGTTTCTAATTACAAAAAGGCCAAAATTCATCACCATCTACTAGACACATTCCTATCAAAATTGTGATCCTTAGTCAATTTCAATTCCAATGGTGGCATTAATGACTTAGCAAATATACACCAATTTCCCATTTGTTGCAGTCAAAATATTCCAAAGCTGTCAAATTACTTCCCAGCTACCAATACCAGTTCCAAAATTTCTATAAGATCTAAGCAAAATAACTTCAAAAAGTTTCCTTAGTATACCATCTGACTAATAAAATTTTAAACAATAATGACCCTAGTTATATTTTAGATTCAAACTAATCACATAGATTCCAATATTATCTCCTATTATACCCCTAATTGCACCCTATGCTTAAGCAAAACAAACAAGCCAACAAATAAAAAACCCAAACTATCCACCAGTTCCTAAACCATTCTCACTTTTGCTCTTGCTCATGCACTGAGCTTCCATCTCCTCTTCTTAACTCTGGGTGTCCCAAATTCTACTGTTTCCTTTGCAGAGCTCTTAATGGGAGGGTGCTTATTTTCCTTCACTCACCCCTTCCCGTAAGTCAAGATCAGGTTAGCATCTTCTCATGTCTTCTTTACTGGATCCCCAAAGTATTATTTCACTCTCTTCCCTCAACAGCCCTTCTTTCCTCAAAGTCCATACTACTCAATTATATCACCCTTTCAATGTTAAATGTCAACTTCCAGGTCTCCCCCACTACGTTTACTGAGGACTTTAATACTGCTTTCTTTTCACCTTTTCATCTTGAAAGCCTTCATCAGCCCCCTTGATGATCTAATGTCCAAATTTCACAGCTCCTTGAGATAGTCTATTCTAATTTCTTCATCTCAACTGTTTCAGTCATTTCTTTCTATAGTGACACCTGGAATGGTTCTACCTCTAAAACCAAACGCCAAGTCTTCTCTCAGAACTACTTGTTTTCCTACCTCTCCTATATCTTACACTCCTTGAATTTACACTTTGACTCTTTCAAGGCCTTTAATTCATCAGCTCTTTCACCTATTCTCCAAGGCTACCATGTCCCTTTGAACTTCACTTCCTTCTCTACCTAGGAGAGATCCCAGGGACAGTGAAGCTTCAATGACAGTAACCAGCACTCTCAGTTCTCCTAACCCCTTGATTTTCCACCATACCTATTCTGCCAATCCCCCCCCCAACAAAACAACCCAGCTATTTATATTTTCCATTCCTGTTTACAGATAACAAAGTACTACTGAGTAAAATCCTACACTCCCGACCACCAGTTTCCCCACCACCCACCACCTCCACTGCTATTAGAATGATCTTTCAAAATATAAATTAGGCAGGACTTCAGGAATGGCAGCGTAAGGGGCTCAGCCAATCCTTCCCCCCACCAAACAACAATACAACTGTAGAAAATTGTCAAAAACAACTATCTCAGGACTCTGGAAATAGACAAAAATTAAATAAATTGAGAAGTGTTCAAGAAAACCTATTGAACCTTGGGTAAGAACAGTGGGAATCTATGGTGTTTCAGCCTGAGGCTGTTCACATCCCACCCCCACCCCCTTCCCAGCTCCACTGGAGCTGATTTTACAAGGGCAGGGCAAGACAAGCCATAAAAACTAACAACTTGGCTGCTAGAGGGGAATTACTTGTTCAGGAATGAGCACAAAAAAGTCCTATGCCCAGGGGTATTGAAAACAAAAGCAAACTCCTTAGATCAGGGAAAAACACATCACAGTTACCTGAGGTCACAGTATTGGTTGGGGCAAGAAGCAACAGAACAGCAGGCCTGCCAAAAGTTTAGCCAGAGAGATCCAGAAAACAAGACAGCCGTAATGGGACTTGATAAGCTCCCTCATTTCCCTGGTGATCTAGAAGGCCATGCATATGTGCAAGGCTGCACTCAAGCTCAGGGTACTGGAGAGGGTCCTAGTCATCTACATTTGCCTGGCTGAAGGTGAAAACTTGCATGGACACAGAGGACACATGAGAAAGCCTAGCAGAAAGTAAAAATCAGGTAAGACCTGTATAAACTCCCTGAACTTTGAATTTGCTGCCTGACCCACACACAATTCCATCAACAAACCATGGAAGACAATACCGGCCCAAGGTGCTTCAGGACAACCTCTAAAAAAGCACTGGCTGACCACTAAGCTATCCTGACCCCAGGTAGGACACCTAGGAAGCCAGGCTTAAAAATAAAAAGAATTTTTTAAAAACTGAAGAGAAATATCAGTGCGCTACACACTGTGCATTCTGTGAAGACAGACTCTACAGAATTAGTCCAGGCAGGCCATTAAAGAAAGGAAAGAGAAAGAAAGAAAAAAGAAAGAAAGAAGAAAGAAGGAAAGAAAGAAAGAAAGAAAGAAAGAAAGAAAGAAAGAAAGAAAGAAAGAAAGAAAGAAAGAAGGAAAGAAAGAAGGAAAGAAAGAAGGAAAGAAAGAAAGAAAGAAAGAAAGAAAGAAAGAAAGAAAGAAAGAAAGAAAGGAAGGAAGAAAATCACAATGGCCTCTGTGAGTGGTGGTATCAGAACCTGAGCTTAACCTTTTGAGGACCTGCTGACTGTTTTCCAAAGTGGCTGCACCCACTAGGATGGCTATGATAAAAAAAAAAAGGACAATAAACAAGTGTTGGCAAGGATGGGGAGAAAACTGTGGTGGGAATGTAAAATGGTGTGACTGCTTTAGAAAACCGTGTAACAGTTCCTCAAAAGGTTAATCATATAGTAACCATATATGACCCAAAAAGTGGAAACAACTCTAAAATGTCCATCAACTGATAAACGAGATAAGTTACTGTGAAACTGAATAAGGAAACCTCATTTAAAATGCAGTCATGTGTGCTTGCTTCAGCAGCACATATACTAGAACTTGGAACGATATAGAGAAGATTAGCACAGGCCCCTGCTCAAGGATGACCCGCAAATTCGTGAAGCGTTCCATATTTTATTTTTAAAAATGAAATGAAACGAAATGAAATAAAATAAAATTAAATTAAATTAAAAACTGTCAGGAGGCCAGAAGGGGGAGCTCTCATGCCACACCACTCCTTGTACCCCTTTGCAGACCCAAGGGTAAGAAACTTACTTTACTATCCCAGCAGGATGGAGGAAGATCTTTTCCTTGCCCAGCAACAGCCCAGGCAATGAGAGACTATTACAACTCAGCCAACGAAAAGCCACTACACTTCAAACTCCCAGTTTACTCCAGTGGACTTTTTGTTTATAAGAGCCCCTCCCAGCACCCCCCTTTTCTTTATAATAGAGCAGTCCTCGAGGTCCTTTGTTCTCCCAACTTGCCTGTGGCTTTTGCTAGAGCTGGCTTGTCCCGAATTGCAATTCCTCTGCTACTCCCAACTAAACCCCTTTTGCTGGTACAATAACTGGCTATTTTACTTTTAAGATTGACAGTGCATTCATACAATGGAATACTATTCAGACATAAAAAGGCATGAAGTAAGTACTGATAGATGCTACAACATGGATGAACCTTGAAAACACTATGCTAAGTGAAAGAAGCCAGGGCAAAAAGCCACATATTGTATGATTCCATTTATATGAACTATCCAGAGTGGGCAAATCCACAGAGACAGAAAGTAGATTATTGGTCACTGGGGGCCTAGTGGAAGGAGAAGTGGAAAGTGACTGCTCACCAGTACGGAGTTCCTTTTTGGTGTGAAACATATGTTCTGGAATTAGATAATGGTCACAGTTGCATAACCTTGTGAATATACTAAAAAATACTGAGTTATATACTTTAAAGTGGTGGGTTTTATGGTATGTGAATTACATCTCAATAAAAAAAACACTAATGCTAAATGAAAGCATCCAGATGCAAAAGGCTATATAGTGTATGATTCCACTCATACGAAATCTCTAGAAATGCAAGTCAATAGAGACATAAAGCAGATTAGCGGTTGCTTGGAGCTAGGAGTGGGAAAGGAGAATGACTGAACAGGGTATAAGAGATCTTGTAGCCTGATGGAAATATTCTAAAATTGGATTGTGGTCATGGTTGCACAATTATATAAATTTACTAAAAATCACTTTAAATACATGAATTTTATGCTATATAAATTATACCTCAATAAAGCTGTTGCTAAAAAAGAAAATATAAATAAACTAGAGCTTCTTAGAGAAATGGCAGGTTTGGGGCAAGAAATATACATGTAAGCTTTGTGCCAGAAATCAAGCAAGTATGGAACCCTAATGAGTAGTGTCAGAGGGATATAGGAGGCAAAGCTCTGGTAAAATATAGGATGATTCGAGCATTAACAAGAATAATGAATGCAATCAATTGAAACCCATTGAATACATTAAAAAAACATGAGTTCACAATGATAGAGAACAAACACAATTCATTAGATATCACTGAAAATAACTAGGGCACCAACTCTTTATTCTGAAAATTGCCAGTCAAATCCAAGATCAAGAATTAAGCATTTCTCTTGCTTTCCCTTTAAAGGTAATCCAATAGCCATAGTTGATGACAGAAAGTTTACTTTCAGAAACTAACTAATGTAGAAGATAAAATTAGGAAATCACCATTTTGAACCTCCCAGTAAAATAATTAATTTTGTCAATAATCATCAATGGATTAGACCATTAGCTAAAAGATTGATGGAAAACATCATAATGAAGGAATTAGGTATCACCTGTTCATTAATAGATATGTGCCTCCAGATGTGATTCAAAGTGAATTACACAGCAACTTCTGTGAAGTATTCTTGACCAAAAAAAAAAAAAAAAAGTTGAATCTGTGTATCATCAAGCTTCTAAAGCTAACGTCCATTATAGACAAATATGGAGTACAGAGGAACAAAGTAAATGACAGTATAAGAAAGCAAACAGACAAATCCACAATGTGGGATTTTCTATAGGACAACTGACCCACTTTCTGCAATAAGCCCATGGCTTGAAAAAGAAAAAGTGAGGTGAAGACTGCTTTAGACTAAGAAAGACTTAAGAAATAATAACTATCTTGCATAACTGAAACTTTATACCCCTTGACCAACTTTTTCCCCATTCCCCCTCTCCTCTTTGATTGTGGAGAATATTTCACAAATATATCAAATCACCAAGTTACACACCTTTAAATACATACAAGTTTGAATTGTCAGTTAGACTTTATTTTAGTCTGTCCGGGCTGCTATAACAAATTACCATACATTAGGTGGCTTATAAACAACAGAAATTTATGTCTCACAGTTCTAGGGGCAGGGAATTCTAAGATCAGGGCACTGGCAAATTAAGTGTCTGGTGAAAGCCTACTTCTTGGTTCATAGATGACTCTCTCTCTCTCTTTTTAAGATTCTATTTATTTATTTGAGAGAGAGAGCAAGAGAGATCACAGAGGGAGAGGGAGAAGCAGACTTGCCGCTGAGTGGAGAGCCTGACGCAGAGCTGGATCCCAGGACCCGGAGATCATGACCTGAGCCTAAGGCAGACGCCTAACCGACTGAGCCACCCAGGAACCCCCAACAAATTTTTAAAAAGAAAGAAAGGACAGAAAAAGAGAAAAAAAGAGATAGCTGAAACTCGTTCAGCTAAATCTTGATAATAATTGAATGTGGTTAATGGGTATAGGAGGGCTCATTTTCACTATTTGCTTTACTTGTGAGTACATTTGAAAATACTTAATAATTTTTTAAATTCACAAATCTGACCATGTCACTTCCAAGCATAAAAACCCTTCAGTGGTTCCCCAGGGTTCACAGTCACAAAGTTCAAATCTACAACAGGGTCTAAAAAGCCCTCCATAACATGGCCCCCAACCTCATCACTTACCGCTCCCTCAATTCCAGCCACTAAACTATTTCACACCTCCAGCCTCTGCATCTACTGTTTCCTCTGTCTTTATTAGCACACTTCTTCCCACACCTTTCTGGCCTGAGAAGAGCTTTCTGATTCCAACACAGGTCTCCTCTGTGAGGCCTTCCTTGACCTCCAATATTTAGTCTACTTTGGTGTTTGAACCTTATTCTCCTAGTACATACTGTCTGGGTTCCGATCTGCAACCTTTAGAGTCTTTACTTAGGTTTGAACTCCTGTACCCAGGACTCCTGTTACTAGGATTCCTAGAGCCTTAATACCTAGTCCTTCCATGGCTCTCGCTGCCCCCTTTCCCACTGACAGACCTCAGAGTCACTGCCACTGGGCACAACACTTAAGGAGGCACTCATTCTCAGGTTCAAGCAAGTGTAGGATGGGCACTACAGGCCCCTCATTTGTCTCACCCTAGTCCTGGCCCTGGTCCTTCCTCAGACCTTACAGTCCTAGCATTAAAGTCCTTTCTCTTATCATTTACCACTCTCAGCTTGGTTTCATTCACTCACATCCACCTAACTCCCCTTTAATACTTGGCATACTGGAAAATGTGCCTCTCTCCATCTGCAAGCAGAAAATTTGCTCTGGTTGTGGTCCCTGGTTGCTAAGTGTAAGAACAGTGCTGGTATTACACCAGTCACAAACATGGAAATAGCTTAAATCCTTAGTGGAATTAGACATAAGAACAAGTATCATCAAATCCTAAAAGCTCTTGAAAGCACTCAGCACATCCCTTCAAACCACCATTAAGTATCCATCTACCTTTACTTCCTCTAATTAAGACTGCCTTTCTCTCAAGTACTAGCACTTAAGTTAAACTTTAAAAACTTATTCAACTGTACTTTAATAGCTAATACTACAAAAATATTTTCTATGTTTCATTGCTTATGTGTAGTGTTTCATTTTTGTTGTGGGTTAAGTAGGTTTTCATCTGCTATTCTGGAACTATAACTACCACTTATAAATGGTTTCTCTGATAAAATTGTCCAAAACTCTAAATTGCTAATTTAAATAAACTTAAAACATACAACCACAAAAGAATTAAACATTTACCTTTCCAATCATGTACAGACTGTATTTTAGGGTACCAAATAGATCTAGTCAATAAGGAAAATTCTTTTATTTTATTTTTTTAATTAACATATAATGTATTATTTGTTTCAGGGGAATAAGGACAATTCTTTACAAAAGAATTCCAGCGGGGCACCTGGGTGGCTCAGTGGGTTGAGCGTCTGCCTTTGGCTCGGGTCATGATCCCAGGGTCCTGGGATTGAGTCCCTCGTCAGGCTCCCTGCTCAGCGGGGAGTCTGCTTCTTCCTCTGCCCCTACCCCCCCCATTCATCCATACTCTCTCTCTCCCCACCCCTCTCTCGCAAAAATAAATAAAATCTTTAAAAAAATAAAAAGAATTCCAGCTAATGGCTACAGAAGAGATTACAGGACTAGAAAAATCACCAGTTTGAAACCCCTTATGAAAGAGCTGATTCAAATGATGATCATCAATGGACGCTAAAACCAACAGGAGAAAGACAAATAAGGAAGGAACTTTACAATGGAAGAACTAAGAGGTCACCAATCTGCACTCACCACTCAATCACACCATCACTAAAAGTGGAACAACCAGACATTGGAATAGCATCTGTGAAGGTTTGGATTCAAGAGGAAAAGAGTGCAGCATTCTCCAAGAATGGAAAACAGAGTTTAGAATCACTGAGATAGAGTTTGGATAAATGGAGCTGAGGCAGGAGCAAGACGTAGGGCCTTGTAAGCTATGCAAAGAAATTTGGACTTTCTCTCAATGGGACTAGGAAGTCACTGAAGGGTGTGTTTTACAAAGTGCTTGCCAGGGGCACCTGGGTGGCTCAGTTGGTGAGCGTCTGCCTTTGGCTCAGGTCCGGATCCCGGGGCCCTGGGATCGAGCCCCACGTCGGGCTCCCTGCTCAGCAAGGAGCCTGCTTCTCCCTCTCCCTCTGCCTGCCTCTCCCCCTGCTTGTGCTCTCTCTCTCTCTCTCTCTGTCAAGTGAATAAATAAAATCTTAAAAAAAAAAAGAAAGTGTTTCCTGGCTATAGTATGGAGAATGATTTGGGGGTAGGAGAGAGTGGACAGATAGATGAATTAAGAGACAGTGCAATACTTCAGGTGAGAGGTGATGGTGGCCTGGATTAGGGTAGTGGCAGTAGGAATAGAGAGAAGTATATGGATTCAATGCATATTTAGCAAATGTTCCCAAAAGGATTTGATGGTAGAATAACTAGAGGGAGGGTGATATGAAGGTTTTAGGCTTGGGCAACTGAGTTGACAGTGGTGCCATCCAGTAAGATAAAAAAAACACAAGAGGATTCCTATGCACATAGGCAGATACATACACAGAGTCTGAAGCTCAGGAGAGAGGTCTGGGTTGGACATACATTTGTGTGAGGGGAATGTATAGGAAACAGTTGAAGCCATGGGAATGGGTAAGATGACCCTAATAAAAAAAATAGCAAAGCATAACGCATGTCCCTGGAGCCCCTTATCTTCACCCCTAGCAATCTCAGGCCAACAGCAGAAAAGAAGCCAGATCAGTGAATTCAAGAGTAGGCAGTGAGGGCCCACACCCAGCATGGGCCCACAGCGGGTCAGACTATATGAAGGGGAAGAAGATGAGATAACAGGGACTGAAGGAGAATATGAATTTGTAGAGATAGCACTTGGGGTACCTGGGTGGCTCAGTCAGTTTAGCACCCGACTCTTGGTTTCGGCTCAGGTCATGATTTCATGGGTTGTGGGATTGAGCCCCGCATCGGGCTCCACACTAAGTGGGGAATCTGCTTAAAGATTCTCTTCCTCTGCTCCTTCCCCCACTCACACATGCTCTCTCTCTAAAATAAAATAAATCTTTAAAAAAATTACATAGCATTCATCCATGCTGTCCAATCAACCCTTTACTATATTGTCTTATGTTGATTCAAGAAATGCTTCACACGTATGTCTAATCTTCTCAGTAAAACCGTAAACTCCTCATGAAGCTTTTTAAAAAAATTCCTTTCTAGGGGCACCTGGGTGGCTCAGTCGGTTAAGCGGCTGCCTTCGGCTCAGGTCATGATCCCAGAGTCCTGGGATCGAGCCCCACGTCGGGCTCCCTGCTCGGTGGAGAGTCTGCTTCTCCCTCTCCCTCTGCCTGCCTCTCTGCCTACTTGTGCTCTCTCTCTATCTCTCTGTCAAATAAATAAATAAAATCTTTAAAAAAAAAATTTTCTTTCTATACCTCACTATACGTACAGAAGTCAAGGAGCTGTTTAAGATCAGGAGGCTTAGTTGTTGACTACAGAAGAACAACCTCTTAGGTAGGCAGTGTCTTTGTGGTCAAGCATCACAATGGTCAATGGTATGGTGCTCAGTCAAACCAGCCATTCTGACAATTGGCTGGATTATATGCCAATGTATTGATTTACAAAGGGAAACAAGTTTATCTCAAAGATCAGGACATGATCATCTGTACAGGGCAGTCTCTCTAGGGGAGAAGGCATATTCAGTGGGCCAGACTATATATTAAAAGGTTGATTTGGGGCACCTGGGTGGTTCAGTCAGTTGAGTGTCTGCCTTCAGTTCAGGTCATCATTCCGGGGTCCTGGGATCCAGCCTGGTGTCAGGCTCCTTGCTCAGCAGGGAGCCCTCTTCTCCCTCTTCTTCTGCCCCTCCCCCCTGCTTGTGCGCTCCCTCTCTTTCTCAAATAAATAAATAAAAATTTTTTAAAAAGTAAAAGATTCATTTGTGAACACATTTTTTTTTTTTTTTTTGAAAGAGAGAGAGCGCACTCAGGTAGAGGTGAGGGAGGGACAGAAGGAGAGAGAGAGAATCCTAAGCAGGCTCCACACCCAGTGTGGGCCCACCTGGGGCTCAATCTCACAACCCTGAGATCACAACCCGAGCTGAAATCCAGTCAGACCCTTCACTGACTGAGCCACCCATTCGCCTGTGAGCACATTTTTAAAACAAGAGGAGTTTATATCTGTAAAGGATATATGCCCACCAAATTATACAAACCTGACAAACTCTCTCTACTCAAGATATTTCTATAAAAAGCCTACCTAACCAGAATGGGGGCAAGAGAATTGGTGAAAGGAAACTTATTCTTACTTGTAATGTTTTTAATATTTTTAAAAAGAAGAAGTATTCACATATTACCTATGTAATTAAAAATAAACAACAAAAAGAACCCCCAGAAAAGGCTAAAGAAACAATATAGCATTCTTTCCCTTTCCAGGCTCCTTGCAGATAACAACCCTTTACCCTTCTATTCACACAACACTATCTCAGATGGAGAAGTTATAAGGCCATTGAATAACTTAGGATTTCTTTGCATTATTACATTTCATTCTCTTCTTCCTGAGACTACACTCTCTGGTCTTTGATGAAAACTTGAAAAATAACCTAGTTAGGGCACCCGGGTGGCTCAGTTGGTTAAGCGACTGCCTTCGGCTCAGGTCATGATCCCGGAGTCCCGGGATCGAGTTCCGCATCGGGCTCCCTGCTCCGCGGGAAGCCTGCTTCTCCCTCTGACCCTACCCCCTCTTGTGCTCTCTCTCTCACTCTCTCTCTCTCAAATAAATAAATAAAATCTTAAAAAAAAAGAAAAGAAAAATAACCTAGTCTCATTAAAAGAAAACTTAGAAGCTCCTTCTTAGGGTAGGTTAATTCTGTATGTGTATGTTTTCCAATAGCTACTTTTATCCAATACATTTAATTTTACTTCATTTTAAGACAATGACCTTTTCCAATCCTTATTTGCAATTCTGAGAGCACTTTTCTATAAGGCACCTTTCCTCCTTTTTAATAAGGTGTATAAGTATTTCCTGACTGATATAGCAGATTTAAAAAGAAGGGTGCATTAATAGGAGGTTTTGTCAGGCAGAAATTTGAAGCTTGAACTAGTTGACCCCTAAAGTTCCTTAGATTCAATGAAGGTTCTATGATTAAGGTAGAATAGCCTAGGGTCTCTGAAACATTTTTCTTTGCCTCTGGCACCAAGGAGGACATATACTGAGCAAGACTGGCCAATTTCCACTCAAGAATAAGTTTGGACTTTGTGAAAGACCCCCATCTTACAATAAACAAGCCTTTGCTTATTGCCGCAGGGGGAGCGGCAGGCAGAGGGAGAAGCAGAGCCCCCGGTGAGCAGGGAGCCCGATGCGGGACTTGATCCCAGGATCCTGGGACCATGACCTGAGCTGAAGGCAGACGCTTAACCAATGGAGCCACCCAGGCGTCCAATAAACAGGCCTGTCTATGATCTTGAAGCACTAACCCTATGAAAAAACTAGCAATTGGATCTATTTTTTGTATTGTGACAGGTCTGTTTGTTCAGATCCTATATACAACAGCAGCTGAAGGTAGATGAATAGCAGCAACCCTTATTTGGTGGATTGACTTAAACATGAGAGAAAGTCTCAGGTCAGGCTGAGAAGATTTGAGCTCTACCCTGCCTTTTTTAAATATAATATGAGGATAACTATTTTTTTAAGATTTTATTTATTTATTTGAGAGAAAGAGCGAGAGAGCACAAGCAGGGGGAGTGGCAGAGGGAGAAGCAGGCTCCTCACTGAGCAGGGAGCCTGACATGGGGCTCGACCCCAGGGTCCTGGGATCATGACCTGAGCCAAAGGCAGATGACCAACCGACTGAGCCACCCAGGTGCCCTTCTTGATATTTTTATATAGTTACTTGTATGAAGACACTAATGGCATACTAATCAAATTTGCAAATGACAAACTGGAAAAGATAGCTAGTATACCGGATGGCATTCAAGATTCAAAATAAGCTTGACAAAGGAATAATAGGCTAAATTTAACAAGTCAAAAAGAAAGAGATCAAGACTTGTCCTAGGTCCTAAAACACAACTGTGCAAGTACCAAGTGGATGAACACAGCCACAGAGTTAAAGTCTTATAGATTTCAACTAACTATAGGCTCACCGTAAGTCAACAGAGTGATTGGTATAGCTGTCAAAAAAGAAAATAATAACTTAATCTTGGCCTGCATGAGTAGTAGTATAGGGTCTAGAACAAAGAGAGTCATTGACCCACTCCTCTATACTGATCCGAACATGTACCTGAAATAGTACATTTCATACTAGATGCCAATCTTTAAAGAGAGATATTAATGAACTGAAGTATGAACACAACAGAACAGAATAACCAGAATGATGAGTAGACCTTAAAACTCTACCAGGAGAATAATGGCAGGAAAGGAATTGCAGATATTCAGCACAGAGAAAGCAAGACTTAGCAGAGGAAACCAATGACTACTGTTTTCAAATATAAAAGGTTGTCAAATATTAGAGCTGACGGACAATGGCAGAGACAGTCTCTGGAGCAATTTCCTCAAATAATGAAGTATTTAAGCATAGACCTAGATAATCACTTGGTAGGGTTATGGAAAGCGATTCAAAAGCCTAGGATAATTCCTAGGTCTCTGTGCTAACAAAAACAACAACAACAAAAGCCCCCAAATTAAGACACTCCATTAACAACCTAGCACCCAGATCTTGGTTTCTAAATATCATTCCTCACTTAAGGGAGCCAGAGCTCCTTAAAGAAATAGCCAATTCCAGGGCTGGGGCAGGAAAATACAGGATAAGCCTGAGATATTCTTGCTGTCCCAGAAAGTAAGGAAGCGCTAAAGAATGATGGGGACAAGCCAGTGGACACAAACCAGCTTAAGGGGATCCCACTGACCACATTTAAGCATCAAACTGAACAATGACAGTAAAACATAACCCATACACTAAATAAGAATCCACGTGTTCATACTGATAATCAATCAATCAATCAATACATAGGGTAAAGGGAAAGCTCTTCTTTACAGTAGAATGCCAACTAATAACTAATAAATGTATAACTAGAGGTGTATTTTAAAAGTCACCATTGTTCACATATCATAGTAAACAACTGAGTAATATCAATGAATGTTAAAAACTCCTAGGTGAAAGTTTGATGAGAAACAAGTCATTTATACAGTCTCAATGGATTCCACCACAAATTGTGTATTAATTACAACGGGGAAAATAGTAAATTTGCAATGGAGAAAACTGGCAGACTCACTTTAACCAAATAGTCAAAGTTAACCTTACTGATTATGGGGCAAACTGATACCATGTACCTCCTGTTGTAATGCACTGAGAACATATCGCTCCTGTGGTATTCCAACAAAAATGCATAACCTGAGGCTAACTATAAGCAAACATCAGACAAACCCAAATTAAGGAACATTCTACAAAATAACTGCCTCTTCTGTTCAAAAATGCCAACGTCATGAAAGGAAAAAAAAAAGACTGAGGCACTATTCCAGATTAAAGGAGACTAATGTGATGTGACAAATGAATTCAATGTATAGCCTGGATTTTATTCTATACCAGGGGAAAAAATTGCTATAAAGGACATTACTGGGACAAGAGGTAAAATCTGAATATGGAAAGTAATAGTATTGTATCAATGTTAATTTTCCTGATTTTGATCATTATATTGTGTTTTTTAAAAAAGATTTTATTTATTTATTAGAGAGAGAGAGAGAGAGCACCCGCACAAGCAGGAGGAGCAGCAGAGGGAGAGGGAGAAGCAGACTCTCCACTGAGCAGAGAGCCCGATGCGGGGCTCCATCCCAGGACCCTGGGATCATGTCCTGAGCCGAAGGCAGACGCTTAACCGACTGAGCCACCCAGGTGTCCCATTATACTGTGTTTTATAAGAGAATGTCCCTGTTAGGAAAGACATGCTGAAATATTTAAGAGTATAGGGAATTTACGCCTGCAAATTACTCTAAATGATCCAGATAGAAAGATAGATAAAGAGACAGAGAGGATAAGAAAGCAAATATGGCCATGTTAAAATTTATGAATCTGCATAAAAACGTACATAGAAGTATTTTGTACTATTCTTACAACTTCTTCTTTTAATTTTTTAAAGATTTAATTTATTTATTTGAGAGAGAGAGAGAGTGCATGAACAGGGGGAGGGGCAGAGGGAGAGGGACAAGCAGACTCCTTGAGTGGGGAGCCCAACGACGTGGAGCTCAATCCCAGGACTCTGAAATCATGACCTGAGCCAAAGTCATTCACATAACCGACTGAGCCACCCAGGCACCCCGTGTACTATTCTTACAATTTCTAAGTTTGAAATTATTTCAAAGTAATGTTCTTAAAACCTCTGAATAATTTAAAAAAGGGAGAGAAATCTGCTAAATATTCTCTAAAGTTCTAACCAAGACTTTCAGCAAGAGTCAAATTCTGAAAGCAAAGTTTAGCAAAGGAGACAATAATATTAGAGAATTTTTACAAGACTTGGAAAAGTTATTCAGAGGCTAAAAATAGTCTTTCTAAAACAGAAAGAACATGGTATCTTGTGTCACACAGACCAGGATTCAAATCCTTGCTCTGTTACTTATTATTTGTATGACCTTGGGCAAGTTAGTTAGCTTTCCTCAGCCTCAATTTCTTCATGCTGTAAAGACAATACTATCTACTTCTCTAATTACACACACATACACTCCTCTCTCTAACATACAAAGAGCTTTTATAAATCATTAGAAATCAACATGAAAAAAATGAACACCCCAATGGAAAAATAGACAAAAGAAAAGACAACTCATGAACAATTTTATACAGATCATAAATATAGTTTGTGAAAATGTTTAACTTCACCCCTAGTCAAAGAAATGCCAATAAAACAGAAACATAAATTTTAAGCTAGGAGACTGGCAAAGAATTAAAAACACTGATAAGACCCTGTGCTGATGAGAGTATGAAAAAATGTACTACTGATGAGATAATGCAAACTGATACAACCTTTCTAGAAGGCATATGATAATATCCATCAAAACTGATCCAGGAACTTCTACACTGAATGCTACAAAACATTGCTAAGAGAAAATTTTAAAGGCCTAAATAAATGGATATACTATGTTCATAGATTGGAAGACTCAATATTGTTAAGATGTTAATCCTCCCCAAATTCATCTATAGATTTAATACCATTGTAATCATAATCCCACCAGGTTTTAAAATCAAAAGTGACAAGCTGACTTTAAAATGTATGCAGAAATGCGAAGGACCTAAAATATGCAAAGCACTCTTGAACAAGAACAACAAAGTTGGAGGTATTATATTCCTAACTTTAAGATTTCCTACAAAGCTACAGTATTTGGTAGATAAATAGGTCAATGGAACAGAATAGAGTCCTATACATATAAAGTCATTTAAATTTTGACAAAGCAATATTCAATTGGAGAGAGGAAAATCTTTCAACAAATGGGGCTGGACTAACTGGATATCAATATGGAAAAAAATAAACGTCAATCCTGATCCCACACCATACCAAAAAAATTTAATTGAATGTCAATTACACCTCAATAAAGCTGAAATTTTTATTTTTTTAATTTTTTAAGGAGTTTATGTATTTATTTGAGAGCGAGAGAGCACAAGTGAGAGAGCATGAGCCAGAGGGAGAGGGAGAAGCAGACTCCCCACTGAGCAGAGAGTCTGACACGGGGCTCGATCCCAGGACCCTGGGATCATGACCTGAGCTGAAGACAGATGTTTAACCAACTGAGCCACACAGGTGCCCCAAAGCTGAAGTTTTTAAAAATATATTTGAAGATAGGGTGCCTGGCTGGCTCAGTTGGTAGAGCATTCAGCTCCTGATCTCAGGGTCATGAGTTCAAGCCCCATGCTGGGTGTAGAGCTTACTTCAATATATGAGAAGATGGATCATGGAACAGAACAAAAAAGATAACTGTTTTAAAACTATAAAGCTTCTAGAATAAAATCCAAGAGAGGATCTTTGAGACTTGAGACTAGACCAAGATTTGTAAAAGAACACAGAAAGAAAGTAGTAACCACAAAAGAAAAAATAAGTTAATTTCACCAAGTTAAAAAAGCTATTTGTCAAAAATCACCATTAAGAAAATGAACAGGCAAAATGACAGACTGGGAGAAAATATTTGCAAAACATGTATCTGACAAAGGACTTATAACCAGAATATATAAAGCACTCTGACAATTTAACCAACTGAGCCACCCAGGCGCCCAGCACTCTGACAATTTAATAACAAAAAAGACAGACAATTCAATTTGAAGATGGGGGAAAGATTTGAATAGATATTTCACAAAGAAAACTGTATGAATGGTCAATAAACACATGAAAAAGTACTTGACATCATTAGTCATTAGGAAAATGCATAATAAAACTACAATGAGATACTACTACACACCAGAATGGCTAAAATTTTAAAGATTGACCATAACCAAATGTTGGAGAAGATGAAGAGCAAATGGAATTCTTATACATTGCTGATTTGAATATAAAATGGTAGAAATGCTTTAGAGAATTGTTTGGCAGTTTCTTATAAATTTAAACATACATCGACCCTGAATATCTAGAAATTCCACTTCTAGGTATTTACCAAAAAGAAAAATGAGAGCATATGTTTACAAAAAGACTTGTACTAGAATGCTCATTGCAGCTTTAGTCATAATAGCCAAAAAACATAAACAATCCAAATGTTCAATAACAGAAAGGATAAACTGTGGTATATTCATGCAGTGGAATACTATTCAGTAATGAAAAGGAGAAACCCTGATATGCACAATAACATGGATAAATCTCAAAAACGTTACGCTGAGCAAAAGAAGCATTGCATAAATAGTGCTCCTTACAAGCTATAGTTTGAAGTATACGTTGCCTAATAAATCCATTAACAAGTAATACATTTTACTTTAAGGAGAGAACCAGACGATGCAAAAAAGATGTATGGGTAAGAGTGTTCATCACAAGTGCTTATAATAGCAAAAAACTGAAAACAACCTAAATGTCTACTAAGAGAAAAACAATGTTCCATCCATACACTGGAATGCTACCCAGCCCTTTAAAATGACAGTATAATCTATGTTCATCGATAGAGAAAAGTGTCCAGAACATACTCCTGAATATAAACAAAAAGGATTATAAAACAGCATGAAATAAGGAATAAGAAATGTCTCACTTATCACATTGCTAAGGATGAAAAAAGATTAATAATACCCAAAATTGGCAAGTATATGGGGAAAACATAGTTTCATACCTTATTGGTAAGAGTATAAATTAATAGAATCTAGGAGGCTATCTGACTGTATTATTAAAATTCTAAACATGCATACCATCTATCACAGCAATACATTTCTAAAAATGTATCCTACAGAAATATTCACAGAGGCACACAGATGTGATTACAAAGAACATAGTAGTATTTGTGATAAACATTAGAACAAACCAAATGCCTATTGGTAGGTTTGGCTAAATAAACGATGGGCCATGTATACAATGGAACACTACGCAGCTGTTAAAGTGAATTAGTTGGCATAGAATCAGAAAAAGTGGTGGTTACCAGAGGCTGGAAGATGAGGGAAAAGAGAAGATATTGATCAAAGGATATAAACTTTCAGTTACAAGATGAATAAATTCTGGAAACCTAATGTACAGCATGGCAAATGTAGTTAATAATGTATTATATACTTGAAATTTGCTGAGAGTAGATCTCAAGTGTTCTCACCACACACAAAAAGGTAAATATGGAAGGTCTGTTAATTAACTTAATTGTGGTAATCATTTCATAATGTATACACATGTCAAAACATCACATCGTACACCTTAAATATATACAATTTTTATTTGTCAAAATAGATAAATAAAAGTATTTTTAAATGAATGGCTTAAGAACCCAAATAGCCAAAACAATCTTGAGAAAGGAGAGGAAAGCTAGAGGCATCACACTCCCTGATTTCAAACTATGTCATAAAGCTATGGCAATCAAAACAGTATGGCATTGGCATAAAAACAAACACACAGATCAATGGAACAGATTGGAGAGCCCAGAAATGAACTCACACACATATGGTCAATTAATTTATGACGTAGGAGCCAAGAACATGTAATGGGGAATGGACAGTCTGTTTAAGAAATGGTGCTGGGAAAACTGGGCAGCCACATGCAAAAGAATGAAACTGGACGAATTTCTTACACCATACACAAAAATCAACTCAAAATGGATTAAAGACTTGAGTGTAAGACCTGAAACCATAAAATTCCTAGAAAAAGACAAAGGCAGTAAGTCCCATGACCTCGGTCTTGGGGAAAATTTTTTGGATTTGACACCAAAAGAAAAGGCAACAAAAAGCTAAAATAAACATACAAACTAAAAAGCTTCTGCACAGCAAAGGAAGCCATCAACAAAATGAAAAGGTGACCTACTGAATGGGAAAAAATATTTGCAAATTATATATCTGATAGGGGTTAATATTCAAAATATATAAAGAACTCATAAAACTCAATAGTAAAAAAAATCTAATTAAAAAAATAGGCAGATGATTCTGAATAAACATTTTTTCCAAAGAATTCATACAGACAGACGGCCAGTAGGTACATGAAAAGATGCTCAGCATCACTAATCATGAGGGAAATGCAAATCAAAATTACAATGAGATACCACCTCATGTCTGTTAGAATGGCTAGTATCAAAAAGACAAGAGAGGGGAGGGGGAGGGGGGAAAAGACAAGAGATAAAGTGTTGGCGAGGATGTGGAGAAAAGGCAGCCCTTGTGCACTACTGATGGGAATGTAAATTGGTGCAGCCACTATGGCAAATAATATGGAGGTTCTCAAAAAATTAAAACTAGAACTACCACATGATCCAGCAATTCCACTTCTGAGTCTTTATCTGAGGAAAATGAAAACACTAACTTGAAAAGATATATGCATGCCCATGTTCATTGCAGCATTATTTACAATAGCCAAGATATGGAAACAACTTAAGTGTCCACTGATGGAAAAATGGATAAAGAAGTCATTGGATATATATACAATGGAATAGTATTGAGCCATAACATGAATGAAATTTTGCCATCTGTGACAACATGGATGGACTTTGAGGGTATTATGCTAAAAGAAATAAGTCAGACAGAGAAAGACAAAAACTGTACGATCTCACTTGCATGTGGAATCTTAAACAAGCAAAATAACCAAGTTCATTGATAGAACAGATTGGTGGTTGCCAGAGGTAGGGAATAGGGGGTGGGTAAAATGGGTGAAGGGGGTCAAAAGGTACAAACACCTAGTTATAAAACAAATAAATCATTGGGATATAATGTACAGCATGGTACTATAGTTAATAATAATACTGTATTGCATATTTGAAAGCTGCTGAGAGTAAATCTTAAAAATTCTCATCACAAGAAAAAATCTGTGACTATGTATGATGACAGATGTTAACTAGTGTGGTGATCATTTTGCAATATACACAAATATGGGATCATTATACTGTATACCTGAAACTAATATAATGTTACATGTCAATTACATCTCAATTTTAAAAATTAAATTAAATTTTAAAAAGTAATGCATTGATGCTATATGTAGTAAAATGATAAAAATGTCCAAAGTAATATTATGGAAAAGAGGAAGTTGCAAATGTGTATAAAATGTAGTTTGTGCCTAGTATTATAAAAATTATATAAAAATATATACATAGGCAAAATTTTGGAAGACTTACACTAAATTCTTGGCAGTGGTTATCTCAGAGTGATAGGATTACGAGAGCCTTATACTCTCTAGGTTGTGGGTTTATGTTATGAAGCAAATCTTTTATAATACATATTACTTTTAAAATAATTAGAGCACATGTTTTGGGAAAAAATGGAGGGGTTATGGATCTGAAGGGCGATTACAAAAGGACTAAGGTAGTGAGAAAACTCGAACAATCCAAAGTTGAGGACAGAGAGTGAAAGAATAGAATTTTATATTTTCAGTAGAGTAATTCTGGGAAATGACCAAATCCAGTATCCGGTGGAACAATTTTGCTGCCAGAGTAGCATGGAGGAGAAGAGCACTAGCTGCTCAGGGAACTGAGAAGCTAGAGCGTTGCTTGGCCAATCCAACCACAGAGCACTGTGATTGGCTAGCAGGTGAAGGGCAGGAGTTTGGGCAGAAAGGAGAAAACAAGCCAGATGCCCAAGTCCTCAAAGAATATAAGGAAATAAAGAAGAAGTTAATAAGTGACTACATCAAGAAGAAATAAAAGGTAATACTGCCAGAAGGCATGAGCCTCAAAGGAGAAACTTTTCATCTGAGGGTAAAAATGATGATGACGTCTTCTGTAAAACAAATAAAAATGACTAAGAACTACAAAAAAAATTAGTAACTGCAATATTGGTGAGGTATAAGACTATGGGCACTCTCATTTATGGTTGGTAAGAATGCACGTAAGAACAAACTTTCTGGATAAAAATTTGGCAGTACTTATCAATTGGTTCATGCCATCTGATTCAGCAGGTCCAATTCCATAAATCTGTCCTACAAATACATTAACACATACACAAACATACATGTAAGGATGTTCACTGTGGCATTGTTTGTAATAGCAAAAAAACTGGAAACCTAAACCTTCATTAGTAAGTAATGTCGGTTAAATAAATGATGTGAAGCTCTCACTCAAGAGCCATAGCAATAAGGGAGGCCTACGTTTGGGGAAAGTAAGGCTTCAGTTAAAAAAAAAACGTAGAGGGATAATTTGGGGAGGAAATCTAGGGTACAGTAGAGTTTGTTTACAATGGAATTAGTTTTCCAGGAAACAGTGCAAAGAACTGGCACGAGAGACAACAGTGGGTGGATGAATGGGTGTAAAGGAAGGCACAGAAGGGTAGCAGGAAGCCCAAAGGGGTTCAAGAAAGAGTGAATACACAGGCAAATGATCAAAGGGACTTTGCAGGATAAACTGGCTTTCAGGTTAACTGGACCCTTCAGCCTAAAATGCTCTTCCCCCACCCTTGATAGTCTAGGAAACCCCTATTCAATCATTATGTGTCAGACCAAAAATTATCTTTCTTTTTTTAAAGATTTTATTTATTTATTTGACAGAGAGAGTGAGAGAGCACAACCAGGGGGAACAGCAGAGGGAGAGGGAGAAGCAGGCTCCCCTCTGAGCAGGGAGCCCCATGCAGGGCTTGATCCCGGCGACCCTGGGAAATGAGCTGAAGGCAGATGCTTAACCATCTGAGTCACCCAGGCGCCCCCACAAATTATCTTTCAATGAGGCTTTCCTTGATACCCTGTGGTAGATTTAATGAAATCCTTCCCTCAAGTTCCACGGCAATTTATACAACCATTCCTTTTTTTTTTTTAAGATCTTGTTTTATTTATTTATTTTTAAAGATTTTATTTATTTATTTGACAGAGAGAGACATCGGGAGAGGGAACACAAGCAGGGGGAGTGGGAGAGGGAGAAGCAGGCTTCCCGCTGAGCAGGGAGCCCGATGCGGGGCTCGATCCTAGGACCCTGGATCATGACCTGAGCCACCCAGGCGCCCCTTTAAGATTTTATTTATTTATTCATGAGAGACAGACAGAGAGAGAGAGAGGCAGAGGGAGAAGCAGGCTCCCCAAGGAGCAGGGAACCCGATGCAGGACTCGATCCCAGGACCCTGGGATCATGACCTGAGCCGAAGGCAGCTACTTAACCGACTGAGCCACCCAGGCACCCTTATACAACCATTCTTATAGGATTTATCACTTCTGATTAGGGGTACTTAACATGAAGTTTATGGATAGTCGTCAGGAAGAGTGTCCACATATCCCTTTGAACTTTATGTAAAATTCTGTGTATTTCTGTGCATTTGGCGGGGGTGGGGGGATGTCCACAGTTTGTTTGGTTTTTTAAGTTTTTTCTTTCCTTTTTTTTTAAAAGTAATCTCTACCCCCAACGTGGCACTCGAACTCACTACCCCAAGATCAAGAGTTGCATGCTGTACCAACTGAGCCAGCCAGGTGCCCCTCAAAGTCCACAGTTTTTAATCAAATTCTTAAACAATTACTGTAATGTAACTTGTTCGTCATTTATTGAGCAGTCTAATATATGCCAGGCACTATACTACAGACATGAAGAGAGAGAAGTAAACAAAGGATTACAAAATAGTATGAAACATAAAAGAAGCCTAAATAAAAAGACACATACCATTAATGAAGACCTACATAAATGGAGAGATACACCATGTTCCTGGTTGGGAAAACTCAATAATGTAAAGACATCAACTCTTTCCAAATTAAGTTGAAAGTTCAATGTAATCTCAACTAAAATCTCAACAAGATCTTCTGTGGAATTTATTGACTGATTCTAGAAATTCTTGTGGAAGGAAAAATGAGCTAGATTAGCCAAGAAATATTTTAAATACAACAAGGAAAAACTTGCCCTCTCACATCTAAATGTATGATAAAGCCATAGCAGAAATTTTATTTGTTTTATTTTTTTAGAGACGGAGAGAGAGTGGGGAGGGGCAGAGGGAGCAGGAGAGACCGAGAATCTTAAGCAGGCTCCACACACAGCACAGAGCCCAATGCGGGACTCAGTCTCACGACCCTGAGATCATGTCCTGAGCCAAAATCAAGAGTCGAATGCTTAACTGACTGAGCCACCCAGGCACCCCCATAGTAGTAATTTTAATATTGATATGATATTAATATTGATATTGGTGTAGGTACAAACACATCAGTGAAACAAAAGAGATGGTTCAGAAACAGGCTCATGTGTTTAAGGGAATTTTGTGTGTGATAAAGGTATTTCAAATCACTGGAGAAAGTCAATAAATAGTGGGACAACTAGCTATGTTTGGAAAAAAAGTTAGAGCGATATCTCACACTACTCACAAAAATAAATTCTAGACAGTTTAAATAATAAAATCTTAAAAAAAACAACTCAGAAACAACCTGTGTTGGACAAAGATTTCTTAGATCTGAAACAAAAGCATGAGTCATAAAAGAAAAAATTAAGAAATTGAATTTCATCAAAATTATGAACTTCTGCTTTTCTAAAGATCCTGGTAAGAGAACAAAAAGACATGCTACAGACCGAGAGAAAATATTTGCAAACCACACATCTGATAAAGGATTTGCACTTGGAATTCTAAAAACTCAATAATTTTTTGTTTTGTTAAAAACAAATAATCCAGTTTTTTAAGTGGGCCGAAGATTTGAACAGACACTATACCAAAGATGCTCAACGTCACTAGTTATTAGGAAAATATAAATTTCAAAAATGAGATACTATTACACCCACTCCAACATCTTTTTTTTTAAAGATTTTATTTATTTATTTGAGAGAGAGAGAACACAGAGGGAGAGTGGGAGGGAGAAGCAGACTCCCTGCTGAGTGGAGAGCCTGAGGCGGGGCTCAGTCCCAGAACTCTGGGATCATGACCTGAGCAGAAGGCAGACGCTTAACTGACTGAGCCACCCAGGCACCCCCCTACTCCAACATCTTAAGAAAAAACTGACACTACCAAGAGCTGGGGAACTAGAAGTAACTAGATCTCTCGTATGTTGCTGAAACGAATGTAAAATTGGACAGCCACTTTGGAAAACAGTTTGGCAGTGTCTTATAAAGTTAAACATACATTGACTATACAACCCAGCAATCCCAGTCCTAGGCATTCACCCAAGTGAAATGAAATCTTAGCTTCACACAAGAACCTGATGCTGATGTTTAGTGACTATATTTATAATCACCAAACACCGGAAACAACCCAAATAAATGAAACCTCAACTGGGGAATGAAAAAACAAACTGTGGTACGTCCATACACTGGAATCTACTCAGCAATGAAAAGGAACAAACTATTGATACAAGCAACAACATGGATATTGTATGATTTCATTTATATGGCAGCTTTGAAAGAACAAAACTATAACATCAGGAAACAGGCAGTGAGTGCTAGGAGGTAAAGGGGAGGAGTTGACTCTAAAGAGGAACTAGTGAATTTCTTGAAGTGATGGAACTATCTTATATCTTGATTGTAGCTGTTGTTACACAACTGTATGCATTTGTCAAAACTTGCAGAGAAGAACCATGAGAGACGATGGACTCTGAAAAACAAACTGGGGGTTCTAGAGGGGAGGGGGTTGGGAGGATGGGTTAGCCTGGTGATGGGTATTGAGGAGGGCACGTTCTGCATGGAGCACTGGGTGTTATGCACAAACAATGAATCATGGAACACTATATCTAAAACTAATGATGTAATGTATGGGGATTAACATAACAATAAAAAAAAAAACTTGCAGAAATGTACACTAAAAAGGGTGAATTTACTATATATAAATGATAACTTAATAAAAATATGAAAAAATATAATCCTAGCACACACATGCGTACGTGCACACACACACACATACACATACAAGCTTAGAAATATATGAGAACAATAGGACACAAAGAAACTTTTGGGGGTGATGGACATATTCATTACTTTGATGGTAGTGATAGTTTCATGGGTGTGAACATACGTCAAAACTCATCAACTTATATCCTTTAAGTAAGTAGAGTTTATTGTACATCAATTATACCTCAATAAAGCTGTAAAAAAAGAAGAAGAAATGTATGAGAAGAAAATATAAGTGAATATGTTTAAAACCTTGGAGTGGTGACAACCTTCTTAAGCAAGACAGTAAAAGCAAAAGCCATAAAAGAAAAGAATGATATATTTGACTACATCAAAATTTTAAGTTTCTATTCTAAAGACATTGTAAATAAATATAAAAGAAGGGTAGATTAGAAGAAAATATTTGTAACATATATAGACAATGGCTAATTAATGTTAATATAAAGAACTCCTACACATCAATAAGAAAAAACAAACAACCCAATAGAAACAGGAGAAAAAGATATAACAAGCAACCAATAATGGGAAATGCAAGTTTTTTAGAGATTTATTTTATTTTATTTTTAAAGATTTTCTTTATTTATTCATGAGAGACAGAGACAGAGACAGAGAGAGAGAGAGAGAGGCAGAGGGAGAAGCAGGTTCCCCATGGAGCAGGGAGCCTGATGCAGGACTCAACTCCAGGACCCCAGGATCACGACCTGAGCCAAAGGCAGATGCTTAACCAACCAAGCAACCCAGGCATCCTAGAGATTTATTTTATTTTAGAGAGAGAGAAGGAGAGTGTGAGTGGGGGGAGGGGCAGAGGGAGAGAATCTTCAAGGAGACTCCTCACCCAGCCTGGAGCCCAACGTGGGGCTCGATCCCACGACCCATGAGATCATGACCTGAGCTGAAGCCAAGAGTCGACACTTAACCCACTGAGCCAGCCAGGTGCCCCAGGAAATGCAAATATTAATAAACACAGGAAGGGAGGATACATAAATTTGACTAGTAATCAAAGAACTATGAATTAAAAGATCCCTTTTTGCTTAACAGATCGACAAAATTTTAAGATCGATAGCGAGTGTTGGCAGGGGGCCTAGAGAAATAGGTGCTCTCACATACTATTGTCGTTGGAAGTAGTCGGTCTTTGGTGAGCAATTTTGTATGATCTGTTAAAATCTAAAATGTGCATAACCTTCAACCCAGTAGTTCTGTTCTTCATTACCCATCCTAGAGAAACACTTGTGTATGTCACACAAAAAGAGTTAATGGGGAAAAAAACAAAAACCTAAAAATTGTCCCTCAAGGATTCTCAAACTATATGTGGTAAAGAACCAGGGTTTTGGGATTTTTTTTTTTTTTTTGTAAATTTCCAATCTGTTACATACTGATACCTTTGTAAAGTAGAGAAAAAGGAATTACTAGAAAAGTAACCATGTACTTGGATGTCACAGCAACATAAAATTGGAACAAATGTGAGTTTTTTAAGATTTTATTTATTTATTTGACAGAGAGAGAGAGAGAGAGAGCACAAGCAGGGGGAGTGGCAGAGGCAGAGGGAGAAGCAGACTCCCTGCTGAGCAGGGAGCTGGATGCGGGGCTTGATCCCAGGACCCTGGGATCATAACCTGAGCCGAAGGCAGTTGCTTAACCGACTGAACCACCCAGGTGCCCCAGTACAGATGTTTTATAAATGCTTACTCTCAACTTCTGTCCTTATCTCATTGTGGACTGGTAGTAGTTCACGATCAGCACCAGTCCGTGGAATACAGTTTGAGTACTACTGACCTAAATGTCCATCAAAAGGGAAATAGGAATTGCCATGTGACCCAGCAATTCCACTCTCTCTATATATACCCAAAAGAATCAGAGGGACTTGAACAGATATTTGTACACCCATGCTCACTGCAGCATTGTTCACAACAGCCAAAAGGTGGAAGCAACCCAAGTGTTCACTGACGGATAGCTAGATAAACAAAAGGTAGTGTATACATACAATGGAATATCATTCAACCTTAAAAAGGAAGGAAACTCTGACACATGCTACAACATGGATAAACCTTGAAGACATTATGCTAAGTGAAATAAGCCAGCCACAATAAAACAAATTCTGTATGATTCCACTAACATGACGTACTAAGAATAGTCAAATTTATAGAGACAGAAAGTAGAATGGTGGTTGCCAGCGGCTGGGGAGAGGAGATAGTAGGAGTTATGGTTTAAAAGGTATGGAATTTCAGTTTGGGAAGATGAAAAAAGTCCTACAGATGGATGGTGGTGATGATTACACCACAGTGTACTTAATAACGCTGAACTGTACACTTAAAAATTCTTTTTTGTTGGGCGCCTGGGTGGCTCAGTTGTTAAGCAGCTGCCTTTGGCTCAGGTCATGATCCCAGGGTCCTGGGATCGAGTCCCACATCGGGCTCCCTGCTCAGCGGGAAGCCTGCTTCTCCCTCTCCCACTTCCCCTGCTTGTGTTCCTGCTCTCACTGTCTCTGTCTCTGTCAAAGAAATAAATAAAATCTTAAAAAAAAATTCTTTTTTGTTTTCAGAGACAGAAAGAGAGAGAGAGAGAGCAAGAGAGCACAAGCAGGGGGAGGGGGAGAGAGAGAGAGAAAGAGAGAGAGAGAATCTTCAAGCACACTCCACGACCAGTGCGGAGCCTGACACAGGGCTCAATCCCACGACCCTGAGACCATGATCTGAGCCAAAATAGTCAGACGCTCAAGTGACTGAGCCACTCAGGTGACCCTTAAAACTTCCTAAAATGGTAAATTTTATATCATGTTTATTTTGCCACATTTATTTTTTTAAAGATTTTATTTATTTATAATTTGAGAGAGAGATTGAGAGAATGAGTGGGAAGAGGGGCAGAGGGAGAAACAGACTCCCTGTGGAGCAGGGAGCCCAATGCGCGACTCTATCCCAGGACCCCAGGATCATGAGCTAAGCTGAAGGCAGACACCTAACCGACTGAGCCACCCAGGCGCCCCTATTTTGCCACAATTTTAAAAAGGGAAATGGGAAATGGTATATGCATTCTGTAGAATACTGTGCAGCATGTTCCATGTCACAACCACTACCTCATTCTCTTAGGCATATTGCAAGCTGCAGAACGATACAGAGTACAATATCATTTATAAGCAAAAGAAACAAACAAAAACTATATTTCTATTTTTTAAAAGATTTTATTTATTTATTTGAGAGACAGAGAGCAGAGGGGTGGGGGCAGAGGGAGAGGGAGAAGCAGGCTCCCCACTGAGCAGGGAACCCAATGCGGAGCTCAATCCCAGGACCCCAGGATCATGACCTGAGCCGAAGGCAGACGCTTAACTGACTGAGCCACCCAGGCGCCCTTATACTTCTATTTTTAAATACAAAGAGGGGCGCCTGGGTGGCTCAGTTGGTTAAGCGACTGCCTTCGGCTCAGGTCATGATCCTGGAGTCCCGGGATCGAGTCCCACATCAGGCTCCTGCTTGGTGGGGAGTCTGCTTCTCCCTCTGACCCTCTCATGCTCTCTCTATCTCATTCTCTCTCTCAAATAAATAAATAAAATTAAAAAAAAAAATAAAAAATAAATACAAAGAAAATTATCTGGAAGAACAAATACCAACCTGATAACATTAGTTTCCTCTCAGACAGGGACCTGCCTCAGGGGGTTGGACAGGAGAACTGTGTTTGACTCGAGCAACAAAAAAACATACTCATGTATCGCCTGAATAATTAAAATGCTTTTTACAGAAAATTAAAAGAATGGGTCAACCACAGAAAATATGTAGTATGGTAACTAAAGGCAGCACAGGTCCTGTGGGGATACAGGGTATCCAAGAAAGTACACGTGCCAGGAACATACAGGGAGGTATCTAATTCCAGACTAGGAAAAACAAAGAGGCATCCCAGAGGAAGTAGAAAGGAAAGCCTGAAATGAGTCTTGAAAGATGAGTCGAAATTAGCCAAGAAAAATGTGAGTGGGAACAAAACAATGGAGAGCGTGTTATTTTTTTAAAAGATTTTATTTATTTGTCAGAGAGAGAGTACAAGCAGGGGGAGTGGCAGGCAGAGGGAGAAGCAGGCTCCCCGCTGAGCAAGGAGCAGGATGCTGGTCCCAGGACCCTGGGATCATGACCTGAGCCGAAGACAGCCGTTTAACCGACTGAGCCACCCAGGTGTCCCTGGAGAGGGTGTTAGAGGCAGAGGGAACTGTATGTGTGAAGGCATGGAGGTACGAGAGAACATAGCTTTCTCTGAGAACCGGAAATAGTTCTCTAGGCTTGAAGCATAGAATCTATGTAGATGAGTACAGAATCCAGCTTTTACACTGAAAACAATAGGAAATTTTTAAAGCTTATAGAGGTCATCTGCCTGTATGTTTTAGAAAGATCACTCTAGCTGCTGTGCAGAAAATGAATGGGTCAGGGCGCCTGGGTGGCTCTGTTGGTTAAGCGACTGCCTTCGGCTCAGGTCATGATCCTGGAGTCCCTGGATCGAGTCCCACATCGGGCTCCCTGCTCGGCAGGGAGTCTGCTTCTCCCCCTGACCCTCCCCCTCTCATGTGCTGTCTCTCTCATTCTCTCTCTCTCAAATAAATAAATAAAATCTTTTAAAAAAAAAAGAAAAGAAAAGAAAATGAATGGGTCAGTAAGTATAGGCACAAAAAGGCCACTTTGAAAGCTACTTGAGTAATCCAGAAGAGAAATGATAAAAGGGGGTGGGGGCTGATGAAGGAGGGGCAGGCAAGGAACAAGAGGGTTAATATTGGACATTTTAAATTTGAGAAGGATTTCCAAGTGAACATGTTCAATAGGGAGTTGGATTATACAGGTCTGGAACTTGGGAGAGATGTCCGATTAGAATCACGCATTTGGGGGATCAAGTTACTGAAACCACGAGAATTCAAAGTCTCTTCCATATCATAAACTTTACCCTCTCAACTGGCTCAACTATCTCTCAACTTTATGGGGGGAAAAGTCCTTTCTCAAATCCATCCTGCCATTCTCTGTTCCTTCATAGAAAAATTTAGAATATTCTTTTTTTTTCCTCATAGGCTCTAGGCCCAACATGGGGCTTACATGGGGCTTGAACTCATGACACCGAGATCAAGAGTCACATGCTCTACTGACTGAGCCAGCCAGGCGCCCCTAGAATATTCTTTTTTTTTTTTCTTTTAGAATATTCTTGTATGAGCTGTGTACTCAATGTTCTTCCCACTTCCCATCACTCTACGAAAATAGCTATTGCAAAGGTCACTAAATCTAACAGATGCCTTTCAGGCCTCATCTTACTTCGGTGTCTCAGCAGCATTTAATACAGTATTAAATGTACTCCTTCTTTCCTTCTGTTAATACTGTTCCCTTGGCTTTCAGGATATCTCATTCTCCTGCTTTTCCTCCTTCATCTCTTCCCATTCCTCGGCTTCCTTTATGAACTTCTGCTCTTCTACCTCCTACTTCCTCTTATAATCTAACCAAAGGCAGATAGAATATTAGGAAATTATTATGGAAGGGTTACCAATTCTATTGCCAATAATCCTGCAAACCTAAAACAAAGATACTTCTCTCTCCACTGTGAATCAAGATCAAATGAATAAACATAGCCTTCTGTTGAAGTAACCCACTGTGGTAGGCTCAACAGCAAAAGATGTCCACGTCTTAACCCCCAGAACCTGTGAATGAATATCTTACTTTGCATGGCAAAAGAGACTTTGCAGAAGAAAAATAAAAGACTTTGAAGAGATGATTAAGTTAAAGAACTTGCGATAGGGAGATTATCCTGGTGGACTCAACAGGGTCCTTAAGAGGGAGGCAGGAGAGTCAGAGGACAAGTGAAGACAGAAGTAGATTGGAGCAGAGATTGCTGGCTTTAAGGTGGAAGGGGACCGTGAGCTAAGGAACGCAGGCAGCCTTTAGAAGCAGGAAAAGACAAGGAATATTCTCCCCTAGAGCCTCCAGAAGGAGCACGGCCCTGCCAACATGTTGATTTTAGTCCATAAGGCCTATTTTGGGCTTCTGACCGCCAGAGCTGTAACATAAATATATCTGTGGGTTTTTTTTAAAGATTTTATTTATTTGACAGAGAGAGACAGTGAGAGAGGGAACACAAGCAAGGGGAGTGGGAGAGGGAGAAGTAGGCTTCCCGCTGAGCAGGGAGCCCAATGTGGGGCTCAATCCCAGGACCCTGGGATCATGACCTGAGCCGAAGGCTGACGCTTAACGACTGAGCCACCCAGGCACCCCTTATCTGTGTTGTTTTAAGCCACTAAATTTGTGGTAATTTGTTATTACAGCAGCAACAGAAAACTAATATACGCACTTTAAAAGGAAAAAAAAAAGGAGAAACAAACTAAATCTTAAGGAAAATATGGTTGGCCCCAAGAAAACTCTCAGGACTCCCCATCATAACAAGAGAGGGCTCAAGGAAGCTCTTCACCAGAGTTAAGTCTAGAGAGACCACCTATTGATTTTTCTGCTCTCTTGCCTTAAGGGCTGTTTGTCTAGATGGGCTAGGTGATTCTCCCACTCCCACCCTCCAGAAGATAATTCGATCTGCTTCTTCCCTTCTCCTTGATCAATCCAGTGGAGGATTTCTCTAGGAAGATATTAAGCTCACCTACAGGCCTCCTCTTCCCCACATGGGGGCGGAGGCCAAGAAAAAGCCAGTGTTATCTAGGAAATTCTTACTGATTGGTGAGAGCTGGGTGTGTGGATGCTGGGCTCTGATTGGGATCCTTCTTTACGGGAAATGCGCTCCTCATCAGGTGTGTCCCATTGAATGCAGACAACTACTAAGGTCTGAAAACATCATGGACAAGACTTCAATTGAGAAGTCCCAGAGATTCACTATCCTAAGGTCTCTCTATTCTCTGCTGTGTTCCAAGACAGACAGTCCTTTGAAAACAAAGAACAAAAAAATATAGATCACTCACACCATCCATGAAAATAAATTCTAGCTGCATTGCAAATGTAAGCAAACACACAGAAACTGCTATACAAGTATTAGAGAAGAATGCTCATGACCTTGGTATGTGGAAGACCTTATTAAATAAAATACAAAAATCAAAAGCCAAAAAAAAGACTGATTAATCTGACCTCAAAACTTAAAACTTCTATTCAATAAGATATCATAAACAAAATTAAAAGGCAAGAGATAGACTGGGAGAAAATTTGTGCAATATGTAAAACAAAAGACTAATATTTTCTTTTTTGAAGATTTATTTATTTGAGAGGGAAAGTGAGAGAGAGCACATGAGCAGGGGCAGAGGGAGAGGGAGAAGCAGACTCCCCTGCTGAGTGGGAGCCTGACGCAGGGGCTTGATCCCAGGACCCTGGGATCATGACCTGAGCCAAAGGCAGACGCTTAACTGACTGAGCCACCCAGGCGTCCCCTAAAGACTAATATTTTCCCTTAATTATCCTGGCTAAGAGACCACCAAGGCTAAGAGAAAAACAGGTAAAGGATATGAGCAAGCATATCACAGAAAAAACACAAATGGCCAGTAAACATATGAATGGATGCTCAACTTCTCTATTCATCAGAGTACTAAAAATGAAACAATGAGATTCTATTTTCTACCTATCATATTTGCAAAATTTAAAGTTTGATAACATTCAGTGTTGGGAAGAGTAAGGAGAAATGAGACCTTACAACCTGCTGGGGAGAACATAAACTAGTACAGCCGTGTTGGAAGGGCACTGGGCAGTACCTACTAAGATTACAAATACACAGTTTACGACACCACTCTCAGGCATATGCCCTAGAGAAGACGTTCAGATGTTCTCAGAACGTGGTCCATAGTTTCCTGGAGGTTCCCAAGACCCTTTCAGGGGGTCCTTGAGATTCAAAACTATCTTCATAATAGTATTAAGATGTTGTTTGCCTTTTGGGGCGCCTGGGTGGCTCAGTCAGTTAAGTGTCCAACTCTTGATTTCAGCTCAGGTCATGATCTCAGGGTTGTGAGATTGAGCCCCACATCGGCCTCTGCACTCAGCGGGAAGTATGTTCAAGATCCTCTCTCCCTCTGCCCCTGCCACCGCCCCCCCCCCCCCCGCCCTGTGCGCTTGCCTTTTTTTTTTTTTTTTTACTGTGTTGACATTTGCACTGTTAATGCAAAAGGAAAGGTGGAAGGGGGAAGAAAAGCAAAGATGTGTAAAACTGCTGGTGCCCTAAAGCTCATCAAAAGGAGTGGCACCAAACTGTACTGTGTCATTGTATTTTTTCATCATCATACACGTAAGAATGTCCTCCATAAAGCAGTAAAAGTTATTAAAATCTCCATGCCTAAATACATGGCTTTCTAATATTCTATGTAACAAAACAGGAAGTACAGATAAAGCACTTCTGTTGCATACTAAAGTACAATGATTGTCCCAAGGAAAAACACTTGTCAGATTGAGTTGTGAGCTGAAGTCACTGTTTTCATGGAACACCATTTTTATTGAAATAACGACTGACTGATAAACTATGGCTATTCAGATTTGGATATTCTGGCAGGCATTTTCTCAGAAATAAAGTTAGCCTGTCACTTCAAGAACAACTGATAGTATCTGGTGCTAATGGTAAAATTTGAGCTTTCAAGCAAAAATTAGAACTTTGGAAAACTTGCACCTCCACCACAGGCTTGGCAGCTGTCCAATACTATAAGACTTTTCTGATAAGAGCAGTGGTGATACTAATGTAATTTTTGACACCGTATGATGAACTGTGTCAACATTTGAAAGATCTGCGTAACTCAGTGAACCAATATTTTCCAAACTGCCAATGCATTATGTTATAAAATCCTGCACAGGTTAAAAAAAAAAAATGTTAAAGTACAAGGCAGACCAATGGATTTTAAATGTAACAAAGCAAGAAAAGTTTACTTATATGATTAATATGGTTTCTAAATTCACATTAAAAGTAATCTTTAAGAAACTACCACTTGTTGGGTGCCTGGGTGGCTCAGATGGTTAAGCATCTGCCTTCGGCTCAGGTCATGATCCCAGGGTCCTGGGATCGAGTCCCGCATCGGGCTCCCTGCTCAGCGGGGAGCCTGCCTCTCTCTCTCTCTCTCTCTCTCTCTCTGTCTCTTATGAATAAATAAATAAAATCTTTAAAAAAAAAAAAAGAAACCACCACTTGTTGAGGACTGATATAAAAAATATCCACAATTACCTGAAAAGGCTATTAAACTCCTTGTTTTTCTAATTACACATCTGTGTGACATATACTTCATCCAAAACATTGTAATAGATCAAATGCAGAAGCAGGTATGAGAACCCAGAGGTCTCCTATTAAGCCTATTAAAGAGACTTTCAGAAAATGTAATGCAATTTTACTGTTCTCACTAATATTTTTTGCTTTGGAAAAGTTCTTTTTCATTTTAAAATATTATTTATGTTAACATGTAATGGGTTTACTGCTGTTATTTTTAATGAATAGTTAAATTTTTTAAAATTTCTAATACATTGAATAGTGGTAGATATAAACCTACATAAACAAATTGTCTTAGGAGTGTAAAGGGGTCCTGAGATCAAAAAGTTTGAGAACCACTGCCCTAGAGAAACTCTGATAAGGCGTTGTGATCAGGAAAATTCATAGCAGTAATGCTTATAAAAGCAAAAAACTGGAAAAATGTAGTAGTCTATCAATAAGGAATGGCTAAATAAGCCAGTTTATAGCCATACTATGGCATATTATGCCACTTACAAATGAAGTAAATTTAGATGTAGTGAAATAAAAGTTTCCAAAATATTTAATAAAAAATTTGCAGGATATGTACAGTATGGTATAGTTTTTGTAGAAATAAAAACACAACACGACGTGTTTTCTAAACAAACAAACAACTAAGACCTGGAAAGCTACCAGGATACACAGGCAAACTGTAAAGAGCAGCTACCTTTCAAAAGGGAAAGGTGGACTAGGATTGTGGGTAATGGCCAAAGTATACTTCAGCCCCATCTATGTGTAAAGTTTTGAGGGATTGTTTGTTTGTTTGTTTGTTTGTTTTTTACAAGGACACTGTACTAGTGCAATTAAAAATAATGAGGAAAAAAAAAATAAAGCAACAAGGTCAAGCCCAGACATTGAGGAAGGAAGGGGACTCGCTTTGAGTCCAGGCTGAGAGGACCCAGTGTATTTGCTGCAGCGGTTCTGCAGCTGTGGAGTCTAGGAAGGAGCCCCGAGAGGTGAAATCAGGCGATGGAGGGTATGGTTGGCTGAAATGGTGATGGCCACCTGGATGGCACAACTTTCTGGGTCAGACACCTCCCACTTCCTCCCTGGGATTTAATACAAAGGCCTTCACGGCCGCAGAGGTCAGCCTTTCCCGCTTCCGCCATAATTTATCTCGCCCTGATGCCCGCCAACTCTTACCCTATTCCCGGCCCCCGATCCCCACTCCCCCGGCCCTAGGACCTCAGCGGCCACATCCGAGGAAGAGCTCTGGGCAGGCTAAGGTGACTACAGCCTGAATCGCCGCGGCACACCCGACGACACTGAGACACCGCAAGTGTGACCGAGCGACAGGAGGCGGAGGGTAGCCGGTAGCTACGTAGCGGGAGGACGCAGTTACCAAATAAGCCACAGGAGCTCCGAGACAATCGGCTGACTCTTCCAGGTGCCGTTGGGCAGGCTTCGCTTTCGAAAGCAGCGCCACAGCGTTCCCATTGGTCTTCCATTCCAGCCCAACCAGCAGCTCTCCCTATGGCCTGCCCCTCGACTAAGAGGCCAATCAGAGGAGGGTTTTGTGTTTCCCATTGCATAGGACCAACTAAAAGCTTGCTCACTTCTGACTGACGTGTTGGACAGCCAACCAGAAGAGCCGAGGCCTGGCGATTTGGCCTCCTAGTGCAGTCACCATCTCGATCTAGGTCCCTGTCCTTGTCCCGTCCCCGGCTGGAGTCTAAGGTTTTGATCTGAGAGAAATAACCAAGAAGGAGGTCCACGCTGGAGAGATGGTGGCTCAAGAGGCAAAATACTATTTCCCAGAGTTTGGTTGGCTCTGAGGTCAGATGATTTTGTAGTTGAGGTGTCAGGGCTACTCTGGGGTTGGCCTCGAGTAGTGACCACACGAGAAAAGTATTGGTCGAGAGAGCGCCTCAGATAATGTTGCTTTGCCACCATGCTGTTTCACTTCCCCCCAGAGTCAGGTGGGAAGAAGCCTAGGAACATCAGGGCCTTTAATTAAGCGTTGGTTTATCTACAGTGAGGAGTGTTAGGGATGCTCAATTAGAAGCAATAAATACTACTTCTAGAATGACTAAAACGAAATGTGCGGGGAAATTTTTAAAAAACTGATAGCGGCATCATTACAGCTAAAGGTATCATTAAATACTAATGCTAATTAAAACTAAGAAATACCATTTTCACCAAATACTTTGGATAATTATCTGTTGTTTAATATTGTGCCATTTTGGGCAAAGAAACTTGCAGGGCAGGGATGGCAATTTTTCCACTTTCGGTAAGAAAACAGACATTTTCATTTGCTGTATGTGGGAGCCTAAACTGCACACTTTAAGAGGGTAACTTAGTAGTACCTATCAAAATGTAATACATATCCTTTGATCCAGCAATTCCTTCTCTCAAAATCTATCCTACAGAAATACTTAAACACATGAGCAAGTTATGTGTAGCACTACTTGTAATAGTGAAGGATTGGAGACAAACTGGAATCAATAAATTGTTTTACAACCATACCATGAAATGTCATGCCTCCATTTTTTAAAATGAGGTAAATTTCCATATACTAATGTGAAAGGAAGTCCACAATACATTGCAAAGTGTAAAAATTAAGCTGCAAAATAGTGCACATAATATCCCATTTTGTTAAAAAAAAAAAAACCCTACATATGAGTGTGTGGGTATTCATACGTGTACATGTGTAAATGAATATGTGTATATTCATACATACATATATGTATATATATTCACATACACATATCTATGCATAGGAAAAGGTCTGGGAAGACACATACCAAATTAAATTATTCTTGGGGAATGGGCATAGGGAGAGGGAATAAAGAGAAATCTTTCTCTTTTTACACATTTATGTTTTGTTTGAATTTTGTCAACTAGCATTAATTACTTTTTGAATTTTTATCACCACAATAAAACATTTTAGCAAAATAGGCACTTTTGTAATAGGAACAATCAGCAGAACTATCATTTCTACATTTTAAATAAGAATAACTCCAGATAGGAATGAGGTGACTATTTCATTCAAAAATTTCAGCTAGAAGACCTAGGATAAAATTAGGACAACTGTAAATCAATTCAACACTGAGCTTCAGTGTGGTACTCATGACTTGGTACAACAGGATGTGGGCAAACAAAATCTAATCAGAATAAGTGAAGAGTCGTTCATTTCTGGGAGAGAAAACTACACAATGGCAAACTCCATCCAATGGAAAAAACTTTGCTTTCACCTTTTTGGTAGCATCACCTCCAGGGTTTACTCAACTCCCTAGGGCAAGGGTTGGAAATCATAAGAATTAGAGATTTAAGATACCTCAGATATCATTCAGTCAAATCCCCTCATTTTACAGTTGAGAAAACAGGCCCAGATGGGTGAAGCAATTTGCCTGTAGGTGCTATAACCAGCTAAATAGCATAGCCAGCTCTGGAATCCAGGTTTCTATTCCAGGCCTACTACTCCTTTCTACTTCTCAGATCTTCCTGAGTCTTCATTCTGATGACATGTTAGGAAATATTTTAAAGTCTTATGAATATTAGACTCCCCTATATTTAAATTTTAGAACAAAAATGCATAGCAAAAGAAAAATCTATTAGCACAGATGATCAAAAGTTGGCTGTATTTGGACAAAAAACATTATCGGTAAAATAACATTTTCTTGAAAAGTAATGTATAAATTTCTGTGACTATAACTGTATTTTACTATTCACTTAAGAACTACTGTTTTGGGGTGCCTGGGTGGCTCAGTCAGTTAAGCGTCTACCTTTGGCTCAGGTCATGATCCCCGGGTCCTGGGATGGAGCCCAGCATTGGGCTGGGGGGGGGGATGGTCCTTGCTCATCAGGGAGTCTGCTTCTCCTTCTCCTCTACCCCTCCCTCCAGCTCATGCTCTCTCTCTCAAATAAATGAAATAAAATTAAAAAAAAAAAAAGAACTACTGTTTTACCTAATTTCTGACTGATCTTCAACTGGCAGTGCCTCTTAATCCTTTACCTTCAGTTTCTCTATATCATGTAGTTGATGATCTATATACATTTAAAACCACTGCAGGAAACACCTATTTAAAGAAAACCTGCTGTAATTTAAAGAATACTTTATTCTGTGTAATGTTAATAATTACCCCAATTTGTTCTGTAAAGAATGAGTTTTCTGTTCTCAAGAGGCTGGATGGACAGATAGATAGGCAGGCAGGAGGGAGAGAGAAAATAAAAGTAAAATAGGGAACAATTATTTTTTTGGACAAGCAAAGCAAAAGATAAGAGGGATGAAGGGTGTTGGGTGGTCGGGAAGGGAGTGGCAGAGAACCACAAGCTAAATTAGTCACAAAGTGTTTATATTTTAAAAGTAAACTTGAATACTGTGATGTATAAATGGACTAACAACCACCTAACCTGCAGGCTATAATTAAAGTGGTGTCCAGTTTTAGACTCTATGACTTAGGGACATGTAAGGACCTTGGAGAGATTTCAGAATAATAAAGGTAAAAGGGTAAAAAAAAATGAGCCAAGTGAGGAAAAATTAGAACTGTTATTGTGCCTAAGAAGAGAAGACCAGGGGTGACTCAAAAGTCCTCAGGATATGAAGAAATATCCATTTCAGTGAACAGTTGGTCTACATTTCCACAGTAGAAAGTAATTTTACTTAAATTATGACCGTATGTATTTGAAGATAGAAGTGTCTCACCTAGGATGTCTCACTAAACAAAAACTCCAGAGAAGGCTGAATGCTGTTCACCTCTCCCACCCTTTACTAGCTCAACTCCTCATCTCAAAGAATGGGTTAAAGGGTAGATAAGGCATCTCCAGAATGTGAAGCTTTAGACTTTGTTGGCATCTAGGTACTACATTTAAAATTTTTCGTTAGCCTCTGTCCCCCAGATCCCAGTGTAAGGTTGAGCTGCTTCTGTGCTATGGGTAAAAGGGATTAATTAGTAATAAATACTTAGATGCATACATAACCTTGAATTCCTTATAAAAAAAAATGCTTCTCCTCAGTGTTGATGGGTAAGAGGGCTTGGATTTGGGGTTCTTTCGGGACCCAGTTACTGTGCTAACATGACCCACTTGACTCCAAAGAGGGAATTTACCTGACCTGATATTAAACAGAAAAAAAAAAAAAACTGGACAACCAGATGTGCCTGGACCTCTAATTTTGTCTCTAGCATTTTGTCTTATTTAGACATCTCCTACAATAAGGAATAAGTATAAAGTCTATGAAGAAAGAGAATGTAATGTTTTATTTATACCACGACCACCCCACCCCACCCCAGTCCAGCTTTTAGCATAAGGCTGGGCACACAGAAGGCTAAGAACCGGTACTTGTTAAATGAATGTCATGTGTCCAAAATTTTGATATTTTATTCTATAGCTGCTTTTTCTAGTTATTCTCTAATTCATTCTCTAACGCTGCTGCCTACGAAGGTTGCATTTGTCTCCTTACTCTTCCTTTCTCTTATCTCACAGAAACTTCTCTTCTTCCCTATCCCCTCAGATATCTTTAGTCATCTAATTCCTGAACTACCAAAACCTCTTAACTTCGATTCAGCCCCCACTCTTCTACTCACACCCAAGTACATTGCTGTCACCTTAATTCATGTTTTGACCACATTACTTTCTATACTTTCCATGCTCAACTACATGATTAAAACAAGCTTTGACTTCCCAAATAACAAGATTCCTAGCTCCTCTTATTCCAAACTTTTACTAAAACCCACTTTGTGTAGGAAGCCATTTCAGAACACATCGGTCAGATGAAAATATCCACCCATCAAAAGTTCTCAGAGTTAAGAAAAAAAAAGTTCTCAGAGTTCATTTACCTTTCTGCCTGTATCCCATCTATTTGAAAGAAAATACTCTCGGGGTGCCTGGGTGGCTCAGGAGGTTAAGCATCTGCCTTTGGCTCGGGTCATGATCCCAGGGTCCTAGGATGGAGCCCCACATAGGGCTCCCTGCTCAGTGGGGAGTCTGCTTCTCCCTGTCCCTCTGCCCCTCCCCCCAACTCGTGCTCTCTCTTGCTCGCTCTGCTCTCTCTCTCTCTCCAATAAATAAATAAAAAATCTTAAAAAAAGAAAATAGTCTCAATTGAGGTATAAAAAAAACCCTATGAAAGATATAGTGTTCACAGATGGTATGTTGGAGGATGAGCGCATGCACACACGTGTTTATGTACACATAGAGCATATGCATATATATGTATATACACACACACACACTATAAATATATTCTGCCCAAATTAGCAGAAACCCACAAGCTTAAAAACCAAATCTGCTAAATCTGACCCAAACCACAGGTATTAAGCCCTATGGCTACTGCCTGCAAGCAGATGCATTACCTCTGTGACAAAGTCAATTGGAAGTTGCAAGTATAGGTAAATATCGCTACAGGCAGCTAGGATTCTGTTTTGTTTTTTTTTAAACTTAAATGTAAAACTTAACTTATCACCTCAGGACACTGACCATGTTATATGATTTCTGCACAATACCAAGAATATCCTAGACACTAAAAAATACTATATTTACAACTTAAGCAGGAAAACAGAGGCTTGCTTCACAGTGGTTTAATATGAACAGAGTTGAATATGACATTGTCTGACAGAAGAATGAACAGTTTGCTGAATAAAAGCCCCGAGTCAGGATATATACACAGCAGAAATGGGGCCTCAGGCTTTCAGCACTTGTGCACAATGAAAGAAGAACTCTTTAAAAAAATGTCAATAACAGAGAATACAAATCAAAAAGGCAGCAACAACACCAACATTGGGGAGGTGGGAAAGGGAGCAGAGCCTCTCTCTAGGGGCTGCGCAGCCCCTGGTACAGGCTCAGCAGCTGGGGAGCTGATCTGTCTCAGGGAACATCAACATTTCGAAGGACTCCAAATCCCATGTCAAAATGCAATCCTAATCTCTCTGATCAGGGTCTTGTCAGACTCTATAATCCTTTTCCCCAAGACCCAATCCTTCCATGATGGACAGTCTAAGCAAAGAGTCCCCACTTTTGACATGACAACAGTTAACTTGCTCCCATCCCACCACTGGAGATAGATTATCAGGCCCCAGCAAACAAACCACTACCTCCCAGACAGAAGCCCAGGAAAGCTGCTTCAGACTCTAAGATTTGGGACATCCATACCCCGCTGCTATCTCTAGCTCAAATTCTGGGGAGAATGCTGGAATTCCATGGAAAAGGAGTGCAGGCAGTTCAAAAACCCTGTGACCAAGCTGGGGAGGGCAGCGACAACTCTTGCCCCTGAGCCCCATTCAACAGCTCAAAGTGCTTAGAAGTCAGAGACTGTGTGGTTTGTTCATGTGCTTCTGCCCTATGGCAGCACTAAATGGGATGGGGGGAAGGGAGGATGGAAGGGGGAGGGTAGTGATGCCCTTCCCCACCACTGGGAGGTACCTAGAAAATGATCCACTCCCACCCTTTAGGGAGTTACCTGGCAGTGGTGAGTTGCCCCCACCCCTCAAGCCATCAAACCTGCAAAGCTAACCTATAAAGTATCAAGGGCTTGGGGAGGGAGAACTGCTGGCCCATACTGACTCACCTGCTGATGAGCAAGAACAGGCAGCCAGAGTGGGGAGCCACAAAAGAGAGGGGCTAGACAACAAGAGTTCTCCTACTGCCCTATGGCTTTCTTCTGACTCTGAAGCAGCCATGATGAGGGGCCCAGAAAACCCACACACCTTGTTCCACACAACAGACTGCTTAGACTCTAGGATTTACTGCCATGAAAAGCAACAAGGGAGAGAGAAAGTAACAAAAGAAACTGTTGAGAAAACTGGGAGCAGGCCTAGAGAAAACAAGAACGTTTGGGTCTCTACCACCTTCCCAAAAAGGAAAAAGTTCATGCAGGTAGGAAATGCAGGGCTGTTCCCTGCTCAGCGTTCCTGGTTAAACCTAAGAGTAAGAAAATCCCCTGGACTTGCAGCATCAGTATGTATCCAAGTGCCCCACCAGCACAAGACCCGCCCCCCCAAAAGATTAGCCTTCTGGCATGGGTAAATGCCCAAGAAATTGCCTTCCAGTCCAATCCCCCCACCCGTACCCCAAGCAAAGGGCATCTGCCTGTGGTTCCCACCTCTCCTTAGAGAAGAGGATCCTAGCAGAGTGCCCATGGTGTAGTCAGGTACCAAGGAACACAATGCCAGCCAGTCTATCGGGCCAGGGGATGGGCAGCCAACTTCAGATCAAAGAGAGAGAGAGAGGCTTAGTGTAAAAACCAATGTCATTTTCAGCAGGAAAGTAGAGGGCAAGTGGTGAGAGGGGCTCCTACTGGCGCACCTTCCCGGGGACGTAGTTCCTGTCAATTGCCTCCTCCTGCAGGAACATGTGTAGGCAGCGTTCGTTCTGAGCCAGTGGGTGCCCAGCAATTCTATAAAGAGACCAAGATGGTTATCAGTAGTATTTGGGATCAGAGAGAATTTGCAGAGCAATGGGGGTGTGGACAGGGGAGGAAGGGCCAGGGCAGCTCCTCCAGAGGTTCAAGCAAGTAGAGGACAGCAACGGGGCACCATTCCAACCCTAACATTATAGAGGAGAAGGGGGCGAGAGGGGTATGGTACACCGAAATCCCCAAACACATCCACCATGCGGTGCTTTCTCAGGCCCTGAGGCACAGAATCAGAATTCGGCTCAAAGGAACGGAGTTTTACTGTCCAGTGTCAGCTCACCGCACAATTGGCATCACATCTCATTCCAGAAGAAGAGACAGACAAAGCGTAGAAAGACCATGATGGCAAAAGCCGCAAGAAGAGTCCCCAGGAACTTGGCTTACTTGTTAATAAACTGTTCGAGGCCCTGCCTCCTTTCTTCAATGAAGGACTCCTCAAAGATCCCTTCATCTCCTCGAAAAGGGAGCTGACGCTTCAAGGCTTTCCCAGGCAGTGGCGGTACTACAATCTGCAGGCAGATGCAAAATAGCAGCCACGTGAGAGAGGACGAAGAGGGTATGAGAGGGTGAAGCACTGTATATCCCATTTCCTATCAGGCAGGGTCTACCTCACCCCACGGCCAGCAACCTGCAAGAACTGAGGCCATAAGCACAGTCAAGATGGCTCAGGTCAAAAATGAACCCAACTGATTCTATAGAAGGACAGGTTTACCACCTCAAAAGAAAGGAAATAAACTCCAAATATTCCTCACTTTCTTTCACAATCCACCAGCATCCAGTAATTTAGCTAGGCCTTTCCTGACACTATACTGTATATTTTCAGCACCTATAGGAGTTAAGTTGTATGACTTTACTAGCCACTAATTCAAGTGATACTTTTTCTTTAAAATTTGTCCTGAACTTACCACTTTAAAGTTTCAAAGGGTATCACCCAGATCCAATGTGTTGGGATTGGATAGTGTTCAGCTGCTCCACTGCCTTTAAAATTTTATAGACTATGATCTCATGCCCTCTCAGCCTATGTAGATCTCCTCCTCCGAGGATCCCACACAGGGAATGGGGTCATACCTTACTATCTCGCTCCAGCTCATTTTTTAGCCACTCAAAGTCACTGTAGCGCCGCCGTACACAGGACTCCTTCAGCTTGAAGATAGGTAGGTTTGTCTACAGGGGAAGGAAAAATGAGAGACGAGAGATGGTAACTAATGTTCAGCCTGTGGTAGCCACCTGTCAGAACCACTTCGACAGGGCCCAATGAAGAAATAATCCTGTGAACCATGTTCCTATAACTCCTTTAAAATACCACCAGGTAAATACCGATCCTTACCACATCCAGCCTTGTCACAGTTGGTGATTAGAAGTCCCTTGCTGCTTAGAGTTTATCCTATAAATAGATTTAAAGTTGTATGCAAATATGTATGCACAAGGGGTTTCACTGTACTTTATTTGTAATAATAAATGTCCATCAATAGATAATTGGTTAAATAAATTACGGTATGCCTATACAGTAGAATTACTGTACAGCTATGAAAAGAATGTGAAATATATATGAGCCAGTCTGGAAATATATTAAGCATTAAAATTAAGGTACAGAACAGTACATAGAGCTTGCCTCTATTTGTTGTTTTTTTCCATTTGGTTTTTTTTTTTTTTTTTTAAAGATTTTATTTACTTATTTGACAGATAGAGACACAGCAAGATAGGGAACACAAGCAGGGGGAGTGGGAGAGGGAGAAGCAGGTTTCCCGCCGAGCGGGGAGCCCGATGTGGGGCTCGACCCCAGGACCCTGGGACCATGACCCGAGCCGAAGGCAGATGCTTAACAACTGAGCCACCCAGGCGCCCGCTCCATTTGGTTTTAAAAAGGGATATGTGGGGCGCCTGGGTGGCTCAGTCATTAAGCATCTGCCTTTGGCTCAGGTTATGATCGAGCCCTGCATCGGGCTCCCTGCTCAGCGGGAAGCCTCCTTCTCCCTCTCCCACTCCCCCTGCTTGTATTCCCTCTCTCGCTTTGTCTCTCTCTCTCTGTCAAATAAATAAAATCTTAAAAAAAATAAAAAAAATAAAAAGGGATATGTATATTTACCCAAAGAAAATAAAAACACTAATTCAAAAAGATATATGTACCCCTTCATTTACTGAAGCATTATTTACAATAACCAAGAAATGGAAGCAACCCAAGTGTCCATCAAAAGATAAATGGATAAAGAAGATGTGCTACACACACACACACACAGGAATATTACTCAGCCATAAAAAAGGATGAGATCTTGCCAGTTGCAACAACATGGACAGACCTAGAGGGTATTATGCTAAGTGAAATGAGTCGGACAGAGAAAGACAAACATCATTTAATTCACTTATATGTGGAATCTAAAAAACAAAACAAACAAAAAGCAGAAACAGACCCATAAATATAGAGAACAAACTGTTGGTTGCCAGAGGGGAGGTGGGTGGAGGTATGGGCAAAATGGGATGGGAGATACAGGCTTCCAGTTATGGAATGAGTAAGTCAGGAGGATAACAGCATAGGGAATATAGTCAATGGTATTGTAATAGTAGTGAATGGTGACAGATGGTAGCTATACTCGTGGTGAGCACAACGTCATGTATAAACTTGTCAAATAACTATGTTGAACACCTGAAACTAATGTAACACTGTGTGTCAACTATACTTCAATTAAAAAGGGAATATGTGGGGCACCTGGGTGGCTCAGTGTGTTGAGCATCTGACTCTTGATCTTGGCTCAGGTCTTGATCTCATAGTTGTGAGTTCAAGCCCCGTGGTGGGCTCTGTGCTGGCTGTGAAGACTGTTTTAAAAAGGGTGGGGGGAAGACATGTATATTGTATATATTTATACTTATGAATAAAATGTTTATTCATAATAACAGTGATTGACTTTGGAGTATAAGACTAAACAACTGGAATGGGAGGGCTACATTTTTCATTGAACAATTTGAATTTATCACATGCACGTATTACATTTTCAGTTGAAAAGTGAATTTAAGTTCCTGTAAAGAACAAGAGAAAAGCACCTCCAAGGTATGCCTTCCTCAGCTTTTCCCATCCAAATCCTCTCCGTTCTACAAGTCCCACATCAAGTCCCATTTCATCCAGGAAATCCTTCCTGAGAACACCAGCTTAATTTACTGGTCTCCCTCTCCTCTACACTCCTATGACATTTATACTTTAGTAGTGCCTGACACACTATTGTTTTATGTATCATGTTAGTCTTGCTACTTAGCGAAACTCTAATCTCATTGAAATCAGGAACCGTGACTACTTTTGCATCGCCCTAAATGCAGACTATGCAAGTTACTCAGTAAATACTCAATTGATTAATAGAGACCCTATGTATTTGTTTACCCTCTCCTTGTCTAGAAAGTACAGCAGAAATAGCAATTACATTAAGTTGGCTTACCATCGCCTGCTCCCTGACATAAATCAGCTTATTCCCACATCTTAATCATTAGGCTCTAATGGTGACATGAACTACCAACAAACAAAAAGCCCTGATCCTCACTCCTGTCTACAGATTCTAAATAGAAACGGCCAACCACATGTATTAATACTGACTCTATTTCCCACCAGCCAATTCATATCAGCAGATGGAAATCAAAGGAACTAGTTTCTCTCCTTTCTCCACAACTGCCTCAGGGCAGGAAAAGAATATCTTCGAGCTATGCTAGTGCTTCGCACAGTCCTTACTACATCATGCTTTTGGAAATTGTCTTTCTAGGATCCAGTTCTAGGTAGAGGTCATCAAAAGCTAAATAACTAACCAACTTACATTAGTTACAACTCTACCCAGGATCAAGGTCCAAGGAATGTTAATAAGCTGAAGGAGAGTGAGATACAGGTAAAGTAATATTTTATTACAACCTGTTCTTTAGGAGAATAAATAAAAAAACTGGAAACAGTGGTTTCTTTGGAAAAGGGAGCCTCTACAGGGGCAGAGGAAGGGAGGAAGACTTAGTTTTTACAGCGTATCTTTTTTTGTATCTTTTGAATTTTGTACCATGTGCATGTATTAACCATTCAAAATAAAACATTATAGAGAGCATTCCCAGAATCCTGCAAGAAATCTGCATGGGTATCAAATCATCGCATGATATGCCTTGAACTTATACAATATTATATGTCAATAACATCTCAATAAAGCTGGGGGGGGGAATAATCCTGCAAGAAAAAAAAGTGCTTTCGTATCACGTGATTCTAGGTTTCCACCAGACTTCATTACAAATAACGTGATCCCCAAACAGCAGAACCTTAACTAGTACAGAAGCCAACAGAAGGACCAAAGAAAAGGGGGGAAAATGCTGAGTAGATTCTTCCAAGACACAGCGAAACCACCCACTGCCATTTTGTGGACTTCCTCCTTTGACTCACAAAAATCCTATTCTTCCCCTACCCCCACAGGATGATGACAATAATGACCTTTTATCTCAGCACCTAGCCATCTAAGGAAGGGGCTACTGTGTACTAAGTAAGATAGTCTCCCAGCTCCAACCTATAAATTATATGAGGAAGACAGGATTGTGTAGTACAGGATACAGAGAGTCCTTTGGCTCTTATCAACACAAAGTCAAGGGAAAGGAGAGAAAGAAACAAAGTTCAAGTCCACAGGACAACTGACATTTGAAAGTTCCACACACATCATGTGAAGTCACCAGGAAACCTCTCCAGACTCCTCATTTCTTGGGAGGGTGGGAGGGGGGGAATTCTTTCCTGAGCAAAATAAAAGAGAACAGCTTCAGAAATATTTACCATACAAAGAAAAAAAAGTCAGTGCCATCTGCTTCTACCATACATAATGCCTAACTCACAAAGCCCATTCTTTGAGTCTCATGCTTCCTATAATGCCTACCATGATCAACCACCTAAAATAGCTATTAAAAACCAATTATTTCAACTTTTCTCCAAAACTGAATTCAATTAAAATATTAAAAGCCTAGATAGCCATACAAATTAACATAAACAATACAAATTAACTCAAACCTACAGAACTAGGAACTGCCATCAACCCCATCATCATTGTACAATTAAAAATTGTGAAAAGGACGGATTAAAAGCTTAATGGTAAAAAAAATGGTAAAAAAAATTTTGCACACTAAAGTTTTGCAACTAAGCACAGCCAAAGAGACTAAAGTGTAGTGGAAAGAGTATGATGAGGGGCTTTGGGGTCAGACAGACCTGGGTTCAAATCCCAGCCCCACTTATTAGCTATGTGTACTTGGGAAAGTTACTAAAACTGCACTCCTCCTCAGTTTCCTACCTGTAAAATGTCATTTTTGTAAGGATTTAGAAACTAAAACCTAGTTCAGTGCCTGGCACATAGTAGGCACTAGATGAACAGTCTCTGTTGTTATTAGAATGCCTTAAGACGAGAGCTATTTCAGGGTGCCTGGGTGGCTCTGTTGGTTAAGTGTCTGACTCTTGGTTTCAGCTCAGGTCATGATCTCAGCGTCTTGCGATCAAGCCCCAGGTCAGGCTCTACACTCAGCGTGGAGTCTGCTTGGGACTCTCTCTCCCTCTCCCTCTGGGCACCCACATGCTCACTCTCTCTCTCTCTCTCAAATAAATAAATCTAAATAAATAAAAGAGAGCCATTTCATTCATAGTCCCTAAGGCTCTTGGGTAATGCATGGAGACATTGTCTCTAAAACCCCACAGTAGAGAATCCTTACACTGAACAAGTTATGCCCAGTCTTCCTCAAGTAATTAAGTTTTCTACCACTAACAGTTCCCAGCTTTTATTGTATTTTCAGGGATCTAACTTCCATTCTTCCCCAAAGAGATGGTTCCAAGTAGTTCTTATAAAGGAGAGTTTTTTTCCAATCTTTGCTTCGATTTTCTTTCTTCAGTTTGGACTTGGCCAAACTTGGAATTTGGAGAGCATCATTTCTCAATTAAATTTCAAAGCCCAGGCAGGAGACACACTCTCATTTAATTCATTCATTCATTCAAAAATGAAAGCACATACACTCTTTTAGGTCTTCAAATGCTGTTTGAGCAGCATGCTGTCCATAGAGAATATTCTGGCCCTCTAGTCTGAGAAAAAAACATAAGGAAAATTAGAAAATGGTTCTCCAACTTTTTTGCCTGTAACCATTCAACTGGGCAAAAGAACCTGCAAACCACTACTGTATCCGCACATTCCATCCTTGCAGTGTGGACTAAGAACTAGAGAATAAAGTCCTCTGCAGTGCACACTGGAAGAAGCCACTCCTGAAATGTCATATATTAAATTAACCACAGACCACGGTCTTAACCCAAAAAGTTAATCTAGAACAGAAAGGTCAAATGACCATATGTATACAGAAGCTCAAATGGGAGCCAGTACTGAAACAAACATCCTGGATACTTCAAATTTAAAGGATCAGCACAGGATGAGAGCACCGACTGACAATCCACCAATCCCCTTGCAAGGCCAGGCTTCACCATGAGACACAGCATGTGGTACCTGAGAAAACTTAAGCACAAAACATTTCTCTCTTTCAGATGCTAATTCTACACAAGTCTGGGGAGCACTCAATCTCAAGGAGACTCCCTTTCTTATTTCTGCTCTACCAAGCCCACTGTCTCCCTTTCCTGGAGTCTATCTCCCCCTTAATCCAGGCTTTCCTTAACTCCATCATTTCAGGGAGACCTCATTAGGAAGAAATCGGGGCGTCCTGCCCTCCCTCTTTAGACTGACTTCCCACAACCTAGTTTAGTTATGGGACCCAGAGATGTATCACCTTGGCTTTCCATCCCCCCAGCCCTCTGCCACTTTTCCTTCCCTCCTTCTGTCGCTACAGTCAGGATTCCTATTTCCTTTCATTACTCACTGTAATCTTCTCCATCGTCCCCACCCTTATCCAGCCATGCTTCACTTCTTGCTCATAGGTACTTATTTTCCCTCGCCCCAGTCCGATGTCCCCCTCAGGAGTTTTCCGTATCCTAGGGCCACAACCTAGTCTGGAGACCTCTCTCCAAACCTATGAAGCCCCTAACCCCCAAATGACCCCTCCAAGCGTCTCGGCCAATGTTAGTCGTCCCCATGGCAGCCCCCCCCGGCCCTCCCCGCCCAGCCGCCTGGTCCTCCCTCAGCTGTCTCCCTCACCCCGTGACTCACCCGCATGCGAACCTCATAGGTGGTGAAGCGCGCGCGGCCCACGCCCACCGTCTGTGGATTAAAGATGTCGATCTCCAGGAAGTTACTTGGCGGCCCGTAAGCGTCAGTCAGGTCCTGCGGCTTCGAGTTAAGGCGCCGAGTGTCAGCCACTGCCGTGTCCGACATCTTTCCGAAGGAGAGACCGGGACCGGGGAAGGGGGTGGGGGACAGAGACCGGAGGCAGGAGCGCGCACAGCCCCTCCCGTTTGCAAAATAACCAGCCAACCCACAGACAGCGGCGCCGCGCACGCGCGCCCACGCACGCACGCACGCACGCGCACGTTCCCTTGGCCCCGGGCCCGGCACCCTGAATAGCGGCCACGCTGAGGCTTGTGAGTCCCGTACATTGGAGGCCTCATTCAGGCTTCCGGGCGGTGTTTGTGGCCGCCCCGGAACCTGCATCTCCGATACGTAGCGCCCCATATCCTGGGAAGCACCACAGGCGGAATCCGCCAATCGTTGCTCCCCAAACCCAAGAAATGGTCTTATACCGTGTATCTATCGGCTGCGGGCACTGCCCCGCAAACTGGGATCTTGCAGTGATAGGCCGAAGCCCCGTGACCTGAATAAGTCAGGGTTTTGCGCGAAAATAGAAGGGTGTTCTCCGGAGGGTGGGGTTCCAACAATAATACTAAGAATCTAGAACGCAGCCCTGCCACTTGGTGCCACTGATGGTTTCAATTCGTTCCACATGCAACTGAGCATTCAGCACCACGGTGCCAGGGAAGCAGCGAGGGTGGGGTAAACGCGATTGCTCATTCTCACTTTTCAGGAAAATCGGGGCATATCTTCATCCTGCACTTGTTACCACATAAAGCTCACCCCAGGTGTACTCAGATATATTTCTTAGCAAATTGAGGGCATTTATTTCATACCTCTGCCTCTACTCTGCAGAACTCCATACTTGACACTGCTCGGAGGTTGCTTGCAGCCCATAATGGAGATAGAATACGTGTCTAAATGAGAAAATATCTATAGACATATTGCTACTTATGTGACTAATTTACACATGGCCCACATGAAGGGTGGTGATTTTAGGTCATCCTTTCTCCCCCCTGCACCTGCCTCTTCTGCTATTTCCCATGTCACTGATGCCTGAAATCCTTTCGACAGAGTGCGAGACCCTATAATTTCACAGTTAAGTTACTTAATTCAATTTAACTGATAGCTACTAAGCAACCACTTATGTGCCAGGCACCATGCTAAACACTAAAGACCTAGAGTAGAATAAGGGAGTCTCTGCCCTCAAAGAGTTAACATTCTTTACTAAAAGAATGGGAGACAAGTAAATAAAACTAATGACAAATACAAAATAAGTGAGTGTTCCAAGCAGCACATAGGACATGAATAATTGGAGGAATTAGGGAAAGCTTCCTGGAGGAGAAAACATCTGAGTTTGACAGACATGAAAAGGCATAAAGGGGGGGCGCCTGGGTGGCTCAGTCGTTAAGCGTCTGCCTTCCGCTCAGGTCATGATCCCGGGGTCCTGGGATCGAACCCCGCATCGGGCTCCCTGCTCTGCGGGAAGCCTGCTTCTCCCTCTCCCACTCCCCCTGCTTGTGTTCCCTCTCTCGCTGTGTCTCTCTCTGTCAAATAAATAAATATTAAAAAAAAAAAAAAAAGAAAAGAAAAGGCATAAAGGACGAATAGAAGTGGAAATAGGAAAAGGCAATTTCTTGCAGAGGGAATAGCATAAGCAAAGTCATCATGATAAGAAACAGCATATTTTTAGGCAGGTGTCACCAACTCAGATTGCATAAAGAAAATGCTTTGAGAAGTAGACTGGCTGGGGACAGGCAATGAGGGTGATCCTTCTTTATGAAGCAAAGGATCTCTGGCTTTATGAAGTAGGTGATAGGAAGCCACAGAAGGATTTTTTAAAAATATTTATTTATTTATTTGAGAGAGAGCACACGAGCACAAGTGGGGGGGGCAGAGGGAGAGGGACAAGCAGGCTCCCTGCTGAGCAGGGAGCCCCACATGGGACTCCATCCCAGGACTCTGGGATGGTGACCTGAGCCGAAGGCAGACGCTTAACCGACTGAGCCACCCAGGCGTCCCTGATCATGTATTTTTTCCTGTTAAAAATCCTTCAGTGTAGGGGCACCTGGGTGGCTCAGTCGGTTAAGCGTCTGCCTTCTGCTCAGGTCACGATCCCAGGGTCCTGGGATCGAGTCCCGCATTGGGCTCCTTGCTCATCTGGGGAGCCTGCTTCTCCCTCTGCCTGTCGCTCTCTTTCTCTCTGACAAATAAATAAATAAAATCTTTAAAAAAAGACATGATCATATTTGTGTGTTAGAAGGATTATTTTTTTTTTTAAGATTTTATTTATTTATTTGACAGAGAGAGACACAGCGAGAGAGGGAACACAAGCAGGGGGAGTGGGAGAGGGAGAAGCAGGCTTCCCACCGAGCAGGGAGCCCGATGTGGGGCTCGATCCCAGGACCCTGAGATCACAACCTGAGCCGAAGGCAGACGCTTAACGGCTGAGCCACCCAGGCGCCCCTAGAAGGATTATTTTTCAGGCAACATGGAAGATGTATTTGAATTGAATGAGGCTAATTGTGAGAGTATCGACAATATGATTTGGAATCAGGTGGTGATAGTGGGAATGAATGAAGAAAAGGAAAGAGATAGGACTGAGATTGAGGAAATAGGTAAAACTCGTATCTGATTAAATATGGTGGTAGTATAGTATAGGGCTTAAGCATGTGAGCTAGGGACTTAAGCTGCCCGGGGTTTAAATTCCTGTTTCCTAGCTGTATGGCCTTGAGCAAGTTATCCAGTTTTCCTCATCTGTAAAATAGAAATGCTAAGACTAAAAGCCACCTCTGGGGCTTTTGTGAGAATTAAATGAAACAAAATGTGTGTGAATAGTAAGTGTTCAGTAACTATTAACTATTATTGCTATTTGAAGGGAGGGGAAAGAAAATGAAAATGACTCCTAAGTTTCTGATTTAGGTAACTAGGTGGATGCTGGTACCACCGATCAAAATTGGAATTACAGAAAGAAAAGTAAGTTTGGGAGGAAGACCAAGTTCCATTTAGAAAAACCTGGGGTGTCTGAAGGACACCCAGGTGGCGATGTCTAGCAGGCAGCTGGAAATACTGGCCTGGAGCTCGAGGGTGGGGGAAGGGTTAGAGATTTGGGAGTCATTAGCATATAATACAGAAAGAAAAATGTGAAGAGGCAAGGGCAGAAGATTTAAAAATTGGTGAAAGCTGGGTGCCTAGGTGGCTCAGTGGGTTAGGCATCTGCCTTCTGCTCAGGTCATGATCCCAGGGTCCTGGGATTGAGCCTCACATCAGGCTCCCTGCTCAGCAGGAAGTCTGCTTCTCCCTTTCACTCTCCCTCTGTGCTCTCTCTCTCTCAAATAAATAAATAAAATCTTTTTAAAAATTGGTGAAAGCAGGCAGTGTTGATGAGAGTGTAAATCCGTGCAATTTTTCTGGGAGGCAAATTGGCAGTAGGAATTGAAAAAAAACTTTGACCTCAAGAAACTTGTCATACTGGTTGTCTCTGGAGAACAGGAGTCAGGGACAGCAGGGAGAGTTGTTTTTCATTTTCATTGCATTTGTGTTTAAGTACTTTTGTATTTAAAAAAAAATTGTAATGTTATTTACGGAAACTGTTGACTCAAAAATTTCACTTCCAATAATTTATCCTGAGAAAATACTCAAACAGTCACATAAAGATACCAGTATATGGAGCTCGTCTTTAAGAGTAAATAATTGTCCATTTTATGCAATGCAATATTTTTGTAGCCATGTATTTCTAACTTGCAAATGGGTTTGTATGGCGAGTCTCACATAGGAGCAGTGGGTCCTATATTTTACAGACTTTGTATCTCAGTCACTTCCTGCATAAAACACAGTCTTGTATAAATGGCCAAATTCAGGGTTCTCTTTTGTATCCATTTAAAATGATGTTTTATACTCATTGATATGGAATGGTGCCCACGAAAAAGCGAAGAAAACTGGTAGAATATATTGTAATGTGATACCATTTGTATTACTGGATATGATATATATAATTCTTAAAGACTGGAAGGATATAAATCAAAATGTTAGCAGTGGTTACCTCTGTGTGGTGAGGTTTCAGTTGGAATTTATGTTTTTATTTATAATTTTCTAAAGGGTCTGATTTTTACATAATGAACATATATTCTTTTTTTAAGCAGAAAAAAGAATTTCATTTGGGAAAAATATTAAAGGGCAGGCACAGGAAGAGAAGCTCGTGAAGGAGACCAGGAAGAAGTAGTCTGAGAGGTAGAAAAAGAACCAGGAGACAATAGTGATCTGAAGGGGAGGGATAAGAAATTTTCCAAAAGGAGCAAGCAAGTAGGTAGTTAACAGTGTTTAATACAGTGCAACGGTCAAATAATATAAGGCCTGGGAGCTGTCCACTAAATTTGACAATTGCTTAAATGAGAGCAGTTTCAGTAGAGCACGAGGCATAGAGCCCAGATGGCTTTGGACTAAGAATCCGATCAGAGCTGGAGAAGTGGAAACATTTAGTAGAGGCTATTCTTTTGAGAAGCTGGCCTAAGAAAGAAATGTGGTAGCTAGAGGGCAATGCACTGTCAAAAAAGAGTTTGTTTGTTTAAAGGGAGAAGAGACTTGAGTATGTTTAACAGCTGGGGGATAGGGATTTCATAGTAAAGTGGGAAGTTGAAAATACAGGTAAGTGAAGGGATAAGGCTTAAAATCAAATAGCCCTAGGAGACTTGTACAAGTTAAATTCATAATGAGGTGTAAATACATGGTCTTTTTTTTAAAGAAAAAGATTTGATGGGGGGAGCATAGAAGGTACTGGGCTAATTAAATCCTTTGCAGTAATAACAGATAACAGCTGTTACCAGCTGGTGTGCGAACGCACGTGAGCGCGCACGCGCGCGCGCGCACACACACACACACACAATTTTTTGCTTTTTGTGAGGGGCACAGAGCTTCACAGTTACCAAGTGATGTTGAACAAGGCACAGTTATCCTCTGTACCTCAATTATCACACCAAGAAAAAAAATAGCCCAGTCAAATGTCTTGGCAAACAGGTGACATCAAAACTCAATGTGAGCAATACCCATTTTTCTCTCTCTTGAGTTTCCTTGACCACACTCATTCTTTGCCAGAAGGAGTCCAGAGTCGGGGGTGGGGAACACAAAAGACAGAGATTTAGGATCCTTAAATTGGAAGGAATCTCATTAGTTCATCCTCTTACCATGAGGAATACTGTACCTTAACCCCCTATCCATCTTCCTGCTCGGAAATTTTTCCAAAGGGAGATTGCACAATCTCCAAGTCTGTGTTATGCAATCATACTGACAAGAAGTTCTCTCTAGTCTTTATTCAGACTGTCCCGAGGAAACGGCAACTCAAAAGCCCTTATAATTCAGGGTGTTTGTGTTCTTGGGAACACGGGTCTGGAACTGCAAGGAGGGCGTAGGGGTAAGGTCTGGGTGTAAAAGAAGTAATGCAGTGAGGAAAACCAGAGAACAGCCCTCATGACGCACAATTTGTACTTCAGGGAATGTGGATCCAGAGTTTAGCCGCCTTTCTGTAGAGCCCTGCTCTCTTTCCACACACACACCTATCTAGCTGCCTACTAGCATTATTGACTTCTCCCCTTCCAGAAGTTCATTTAACCCTAAGTTCACCTGGCACCTCCCTAAGGGCTAAGTCTCTATTTTAAATCCCTTCTGAAAGTTGTCAGTTCCCTCCCTATGTTGACGAAGTGTCCTTTAAATACTCAGCTTGTCTACTTAAGTTGGTTGATTGTATTTACTTTACTAAAATCCCTCTGGATCACGTAGGGGTGAGGGCAATTTGGGGAAAAAGTGATGAGGCCTGAGAGTGTGAGCATCTATGCAGGTTTATCCAGGGTCGCCAAAGACCTAACTCTAGCCGACACGGGTCTGTCCTCCAGCTTCTGTACAGATGCTTGTTAATTATCTAATGAATTATCCAGCAACAATAAGACCTGGAAAGATCATCATGTTGCGGTTAGTTAGCCTTCTTCCCTTAATAAAAGCTAACATTTATCGAACACTTACTAAGTGCCAGACACTCTTTTATGGACTTTAGATACTTTTAACTCTTATAATCCTCAAAACAAGCTTATGACATAGGTGCTATCTTTATATCTGCATTTTATTGATGATGCACAGACAGATTAAGCAACTTGCCCAAAATCACACAGATAATAAGTGGTAAAGCTAGGATTTGAACCCAGACAGCCTGGTTGTGGAGCCCAGGTCTTTAACCAGCCTCTCAAAGAAGATTCTTTTAGCCCTGTATGGCACCACAAAGGGAATAATATGAAAAAAAAACTAGAAAAGGAAAAAGGAGAGAAAGAAAAAAAGTGCATATGGTGGGAAGGGGTAGAATGTCACTAACAACTGCTCAATAACATTCTGGTGTAAGCTGCTGCCTTTTACTCCTGCCTAGATGTTGTTCTTCATCTGTTTGGTCTTTAGCCTGAAACTTTTTGTGTTGAATTCTATTTTCTTAATAACTATGAGAACTTCAAGCCTATTTAATTCCTGCCCATCCTTCAAAGCCAAGTGCAGGTCCCACCTCCTCCATAAAGCCTCCATATCTGTCTAGTCTACAGTAAATTTTAAAATTTTTACAGACTTATTGTCTATAATGTTCATTTGGCTCTGAGTTGCATTCTTAATTAGTCTTGTGTGCATTTATGTCTCATCTTACCAACCATATTGTAAACTCCCTAGGGGAAGAGACTAAAACTTCTACTTCTCTTGTATCTTGCATCCCCCATAATGTCTAGCACGGTGTCTTGCAACTAATAGACACAGTAAATATTTGTTGGTTGACTGAATGATTGAAAAATGTCAGAGTCTGTATCAAATCTTGGTTAACCTATGCACCATTTAGTGAAGAGCTATGCACTTAATGTGTACTCAGTAAACATTAACAGTGATTACAAAATCATTCAAGAAGTCTTTATGGAGTTTCTACAATGTGTAGAGAACAGTGCTGTGAGGATAGAAATGAAATAAAGGAACACAGCTTCTACCTTCGAAGAGTTTAGATTAGTTTTCTCTTACTACCTCAATGCATACTATCTCCCTTCTCTGAATTCCTGCTGCATTTGAAGTCAGGATTAGTGATCACTCACTTGTTGTCTCCCCCAATTCATTTGTGAGCTCCTTGAAGGAAATGTATAGCACTGTGCTGGGAACATAATAGAATCACAGAATTGAAAGGGACATTAGAGCTTTCCTATTGTCAACCTTCCCATCCAGCACAAGAACCCCTTTTGCAACAGCCCTGATCCAGCTTTTATTTAATTATATGCTTCCAGTATCAGGAATTAACCTATATAGGAAACACAGGAGGAAGATCAGTTTCAGGGGCTATATAATGAGTTGGATTTTTGACTACGTGCAGTTTAATGGGATTGTTAGGCAACCAGGTGGAGACAAATAGCTGAAATTCAAGTCTCAATCTCAGGAGAGAGGTCAGGGCTGAAGATAGAGATTTAGGAGTCTTGGCATGCATGTACGTTGCAGTTGAAACACTAAGATTGAGTAAGATTGCCAAGGACAAGAGAAGAAAGGCACCAAGGACAAAGTCTCTGAGAATTCCTCTACCTGGAAAATGAGAGGAAAAATCAATGAGGTGGAAGAACTGGAAGACAAAGGAGAGAGTTGTAAGGAGAGGCTGGTCACCAGAGTCAATGGAGGATGGAGCAATGAAGTTGGAGAGGATAAGACTGAGATACATTTATTTGATCTGGTAATTAAGAAAACAGACCTTTGGGGTGCCTGGGTGGCTCAGTCGGTTAAGTGTCTGCCTTCGACTCAGGTCATTATCCCAGAGGCCTGGGATCAAGCCCCATGACCAGTGAGTGGCTCCTTGCTCGGCAGGGAACTTGCTTCTCCCTCTCTCTCTGCCTGCTGCTCCCCCTGCTTATGTGCTCTCTCTCTCTCTCTCTCTCTCTGTCAAATAAATAAATAAAATCTTTAAAAAAAAGAAGAAGAAGAAGAAGACAGACCTTTGATAACCCTAAAGAGAGCAGTCTTAGTGAAGTAGGTTCTATTTTTACTTACTCTTGTTGCTCCTAATGCCTGGCACAATGCCTGGCTTAATGCATATTTGTTGAATAACTGAATGAATAGATGGATGAGTTGTAGTTCCTGCCAAAAACAGGAGGTGATGGGAAAAAGGGAAAAAGTAAACAAGTTACCCCGTTTTTCCCTGAAGAGAAGATGAGTGATAATTTAGAGAAATGTTAAGGTGAAAAAGAGAGAAGGTGAGGGCTATGATTTTCCCCCCAAAATATGAAGTAAGCTCATCTGAGAATCTCTCACAGATTCCATTGTCAGTTTGATGGAGTAAACTCTCAACAGATAGCATCTATAAACTCTGAATAAACACACACACACACACACACACACACACACACACACACACACACACCTGAAAATTCCAGACAGTGAGCAAAGGCAGGCAGTTATTGGAGGGAGGTTGGAACAAGGGAACAGCATAGGACAAGTTTCCCATTTTTATGGCTTTAGCCTGAGGGCAGACAGCAGTCACCAGCCACACCACTAAAACTACATTAGGAAACCCTCATTTTTCTAGCCTGAAAAACCAGAGGACTGGGCCTGGGGCAACCACAGTGTCTAGGAAGTGAGGGGATATTTCAAAAAGACATCCTGAGAAAAGGAGCCCTAAATTATCTGTATGAATTCTTCCTTCGACTTATCCTGAACCATGCATGCATAGATAGGGCAGGCTCAAAGCAACTTCTATCTACAACTAACACGAACAAAACTGATATTTGAGCTGCCACCCATGACAGGCAAGGCAGAGTTTTCAGTTAGGATCTAACCAAGCTAATTGCCTGCTGAAACAAATATATCCACACTCTTCAGAGGAATGTAACAGAATCCAGAGTCTCCACAACATAACATTCACAAAGTCCTGGAAACCCTGTAAAATCACTCAATATATAAAGAATCAGGAAAATGTGACCCATTCTCAGGGAAAAGACAATTGATGGAAGCTCACGCGGAGATGATAATGCTTGATGAGGAGAGAAAAATACCCCAGTGATGAATGAAAAGATGGGAAACCTTAGCAGAAAAATAGAAAATATAAAAAAGAACTGAATGGAAATTCTAGAACTGAAAAACACAATATCTGAAATAAAAAATTAACTAGATGGACTTAAAAGCAGAGTTAGATAACAGAGGAAGGAGTCAGTGAACTTGAAGATATAGTAATAGAAAGTATCTAACCTGAAGATGAGAGAGGATTGAAAAAAAGTGCATGGAGCCTTACAGACCTGTGGCACAACATAAGAGGTTTCAAATATGTATGATTAGAGTCCCTGAAGAAGGGGAAAGAGAGAATGGGGTCAGAAACATTATTAGAAGAAATAATGGTTGAACACTTCCCAAATTTGGCAAAACAAAACAAAAACAAAAACAAAAAAAACCATATACATTTACAGATTCAAGCTCAGCAAAGCCCCAATAGGATAAATATGGAGAAAACTGCACCTATGTGTAACATAGTCAAGCTGCTGATAACCAAAAATCATGAGAAAATCTTGAAAGCAGTGAGAGAGAAAAAAAATGCATACTTTAATCATTATAATGATTCCAATAACAATGGACATAATCACTATTATGATTCCAATAGCAATGGACTTCTCAGAAACTATGGATGCTAGAAAACAGTAGAAAACATCTGTAAGTTGCTACGGGAAAAATCACTGTCAACCAGAATTCTATGTTCAGTAAAAATATTCTTCAAGGACAAAGGCAAAATAAAGACATCTTCAGGTAAAAGAGAGTCTGTCTCATGCTTATAAGCCTTTATTCTTGGTGTTCCCTGTGTCTAGAACACACAATTTCTGCCCCAGTCCCCTCCCTATCTTCAGCTTGCCTCACAGAATCCATCCTGGTCCCCCAAGTCCAAGTTTGATGCCCCTCTTTATACACCTATAGCCCCTCATATTTCCCCAATCTTAGTATTTATCCTGCTGTGCGTAATTGCTTGTTTAATTGCCTGTGAACTCCACTAGACTATGTGCTTCGTGAGGGCAAGCATTTTGTTTTTCTGTCCCTGGCATGGAATAGGCCCTCAATGAGTATTTATTGAATAAAGGAAAAAAAAGTCTGATTCCAAAGTATTTTTTTCTACCACATGAGGCTGTTATCATGGAGAGAAAGGTCCTGACACTACTATAAGATTCACTATTACTGTACTCTCTTAAACTTTACAGGGAAATATACTGTTCTCTGAAAAACTAGAGCTTTCATTGAACAATCATTAGCCTATGATTACATGGGCAGTCATTGTTAGGGACAATCTATATGTACTTAACATAGATCCTTGGCAATGAATAGTTGTGAAAATCCTCATTTTAATACTACTTCAACAAATGGCTGGCAATATGGAAATGATTAAACTATGGTACATCCAACTGATGGAATATTATGCAGATTCTAAAATTATACTTATCAACCTATGTAATCATTTGAAAACATCCTTTTATGTTAGGTGGGAGGAAAAGCCTGAAATACAAAATTATACATATAGTGTGATTATAACAATGTCTTTTAAAAAATCTACATGGGGCACCTGGGTGGCTCAGTCGGTTAAGCGTCTGCCTTCGGCTCAGGTCATAATCCCGGGGTCCTGGGATCGAGCCCCGCATCAGGCTCCTTGCTCAGCGGGAGCCTGCTTCTCCCTCTCCCTCTGCCTGCTGCTCCCCCTGCTTAAGCTCTCTCTCTCTTTCAAATAAGTAAATAAAATCTTTTAAAAAAATTAAAAAATCTACATAGAACAGGGACACCTGGCTGGCTCAGTCAGTAGAGTGTGCAACTCTTGATCTTGGGGTCCTGAGTTCAAGCCCCACGTTGGCGGTAGGGTTTACTTAAAAAAAAAAAAAAATCTATGTAGAAGGAAAAAAATAACACTGGAAAGAAATACAGCAAAAATTACTGTAGCTTTCACTGGGTGATGGAACTATGGGTACTTTAAATATTTTTCTCTATATTTTACATTTTTTCTTGAATAAACAGGCATTACTTCCATAGTGGGTGGGGGAGTCTCAAGGGAGGGAGAAGTCCCCTGGTACACCAGACCGCAATCACAAGGAAAACAGGACTGTGTTTAAGCCTTCTTTCTCTTTAACTTACATCTTAATGGCCTGATACCACTTACAGATTAACTGAGTGCATGACCTTATTGAAGGATGCTATAAGACTGGCCCCAGGAAAAGCAGAAAGGGGATCAACAGTGGAAACTGCCACGGGCAGGAGAAAGAGACTAAGCAAAGAGATCAGAGAAAGTAAACATAAAAGAACAGGAAACGGAAGGGGGAAGGGAAAGACAAGAGGCTAGGTATACTTTCATACATTGGCATCCATATGAAAAAGAGGAGTTAGTTGTGGATTTTTACGACAGGCATAGCTAGCATATTTTCATGTTATTTTATTATTGTCTGTATTAAAAATTTGTGTATTTGTGCTTTGTGCCTCACTATTCCTTCCAGGGTCAGGCTGTGTATTTCTTCACCCCACACGTGCTGTCATATCTGCCTGATGTTGCCAGGGAAGATCAGCTAGACACTAGATCTGGACATTCTGGAGCCTACTCTGGGAGCAAATTGCATAACCACGTGCCTATCTATGTGAGCTATAGATTTAGCAAGCTCTATGGGACAGTCAGGAACCTTCTGGGCGATAAAGGAGATCTGGATGGGGATTCATGGTATCCCAGAGGCATTTGTGGAAAACAAGAAAGTAGATAGTTCTCTCTGGCTCTAAACCCCGTTTATGACACACAACTCAACTAACCAAATAATGCTGGCTCATAGCCAAGCCTCTTTTTGTAAGATGTTTGTACTATTCTGTTGATTTCTGTGTACTACATCTGTCATTTTTGAGGCTTTTACTGGGCTAGTGGGATGACTGATGGGGTATTTTAGCTTATTAAATGTCAAGTGAGAGTGTTGAGATTAGAAATGAATTTCTACATGGTTTGGCATGAGTATAGTCATTCCCAGAAAGGCAGACTTTCTGGCAACCTTGTTTTTTCCGTTTGATAATCCATCTTGTAACCCATCTGGGAACTAGGAACATGGAGATTTAACCTTAAAAGAAGGACAAATACAAGATCTTAGCATCATCCATTGACCTTTGGAGGGTGGACGTGATTGTCTTAGAGCTCCTGATCATGTAATTTGTAGTGTGAGGGACTGTGGCTTCCATTATCCTATGCAAGAATCTTGTACCATCCAATACAGTTCCCACTAGCCACATGTGACCAAGTTTAAATTAAAGTTAAAAAAATTAAAACTCAGCTCCTCAGTTTCCTGGCCACATTTCAAATGTTGAATAGGCTACCATATTGGACAGTGCACAGACAGAACATTTCTATCATCCCGGGGAGTTCTACTGGACAGCACTGTGAATCGAGGCTCCCAAAATGGTGATACCTGGAGACCAAGCATCTCTGTGTCTGCAGGTAAAGTGACTTATTTTTTCTTACTTCAGGTTGTCTCTTTGCATTGATATGCTCAGAGTAACTAGGGAAGTTGAGGCAGTTTAGCAGACTTGCTAGCCCTCTTCACACACACACACACACACACACACACACACACACACAGATGAGAATTCTCCTTTAGGGAATGGCTAAATAAATGTGGCAGAGTCATTAAATGGAATATTATACAACCGTTAAAAGGAATGAACTCCATGTATCAGTAAGGATAAATCTCAAAAACTTTTTTCATGTGAAAAAAGCCAGTTGCCGAACATAACCATTTACTGCACACAAAACAATACTACATTTTTCCTACATAAGAGCATTTTTTTTTTTTTTTAAGATCTGGAAGAATACATATCAAACTCATGACAGTGGTAACTTTAGGGAGGGGTAAGAGTAAATGGAATAAGGGACCAAAGGGACTTTTAACTGTTTCTGTAATGTTCTAAATTTTTTTTTGAAGATTTTAAGTAATCTCTACAGGCAACATGGGGCTCAAACTTACAACCTCAAGATCAAGAGTCCCATGCTCTACTGATAGCCAGCCAGGTGCCCCTTTAATGTTTTAAATTTTTAAAGGAAAATATTCATGTATTACTTGTGTAATTACAATTATTAAGAGAGGACACGAATTTATATACAAATACAAATGTAAATATGTAAAAATATGGTCGTGAAAAAAATAAGGGAAGTACACAAAACTCTAAGGATAATTGTGTTGAGATGGTGGGATCATGGGTAATTATTTTCTTCTATTTCTCTATTTTTCACAAGTTTTTTTGTCTTGTGGCTGTAATGTTAATACAATAAAAATTTTAAGATAAAAAATGAGTCCACCCTTACGCTGCAGACAGAGTATTATCACATATCAGGTGTAGCTCTTAAGAGGCAACTGGCTCTGGTACATAATTGGAGCCAGAAATAACAGCTCAACATCATTTATGTAAAAAAATTTAATTATCCTTGGTGGCAGCCTCCAAAATTCAATTGGTCAATGTAAAACCCCATTCTGCAGCAAATTCACAGTGGTAGGCACCCTGGGACCCTTCAGTTCCTAAAACCAGAGGTTCCACTGGAATATTTATGAGACTTCCCTTCGTATGCCCAGGCTACCTGACTGGTTATAGGCTTTGAAAATTGCTCAAATCAAAAATCCCTCCTCTGTGGTGTGCAACTCAGATCAAAAAGCTGCTTCCTGCAAAAAATCCGGCTTCACCCGCACCCTACCTCCATGAGGACGTGAGGTAAACTTCCATGCAAGCAACAATGCTGGCCAAGCTTCTCGACTTTCAAGCCAGAATGTAAACCCTGTCACCCAAACACCTGTTCATCTGGCTTCCAAAACATATGGATCCTGCCTCAATTGACAACAGAGCATACCAACACTTCTGGCCTTCACCAGAGAAGTGTAGTCAGCCTCTGAGGTCCTGTCAAAAGTCTGGCTGTGAGAAGAGATATTTATGGAATATATTGTAAGGGACATTCTATCCATCCACTCCTTTAGGTGGCATTTTTTTTTTTTTTTTTTTAAGATTTTATTTTATTTATTTATTCATGAGAGACAGAGAGAGAGAGAGAGGCAGAGGGAGAAGCAGGCTCCCCGCTGAGCAGGGAGCCCGATGCGGGACTCGATCCCAGGACCCTGGGATCATGACCTGAGCCGAAGGCAGACGTTTAACCATCTGAGCCACCCAGGCGCCCCACTCCTTTAGGTGGCATTTTAAGTTGTGTCCCCAGATCAAGTTAAGGCACCAGAAGGTTACATGCCTGAACCATATTAGCTCAGCCCCTGCAGAAATGCTTTAATGTTACACCCTTGGCTTTTAGCCAAGGTAGTTACGAGCAAGTAATATGAAAATCTCTTCTGTGTGTGTTATGAAACTGTTACTGAGGACATTGTCCTTTATGTTAATCCCGCATGAGAGATTTCTTATGGAATTTAGCGTCAGCAGTGAACCATTATGTAGCTGTTAAAAATTATAATTCTGGAAGACTAAATATGAAAGTGTGTTTATGATATGTTCATTGAAAAAAAACAAGAACACAAAATGGTATATAGACTCTCATTGCAGCCATGTAAAAATTATTTGTGTCTGTGGGTGAGGACTAAAAGCTGCTAGGCAAAGATGAAAATTGTATGAGGGCAATGGGATTATAAAAATGTTTTGTATTTTCAAAAATTTTTGTTTGCTGTATGGGCGCCTGGGTGGCTCAGTCGTTAAGCGTCTGTCTGCCTTCAGGTCAGGTCATGATCCCAGGGTCCTGGGATCGAGCCCCACATCAGGCTCCCTGCTCCGCGGGAAGTCTGCTTCTCCCTCTCCCACTCCCCCTGCTTGTGTTCCCTCTCTTGCTGTGTCTCTCTCTGTCAAATAAATAAATAAAATCTTTTAAAAAAAATTGTTTGCTGTAGCCCTGTCTTTTCCATTGGGAGAAAAAAAAAGAATTTAATGACAGGGAAATCTCTGTCCCTCTTGAGGAGCTGCTATGTGTCTTTCTTTCTGATAACAACAATTGTCACATTCCCCCTTTCCCCTGGCTGCCCCCAAAAGGTGGACTTCACGTTTGGTCATTGCATGTTAGCTCCTCCTTCCTTTCTATGCCTCTGATGTTCTATTTCTATAATCTTATGACATTTGTACTTTTGCGGGGTGGGGTGTAAAGTGCTCCAAATCCCTTATAGAAAGCGGCAAAATACAAAGCATTTTTCCCACTTTAAAAGTTATCCACAGTCATAATAAACTGGAAATATGTGAGAAAGTAAAAACAAAAAAAGATAACCACTGTTAACAGTTTTTGGCATTTCTTCCTATTTTTTCTCAATGTATTTTAAACAAAATTATGAGCATATAGCATGTAAAGTATCACATCCTGTTCTTTTCATGTAACTTTATAAGCATGTAAAAGATAAATAAAATAAAATAAAATATAAGCATGTTTCCTATACTGGAAGCTCTTCTGGTTGAAAACCCTGATAAATATCATGCCAGTAGGACTTTCTTTCTTTCTTTCTTCTTTCTTTCTTTCTTTCTTTCTTTCTTTCTTTCTTTCTTTCTTTCTTTCTTTCTTTCCTTTCTTTCTTTCTTTTCTTTCTTTCTTTCTTCTTTCTTTCTTTCTTTCTTTCTTTCTTTCTTTCTTTTTCTTTCTTTCTCTTTCTTTCTTTCTTTCTTCCTTCCTTCCTTCCCTCCCTCCCTCCCTCTCTTTCTTTCTTTCTCTTTCTTTCTTTTCTTTCTTTCTTTCTTTTTTTCTTTCTTTCTTTCTCTTTTTTCCAGTAGGACTTTCAAAGGTTGAAACCATTAAGACCTGCAGGAAGGGTTAAAGACGAAGCTGGAAAGTCAGTTCAGGTGAGCCCAAAAGCTAAGAGATGAAGCCTTGTGGACCTTATTCCTACCGGGGGGGTTGGGGTGGTGGTGGGCAGAACTGAATTGCATGGGTGTGAAGTGTAAGCTCAGGGAAGCCTAAGGCCAGAAGGACAATCTGGGGTCTTGTATCCAGATTGGAGATCACAGGAAATAGGATTTTAGAGCTAGGACAGACGTTAGCTATCATCTAATATAATATACTCATTTACAACTGCAGAAACCGAAGCCAGAGGAGGCAAATTGACTTGTGTAGGCTCTGGAGTCAGAATGACTGGATTTGTCTCTCTGCTCTGCTACTTAGTAACACCGGACCATAAGTAGATGCCTTACCCTCTCTGAGTCTCATTTTCCTCTCTGAAAGGGAAATACAGCATTTAACTTACATGCTTCTTGTGTGGATCAAATCAGATAATCCACATAAAGCACTTAGCACAGTACTTAACACATAATAAAAACTCAACAAATGTTACTTTTTGATAGTACTGTAATCATTATCATGATCGAACTAGTTAGTGGACAGAGCTATGACAAGGTCTCAGATCTCCTGACTCAAGCTAGTGCTCTTTTCACTGTATTGAACTAACTTTCAGGGTCCAGAAAGGACTGAAAGTTGCCTTGAACTTAGTAGGGGTAGCAACTCAAATCTACTTGGGGCTAAACCTGAAGACTTTAGTCTGGGGTCCACTTTAGGTAAAAGCACCCAGCCCGGTGTCTGGAAAACAGTAGGCTCTTTTTTTTTTTTAAGATTTTATTTATTTGACACACAGAGAGAGAGAGAGAACGAGAGCACAAGCAGGGGGAGCTGCAGAGGAAGAGAGAGAAGCTGACTCCCCACTGAGCAGGGAGCCTGCCACACCACAGGGCTCGCTCCGGGGATTCCATCCCAGGACCCTGGGATCATGACCTGAGCTGAAGGCAGATGCTTAACCTACTGAGCCACCCAGGTACCCCTAAAACGGTAGGCTCTTAAGAAAAGTTTATTAACTAAGAAGATTTTTAAAAACAATGACAAGTTTGGGAGGGTGGTGCTGCCTTCTAAGAGAAGGACTAGAAATCTTTCACAGAGTCACATAAAGAAGGACTTAGGGAAGAGGGCTACCCAAACTATGTACATTCCATGCATGTCTGTGAAGACCAGAGACAAGTAGAGGTGGCGCTCTCCGAGATTCCTGGAACTTTCTCATTGTCATTTTTGTTAACCCTTTCTTCTTTCCCTGTAGTTACCGGCAAAAACTCCTATATAAACGCTAGGGAGGGTTGGGTGATTTTTCAGAGCTGGGCAGAATAAGAAAAAAGTGGGGAAATAGCTATCCCGATTCAAATTAATAAAGCCGATTTGGCAGCAGGGTTGGGGCGGTGGCACCCAGGTAGAAAAGTGGGTGGTGGCAGTGAAGGAGGCAAGAGAGTCAGACCCCTCTATGATTTTTTTTTTTAAAGATTTTATTTATTTATTTGAGAGACAGAGAATGAGAGACAGAGAGCACGAGAGGGAAAAGGGTCAGAGGGAGAAGCAGACCCCCTGCTGAGCAGGGAGCCCGATGTGGGACTCGATCCCAGGACTCCAGGATTATGACCTGAGCCGAAGGCAGTCGCTTAACCAACTGAGCCACCCAGGCGCCCAGACCCCTCTATGATCTTGAAGAGGAAAAAAAGAAAAACAAGTCGTGAATGGGAAGCCAGTTGAGACCATGAACTCTGGGGTTGCAACGGGGGAAAAGGCCTGCCTCCCCACCCCGCCCATATCTTGCCATATCTGTTCATAATTTATTACTACAGTCCGTTTTTGTTTTGTTTTGTTTTGTTTTGTTTTTAAAGATTTTATTTGACACAGAGAGAGACAGCGAGAGAGGGAACACAAGCAGGGGGATTGGGAGAGGGAGAAGTAGGCTTCCCGCAGAGTAGGGAGCCCGATGTGGGGCTCGATCCCAGGACCCTGGGATCATGACCTGAGCCGAAGGCAGACGCTTAACGACTGAGCCACCCAGGCGCCCCCTACAGTCCGTTTTTTGGGGGCCTCCTGTTAGTCCTTTCTCCTGACCAATATCTTTTCTATTTTCCAAGGCTACCTCGCTAACTCTGTCCCTTGACTAATGTATATTCTAACACTCCCACAGTAATAGGGTGAATAACCTTGACCTCTCCAGATACGTGTTTTAAAGTAGCAGTGTTTTTACTATTCCACAGATCCTTTAACTCACCCTCCTAAATCATCTGGTCCTATGGGTTATGGTCATTTTCGTCTTTCTAGGATTTCAAGGTATACCCTCATCTCAACACTAAAGACTCAATAAGTATTTGTTGATTGATTTCAGAGTTTATAATCTAGTTCGGGGAGACAATATGCCCTCATGAAATGAAAAGCTATGTAACCACGAGCACAGAATTAAAGAATACAAACTGAGTTCATAGAGGTTCAAGAGACGGAAAGCAGATGATTGATCTGTCAGGTTGGGTCAGTCAGGGTGCTCTTCCAAGAGCACCTAAGTTTTGAGCTTTGAATTGGAAATTTAAGGAGGTGATGGACATGAGTTGGTGAAGAGGTGGACCTTTTGAAAGAAATGCACAAGGGAGACAATGCAAGATATCATTCAAGCCAGGACAGGTGCCTGCCCCACCCTGCCATTTCCCTGTCTCAGCAGCTCTGCATGATCTGTCACCACACCTGTTTCAGTTCAAAGAGAGCTCCTTGTGACCTAGTGCCCACCAGGCGCTCTCCTGTATCAGATTCACTTACCACGCACGCCAGGCTGTGCTGCAGGACGGAGAGGCATATATGCAGGAAATGTCTGCAGGCACTGTGGGCAACTATGCCCCATCTCTCTAGTCTGGACCTCAGGTAGGAATACGCAGTCTTCTATTTACCCTCTTCATGACAGATGGAGCACACATGCAGCCTGGAGGAGAAGGAGCCAGGAATGTGTAGCACCGAGATGGTTATGTTACCATGAGCAGACTAATATCACTTTGAAGGCCCAGTGTCCTGCCACCTCTGAAAAATGCCGAGTTGTCTATCTGTCCTTCCTGACGAGGAGGAAGGCATCATCAGCACGTAGCACATCTCAAACCACACCGCTAGGCACTATACAGACAAGTTACATTATAGTCCCTGCCCCTAGGAGTTCGCTGTCTAACAGGGAAACTGAGGCACGGCCGGACAGAAAGTACCCACCATACGTTTACTAAAAAGTTGTCAAATGTACAAACGTAATGCCATTCAATTCCTGATCCCATTCATTCTACCAGCATTTCTCGAATGGGACCTTGGGCTAGGGTCACAGAGATACGTAAACCTTGCCCCTGTCCCCAAGGAGTTCAGTTTAGTGGAGGAGACATACATGTAAAGAAATCATTACAGTACCATATCGTTTATGCTGTATAACACAAGCCTGCACAAAGTTCTTGGAAACGCAGAAAAGGGAGAAGTCCACTTAAGGGGAACAAGAACGGCTGAATAGGAATTTCCAAGATAAGAGACTTGGGAAGGGGATGATGACAGGGGGGACATCCCAGGAGGTGGAGGGAAGGGTAGAAAAGGGCACGACATTTCCCCGAAATAGTACAAAACTCCGACTGGTTGGAATTTAGTGTGCCTAGTGAAAGATGAAGCAGGAAAGGTGGGAAGTGGCCTGAACCTGAAGAGACGCGTGTACCTTGCTGGAGAGTCTGAACTTTATCACATAGGTAATAGGGAAAATCAAAGGACGTTTCAAGCAGGGAAATTCTCTGGTCACACCTAAGTGATATGATCCCAGTTCTCCTGCCTCCTAGCTGTGACTCTGGGAATGGCACTGAATTTCTGAGCATTTGTGTTTTCACGCATAAAATGGGGTTGATAGCAGTACCTACCGTACAGGGTTGATTTGAGGAGTAAACGAGCTAATGTATGTAAAGCAATCAGCACAGCGCCGGGCACATAATAAGTGCTCCATACGTTTTAGCTACTATTACCAGGAGTGTTTCTTAGAAGAGTTAACTTTGTCGGCAGCATGGAACATAAACCACGGTGAGGAAAAGACTCATGGCAGGAGGTCCGACTAAGATGATATTACAACTTAATCCAGTGATAAATAAGGTCTGGACTGGGATCTGGACGGGAAAAGTTAAAGAGATGAAAAGGCGAGAGGGAAGTCTAGCTTGGAGGACCGGGCAGATTAGGACAACTGGTAACCAAATTCAGAGATAAGGGTAGCCAGAGTATAGGGGTGTGGGTGCAAGAGCAGATAACGCGTTCCGTTTGGGACCTGTTGAATGAGAAGCGAAGCCGCCCAAGATGGGAACCTGGAGAATATCAGTATTTCAGGGGAGGCCAGAAGAGCCAGTGGAGAAAACTGATTGGTCAGCGATCGCACTGTCACCGTGAATTGCATACGGGGGCTTGAGGGGGGTAGAGGAGACACTATCGCCAGCATTTGTTTATGTTGCACAGGCCCGTCACCCAACTCCCGAACACGCATACAGCCTATTTTCTAGTCCGTTCTCGGCTTCTTGCCTCTCGGTTTTCTGCTTCTTGTAGACACCGCATTCTTCCCTCCTGCCCTCCTTTCACGGAAAGACGGAGAAAGGTCTGGCGCCTCTCAACACGGTCACCGAGGCGACCCGGAGTCACACGGGAGGAGGTGGGAAAGGGGGGGAAAGGAGGAAAATGACTTTTAAAGAAAAGAAAAAGTCCGCGACGACCTCTAATAATTAAAGTTCCACCTCCCTATATCCTGCCACGCCGCTCTCCAGCCGCCCTTATCGGGCTCCTGGCCGCGAAGTAGGACGGGAAATGTAGTCCCCTAAGGCCGACCAGGGTGGCACGACTGAAGAACTCGGTTTCCCAACTGGCTCTCCAGGCGCGTGCGCAGATGGCTGCCCCGGCGAGTGGTAAACAGAGACGTCAGGCGGGGGCTGCTGCTCCGAGCAAAACAAAAAGGGAACCCGGGGGTGGGGGGTGGGGGGGGGCCGATAGGGGAATTGGTGCGGGAATAAGGGAGGCTGGGGCCGCGGGCCCTATCAAGAGTGGAGGGCAGGGAAGAGGCGGGGGGAGGGGCAGCTAGGGGAGGGGCAAGTGACGCGGGGGAGCGGGGCGTGGGGGAGGGCAGTGATCCGGGTGGAGGAAATTTGGGAGGAGTGTCCGGGGGGCAGCAACTTAAAAGGGGGAGGGAACTGCGGCTAAGGAGACGTTCGGTGATGGGAGCGCAATGTATGAGGGGATACCGTGCCTCAGGTTTAAAAGAGCAGGAAGCTGAGTGAGAGGTTGGAGAAAAAGTGTCTTCGCTAGGCGGAGGTTACAGGTGGTGTCTCGGAAAGAGCTCCGAGGCTGTCCGCTTGTAGTCGAGAAGAGGATCAGAGAACTGTGTAGAAGGGACAGCTTGGGGGCTAGCGTCCTGGGGCGAGGGGGAAGTTCGCGACTTTCTGAGGACTGGCAGGAATGTGCCTCCTGGCCCTCGGTGCTTCCCCCCTGGGGGGAGGCATCGCGAGGGACGGTGGCAGGCTCCTCTGAAAGCTGAGCGGCGGAGGTCCAATTCCACGTATGGATCCAAGGAATGAGAATTCAGCCACAGAGGCTGCCGCGATCATAGACCTCGATCCCGACTTCGAGCCCCAGAGCCGTCCGCGCTCCTGCACCTGGCCCCTTCCCCGACCAGAGCTCGCTACTGAGCCGTCTGAGCCGCCCGAGGTGGAGCCAGGTCTGGGAGAGAAGGTACACACGGAGGGGCACTCAGAGCCGACCCTGTTGCCCTCCCAGCTCCCAGAGCCGGCAGGGGGCCCCCAGCCCGGGATCCTGGGGGCTGTAACAGGTCCTCGGAAGGGAGGCTCCCGCCGGAATGCCTGGGGAAATCAGTCATATGCAGAACTCATCAGCCAGGCCATTGAAAGCGCCCCCGAGAAGCGACTGACACTCGCCCAGATCTATGAGTGGATGGTCCGCACTGTGCCCTACTTCAAGGACAAGGGTGACAGCAACAGCTCAGCAGGATGGAAGGTAACTATGACCCCCTTACCTCTGTCCCAATACCATCTGCCCCTGGGCCCCCTAGCCTCCTTACTGCCATTCTGGGGCCGCCTTTTATGCCCCCACCCCAGAGATCCACCTTCAAATCATCAATTACACATTTACTTAGGACATAGTATATGCCACTGCTCAGTGCTTGATGCTGGAGGATCGCAGATGAATAAGACACTGTCCTTGCCTTGGAGAAAATTGAATTCTCTGCTCACTGCTCAACACTCCCAGCACTTTGGCTTGAGCTGCCCCAGACACTTATTTCCACAGAGAAGTCTTTATCCTATGTACAGCAGGAACTGTGTGGATTCCCCACATGAACCTAGCCTTCCTTCCTCCCCCACCTCCCACCCCAACACCTTTTCTCCCATTCCTGTGGGATTACTTGGATTCCCCACTTGCCTCTCAATACCTCAGGGTAGAGGTACTGTTCTAGAACGCCTCTACTCAAGAAGAGGGGGTAGAGTGGCAGAGGTGAAAAAAGGTGATATTCCTGGGGTAAAGTAGCTGCTCTTACGGACCAGGAGGAAAAAAGGGCCATGAGCTGCTACCTGCCTCAGTTTACCCTGTAGTGCTAGGAAACTCTCCCTAGCAAGGGGCTAAGTCTGGGGTGGCGGGGGCCAGGGGAGAGTTTTCATTTACTGTTGAGGAATAATAGTTACGAAAAAAAGAGCTAGGGATCTGACTTTGGAGCACAAGGTTGGGAGTTCCCTTGGCCTTCAATGAAGAAACTAGGAAGAAAGATCTTGCTAGATGCTCTGAAAACTTGTCCTGAGGAATATGGGACTCTAATTACGAAATGGGGAGCTTCAGCCCCTTGGCATCTTGCACCCCCGTGGTGGTGAGATCAGCGTACAAGGAAGTAGAGAGGGTTGAATGAGCAGAGGGTCCTCCCCTACGTGTAGGAGATCGAGTGATCAGATCTGCAGTATCCCCAGGAGTTGGGCCGGACAGAAAACAGGACAGCTGACTGAGACCCTTGGCACTATTTCTGGGTAGACTGCCACGCCACAGTCTCAGCTCATAAAGAGCTCCCCTCCTTGGACCCAGCCTACACAGCTGTTTTTTCTTTTCCCTTAGGTTCATTTTCCAGGGTAGAAGAAATAATCGTGAGTTGTTAGTTATGCAGTGGGAGTGTAGTCCCTCCTTATAATGTACACTTATTTGCGGAGTTTTTGTTTACAAAGTAGTTTTTAAGTTTTGTTTTGTTTTGTTTTATTAATCTTCACAGCGATTGTGAGACTCCACATTTTACGTGTTGGGAAACTAAGGTACAGAAAGGTCAGGAAACTCGCCTGGTATCAGTAGAGCAAGGACTTGAACTCAGGTCTAACTAGAAATCATATCCTCTTTCTGCTAGTCCATGCTGCCAAATTCTTTTCACTGGAATGATGGTGAAGCCAAATCAGGCTGAGCTTGGGGCCTCCCAGCCTCTCATCCCCCATCCCCACCCCTGCCCCACTCCAAGGGGTAAGCCTGGGGGGGGGTGCTGAACTGGCTCCTCTGGTCGTGGGCCAGAAGTACTCCCACCCCACCAGGGGGTGGCACTCACTAAGAACAAGAAAGCTTTGTTTGGGTGGCTTGGGGGAACAATTAGGAGTCACCCCCCCACCCCACTTCCAACAGGTAGGCATTATAGGCTTCTAGGGAGCTGACCTCTCCAGGTAAGAGGTTGTACTATGTACTAGTTCTGAGGTCTAAAGAAGAGGGGTTAACCAAATGGGCCCCTTGGGTATTGAGTGTAGAGAGAGGAATGGAGCTTCTCAGTAGAGCCAGAGCTGAAGGATGAACTGGGTGGGTGGGGGGGTGGGGAATCTCAGTGCCAGAAGTCACGGGGGCACTCAGTTACCAAGGCTGGACAGTTACTATCTAGATGGACAAGTTTCCATTCCCTTCAAGGAACGAGGAGTACCAGTGCGGCCAGGGTAGTAGCCGTTACTGAAGGGTCCCAGGGAGACAAGGAGTTCTCTGGCTAAAGAACTCTGGAACAAGAAGCTACTTGAGCATCTTTCCCCAGGCAGAGGGTCTCCTTATCTGGAGCACCAGTCAGACCCTCAGCCTCCTAGTAGCTCCAAGCCCTCCTGGGCTCCTCCCAAGTTTCTAAACACCAAAGAGCTCCATGTGGGAGGTCAAATGCCCCTAAGGTTGGAGATCTTAGGCACAAATTCCTGAGGGGAAGTAGGGGAAAGGAGGTAGGACAGGGAAGGGAGGTGGGGGGGGGACACAAAAGGATGGTGTAACTAGCCTGGGGCAACCAGTAGAAAGAAGCTGCTCTGGGGGCTCAAGAAACTGCCAATCTCAGCTCCCTGGGCCCCTGGGAAAAAACTTATCTCTAGCGGAATATCAGCAATGAGGGAGGAAGGGAGAACAGAGGGAGGGAAGGAGGGAGGGAGGGAGGACATGGAGCTTCCAATACCCAAGGTGCTCCAAAGCTGATAGAGCCTCAAGGGGAGGCTCACTATTGTCACCCGAGGGCCACTCACCAATAAGGCGACAAGGTACTGATTATGTCCTGAGAGCTTGGCACTCCGAGGGGGCGCCGTTGAGGACTGCCTGACTGGACAACATGATCTGTGCCATGGGCGCTTATACTCGATGAGACTAATTATGTGAAATTGTAAATAATACAATATAGGTTGGGTCAGATTGTGTGGAACAGATTAAAAATACCATATGAGAGATTTGGCCGCAGAAGTCAAGCAACCACTTAATAGAAGGGAGGGAACTTACACTTGGTCTTGAGGAACTAGCAGAATTTACAGAAGGGAGATCCTTCCTAGGACGAGGAGGGAGGGAGAAGGGAACGTGCCTTGTGTATCTGAGGTACAGCGAGGCGCCTGGCCTGAATGTAGTTGAGCGTGTCTGCCCAAGGACTGGGAGGAATCAGGAAAAAAAAAAGAGAGAGAGAGATCTTCAAATCCTCTGGAGAGCTGGGGCTCAAATGCCCCATGCGGAGTAGAGCACTCGCTCTGCTGAGGTTCCAGCCCCTCAGCCTAGTCAGAGAACTGGCTCAAGACAGGGTGGGCCAGTCTTGGGCTGGTGTCACACCACTGTCCCGTAAACTCCACCCAAGCCTACACTCAAGGAAAGAGGCTGGAGCCATGGAATTCTTTCCCACCTAATCCTAGTTCTTGTGGAATCAGGAGTGCGTCTCCCCAGTAAATGCCCACCAGCCCCAGACAGCCCCCCAGAGACCTGGGAGGAGTGCAGTGCTGTGAGCTTTTCCAGAATGGGCCCAGTGGCCTCAGCAGTAGGTTGTTACCCGGCTTGTGTCCTGGGCCCTTGTGTAGAGACATCTGGAGCAGCAGAGACTGAGCATCTTGTCTTTGGGTGGGAACTGTGTACGGTCTCCCCCTCCCCCAACCCCGCTCTAATCCCCACCCCTACCTTTGCCTGTTACCACCGCCCCCCCCCCCCCGGGGTTTGATAGCTCTGGGTTTCTAGGAGTGCCCCTGCTCTGTCCCAGCGTCCTTCGAGGCGGGGCTGCTGGCCACGGGCCTCCCCTGCACATAGCTCATGCCCCTTTCCCGCTGCCTCTGCCCCCTCCAGAACTCCATCCGCCACAACCTGTCCCTGCACAGCAAGTTCATCAAGGTTCACAACGAGGCTACCGGCAAGAGCTCTTGGTGGATGCTGAATCCTGAAGGAGGCAAGAGTGGCAAGGCTCCCCGCCGCCGGGCAGCCTCCATGGATAGCAGCAGCAAGCTGCTCCGGGGCCGCAGCAAGGCCCCCAAGAAGAAACCTGCCGTGCTGCCGGCTCCACCTGAAGGCGCCACTCCAGCGAGCCCGGTCGGCCACTTTCCCAAGTGGCCAGGCAGCCCTTGCTCGCGAAACCGCGAAGAGGCCGATGTGTGGACCACGTTCCGTCCACGAAGCAGTTCCAATGCCAGCACCATCAGCACTCGGCACTCCCCCATGAGGGCAGAGTCTGAGGTGCTGGCCGAGGAGGAGATGCCAGCCTCAGTCAGCAGCTACGCAGGGGGTGTCCCTCCCACCCTAAACGAAGATCTCGAGCTGTTAGATGGGCTCAATCTCACCTCGTCCCATTCCCTGCTCTCTCGGAGTAGTCTCTCTGGCTTCTCTTTGCAGCATCCTGGGGTCCCGGGTCCCTTACACACCTACAGCACCTCCCTCTTCAGCTCAGCAGAGGGGTCCCTGGCAGCAGGAGAAGGGTGCTTCGCAAGCCCCCAGTCTCTGGAGGCCCTGCTCACCTCTGATACGCCACCACCCCCTGCCGATGTGCTCATGACCCAGGTAGACCCCATTCTGTCCCAGGCTCCGACACTTCTGTTGCTGGGGGGGCTACCTTCCTCCAGCAAGCTAGCCACAGGAGTTGGCCTCTGTCCCAAGCCGCTAGAGGCCCCAGGCCCCAGCAGTCTGGTCCCCACCCTTTCTATGATAGCACCACCTCCGGTCATGGCAGGGGCTCCCATCCCCAAGCCCCTGGGGGCTCCTGTGCTCACACCTGGTACTGAAGCTGCAAGCCAAGACCGAATGCCTCAGGATCTGGATCTTGACATGTATATGGAGAACCTGGAGTGTGACGTGGATAACATCATCAGCGACCTCATGGATGGGGGCGAGGGACTGGACTTCAACTTCGAGCCAGGTAGGACACCTCTTCATGCACGGTAGCATCTCACAACCTACAGCCACTCCTAGGTGCCCAGCTAGTGCCATGATCTGAGCAAGAGGGAGCTTTAGAACTGGCGGCCGGGGAGGGGGGCGGTGGCTGGAGCCCCTGGGGAATGGGGGAGAGGGCGTCGTATTAGAGGGGCGTAGCTCCCCATGGGACCTCCAGGCCCCTCAGCAATGCCCGCCCCTAGCAGCAGCAGCACAGGCGAGGTAGGGGGAAGGGCTGTCTCTGTTTTTTGTGGGGTTTTTTTGTGGGGGGCGTGGACCGTAATGGTGGACAGTTGTCATGCCCCAGATGAGCCTCTTTGTCTTCCATTTCTTCTTCCCACAGATCCCTGAGCCCCGGCTGGAAGCTTTGTCCCCTGCTTCAGCGGCGGAGCCAGGCGTGCCCATTTCCACTCCTTACCCTTGACCCCTCCCTGGGAATTCGGGACCCTGCTTTAGAGCGAGGGTGGGGTCTGCTCACACGGGGGGCCTTGAGGAAATTCTAAAGATAAAGCTGCCCCATCTGGGAACTGTGGAGGGAGGGAGGGAAAGGGGTGGGGGGAAAGGGAAAGGGTTTCTTCTCACTGTGCCAATTGGGGGGTGAGGCCCCCTCTTGGGAACCATCCGTGGCTCCCTCCATTCCCGCCCCCTGGGTTTCAGAGCAGGGGTGGGCAATGCTGTTGGAAATGTGAAGTCACCAGTGGCCTTACCCCTGCCTTTGGGAGCAGGATCTTTTGTAGTCTTACCTGAGCTGGTCCGGGCTAGCTCGAGCCTGGGATTTTTATGCAGTGGCCCCTTAGGCCAGTGGGGTGGGGTGGGTAGGGTGGGGTAGTAGGGACCTGGAAGGGCCAGGGTCTGAGCACTGGAGGGGCTCACCAGGCCAAATCACCCTTGGAAGGCTGCAGATAACAGAAAGGCTTTTTATAAACTTTTAAAGAAATATAAACACAAATATAGAGATTTTTAACAGTGGCAAGGTGCTAGTGATGGGGAGAATGCTTTTTTTTTTTTTCTTTCTGAAGGCTTTGTCATAGTGACATGATGCAAACACTACAGACATTACTTGGGGAAACATGGGAAGTGGGGTGGGGGGGAGAGAGAGAGCTCCAGGCCGCCAGAGAGCAGGGGGCAGGGGAGCAGCAATGGAGAGCTGTACTGAGCAAGGGGGAAAGCTCTGCTGTGGAGATGTCTGGAACAAGGTCTGCGCGGACCTAGCTTAGAGTTGCCCTACGGGAAAAGCTAAGCCAGGCCCCCTGGTTCACCTTGTGTCTGGGAGTGTGTGCTGTTGGGGGTGCGGCCGCGCTCTCGCATGACCCACTGCGGGTTAGCGCTATGGTGGGAGAGTGCACTGAAGGCCTGGAATTAGTCTGTGGCCTGCAAAGGGGTGGGAGGGGGTGGGGGAGAAGAGGAGGGAAGGATTTAGGGTGGTAAAGTTAGGCACAGAGACCTCCCTGTTCCAGGCCCCTGACAGCTGTCCCTGCCCTTCTTCCCCTTGCCTGACTACAGGGGTTATGTGGAAGTGTGTGTGGTGGCAAGCAGGGGGGAGGGGTGGAACAGGGAAGGGGGAGCTGGGGAGCTTGGCCGAGGGTCTGGGAAATGAGCGGGGATGGAGGGGAATGTGGATCAGGTTTACTAGCACCTGCCAGGGTGGCCATCTGGGGCTCCTTCCCCACCCCAGCCCCCAAAGCAGCCCCTCCCCCAGTCCCCTTTGCATTGTCCCCTCCCCCGCCCCTGCTGTGGGTTCCCATCATTTCCTGTGTCAGCGCCTGGCCTACCCAGATTGTATCATGTGCTAGATTGGAGTGGGGAAGTGTGTCAAATCAATAAATGAATAAATTCAATAAATGCCTATAACCAGCTCTGGTTTCTGCTGCCTTGCTGCTCCCCTCAGATAAGGCGGGGGGTGGGGGAGGCAGAGGACTGGCGGGAGGGACTACTCAGAAGCGGAGGAGAGGTGGGGGGCTGGGGGAATTTCAGCAGGGGGAGTTGGTGGATCATCGTGGTGGGTGGAGGGAAGCTGCCAATCCCTCACGGAACCCCAGCAGTAGTGGGCGGGCTGTGATAGGCCTCTCAAGGGGAGGTAGTCTGGTTGGATAAGACCCCACCCCCTACTCTGTCCCTCAAAGGCTCATTGTAGCAGACTTCACAGTCTTGCCTCACTCCCACCCATGTGCTCACCCCAGCCCTCTCCTGCCACTCCTACCCACCCTCAGAGCCTCCACGGTGCCTGGGGCACACTTAAGCCTTGGTGCAGATATTGGGAGAAGGAGTCTTTCTTGAAGAAGGGACCTCATGTTGAATTCCAGTAATTTCATACCTCGTATTACTGCGCTCACTTGGGCACTTTATTTAGTTAGCGATGTTTATTCCTTCTACTGAAAAAGTCCGCTCTGGTCCTAAAGATCAGACCCCTGCGAGGGGACCCCTCTTCATCCAATCTTCCCCTTGATTTGGACTGGAAAAGGAAAGGATCCATAAGTAGATAAAGAGGCCCCTGCAGGGAAGCTTTCTACAAACTATGGCCCGTGGCAGGCCAAGAGAAGTTGGAGGCAGGTCTTGGGCATGGATGTTGGATTTGGAAAGGAAATTCATCCCGGGGGTGGGGGGGCAGGGTGCAGGAGCCTTGGGTTGGCTGGTAGGGAAGGGGGGGTGCAGGGACAGACTACATTTGGGGAGTCTTACTGGGAGGTTCACGGAGGACTCAATTGGACTGACTTTCTTGGCTTCTTGGCTTCTAAGCGATTTCATTCGGCTCCTCTCCAGGAGGTCACATTGTACGCGCAAGGTGTCTGAGAACCAGGAAAAGGCACCCCCACCTCTGAGGACTAGAGACCTTACCTACCCACCCCATCCCTCCCATCATTCCAGTGATCACTTGGAATAACTGGGCCCAAAGCTAGGCTGAGGAGTGATCTGAAGGTGCCTAAATTTTGCTCTTTTCGGTGGGAACTGGGACACCGAGACTCCAAGAGAAAAGGATGAAGGGAAAGATGGAAACGATGGGTGGTGATAGGGAGATTATATCAAGACAGTGCCCGAGAAATGGGGGTGAGGAGTAGGGGTGAGTGACACATGCTACTCCAGCCGGTTTGAGCGAAACACCCATCCTAAAGTGGACCTAGGCCGTAGTCCCCTTTTCCTAGGATCCTGCCTCATTACACAATTCGCACTCCATATAGAGAATGTACTCTATCACCCGGCTGTGTACGGTCCTCTCCACGTTCCTCCTTCCTCCATTGTGCTCCTTACCAATTAGCTCAGGTTCTGGATTCTTCAGGAGAGGCACAAAAGCTCTGTAGGCATTCTCCAGTCGGGTTCCTGTGAACACAGCAGTGTGCTATCTCCAGCCTCTGTCACCCCGTCTCCCCCCTTCCAAAGCCCAAGATTTCAGGAACCTAACACTCGATGCTACTGTGAGCTGATATACCTGATTTCTTCCCCCTCAGGTCCAACCCTAGGCTCAGGTCGGGGGGGGGGCATAATATGCATAAACCTACCCTATTGTTGTAGAGGCAATGCTCTTTCTTAGGCTGACTGGAGATGGTCAGTTTGGACCTGGTTGAGGGTCAAGGTTCACAGTCCATTTTGGACAAGGTTCACAGTCCATTTTGGACAAGGTTCACAGTCCAGTTTGAGGGCCCTGCCCTATCTTTCAGGAATGCTCCCAAGCCTCTACCTGGTGCTCCATACTCCACCTTACAAATATAGTAGGTGTTTCGAGCAGTAAGGAATTTGCTGGCATAGTCTCCAGGGGTCCTCGTCAGGAAAAGCAACTTCATTGTCCCCGTTTCATCACACAAATCGATGGTGTCTGGAGGGAGGCCACAGGGTTATTGGGGCAGCTAAGGAAGGGGAGTGGGAGCAAAAAGGGCAGTGATCCTATCCTGAAGGGACTGGAGGAAGCTGTTGGATTCAAAGAGCTCTCTTCTTGCCCGTTGGAGGGCTTGGAGGCTGGAAATGACCCCGTGGACTTCTAACCCTTGGCCTTTAGTCCCCTCCCCCCAACTCCTCACCTGTTTTAGGCAACCCTACTTTATTGCGGGTATAATGCAGCAACAGAAGGACAGAGCAATTGGTATTGACCAGAAACTGCTGATTATCTGAGAAGACATGGGATGGGGCATGTGGCCCTTCTCTAGGTATACCATCCCTGTGACCGCCCCCCCCACTGCCCTCAAACCTCCCCAGCCCTACATACAGACTCCAGCTCTGTAATGCCCCTCACCTCCATGTTTGATGAAAATGAACATGCTCTCAAGATCTTCTCACTCTTCAGATGGAGGCCTGATGAGTCATTCAGAAGGAGAATGTTCTAGAGGTCCTGGGAGGTGGGGGGGGCAAGTGGGCCCATAGGGTTGGGGGTCTGGAGAGGTCGGTGGATCGCATAGGCTGAAGAGGCCCAGACAGGGCAGACAGGAGAGAGCCACTGGCAGTGGTGGATAGCCAGCATCCCTAGGGGTGGGGCCTGAGGCTGAAGTTGAGGGATTATGAGGTCAGAAGTGGTATATGTAGCAGAAGGTGGAGTAAGGATAAGGGGAGAAGAACCCAGGTGGGATCTGTGAAAGATTTGCTGGGGAGGGGGGCAACACAGTAAATCTAATTCGAAAATGCGTCCTGCGGGGCGCCTGGGTGGCTCAGTGGGTTAAGGCTGTGGCACTTGGTTTCAGCTCAGGTCGTGATCTCAGGGTCCTGGGATCGATGCCCGCACGTCGCGCTCCTCCACGTTCAGTGCAGAGTCTGCTTGTCCTCTCCCTCTGCTCCTCCCCGCCCAATAAATAAATAAAATCCTTTTAAAAATAAAATAAGGGGCACGTGGGTGGCTCAGTCAGTTGGGGGTCTGCCCTCGGCTGGGTCCTGATTCCGGGGGCCTGGGATCGAGCCCCACGTCGGGCTCCCTGCTCAGCGGGGAGCCTGCTTCTCCCTCTCCCTCTGCCATTCCCCCTGCTTGTGCTGTCTGGCTCTCTCTATCTCTCTGTCAAATAAATAAATAAAATCTTTAAAAAAATAAATAAAATAAAATGCATGCTGGTAGGAGTGCAGGACACCTAGAGAAAAGCCAAATTTCTTGAACGCTGCTCATCTTTAGTTAATTTGTGGTACTACTTGCACATCATGAGTCTACTACTCCTTTTTCCTCCTGTCAGCACCATGCCTCGCACCCTCCTTGCACCCCACATTTCCCTTGCTCCCCGCCCCAACAACAGACATTCTTGACGATCAACAGAAGCTTTATTTCTCATTGCTTGGAGCATAATTGAAGGGTAGATGGAAGGAGGGAGGGAAGGACGGAGGGACTGCGGGAGAAATAATCCTGCGAGGAGGAGGAGGGGCTGGATCTGGGAAGATGAGCCGCGTGCTCAGGGCAAAGGGGCAATTGGACGATAGGAGATATTGAATGGGGGGGGGCGTAGAGGGGGAGGGAAGTTATAGGGGGCATAAAATTCAGAATCAGCCACAGGGGGGCGAGGTGAGCATGGGACCCAGGCTGGTTAGAGGGGAAGTTAGTACAATTTAGGACTACAGGGTTCTGGGGTTCTGTCAGGGTATCAGGGCTCCAGTTTCAGGTTTCAGGGTATAGCATGGGGGAGCCCAGTAGGGGCCATGCTGGCTGCAGGGGGAGCCCCCAGGCCCCTCCCCTGGAGCCCCTCCTTTGGGGGGAACCTCACTGACGTAGCAGAGCCATTCACTGTAGTCTGGCTGCAAACTCTCGGCCAGGCCCTTGGACACTCCGCTCCAGGCCTAAAGACAGATATCTCCAGGTCAGGGGTCAATTAGGCACAGGGAGTAAAAGACCCGGGCTCTGTACGAAGGGAGCTCTTACAAGGTCTGCAACGCCTGTGATTACGGAAGGGACACACAGACTCCCAGGGACCCCCCATAACGCTGTTGCCATCTGCCCCACCCGATCTATATGATCAGTTCTTCGGTGTGTCGCTCTCCCATCTAGCCCAACCTCCCACTGGCCGGCCACATCCTGACAGTTAGTGCAGGCCCCCTCCCCTCCCCTCTGGCCCCCATACTCCGTCTGACTTTTGGGCAGAGGCAGTCGGTGGTCCACAAACTGCAGTCTGCCTGTGACAATGTTCTCACCGAAAAGTTCCCGTGGTATTCGGTGACCAGATCCTCGAGGTTCTTGAGGGTAGGAATGCGGGGCAACCACCTGAACGGAGGAGAAAGAGGGAGCAGGAGCATGTCGGTTACGCTCGTCCAGTACCCTTCTCCCAGTTCTCCCAGATGGAATGAAGGGCTTCTGCGGTCTGTGTGCCTGCAGCTTCCTTCCATCACCATGCCCCCCTTGAGTGATCCCTCGTTCCTTGCTGTCCCTCTCTCTACTCCTGGAGACCCTGTGATAATCCTCCTCTACTATTTCTTCCCAGCCACCCCACCTCGTTTTCCTGGGATATCTGAAATCTCACCGTTCCAGGCCGCAGTACACACAGATAAGGATAAAAATCAATCCCATGGAGCCAAGGGGGATAAGCACAGCTTTCAAAACAAACGACAAAGGATCCTCTACAAAAAAAAAGAAGAAAGAGAAAGTGACCTAACATCTGTAGTGCCCCAACTTTAGTGCCAGGCTCTGTGCTAGACACTTCCCATACCCTTAATCCTCACAACTCCTGAGAGTGGCGGGGGTGGGGGGGGGGACAATCATTATCTCCATCTTACAGATGAGGAGACAGAATCAAAGAGGTTAGCGATGTGCCCAAGGTCAAAGAGGGGGGAGTAAGCAGCAGAGCCAGGTTTAAAACCCGACATCGGTCTGCTTCCAAAGCTATCTTTGCCATGCAGGCTTTCCGGAAATGCTGTAGGGGAATCTTAAACATTCTATCTCCCCTCCGCCTCGTTCTTGATCACCCCCCCCCCCCCGCCCACTCTAACAACATACTGAGCCAACCCTACACAGAAAAGCCCTGCAACCTGGGGGTTGAGGTTGAACAGTGAGGGGAGATGGGCCACCAAGTTTGGGGGGCTTAGGGGTCGAGAGGTAGAGCAAAAGAGAGTGATGCTCGAAAGGGTTGGGGTGCCGGGCTCATGGGTCACGGTGAGGCCTTAGGCCCATTTTACCCTTGGAAGTATTGCTGCCCCAGCGGATAGGGCGGCTCCATTCACTCCAGCGCTGAGCGCTTCCACAGAGTGGATTATAGCGGCTCCGGACACGGAATGTGTAGAGTTTCTGCCCATCCACGCTAGGCAGAGAGAAGCTATTTCGGTGGTCCACTGATTGTTCCTTGGGGAGAAAGAGAGTGAGGGAGAGATGGGTGTCTAAAAAAGAAGGGAGAATTAAAACCGCGGCCCCTCCCCCCACGTCATCCAGTCCTTCCCAGCTCTTCTCTCCTCTCTTGACTACTCAAGCCACCCTGCTCCCTTCACCGACTAGAATCTAATGCCTCCTCGCCAGATCCCCTGGAAGGCTCCCTTTTATTTACTTGCCTATCAGGTATTGGGAAGAGTACGGGTAGGGAAACGTTAATGGAAAGTCCACTGGTCATTACAGGCAAAGGAGCTGGATGAGGGGAGAGACAGAGCAGAGGAACCAGGAGGCAGAGAACAGCAGCTTGAGATCAAGCCCTCCTACTTGGCTGACTGAATCCTCTATCCCCATTTGCTTGGCCTTAGAGCTGCTACATTCATGACCCCGGTCACTCACAGTCCAGCTGCGGTCCCAGTCACTCCGGTACTGCACAAGGTGCTCCAAACAGTGGTCCAAGTGTCTGTTGCTCCAGCTCAGTTCTAGCTGCGATTCGCTCAGGTTGCGAAGGGTCAGGTTCTCCGGAGCCCAGGGAATCACTGGAGATATGTGTGTTTGCGTGTGTGTGTGTGTGGTCATTGCCCTGGCCTAGATGAGTTAGGATCCTGAAGGTAGCGCCCCTAATCCCTCCGCCCCTCCCGATCCCGATCCCGATCCCTCACCTCCTCCTTCCTGCCTAAGTACCCTCAAGGTGAAAGAACACCACTCCCTATACTCCAGTGCCCCACAGTATATTCCAGGACTCTTGGCGCCCTTTCCAATTTACCCAGATTCTGCAGTTTTAGCATCTGTATGGACTGCCTCCTGGGCTCCCGTGGGTCCTGGAGCTGGACAACAAATGTTTCGTAGAGATGGATCTCCTCCTTTTGCAGCCAACAGCCCGCAGTGGTCTCTCCGGAGAATAGATAGTGGCCACACTCCTGGACTTTATCATCATTGGACTTCTTGTACCTGGAGAAGGGTTGGGAGGAAGAAGAACAGTGGCATAAACTTGGGTACTCCGGATACCACAGCCCAGCCCCATCTCCTCTGAACTGACTTACCCCATGAGAAAATGGTGGGGAGGCTCGGACGCTGGCTTACCCTCTTTCTTGGTCCAGCCCACCCCCCTCTTACTCCCTTGTGCTGTCCCCTCTTCTTTTCTCATACCAGTAGTGCAGAGTCAGGTTGGTGGGCTGGGGCTCAGAGCTGCTGTTCCAAGTGCAATTCATGTACTCAACATTGAACACAAAACACTGGACCTCTGGGAGGGGCAGGGTGGAAACGGTGAGGGTCCCAGGGGGTGTAGCGGTCAGGAAGAAATCTAGGTTGGAGAGAAGACGAAGGGGGGGGAGGGGAAGACCAGAAATGATGGTCAGAAGAAGCAGCGGCAGGGGACAGAGAACCCTTCCCCTTTCCCTTCTCCACAGTACTCTTCAGTTCTGCCCGCATCCTTCTAATGCCCCGTGGCAGGTTCGAGATTTCTGTACGGCCCCTTCCCACAGGCTCCCCTCTCACCAACCCCCTTCAGTCCCACGTTTCCCACCAGCTGCGACGTCTTCATTCCCATTGGGCATGGGGCCCGTCAAGTTCAGCCCCACCCCCAGCAGAGGCAGGTGCAGGAATAAGAGGGATCTGAGTGGCAATGGTGGCTTCAACATGGCGCTTGCTCTTCGTTCCCTGGGTGTAGACTGTCAGGAACCTGGGCCCCTCACCCATTACCCCTCCCCACCCACACATTTCCTTCTGTCATAGCTTCCGGTGGAAAGAACCTTCGAAGCCAGGGCTTTACAGAGGGTGTGGCAAATGTGTGCTATGACACAGGCTAAATCCTCTGGGAGATTAAGTGTTAATCTAATCTGTAGGTGTATTACCACCATGGTAAGGTGCTGTTAAGTGGAGACCGAGGCTGGGCACACGATACTGTCACAGACTCAAGAATCTTCAGGCCACCCGGATCCTGGGAAGGGTCTGTTCACTGCTGCCACCACCACCACCACTCCCAACCACCCACCTTCTCATCTAAGTCATTTTATCCTGTGGAGTGGAGGGTCTGGACCTCCCTCCCCATCCTGTGCTATGCTCCTTCCTGGGCTCAGTCACCCTGAAACCTCTGTCAAAGCCCTACTCTCTTGGGTGGAAAGTACAGCCTTGACGCCTGTGGGCACACATACAGCTGTCTTCCTTCTGACCTAATCCAAACCAGAATATCCATCCACCCTTAGCTGCTGCCTGAGCTGGGTCCCTGTTGAGACTGGTTAGGAGGTCTGACTTAGAAGTAGATTCTGGAAATGGAGGAACAACAATACTGGCTTCAAACTCCTCGTCTTCCCCTAAATCTGCTTCTCTTCCTGTGTTCCCTATCTCAGTTAATGTATCACCACCCTCTCAGTCACCCAGACTTGAAACCTCAAAGTCATCATCAATTCCTCCCTCTCTCTCATTCCTGAGAATCCAATCAGCTCTACGTCTGTGGTGTTTCTCTCAGCAGTGTCCTCCTTTCCACGAGCACAGCCACTGTGCTAAATCAGCCTTTCATACCCTCTAGTCATGATTATTCCTCGAACCCACTAACTGGCCTCCCTTTCTTTCTCTTTCTTTCTTTCTTTACTTTCTTTTCTTTCTTTTCTTTCTTTCTCTTTCTCTCTTTCTTCCTTCCTTCCTTCCTTCCTTCCTTCCTTTCTTTCTTTCTTTCTTTCTTTCTTTCTTTCCTTTCTTTCTTTCAAGAGATGGGGCCTGCGGAGAGAGAATTTTAAGCAGGCTCTACCCCCAGCACAGAGCCCCCCGCGTGGCTCGATCTCAGGACCCTGAGATCATGACCTGAGCCAAAATCAAGAATCAGATGCTTAACTGACTGAGCCACCCAGGTGTCCCCTGGCCTCACTTTCTTTCCTTCTTTCTTTCTTTTTCTTTCTTTCTTTCTCCCTCTCTTTCAAATATTTTATTTATTTGAGAGAGAGGGAGAGCAAGAGTGGGCAGGAGGGGAGAGAGGGGGAAGGGGCAGAGGGAGAAGAAGACTCCCCGCTGAGCAGGGAGCCCAACTCAGGGCCCGATCCCAGGACCCTGAGATCAAGACCTGAGCCGAAGGCAGACGCTTAACCGACTGAGCCACCCAGGTGCCCCTGACCTTCCCTTCTGAAGGCCCGGGCTCTCTAACCTACATTCATCATCTTATTGCCAGATTTGTCTTCCCCCAAACACAGAGCTGATTGGAGACACTTTGTAGAAATTGTTTATTCAGCAAACATTTATTGAGCCTTAAATATGTGCCAGGCGCTGTGCTTACGTTCTAACCCACCCTAATGTTCTGGGGGTTACAATTTCTTAGGGCTAGCTCAAATGTTACCTCCTCCGATATGTTTTCCTCTCCCCAGTCAGAATTAATTTGTCTTCCCATTGTGATTCAATAGCATTTTGTTAGTGTTATTTTTGCTATTTGCTAATTTTATTAGTTTTTTTATTTATTGTTACCTGTTACTCTTATTATAGCACTCCATCTTTTCTCTGAAGAGCAATCTGCCATCACAGAAAGGCCCAAGAGTCCAGAAAAAAATCTTAACCTCAGCTGTGTTTCTCAGTACCTGAATGACATCGGGCAAGTAAGTGAACTTTCACTCTTTGAAAATCAGCTTGCTCATCCACAAAATGGAGACAATTATCATCTCGAACTCATGGGGCTGTTTGCAGGTTAAAGGAGATGATGTCTGGAAAGCATCTGACACAGTAGGTGCCTCTTTCTCAAGCTGGAGTTCACGAACACTTAGGGGATACATTGTTGACATTTAGGGGCTCTAAGAATTTCCCTGGAAAGTATGTAACATTTCGTTTCCCTCTGTAACTTTCCTGGGAAGGCCCATAGCGTCCATCAGCATCTTAAAGGGGCTGCGAATCATAAAAGGTTAAGAACCTCAGGGCCAGACCATAAAGACCTTGAGGGATTAGAGTTGGCCTTTCAGGGGTTTAATAGGTGCTTTCTTATGCAGACCGTTTCTAATCTTCACAACAGCCCTTTGAAGGAGGTAACAGTACACCCATTTTTCAGATGCAGAAACTCAGAAAGGAAGAAGTGGTTTAGGGTGAAAGGCAGAGTTCCTAACCGAGGCAAATACCCTTGAGCACCGATTCCAGGCCGAGAACCGAGCGAGGCACTGGGGACCCGGTTTCAGCTTAGAGCTCGGCTTCGCGGCTGCCTCCCGCCTCGCGGGGCCGCGCCCCCCCCCCCGCGCCTCGCGGGGCCGCGCCCCCCCCCGCCCCCCCAGGCACACCGGACTGCTCGAGGACGTTTCGCAGATACTTGGGGAGTGAAATCCATCTTCAGCCGCGCGGGCCCGAAAGCTCCGCGGCCCCGGAGCTCCGCCCCACGCCGGGCTGGGCCCCGCCCCCGCTGCGGTCGGTATTGTCCGACGGTTCCCGGCGTCCCTCGGTTCCCCTCGGTAGTTTCCGGCAACGATCGAGAGTTTCTAACGTGCCCCTTGTTGTCTCTCGGCTGCCGTCCTCGGAACCGCCGCCCCCCTTGTCGGTTCCCTCTCCCCCTCCCCCCCTCAGCCGGCCCCGGCTGGCGCCTCTGGCGCTACGGGCTGGGCAAGATGGCGGCCTTCGGGATCTTGAGCTACGAACACCGGCCCCTGAAGCGGCCGCGGCTGGGCCCTCCCGATGTGTACCCTCAAGATCCCAAACAGAAGGAGGTGCGTTCAAAAATCCGGGCTCCCAGGGGGCCTGAGGCAAGCGATCGGCAGAGGAGGAAGCATTGATGGTTTGGTGAGGGGGGGCGGGGCGGTTTGGTGGGAGCCAAAGTCCCAAAAGGGGTAAGAGTAAAGTGGGCTGGTGTGCGAGAGTGGGACCTGGGGGGGGGGGCTCCCGGGTGTGAATAGGGAATGATGTAGGGGCCACCCTGGAGGCGCCCCCCCCTCCACACACACACACACACACACACATACACACACCTCAGAAAGTTGTCTGAGGCAGCTTGGTGAGCTACGGCTGGTTGCAAGCTTGCAAGGAAGAGTGATGTTGAGCGAGCGCTGGCTGATTGGAAATCTTAGTGACTGTGGGGGTGAGGGTGGGGTCCAAATGAATATAAGGGCCTAGCTTTAAATAACAATCTGTTCTACTCAGAATCCTCCTCCTACCTCCCCCCCCCCCCGTTTGTTCCCTTCTCTTCTCCTGCCCTCCTCCTCCCCCACCACCACCCCCAGGGGAGGGGAAAAAAGCTAAAATATCATTTTCCTGCCTCAGGATGAACTGACGGCCTTGAATGTAAAACAAGGTTTCAATAACCAGCCTGCTGTCTCTGGGGATGAACATGGCAGTGCCAAGAACGTCAACTTCAATCCTGCCAAGGTGAGACAACCCTGCCAGGCTGAAGGAAAAGCCTGGAAGAATCTGAGAAGGAGCAAAGGCCCTGGGTTGGGAAGACCTAAAGGGACAACCTGAATGGCTGAGTTTTCCCTCATAACCTAATGCTACCACATTGGTATTAGTGATCAGAGGCATGACCACCTCTCTGCCTCTTCTTCCCGTTCTGAGGTGTACTTTCCTTCCCTCAGATCAGTTCCAACTTCAGCAGCATTATTGCAGAGAAGTTACGTTGTAACACCCTCCCTGACACTGGTCGCAGAAAGCCCCAAGTGAACCAGAAGGACAACTTCTGGCTGGTGACTGCACGATCCCAGAGTGCCATTAACACCTGGTTCACTGACCTGGCTGGCACCAAGCCACTCACGCAACTAGCCAAAAAGGTGAGGTGCTCGTTCCTGGTCTCTAGGCCAAGGTGGGGAGCGTGGGTGTGAAGTACTCTCCTATTCCCAGATTAAGCTACGTGGGTGCCAGCTTGTAGCGGTGATAGAGGTCTCATTATTTGTGATGTCCGTCCAGGTCCCCATTTTCAGTAAAAAGGAAGAAGTGTTTGGGTACTTAGCCAAGTACACAGTGCCTGTGATGCGGGCCGCCTGGCTCATTAAGATGACCTGTGCCTACTACGCAGCAATCAGTGAGACCAAGGTGAAGAAGAGACATGTCATTGACCCCTTCATGGGTGAGTAACTCCTAATACCACAGGTCCCACCACTGATCGCATCAAGGAGTGATGACAGAGAGACCCTTGCACTTATTCTCCTTCCTCGTCTGTATTCCTTGCTTCTGCATGTGTCTTGCATTCACTCCGTTGGTAAACGTTGAGTGTCTTGAGTATCTACTGTGTGTATGTACTGGGCTGTCAAGGGGACTGGTCCCTTATTCCCGCCCTTAGGATGCTTGTAATCTGGTAGGGATGCTAAGGCATATGTACGAATCACATAATTAGAGAAAGTATGTGTATGCATGTGTGTGTGTGTATGTATGTGTGTGTGTGTGTGTCTCAAGAGAAGGTGAAAGGTTTTCTGAGACTTCAGTGGACAGAAAGATTACTTTCTTTGGGGGACACCCGGGAAGGCTTTTAGCAGGTGGCATTGGACCAGAGCCTGAGAGGATGAATAGGATTTAGAAGTATGGTGACTGGGGGTGTGGGCGTGGGGTGGGGACAGAAGATGTTCTAAGCAGAGGGACGGTGTGAAATAACCCTCTCTCCACCTTTCTCCTAGAATGGACTCAGATCATCACCAAATACTTATGGGAGCAGCTGCAAAAGATGGCCGAGTACTACCGGCCAGGGCCTGCAGGCAGTGGGGGCTGTGGGTCCACTATAGGGCCCTTGCCCCATGACGTAGAGGTGGCAATCCGGCAGTGGGACTACAACGAGAAGCTGGCCATGTTCATGTTTCAGGTAGGAAGACGGGCATGTCACGTGACACCTCGGTGGAGAGTGGCTTCATATTCTGCCAGGACAGGACAGAATCTGCCTGCTAGCTTGCTCCAGCTGCGGTTCTCTTCCTCCTTCCATTTACTTTATCTGCCTTATTAATAGTCTCTGGGGAAACTAATACTCCTCCCGCTCCTTGGACCCATAGGATGGAATGCTGGACAGACATGAGTTCCTGACCTGGGTCCTTGAGTGTTTTGAGAAAATACGCCCTGGAGAGGATGAATTGCTTAAACTGCTGCTGCCCCTGCTGCTTCGAGTAAGACCTAGGATTTGGCGGGGGTGGGGGGGGTTGTCTAGGGAGGATCTGGGGAGGAATAAGACATGAGTGCCCTGTCCCTCGGGGAGAACTGGGGGTTTTGATGGGCATGTCTTCACAGTACTCGGGGGAATTCGTTCAGTCTGCGTACCTCTCCCGCCGCCTTGCCTACTTCTGTACCCGGAGACTGGCCTTGCAACTGGATGGCGTGAGCAGTCACTCATCTCACGTTATGTCCGCTCAGTCGACAAGCACACTGCCCGCCACCCCTGCTCCTCAGCCCCCAACCAGCAGCGCACCCTCTACACCCTTTAGCGACCTGCTGATGTGCCCTCAGCACCGGCCCCTGGTTTTTGGCCTCAGCTGTATCCTTCAGGTAGGTGCCGGGTGGGCCCAAGGAAGCATTAAGAAGCATCCCGAGAAGACCTGGATGCCCGTCCTGGAGAATGGGGGTGATTCTCAGTGGGAGGTGGGAGCAGGCACTGAGTACTTGCTTGGAGATTGTTGCTTCTCGTTCCTGGGACGTTAGTTCCTTTCCAGGACTGAATAGTAGGCCCAGAGCCTCTTAGGAGAGGGGATGAGGGGAGGGGCTCAGAGACGGAGAGGTGCTACGTCAGGACTCAGAATAACGTTGGACCAGAAAGCTCAAGCTGGGGTCTTGTAATGGGGTTCTAGAGAGGTAGCCGTGGGAACTGAGCCTGACTTAGCTCTTCCTGTCCGGCAGACCATCCTCCTGTGCTGTCCTAGTGCCCTGGTTTGGCACTACTCGCTGACCGATAGCCGCATTAAGACTGGCTCACCACTTGACCACCTGCCTATTGCCCCCTCCAACCTGCCCATGCCAGAGGGCAACAGTGCCTTTACTCAGCAGGTAAGTCCCACCAAGAGCCAACCTGGTGGCCTCTGGATTGAGATGGGAAGCTGAGTTGCTCTTTCAGAAATAGTGACTTAGAGGGGCGCCTGGGTGGCTCAGTCGGTTACGCGTCTGTCTTTGGCTCACGTCATGATCCCAGGGTTCCTTCATCGAGCCCCACGCCGGGCACCCTGCTCAGCAAGGAGTCTGCTTCTCCCTCTCCCTCTGCTTCTCCCCCTGGCTCATGCTCTCTCTCTCTCCCTCTCTCTCTCTGTCAAATAAGTAAATAAAATCTTAAAAAAAAAAAAAAAAGAAATAGTGACTTGGAGTCTGGTACTGTCCTTTGCGCCTAGACCCTGGCCTGCTGTACGCCTTGGTGCATCCTTAATCAAAGCCCTCCTTTTCCCATACTGCAGGTACGTGCAAAGTTGCGCGAGATTGAGCAGCAGATCAAGGAGCGAGGACAGGCGGTTGAGGTTCGCTGGTCTTTCGATAAGTGCCAGGAAGCCACTGCAGGTGGGTGCCAGAGGACAGAGAGTAAGAAGGATGTTCGAGGAAGGGATGGTAAGGACCTAGCGACCTGAGAGTCGGACGCATTGGGCCTCTTGTTAAGTCCCCTTTACCGCTTTTCCTCCCGAGGCTTCACCATTGGACGGGTGCTCCATACTTTGGAAGTGTTGGACAGCCACAGTTTTGAGCGCTCTGACTTCAGCAACTCTCTCGACTCCCTTTGTAACCGAATCTTTGGGTTGGGCCCTAGCAAGGACGGGCACGAGGTAAGCAAGAAGGGGAACAGAAGGAGCAAAGCACGTGGCAAGAGCAACAGTATGCCTGAGGGGAAGGCATGGCGAGGCACGGACACCGGGGATGTGTGAAGAGATGATCTTCCTGGGCCTGGGATGTTTTAAGATGGGGCCCGGTCTTGAAGAAATTGGAGCACGGTACTTTATCCCCAACGCTACCCTGCTCACCCCGTCTTCCTTTGGTCTCCAGATCTCCTCGGATGATGACGCCGTAGTATCATTACTGTGTGAATGGGCCGTCAGCTGCAAGCGTTCTGGTCGGCATCGTGCTATGGTGGTAGCCAAGCTGCTGGAGAAGAGACAGGCCGAGATTGAGGCCGAGGTCAGGGGGCAGAGATGAGAGAATGCAGTTGGCCGATGGGGCAGTGGCAGCTGGGGCTGGAGACAGATGGAGCTGAGTAGCGGAACCCAAGTTCAAGTTGTGAGAATACAGAAGGGGTACGGAACCGAAAGGGAAAGTTGAGGACCTAAGGCAACAGTAGGAAGGAGTAGATCGATGTTGGAGTTAGGGAAGCAGGCAGGGCTTCAGTTGGGAGGTGGTAAACAAAACGGAGGTCAGTGGGGCGGCTGGGTGGCTTAGTCGATAAGCGTCTGCCTTCGGCTCAGGTCATGATCCCAGGGTTCTGGGATCGAGCCCCGCATCAGGCTCCCTGCTCAGTGGGGGGCCTGCTTCTCCCTCTGCCTGCTGCTCCCCCTGCTTGTGCGCGCTCTCTCTCTGTGTCAAATAAATAAATAAAGTAGTTTTTTTAAAAAAAGAAAAGAAAACGGAGGTCAAAGCGGGGATGGAAGCGCAGAGCTTGGGGGTGGAGGCGAAACGGGTGGCAGTTCAAGCATTGTGTGTGGAGAGGTGAAGAAGCAGGACAAAACCGATGTTAGGGTTTTTTCTCTCGTCTTACAGCGTTGTGGAGAATCAGAAGCCGCAGATGAGAAGGGTTCCATTGCCTCTGGCTCCCTTTCTGCTCCCAGTGCTCCCATTTTCCAGGATGTCCTCCTGCAGTTTCTGGATACCCAGGCTCCCATGCTGAGTACGAACCCCTGCCACCCTCCGCTTACCTCCACCTAGACTCAGTTACCCGCTGCTGTCGCTGGGAAGCATAGCGAAGGGCCTTCTGATGTCTCTTTCTGTCTTGGGCTTTATGCAGACTGGGTTTTGGGTATAATTCTAGCCTCTGATGATCTTACAGTTGAGCAGAATAAAGGAATAAAGAAAAGAATAAAAACAAGACCTCACGCCCGAAGCATTCCCACACAGAGAGCCGCAAGGATGCTCTCTTCCTTTCCAAGGCGGCGTGTGGGGCAGGAGCGGGGTGAACCAACCGCACTTTGTCCCGCAATTGTTTGGGGGGGGTCGCTCCTCATCTTGCCTACGTCAGGTACTCTAGGAGCACTGCGCCTCCGGTGTGCTTCCCTCCCTTGCTGCCCGTGTCTTGTGCTCTCCCTAAGCTCTCTTTTCTCATTCCCTCCATGCAGCGGACCCCCGAAGTGAGAGTGAGCGAGTGGAGTTCTTTAATCTGGTCCTGCTCTTCTGTGAACTGATTCGACACGATGTTTTCTCCCACAACATGTACACTTGCACCCTCATCTCCCGGGGGGACCTCGCCTTTGGAGCTCCTGGCCCCCGGCCTCCGTCTCCTTTTGATGACCCTGCTGATGACTCAGAGCGCAAGGAGGCCGAGGGCAGCAGCAGTAGCAAGCTGGAGGTGAGCGGGTTTGTCTTGCCCTCGCTGCCTCCTTCGGACAGCCCCATCTTCCTGGCTCGCAGAGTCCTCTGGGTACCCCTTCCCTAATAAGGAGAATGGTATTGGCTCGGTGTTCCGGGGCCGGCCCAGCCCTGTTACATCCATGGTCGGCATTTGCTCCTCGCAGTGGGGTGAGGTGTTCCAATCCCCCACTTTGAAGCTGAAGGGAATGAGGCACGAGGCGGGTACGTGACCTGTCAAAGCTCGATTCCAGATCCGGTGCTTTGCCCAACACGGTCTCCTCCCTCCAGCTTCGACCTTTCCAGGTGGTGGGGAGCAGCTCCCTGGGGCTAAAGCCACTTGGCTTATGTTCTGTGCCCTCAGGACCCAGGGCTCTCGGAGTCGATGGACATTGACCCTAGTTCCAGTGTGCTCTTCGAGGACATGGAGAAGCCTGATTTCTCAGTAAGTCCGATCCCGGTGTGGAAGAATCCAGCTCCTGAGGTCGTCCTGTTATGCCTCTCTGGGGGAATTTCTTTGTGCCCCTGACCCCCTTTTCACCCTCTAAATGTTCTGCCCTTTCGCCTTTTCTCAGTTGTTCTCCCCTACTATGCCCTGTGAGGGGAAGGGCAGTCCATCCCCCGAGAAGCCAGATGTTGAGAAGGAGGTGAAGCCCCCGCCCAAGGAGAAGCTAGAAGGGACCCTTGGGGTTCTTTATGACCAGCCGCGGCATGTGCAGTACGCCACGCACTTTCCCATCCCCCAGGTACTGTTCCGCGAGCTCCTCCAGACCTCGGTTTTGAGCCGGGGTTTCTGTCGGAGGACTGTGCTGAGGGGTTGGAGCTGTTCTTGCGGGTGTGGCGCGCTGGGAAGGGCTTGAGCACTGGGACGCTGAGGGGCATGGAGCATGCTTTTGAGAGGAGGGAGCGAGACCCGGGCCGGAGTCTGATGGTGCTGCTGGGATGCAGGAGGAGTCATGCAGCCATGAGTGCAACCAGCGGTTGGTCGTACTGTTTGGGGTGGGGAAGCAGCGAGATGATGCCCGCCATGCCATCAAGAAAATTACCAAGGATATCCTGAAGGTTCTGAACCGCAAGGGGACAGCGGAAACTGGTGGGTTTGAGGCTCCTGAAACAGATCTCCCCCTAGGAGTGCCCTAGTCAGTGTCCCCTTCCCCAGCACAGGGAACCCCCAGTCATGTCCCCATGTCCTGTCTCTTGGAGTCTCCTGAGAGCTCTAGTCCTTTTGAAACTTCCCCCCTCATTCCCCCCCTCTGCAGACCAGCTTGCTCCTATTGTGCCTCTGAATCCTGGAGACCTGACATTCTTAGGTACCTCACAGTAAGCCCCATACTGCCCGCCCTCCCCCCTCCCCTCCCTCGACCTAGCACCTCCCTGTATGTATTCCTCTAAGGTCCACGTAGTCTGTGGTCCTCCAAACCTTTGCTTCACTGACCCCTTCCCTTCATCCCTCCCCCACCCCCTCCTCGACCCTCCCTTCCCTTCTCCCTTTCTCCCTCCCACCCTTCCTCCCTGCCTTCCTTCCCCGGTCCCTCCCTTCCCTCCCCCCCACCCATAGCCTTCTCTCCATACCCCCCTCCCGACCCCCTAGTCAACTAGTTCTCTTCCCCATCCTGACTGCTCCCTTTCCACTGTCCCCTCAGGTGGGGAGGATGGGCAGAAGCGGCGACGCAACCGGCCTGAAGCCTTCCCCACTGCTGAAGATATCTTTGCTAAGTTCCAGCACCTTTCACATTATGACCAGCACCAGGTCACGGCTCAGGTGTGGGCCTAAGTCCTGCCCCCTCCCCAACGTTCTGCCGTCCTGCCCTGTTTTCCTTTCCTCCTTATCTTTTTTTTTTCTCCCCCCCCCCAGGCAGGCTAAGCCTCCTGGGTCTCATCCCTGTCCGCCATCCTCCTTTTCTTGCTTCCCTGGTTCTTCCTGCCTCTCTCCACTCCCGTCTCACTCCCACTGCCCTTATCAGGTCTCCCGGAATGTTCTGGAGCAGATCACGAGCTTTGCCCTTGGCATGTCATACCACTTGCCTCTGGTGCAGCATGTGCAGTTCATCTTCGACCTCATGGAATATTCCCTCAGCATCAGTGGCCTCATCGACTTTGCCATTCAGGTGGGGAAGTTGGGGAAATGAGGGTGGAGGAAGGCGTTTGTGCTGTATAGGGTCACGAGGTCGAGAGTTGGGGCTCAAGCCCGTGTCCCAGGCTACTTGGGATGGGCAGGAAGGCTAGCCCAGTGGGGGCCAGAGGGTCAAGTGGAACATGAGCTAAGAAGGCCAGACTAGAGGCTCACGTGCTCCGCAAGGAGGCCCAAGAGATAGATGAGAGTGTTGGGTACGGACTGTGCTCCTGCTGTGGAGTTCATAGAATTGTATCCTAGAGATGGGTTAGATCGTCGATGTGGCTTGTGGTGTTAATAAAGGACAGTGGCGTATGGCAACAGGGCCCTTCTAGCCTGAGGTGGCTCCAGCGGGAAGGGGCTCAGGCCTGCCTGGGCAGTTGCCTTGTGGGAAGGGGGGTTACATAGAACACGCGGGCCTCTTCTCATTTCTCCCCCCCGCACCCACACACACGCTTGCTCTGCTAGCTCCTGAATGAACTGAGCGTAGTTGAGGCTGAGCTGCTCCTCAAGTCCTCGGATCTGGTGGGCAGCTACACTACCAGCCTGTGCCTGTGCATCGTGGCCGTCCTGCGGCACTACCATGCCTGCCTCATCCTCAACCAGGACCAGATGGCCCAGGTCTTTGAGGGGTAAGCAGGGGCTGCGGACTAAGCGGATGGCGCGGGACTCTGGTGAATGCCGGGGGAAGTGGGCCCCCGAAGGACACGGGGGGCTCTCACCGTGGGAAAGGGCCTGCCATTTGGGTGGGAAGGGGAGACTACTGCCAAGAGTCATGAGCCTGTGTCTGGGGACCTTTGTGCCTTGGCCCGTGCACAGCACCCACTGACCGCCATGTCTCGACCTTGCCCCCTCGTGACAGGCTGTGTGGCGTAGTGAAGCATGGGATGAACCGGTCAGATGGCTCCTCTGCGGAACGCTGTATCCTTGCTTATCTCTATGATCTGTACACCTCCTGTAGCCATTTAAAGAGCAAATTTGGGGAGCTCTTCAGGTAAGAGAGGTGGGAGGTGAGGGTAGAGAGTGGGACCTTGGCCCATCTCCTTCCCATTACCACTCAACTCAGGAGCAGAGCACAGCCCAGGACCCTGCTGTCTCTGGCCTTCTGGGAGCTCTGTCCTTCACATGTTCTTGGTTCCAGAGAGTAGGCCTGCCTCCTTCTCTTCCTTATCAGCTTGGCCTCCAGCCCATCTCTACAGGGGCCCACACTCCTCCTTCTCCTGGCCTCCAGAGGCCCCCACGCCTTGTTCTCACTGGGGCCCTGTCCCGCCCACTCTACTTGGTCCCATCTCCCTTTTGCTTGTCCCAAGGTCCCCGGGGCCTCCCTCTTTTTCTCCTCTCCCCCTTCCCAACCACCCCTCTGCCTCTCCAGATCCTCTCCAACACTACCATGTCCCTTCTCCCACCCCTGCAGCGACTTCTGCTCCAAGGTGAAAAACACCATCTACTGCAACGTGGAGCCCTCAGAATCCAACATGCGCTGGGCACCCGAGTTCATGATTGACACTCTGGAGAACCCCGCAGCTCACACCTTCACCTACACGGGGCTAGGCAAGAGTCTTAGTGAGAACCCCGCTAACCGCTACAGCTTTGTCTGCAATGCCCTTATGCACGTCTGTGTGGGGCACCATGATCCCGATAGGTATGGGGCGTACTGAGTGGGGAACGGGCACCACGCTCCTGCCTGAGTTTGGGAGGGATGAGATGCCCGGGAGGTACGGCAACCTTGGTTATTTTTGGGGTGGAGATGAAAAGTTAATGAGTCTGAGGTTTTGTGGAACGAGGTTTTTCCTGAGGGCGCTTGTACTTCTCCCCAGGGTGAATGACATTGCCATCCTGTGTGCGGAGCTGACGGGCTACTGCAAGTCACTGAGCGCCGAGTGGCTGGGGGTCCTGAAGGCCTTGTGCTGCTCCTCTAACAATGGCACTTGTGGCTTCAACGACCTTCTCTGCAATGTAGATGTGAGACTTGGGCCGGGGTCCTGCTGGGCCGTGGGGCGGGGGCTGGTCCCGGTGGTCGAGGTAGCAGAAGGACAGAGGCCCACGGAGCGAGGGCCTACCACTTTGCATTGGCAGCCTCTCTGCACACTGAGGCGGGATGTCTTGTCTGCTTTCTCCTCCAGGTCAGTGACCTGTCTTTTCACGACTCCCTGGCTACTTTTGTTGCCATCCTCATCGCTCGGCAGTGTCTGCTCCTCGAGGACCTGATTCGCTGTGCTGCCATCCCTTCGCTCCTTAATGCTGGTGAACCACCAATCCGTAACCCCTAGAATTTCTGGACCCCAAGTTTGACTAGACACCCGATGGCCACACTCTCACTGTTAAGGGTGGGGCTCCACAGTACCGCCAGAGGCTAGTCCGGTGGCGTGCCTCGGGCTGGGAGCGGCCTCTTTCTAACCCGGCATTGGCCGCCCCAATCTTTCCGGTCTTTCTGTGTTTTGACCCTCCGAAGGACTCCCCTCGCCCTGCAAGACAGTTGGCTGCCCCACCTCTCCTCCAGCGTTATCTTGTCATTTCTCCTTTTCCCTGACCTCGCTGTCCCTTGCAGCCCTTCGCCACCCACAAACCCACATACGGTCTCCCTTCGCCCTGTCCAATTTGCTTTCTTTTCCTTTTTTTTTTTTTTTTTTTTTTTTTTCAGCTTGCAGTGAACAGGACTCTGAGCCGGGGGCCCGGCTTACCTGCCGCATCCTCCTCCACCTTTTCAAGACACCTCAGCTCAATCCTTGCCAGTCAGATGGAAGTAAGTGACCCCGATCTGAGCCAGCCAGCAGTAGAAAGTGTGGCTAACGCCCCCCACCCCCCCGCGCCCGCTGTTTCTACTTTTGCTTCCCCTGACTTCAGCTCCCTCCCCAGACAAGCCTACAGTAGGAATCCGTTCCTCCTGTGACCGCCACCTGCTGGCTGCCTCCCAGAACCGCATAGTGGATGGAGCTGTGTTTGCTGTTCTCAAGGCTGTGTTTGTACTTGGTATGGGGGTAGGAAGGGAGTGGTGCCAGAAGTGTGTGTGGGGTGGAGTGCCAGCTAAACTACAAGGGACAGTCTTTCTCCCTCCCGAAGGTGGTCTCTCTGACCTTTGGGGAGGAGAGGAGGGAGGGAAGTATATTTCTGTCCCGTATGGCAGGATTTAGGGAGTTGCTGCCTCTGTGGGTCCGGGCTGGGTCTCTACACTGTGTTCAGATCTCACTCTGCCCTCCCTATCTCCCGCCCGTGAACCACAGGGGATGCGGAACTGAAGGGTTCGGGCTTCACTGTGACAGGAGGAACAGAAGAACTTCCAGAGGAGGAGGGAGGAGGTGGCAGTGGCGGTCGGAGGCAGGGTGGCCGCAACATCTCTGTGGAGACAGCCAGTCTGGATGTCTATGCCAAGTACGTGCTACGCAGCATCTGCCAACAGGTCAGTCTCACCTTCCCCCCAAACCTCCTAAATGCCTTTATTTAATATAGTCCTGTTTCCAGCCACGATCACGCCACGTTCCTCCTATATATCATGTTCCTCGTCAACCCCCAGCCCATCCCCCTTATTCCTTACCCCCCTCACTGGTTGCCCCAGTGCCCTGATTATCAGCTTCTTCAGGAATGGGTAGGAGAGCGTTGCCTTAAATCACTGTGTGAGGACAGCAACGACCTGCAAGACCCAGTGTTGAGTAGCGCCCAGGCCCAGCGCCTCATGCAGCTCATCTGCTACCCATATCGATTGCTGGACAACGAGGATGGGGAAAACCCCCAGCGGCAGCGCATTAAGCGCATTCTCCAGGTAGGCCACGGTGATGGGGGTCTTGGAGGAAGCAGGGCGGGGGGGCCCAGGCCTGGGGTGAAACAGTGGGGACCCTGAGAGAAAAAGAGGGGGGTGGTCAAGTAGGAAGACGGACGAGGATGTGGGCGAAAGGTGGTGAGAGAAACAGTTCCAACGTAGGTTTAGAAGTCAAGCCAACATGGTCTAGACCCTAGAGTCAACTGTTGGTTGAGGGCACGGCTATTGGGAGTGGGACTGTAGCTTATCAGTGGGAGGCACAACCTCTGGAGAGCCTAGGTTGGGGCCTTGCTTGTTTGGCGTTTGCTCCTGGCTCAGTAAAGAACAGCGGGACTACCGAATAGCTCCCAGTTATTGAGCGTCTGCTTCGTGCTGAGTGTTGCGTTCAGCACTCTGTGTACGTCTTCTCATTTAATCTGTCCAGCCTTGTAAAGTAGGTAGGGGTGTCTGTGTTTGACCAACAAGGACTCCAAGCCTTGAAGAGCTTAAGTAATTTGCCCAAGGTCGCACAGCTAGTAAGTTTAGAGTCAGCGTGTGAACCCAGGCAGGCCCGTGCCCTCCCCTCACTCCCTGCTTCGCCACGCTGCTTCAGACATTCAGGTAACTGGAGGGAGGGTGGAGAAAGAAAGCCATTAGGAAGAGCTACAGGAATGAGGTCTCTTCAGCCCGGAGGAGGTAATGTCACAGAGAGATTAACTCACAGAGTAGCCTTCGGGTCCGTGAAGGACTTTGAGCAGCTGGTTTCAAACCGGAGAAGCAGGCTTTGACTTTAACATCAAGGATTTAGGGTAAGCTTTAAGGAGAACGTCCCCCTGCGAAGGAATGTGAGGCTCTGGAACAGGAGACTGGGGAAAGGTGAAGTTTTCCCGAACCACTTTTAAAATAGGGTAGATTTTTCAACTATTTGGGGTCATGTCGGTGGAGTCTTGCCTTAAGTGAGAGACACGAAGGTTCCTTTCAGACCTGTACGCATAGGTGTTTCAAGGTTGTGAGAGATCAGGAACTGGCCTTGGGGTGGTAAGTGGCTGGGGGCAGGGGACATGATGATGACGAGCTTGGGGGCGGCATCTCTATCACAGAACTTGGACCAGTGGACCATGCGCCAGTCTTCTTTGGAGCTGCAGCTCATGATCAAGCAGACCCCTAACAATGTGAGTGGTGCCCGGCCCTCTTTCCTGTACTCACTTCCAGCTCCGTGCCTCAGGAGGGCGGGCCACCATAGAAGAACCTGCGTCCTCCCCTCGGGTTCTTGAGCTGAGAGAGATAAGAGAGGATGGGAAGATGGCAGACGTGTGGGGCTGAGGAATAGGGAGGTGGGCCGGGAGTGTTGAGGCTCTGCGGCTTGAGGGAAGGTTGGCGGCAGCGGCGGACGCTGTTTCTGTGTTCACAACGGTAAGGAGGTGTGCGAGGAGAAGACAGTGGGGAATTGGAGAAATAGGGAGGTGCTGGAGGACACGGCTTCCAGCAGAGTTGTGTCTCTCCCCTCTCATTATCCTCCAGATGCCTTTCTCCACCCTCATCTCCTGTGTCCCCTATCGTCTGTTTTCCTTCACCCCCAGTTACCTAGTTAGCACCCCATGTGCCTTTCATACCCCGCCCCCCCAGGAGATGAACTCCCTCTTAGAGAACATCGCCAAGGCCACAATCGAGGTTTTCCAACAGTCAGCGGAGACGGGGTCATCTTCTGGAAGCGCTGCCAGCAACATGCCCAGCAGCAGCAAGACCAAGCCAGTGCTCAGGTTGGGTAGAAATGTGTTTGGACCCCTCCCCTTATGAGTTGCCTTTCTGCTAGTGTAAATGATTTCAGCCTCGCGGAGATACTAGGCCTGTCCATCAGGCAAGGAGCAGAGGTATTGTTCTACCCTTGCCTGGCTCCTCTGGAACCCTGTGTACTCCATCTGTCCTCCAGCTCTCTAGAGCGCTCTGGTGTGTGGCTGGTGGCCCCCCTCATTGCTAAACTGCCCACCTCAGTCCAGGGGCATGTGTTAAAGGCGGCTGGGGAGGAACTGGAGAAGGGCCAGCACCTGGGTTCCTCTTCCCGCAAAGAACGGGACCGACAAAAGCAGAAGAGGTAAAGCGGCTGTGGGGGGACCAGGATTGAGGGGTAGAAGGGAGAGGTGGCAGGGCCGGGAAAGAAGAAAAGTTGGGACAGAGGGGTGGGGATAAAAAAATCACAGGAAAGTGGAAAATCGGAGGTTAAGAGTGGGCACAGTTGAGCAAGAGGCTAGATCTGTTTTTTTCTTGTTAACTTTATTTATTTGAGAGAGCGAGCATGCCCACGGGCAGGGGGAGGAGTAGAGGGAGAGAAGCAGACTCCCCGCTGAGCAGGGAGCCCGACGCGGGGCTCGATCCCAGGGCCCCGGGATCACGACCTGAGCCCAAGGCAGACGTTTGACTGAGCCACCCAGGTGCCCCAAGAGGCTAGATCTTGAGCGAGTAGAGTCTGGGGCTTGGAATAATGAGGTTGGAAGCTGCCCTACTTGCATCCCATGGTCCTGTTCTTGTTCTTTTCCTCTTTCTCCCTTCCCTAGCATGTCCCTGTTGAGCCAGCAGCCATTCTTATCCCTGGTGCTGACGTGTCTGAAAGGGCAGGATGAGCAGCGTGAGGGCCTTCTCACCTCCCTCTACAGCCAGGTGCACCAGGTACAGACCTCTGGGCCACCGAGCGGGGCCGGAGGGCAGAGACGGGTGCCCCCGAGGCCACTGCGTCCCCCAGAACCTTCGGTACTTTCCGGTCAACGCCTTGGGTGTTTGGGGATGGAAATGAGAAGATGCCCCGAGCTGTGTGTTATGCTTGTTTCTATCTCAGATTGTGAATAACTGGCGTGACAACCAGTACTTAGATGACTGCAAACCAAAGCAGCTCATGCACGAGGCTCTCAAGCTGCGGCTCAACCTGGTGAGAGGGGGACCCGGGGAGAAGAAAGACACGGGTGGGACTAGAACTGTGCCACAGAGAAGCCCGTGCCCGCCCCCACACCCCCACCCTGTGGGCCGGGGCAGGTGGGGGGCCGAGACGGAGGGCCCAATTTCCACTGGGTCTTCAAGTATGGACCCGGCTCTCCTCCACAAGACGTAGGACCTAAAAGTGGTTGAGGGCCTGGATCCTTGCAGAGACCCTGCCTCAGTATCCTAGATTCTGGCTGGGCCCTCGGAGCCCTAGAAACCCGCCATGGAACATTGAGTGGAATCCTGGACGTCCCTTAGTCCAGCTCCCATCAGTTCCTAATTCAGGAAACCGAGGCCCAGAGGCGCCAAGAATTAAGTCATTGGCCTGGAATCACATAGTAGATCATGGGTCCGACTGGCGCGTGGCCTGAGCTGTGCGAAGCGGCAGCCAGGCCGGGTTCTACTGTAAGCTTTCCCGAAATGCTAGACTTGGCCCCCGAGCCATCTGATGGGCTCATTGTGGCCCTGGCAGGTGGGGGGCATGTTTGACACGGTGCAGCGCAGCACCCAGCAGACCACCGAGTGGGCCATGCTCCTCCTGGAGATCATCATCAGCGGCACCGTTGACATGCAGTCCAACAAGTAAAGCATCCCCACCCCCTCCTTTCTGTTTTGTACCCAAGAGGAACTCCCTCCCCCACACTGGGTGCACGACCCCCTATGGTTGGCGTGGCTCTCCCTGCTCGGGTCCCACCCTGAGGCCGGTGTCTGTCCTAGCCTCTTTCCTCTCTGGTTTTCTCCCGGGCTTCTCATCACAGCGAGCTCTTCACCACCGTGCTGGACATGCTGAGCGTGCTCATCAATGGGACCCTGGCCGCGGACATGTCTAGCATCTCTCAGGGCAGCATGGAGGAGAATAAGCGTGCCTACATGAACCTGGTGAAGAAGCTGCGGGTGAGCAGAGGAGGCGAGGGCGTGGCTCGGCGGGGGGGGCGGTGGGGGGACTGGCCCCTCGGCTCCCTCTCCCCTGACCTTGCTCACGCTCTCTGGCCTCAGGGACTTCGTTCCGGCCAGAGCTGCCTCCCCTTCCCGTCCACGTCCGCTTTTTCTTTGTTATTTGTACAGCTGGGGTTTACCGAGTGTCGTCTTCATGCCCGGTTCTCTGCTGTCCCCTGAGACTTCCCATCTCTCCTTTGCTGTGTCCTTGAACCCTTGCCCCATCTTCCTGTGCCCGCAGAAAGAGCTGGGGGAACGTCAGTCAGACAGTCTGGAAAAAGTTCTCCAGCTGCTGCCACTGCCCAAGCCGACCCGAGATGTCATCACATGTGAGCCACAGGGCTCCCTCATTGACACCAAGGGCAACAAGATTGCAGGCTTCGATTCCATCTTCAAGAAGGAGGCACGTCCCCTTTCCTTCCCATCCCCCGTTCCTATCGCGGCACCAGTCCCCCCCACCCACCCACCCAGCTTTTCCCCCCTTTGGGCAGGAGCTTTCTCTGCATGAACCTTGTGGCTAAGACAGGCTCAGCAGGCCGGGGAACCCATGGGGCTCTGCTGGTGAGAGCCGTCTCTGGGGTATGGAGCTGATGGCTGAACTTTTTTTTTTTTACATTTCGGCTCCCCATCTTGGGAATCTCATCCTCTTTCCTTGGTCTGTCCCTCCACCTCTCCCCACCTCTCCCCCTCCCCATCCACACCCACCTTGGAACAGACTACCCGGTTCTCAGCACCCTGTCCTTCTCCACCCTGGCCGGTACCCCACCCATCTGTCTGGCCAACTGCTGGATCTCTGTTATCCCTGCATTCCTCTGCCCCAGCGCACCCATCTCTACGCAGCTTTCTCTGCGCCTTGTCTCTGTCAGCTGCGGTATTTGTTGAGTAACCCGAATCACTGTGGAGAGCGGAGGGAGGGGAGGGAAAAGACGAGGCCGAGTCTAAAATCTAGAGTCCAACTCAGTCGTACATACATTGTCTTCACTTCTTTTCTTGGCCTATCTGTCTGTCTGTCTGAATCTGTCTGTCTCTCTGCCTGACTCTCACTTGGCCTTTCTCTGTGTCTCTCCGCTGGCCTCTTTGTCTCTCTCTTCCTGTTTTTCTCTCTTTCCCCGTGTCTGTCTCTCTCTCTCCCTGTTTCTGTCTCTCTCTCTCTCTCTGTCTTTGCCGGTCTTCAGTCTCTTCCCCACCTTCCTGTTTCTGTCTGTGTCTTCGTCTGAATGTCAGCGTCTGTGTCTGTCTCTGCTCCCCCTGCCCGTCACCCTCTGCCCTCTGAACCCTGTCTGCTCTGTGAGTGTGTATGTGTATCGGCATGCATGTGTGTTCGCGTCCGTCTGTCTCCCTCTCACCGTCTCCCCGGAACCTACCCGGGCCTGGGTTTTGTTTTTTCTTTTCTTTTTCTTTTATCACCAACAGCTCCTTCCCCCTCTCCTACAAGTCCTCAAGGTCTGTCTTCTGTTTTCCCAATCTCAGCAGCTCACTGTGTCTCGTTTTCTGGAGCAGGGTCTGCAGGTTTCCACCAAACAAAAGATCTCTCCCTGGGATCTTTTTGAGGGCTTGAAGCCGTCCGCACCACTCTCTTGGGGCTGGTTTGGAACAGTCCGGGTCGACCGGCGAGTGGCCCGAGGAGAGGAACAACAGCGGTTGCTGCTCTATCACACGCACCTGCGGCCCCGGCCCCGGGCCTATTACCTGGAGCCGCTCCCGCTGCCCCCAGAAGATGAGGAGCCCCCTGCTCCCACCCTGCTAGAGCCCGAGAAAAAGGCTCCAGAGCCCCCCAAAACTGACAAACCTGGGGCCGCTCCACCCAGTACTGAGGAGCGCAAGAAGAAGTCCACCAAGGGCAAGAAACGCAGCCAGCCAGCCACCAAGACAGAGGTTAGTGTTGCCCCCAGCCCGGTTATGCTTCTTCCACACCCCCTCTCTCTCCCCCCTGCCCCCGTGATTCTGTGCAGTTTCTGGTTTCCGGGGGAGGGGATGGGGAAGAGGTACCGTTAGGGTTACAAGAATGAGCCACATAGGTCTAGCTCCTCTGCACCCCTTGTAGTTCACCTCAGCCCACGCCACCGCACCGAGCTACGGTCCGCTCACCTTCCTCCTCTGCTCTTCACACAGGACTATGGAATGGGCCCGGGCAGGAGCGGCCCCTATGGCGTGACAGTGCCTCCAGACCTCCTGCACCACGCTAACCCCGGTTCCATATCCCATCTTAGCTACAGGCAGGGCTCCATAGGCCTGTACACCCAGAACCAGCCACTACCTGCAGGTGAGAGCCCGCCCCCAGGAAGGAGAGTTACCTGAACGTCCCTCCCGCCCGAGGGCCGATGCCCCATCTCTGAGGATCTGTGGATGAGGGGGATGCTGAGCGGGGATGGGGGGTGGGAGGGGGACAAGGAGAGGTCAGCCCGCTCCCCTTTCCAGGGGGCCCTCGCGTGGACCCGTACCGCCCCGTGCGGTTACCGATGCAGAAGCTGCCCACCCGACCACCTTACCCTGGAGTGCTGCCCACGACCATGACTGGAGTCATGGGACTAGAACCTTCCTCCTACAAGACCTCCGTGTACCGACAGCAGCAGCCCGCGGTGCCCCAAGGACAGCGCCTTCGCCAACAGCTCCAGGCAAAGATAGTGAGAGGGGCAGTAGGGAGGGCCGTCAGGGAGAGGGGCTTTGGAGGGTCACGGGACTGAGGAGACACTCGCAAGGACTTGCAGAGCAGGAGATACGAGAACCGAGATGGCGGAAAGCGGTTTCCCGAGTTTGAGTTTGTCTCCTTTTTCCCTCTAGCAGAGTCAGGGGATGTTGGGACAGTCATCTGTCCATCAGATGACTCCCAGCTCTTCCTACGGTTTGCAGACCTCCCAGGTGAGGGCACGAGAGGGTGAGAATTGGGGGGGGGGCAGCTTGAGGCCAGCTGCCCTGCACAGCCTCGTCCCTGACCCCCTCTGTCCTCCTCCTCTCCAGGGCTATACTCCTTATGTTTCTCATGTGGGATTGCAGCAACACACAGGCCCCGCAGGTACCATGGTGCCCCCCAGCTACTCCAGCCAGCCTTACCAGAGCACCCACCCTTCTACCAATCCTACTCTTGTAGATCCTACTCGCCACCTGCAACAGCGGCCCAGTGGCTATGTGCACCAGCAGGCCCCAACCTACGGACATGGGCTGGCCTCCACTCAAAGGTACCCAAGGCATCTGGGGGGGCTATGAAGACACGCTGGGCTGCGAGGGCGCATCTGGTGGGGGAAAACCCATGCCAGGAGGTGATGGGACTAGTCAGAACTTTTGGAGAAGTGAAGAACGCTTAGCTGGCCACAAGATGCCAGAGCCGGGAGGGACCCTGGTCTTCCGTCTGCTTGCCTGACGTTTCTTTGAGGCCCAGAGAGGGGAAAATCACTCCTACAGCTACGCTAAGGAAAGAGCCGGGGTTCTTAGATGTACTGTGTGGTAAGGAGTCAGCCAGCCGGTCGTAGAGCAGTTCCACGCTGGAGCGGACTAGCCACCGAGCCGTCCTACCATGCCGAATGCTAGTCAGGTCTCCGTTAAGACTCGGGAACCATGTCTTGAGGCTCTGCAGTTTAGGTTTTAGAACGCTGGGGAGTGAACCAGAGGTCAGCTGCTCACTGTGTGGCCAACACTACGCTAGGACGGGGTAGGGTGAGGAGAGATTTTAGAAAATACGGAGTCCCTCGCCACAGAGAATTTTTCGTCCGGTTGGGGAGATTAAGAGACTTACACAGAAGAATGTTTAAAGAACACGATGAGGAGAGGTATGATCAGGTGTGCAGTTGTGCGCCGTGAAGTAAATGGGAATTCAGAAAAGGTATGGGATGATGTCATCGTGGGCCTGAGTCAGCAGAGGAAGTTTCCCGAAGGAGGTGAGATTTGAGATGGCCTTCGAAGGATAGCTGTAATTTGAATTTGTGGAGTGGAGGATGAGAGAGGGGAGTCTGGGTAGACGACATAGCGTGAATGAAGATGTAGGGACCAGAGTGAGGAGGGTGACTTGGGGGGCGGGGGGTAGGAAGAAGCACGTAGAAAGCGTGTAAAATTCACCCCGGGGCAGTAGCCGGAGACAGGCCAGGGATGGGCGGCCGGGTACGGGGCTTGGAGTGCTCGGTGCAGAGTTGAGACACAGTCCCACAAAGAGCTCTTTTGATCAGGAAAGCTATGTATGGCGAGTTGACATGTTGACAGATGAATATGGGGTGCAGGGATAGGGTGCATGGGGAAGGAGACGGAAGACCTGAGACAGAGGGTCCGGCCGGGAGCTAGCCTGTGGCTGTGCCCTACATGGGAAGGCGGAAGAGCGGGAGAACTCCGTGAAATGTTCCCCGGGGACCACCACCCCCAATAGCAGAAAGCACCTCAGTGGGTGTTCCTAGAACGCCTCTCCTGTGCTAAGACTCATTTTCGTTCTCGTAAGAGCAAAATGGCGAAAACAGGATTGGAAGATGCCTCGCCGTGAAGGTTATGAGCCACTAAAACGGGGTGACGTCTTTGCCCCTTATTCCCCAACCGAGAAATCTGTCAGAACCCAGAAGGGCCCTTCTGGTTATAGTGCCAGGAGGAATGAGTGAAGCGACTTGTCCAGGTTTCCTTCAGGTCAGGGACCCGGGACTTCTCCTCCCCCCACCCGCCCCCCCGTCCCCCCTCCTCCTCCCCCTCCTCCCTCCCCCCCAACCCCCACCTCTCCACCCTCCCACCCCCACGCCGGGGCCGTGCCTTGACCTTCGCATGGCTGGCCTTCGCAGGTTTTCGCAGCAGACCCTGCAGCAGGCACCCATGATAGGTGCCATGACCCCGCTGGGCGCGCAGGGCGTCCAGGCGGGCGGCGTGCGGTCAGCATCCATCCTGCCCGAGCAGCAGCAGCAGCAGCAGCAGCAGCAGCAGCAACAGCAGCAGCAGCAGCAGCAGCAGCAGCAGCAGTACCACATCCGGCAGCAGCAGCAGCAGCAGATCCTGCGGGTGAGGCCCCAGGCCCTCTCGCAGGACCCCGGCGTCCCCGGAGGGGTGGGCGCCGGCCCCGGGGGGCACCCCGTGGCGCGCAGCAGCGGCCCCAGAAGTTCCTGCTCTCCGGGTGGCCGGTGGGAGCGCCCCGGGGAGTCCTGCGTGGGGGGTAGGGGGGCAGACGGGGCCCCTCCGTCAGGGCCGCAGCTGAGGCCCGGCCCCCTTGTCCGCAGCAGCAGCAGCAGCAGCAGCAGCAGCAGCAGCAGCAGCAGGCGGCGCACCAGCAGCAGCAGCAGCAGCAGGCGGCTCCCCCCCAAGCCCAGCCCCAGTCCCAGCCCCAGGTAGCTGCCGGGCCACAGCCCCTGGCTCAGGGACGGCTGCCCAGGTCGGGCACACAGCAAGCGAAGCGGGTTGGGCAGAGGTGGGAGGCACAGCACGGCACTCCGGAAAGGGGGTCAGGAGCCGAGGATGCGGAAGGAAGTGGAAGGTTCGGGGTCAGTGTTGCACTTCCGGTTTCCGCCTCAGTTCCAGCGCCAGGGGCTTCAGCAGACGCAGCAGCAGCAACAGACGGCAGCTTTGGTCCGGCAGCTCCAACAGCAGCTCTCCAGTAAGCCTGCCTTCCTGCCCGGGGAGAGCCCCCCACCCAGGGGGTGCATGGTGGTGGGTGTGGCGGGGGGCCGGGGGGAGCTCAGGCGATTGCTTCAGGGGGCAAGCCTGGCATCCCGTCCCTTCCCTCGGTGACCTGAATAGCCTTCCTCGTGCAAACCCACTTCCCTGCTCGGTCTGCCGGCCCTGATCATCTCTGGTTTTCCACAGATACTCAGCCACAGCCCAGCACCAACATATTTGGACGCTACTGAGCCACCTGGAAGAACCTGGAAGAACCGCTTGTGCACTGGATGTGGCCCCACCCTTTCCTCTTGATCCCCGGTCCCCTTCCCGGGCTAGCACCAGTAGTGGTTGGGGCTCTTCCCTCAGGCTCCGTTTTTAATAAGTTTTTAGTATTTTTGTTAATGTGAGGCATTGAGCTGTTGGGTTTTGTATATTATTTATATAGAGACCCCAGAGCTGTTGCACCCAATACACAGAGCTTCTTTGCAAAGGGAGTGTGTGAGTTCTGCATGGCCGGCAAGGGCGGGCTCTGGGCAGGGTGCCGGGGGCTGGACCAAGCAGGCAGAGCCTTCGTCCCCTTTCCGATCAACTCCCCTGTTTACCTTCCTTCTCCTCAGTTTCTAAATTACAGCTGGATTGCTGCTCTTTCCTCTCCAACCTGGCAACGATTTACATAGGCTTGGGCCGTTAGTTTCTTAAGAAGGGCAGCTTACCCTCTCCACTACATGTTGCAGGTTCTTTGTAGCTTCTCTCGACCAGGGATGTCTAGACCGCTGGGACGGGGGAGGGGCTGTGAGGCCGGAGTGGGAAAAGTCCGGGGCACCTGATTCTTCTGCCTGCCCATCCCACACGCTGGGGCTTTGAACAGGCTTCGGGGTGGAGGGTGTGTCAGACACTGCCTCCCTTTTTTTTTGCCACCTCACGTGCGCCCCGTCATGCACCAGGCGGCATCTTCGAGAATTTTCCCTGAGAGTCACATTTCTGGGATGAAAACTGGCCCCCCAGTGACAAGTGTCCCCATCAAACTGGTGGTGGTGGAAGGATGGGTATGGTTCTAGGAGGAAGAGAGACCCCGTAAAAGAAAGGACCCCTTTTTTTCTCTCTCTCCACTCTGTTGCTGGAACTGTTGGTTTTCACATGACCCACCTTGGCAGTGACCCAGGATGACTGTTGTTCCCTCCCATTTTACAGTAGAGAAAACTCCAAACTGTTGCTCCAGAGTCACATCTGGAACTGTGGCAGGGTCATTCGCAGCCCCTTTGCCTTCAGGTTTGGGGCCCTAGATCTAAGGCTACTCAGGAGAGCCAACTGGTTTACTACAAGGGAGTCTTCTGGTATGCCCAGCTGGGGCTGGAAGAGGACCAGCCTCAGCCTTGTGGGTGGGTGGAACCAGATGATTCGACAACTTCAGGGGAGCATCCAAGCCATAGTTGCACTGGGTCACTGGTAAGTGGCAAGTGTGCTGGTAAAACAGGAGCACCGATCATCAATACCCAAGTTCTAAAAAATAAAAAATAAATAAAACAGAATCCCGCTTCGAGGTCCACGGCGCCCTCGCTCATGTGCGACTCAGCAAGTTTCAGAGCCGTGTGCACAAGGAATGAAACTCCGAACGTGGCCCGGGCAGCCGTGACCGTGACCGAAGCTCACTTCTGACCTGCTCTATCCTGACATAAACATTCTGAGGAACCGCAGGGTTAGGGGGCTCGGCTGGGATAAGGGACACTCGGAGGGACTCGGGGTGGGGGGTAGGGGCTAAACAAACGGGACAGGTGCACTACAGAGGGGCAACGTGAGACACAAAGACCGCGGGAGCTGAAGGGGACAGCCTGCAACCGTGGGGGCAACTGACATGCTGACAGTCTCAGTCTGACATGCCCCAGCAGCAGCGGCGGCGGAAAGGAACAACGGTGACCTTTGGGCGAGCGACAGGATGAGAGCCAAGTGCCCCCACCCTACGCGGCTTGCTGCTTGAGTTGCGCTGGTGCTGAGGAGGGGAGAGGCGAGGGATGCTGAGCAAGCTGGAGGCTTGTCTTTTGTAGAGTATGACCGGGGGCTCCTGCAGACGGTGCCTCAGTTTCTCCCTTTGTTTCAAGGTTTCAAGCTTTGCAGGTAAAGTTTGAGCTAGCTGCCCTGGAAGATCGCCTGTCTTGATTTGAGGGGGGTGTGTGTGAGAGGGAGAGAGGGTGAGCCGAGCGAGCGTGCTTGAGCATGGGAGGAATTGGGCCATGCCCCAGGACTTGAGCCATCTCTGGCACAAAAGGAGTTAATGGCAGGGACCGCGCCCCCCCGTGTCCGGGCACGCGCAGCGCGCCCCCTCGGTGCGCGGGCACAGCAGCCAGGCTGCCGGAGAGCAGATCTCGGGGATTCAGGTGCGGAGCCCTTGGCCTGGAGGCGATATGGGTGGTCCGCGGCCCGGTTCAGTCGCTCGCAACAGCCCGGGGAACAGGTGAGGCCGCCTGCCCCGGTCTCTCATCCTCTAGCTGCCCATACCTTGCCCCGATCCTATCCCCTCCCAATCTCGGGCTCCTCTGCTCCCCAGCCGATGCTCCCCATCCTTCCCAACCCCATGTTCTCCATCGGTACCCCTGACCCTCCAATCCTCCCCTGCTTCGCTTCTCTCCTCCACCCCCTCCCTGAATCCCGCATCCCTATCATCCTCCCACCCATGGTCCCTCTATTTCCACAGCCTGGCCGCATGCTCATCAAAATACCCCTGCTAAGGGGCCCCCGGCCCTATTCCTGTATTGCACATTGCCAGTCCCCCCTCCCCCGCAGTGCAGCCCCGTCCCTCTTCCATCATAGCATCTCACAGCCAGGCTCCCTCCCCCACTCTCTGCAGCCCCCCTCCCCCCCAGGCCTTTATCCTATCCTCCCCCATTCCAATGCAGATCTGTCCCCCAGTACCATTCCGGACCCGCGTAGCCCCCAATACTGCAGTTCTCGATACCAGTCCGTTCCTGCACAATGCCCCTCGCCCAAATACTGCTCCAGCCCCCAAAGTACCCCAGATGCCACTCTAATCCCCGGCATTGCCACCTCCCCTTGTCTTCTCCCAAATTGCAAGTTGGACCAGGATGGAGATCTCGGCCTTGGGGACTCACAGTGGGCCCTAGGGTACAGAGGGCGTTTGGGGGTCGGCCGATTTGTCTAGGTGTTCCGGGGGGAGGGGCTGCAGGGAACTGACTCAAAGGGGACCGGCATTTGGCACCGAAGGGTTACTGGAGAGGGAGGCATCCCGAAGGGGTTAATGGAATTCGTGGGGAGGGGCGGCACCGAGGGGGTTAATGGTGTGGGGGGGTTGCTGGCGGGGAAGCCGTGTGAATGAGCGGTCTGTGCCCCAGAGTTGCCATGGAGACAGTGAATGGGGGGATTGTGTGAACTCAGCTGCGGACTATCCCCCCCCCATACACACACACACACACACACACACACACACCCACTCCCTCCTGCCCCACCTCCCTACTCCTACCCCTTCCTTTCCCTTTCCTCTCCTCCCCCCCCCCACCCCGGGTGCATTCTGGGCAATGTCTGGGATCTAACCCCCCCACCCCGTACTTCGCTCCCCATTTCCTCTGAGCCCCCACCCCTTTAGTCGCTTGGCCCGCCCTCCCTCCTCCTTCTTCCCTCCCTCCCTTTCTCCTTCTCTCTCTCTAGCTCTCTCTCCCTTTCCTTCTATCTCTCTCGCCCTCGCTCTCCCTCCTTTTCCTTCCCTCTCCCTCCCTCTCTCTTCCTCGCTCTCTCTATCTCTTTCTCTCTCTCTCTCTCTCATACACACATTCTCATTCCCCTCTCGTGGTGGCCGATTGCCGGGCGTTCCCAATCTCCCTCCCCCACCCCTTCAGCCAGTTCTTAAAGGAGCAGGCCGGCAATCTTGGAAGGCGGGAGAAATAGGGAAAACTAAATTTGTGTGTGTGTGTGTGTCCATGCAGCAGCGTGTGTGTGCGCCTGTACGTATGTGTTGGCTCTATAATGGTGTGTCAGAAAGCCTGTGTGTGTTGAGTGTGCTGCTATTTCTGATTCTGTCTCCACCTAGGTGTCACCATTATGCTGCATGTGTCTCTGGACGGTTACCTGTGTGGTGTGTGTGTGATTATATTTCAGTAAGTCTCTGCGTGTGTGTCTCTGAATGTATTTCTCCGTGAGGCTCTGGCTCGGGGAGGCTGTCCGTCTCAGAACGTGGGACTATATGAGGGATCTCTGTGGGTTTGGAATGTATGTCTCCCTGAGCGAATATCGCAGGGTCTGTGATCCTGGCTTGGTCTCTCTCGCTCCCTTTTTTGAGTCTTTGTGACTTTATCTCCATGAGTCCCTGAGTGTGTGTCCCCCACACTCCGTTGTTTATTTTACACTGGCTGAGCATCAACAATGCCTGGGGTCCTCGGCAGACGGGTCTCTGCCTCAGTTCTGGCACTCGGTGCGAATTAGAGACAGCCGACAGAAAGGACCAAGGCTTAAGAATTTGGGAGCAGTGAGGGCTGAAGAGAAATGTACAGGAGGGGCACAGGAGGGTCTGGGGGCTCTGGTGAGTGGCCATCCTGCCCTCCCCCCACCCCACCCTGGTTGACCGGTGAGGGTGAGGGGTTCTCCATGTGGGACGCTCTGCCTATCTGCTGCTTTTCCTGCTTATGCCTTTGAACCCCAGAGTGAGGTTAACAATCCCACCCTCTCCTGGTGTGGGAGGTCCCCGTGTGGGCTTAGCGGCACCAGGGGTCTAGAGAGTTCGCTGTTCGCGCTCAGCGTGCTCAGGGCCCCGAGCTCCGTCGCCAGCGCTCCCCACCCCCCTGCGACTACGTGCCCCTCTGGCTCCAGCTGACCCCGATGAGCTCCACTGGCTGAGGAGTCGGAGTTGGGGACGGGGCAACTTGCAGGGGCAACGACTGATCACTGGGTCGATCCCCTAGGATTTTCCAACCGTGGCCAGGCGCTCGCGGGTGGGTCCCCGGAGCCCCGGGCACTGAGACCTCTCCTACTTGTGGGAGAACGGCCCCCCGCGCCCAGCAGGGCCCCCAAAGACCGCGACCGCCCAGCTGGCCCCGGGCCCCCTAGATGACGCACACTTCCCTCTTTCCACAGGCCTGTCTGGCCCTGAGGGAGTTCCCTTTCTGAAGCTGTGGTGCTTGGACGACCTCTCCGCGTTGCCGGGCACCTGTAGGTGTCCCTCGAGAGCTCAGTGTTGAGGTTCAAGTCAGTGTGGCCATGAAGGGGCTGCCTGTCGGGCTGATGCTGTGACCCTGGAGTCGGCCTTTCCTGCCAGTCCCCCTGCCCGGAACATGTGGCTGCGGCTCGGCCCGCCCTCGCTGTCCCTGAGCCCCAAGTCCACGGCTGGCCGGAGCCTGTGCCTCACCCTGTGGTTCCTCAGCTTGGTGCTGAGGGCCAGTACCCAGGCCCCAGCGCCCACGGTCAACACTCACTTTGGGAAGCTAAGGGGTGCCCGGGTGCCACTGCCCAGTGAGATCCTGGGGCCTGTGGACCAGTACCTGGGGGTGCCCTACGCAGCTCCCCCCGTCGGCGAGAAACGTTTCCTGCCCCCTGAGCCACCCCCATCCTGGTCGGGCATCCGGAACGCCACACACTTTCCCCCAGTGTGCCCCCAGAACATCCACACAGCTGTGCCCGAAGTCATGCTGCCCGTCTGGTTCACTGCCAACTTGGATATTGTCGCTACTTACATCCAGGAGCCCAACGAAGACTGCCTCTACCTGAATGTCTATGTGCCCACGGAGGATGGTGAGTGCTGCGGCCAGGCACCGTGCCCTCCCCGCCACCCCCCACCCCCGCCCTGTGGTGTTCGTGGCTTGCATGTGGTTGTGCGCCCTGCAGCAGCATGCCTCCGTCCGTCTGTCCGTCCGTCCGTGAAGATGCTTCTAACCATCACTCTGCTTGGCCTCCCCCCCTTCCTCCCCTCCCCGTTCTTCCCTCCCCCAGCATTGTCTGAGCTCCCGTGTGTGAGTGACACTGTTACCAGGAGGGGCCTGGCCAGGCCTGAGAGCTTTGACAGGTCTAGGGCCAGAGTGCTGGATGGGGGTTCCCTGGGGGAGAATGGGTCACTGCAGGCAGCCGCCCGCGGGAGGACGCTGGCTCCACCAGGCCCCCCTGTTGCCATCCTGCCTGCTTTGAAAGGTGGTAGGTGTGTGCGGCCAAGGGAGCTGGGCGCGTGCGGGGGGCGGGGGGGCCAGCCTGGTGGGCATTGCTTAGGAGCCTCCTCTTTGGCTAGCCGCTGCCTCCTCCCGCGGGGCTCACACCAAGGTAAGTGACAGAAGCAAGGAGATGGTGGGACAGGCTCTCTGCCATGTGCCGCCTGCAGAGCAGCTCTTGGGGCCTGGGGGGGTGGGGGGTGCATGCCCCTGGGCAGAGGCCTCCTGTTATTTTTTAGTTTTTTATTCATTTTACAGTAAAGCGGATTTCCAAGGAATGCGCCCGAAAGCCCAACAAGAAAATTTGTAGGAAAGGAGGTAGGTAGCGAGCCGGCGGGGAGGGAGAGAGAGAGAGAGGGAGGGCTGCCTGCCCACCTGCCCTTGCCCCCGAGGACCCAGCCTTCCTTCAAGTAGCCCAGGCTCAGGGGGCGGTCGGTGAGCAAGCCTAAGCTCCACCTTAGCCAAGGGCCCTGGCTGCTCATCAGGGAGGATTCGGTGGCCTAAGGCAGGTTCAGAGCAGAAGCTGCAGCAACCCCATTTCTTCCGCTCTTCCCAGCCCCGGATTCCACACTAACATATGTGCCAAAGACAGAGCCAGCGGTTCTCTCTTGAGCCACCTGCGGGGGGGTGGGGGGTGGGTGGATCTCTAGGCAGCCAGGATGGAGCCAGAGCCTCTGTCCTCTTCCTGGCAGGGGGAGCCACCAGCTCATCCCTCCGTGCTCTTCCCTGGGTGCGAAGTCTAGACTCAACTCTCTGGCCCTGAAGTCATCCTGCCAACCGCCCCCACCCCTTCTGGGCGGAGCATAGCTGTGTAACTACCCCCCCCCCCCCCCCCCCCCCCGGCTAGTCCGGTGGCAGACCTTGGGGGTCTCTGGGAACCACAGACTCTAAAGGAGGCACAAGATCCTGAATTTTGCATTTACCCTCTTGCTGGGAGGAATGTGCTCCCCCTGTAGAAATAATTCTTCCTATCCGAATAGCGCACGTCATGTTTTTCTGCAAAGCGCTTTCATACTTAGCTCGTAAAATCCTTCCCATGTCTCTGGAAGCTTGTAAGGCAGGAATCAGTTTCCCAATTTTACCGATGAGGAAACAGGCCCAGGGGAGTGACTTGCTGCTGCTCGAGGCCCCGTCGCTGGTCTGTGGCAGAGCTGGGACCCAAACCCGGGTCTCTTGGCCCTCAGGGCCATGTTCTTTCCACTGTAGCACACGAGGCAGCTCCCATCTGGTCATTCCCACCTCCCCGACTCTGAAAACAATGGTGAAAGGTGGATGGACTGGGCCAAATTGGAAACAGTAACAGCTTAAGGAACAGGTGGAAAATCACAGCCTGATCCCCACAATCTTTTGGCAAGCTTGGAGTTTGTTTTCCTTTGAAATCCTAGGGCAGGGTTTCCCCCCCCGCCCCCCCCCCATCCGCACCCTACCCCAGTGGGGCTGTCAGGATTCCTGGGCTGGGATGCTCCCTGCTGAGCAGGAATCTCTGGGGGCAGATTCCGGGAATCCACATGTTGAGCGTGTGCGCGCACACGCGCTGAGTGCTCTTGACGCACCCTGGAGCGCTGAGTGGGGCCTGCGGCTCTAGGGACATTGTTCCGCCACATCCCCACGCCCAGCCCAGGACCTCACACGCAGTAGGCGATCAGCAAACACTTTTTCCGCACAAGTGAAGAAGCACTGTGGCATTGCAAAAAGAGTGCTGGGCTGGGAGCCACAAAGCCGTGCTGAGCCCCAGCTCTCCTGCTAACTCACAGTGAGACTTTAGACAAGTCTTTTCCTGGAGGGACCTCTGCTTCTGCCTCCGGAGGTGGTAGGGGGACCATTCAGGCCTTAACATTCCACTAGCCTGTGAATGAATTCAGGAAGAGGGTCTCTTAAACCTGCTCCGGTGGGTTACTTGCTTGGGTTGGGGGGGAGGGTGGGGGACGGGGGAGAGAGGATGATGTGAACGTTAACCGTTAACCATTTCCTAGGAGGAATGATCTCCCCAGGGTGCCAGTGAGAGCCCAGGGCCATCCAGTCCTGAGAGTTTGGCTAGAGAGCTGACTGGAAGCTCCAGTCGAGGGCAAACATTTCCCCATCAGGACCGTTGACTGTGGGCAAGGCCATGGGCTAGGCGCTGTTGGGCTGTGGAGGGCTAGGAGGTAGGGGCAAGATTTAGATGTAACCAAAGGCTTCATCACTACTCTGATGAAGCTTCTATCCTAGGATTGAAACCCAGCCGGTTCAGCTAAGCCCCACAGGCCAAGCTGGGAAGTGAGTTCCAGACAGCGTCAGGGAGGGCATTTGGTCATTTCGCTGCTCAAATTAGTTCCCTATCCAGGGCCTGCTGGCCATTTGGAACGGAATTTAGAGACCCCGCTTCTTGGGGGACAGACATCCGCAGAGGTCGTTAGGCTTGTGGTGTGCATAGTGTAGGCAGGACTGGCCCGGCTGGGACCCTGCGGCAGCCCAGTGTTGGGACAGGGGGATGGTTGGTCGAGCTGGCCCGGGTGACAGGCATGACAAGGAGCTGTTCTGCAAGTGCTCAGCTGAAGGAGCGAAGGCGTCTGTGCAGAGAGCGGGTTGGGACAAGGCAGCCACCCCAGGGACGCTTCTGGCGGGCGGGGGTTTGGGGGCGGGCGGGGACAATAGGGCCCCACCTTCTAAGTCCGTCCCCATTGGAAGTGAGGGATTTCTGGCGGTGGGGGTGGGGGGTGGGGGGTGGGGGGGAGGACCTGCCCCCTCCCCCCACTTCCACCTCCATCAAGTTGGAGGGAATTCGTGCTTTGGGATGAGTAAGTCCCTTCCACTTGGGGGGCTGTCCGCTGTGTGCGTGATGATGCCCCGTGCCCCACAGGGTGTCTGAGCGCTGTCCTGGCAGGTGTTAAGACGGTAGGTGCCACTGGAAGTTCGGGAAGCTGGAGGCCATTTCTGCCCCTCGGGGCCCTGGCTCTTGCCCTAGTTGAAAAGCCATTTTGTAATATGAGGGCGGTTCCTGTTTTGATTAATAGCTGTAAGGGAATTCAGTCACCAGAGCCCGGACCAGCTGGGAAAGAGGGCTATTTGCTGCCTCCAGGCTGAAAGTATCTGGTGTCACAGACAAGAGGGTAAGCCCTGGGGTGCTGGCAGAATGACCTCTGTCTCCCCACTCTGCCCAGCATCCAGGCAAGTAGGTCCTCTTTCTCCACAGCCGTGCTCAAGATGCACGTCTCATCTCCTTAGAACAGGAAGGAGAGTTGGTGCCAACTTACCCACAGGTCCTAAGTGTCTCTCTTCTCTCCTCTGGGCCCTTCTTTTCTCTCCTTCCCTTCCGTCCCCTCTCTCCCCTCCCCCCCCCACGCTCCACCTCTTTTCTCGCTGATTTTTTCCTTCCCTCTCCCCCATCCCCAGAAAGGTGGCATGGTGCAGTGGAAAGACCATGGGCTTTGGAGTCGAGCAGACCTGGGTTTGAATCTTACCTCTAGGGCTTCCTAGCTGTGTGATCTTGAGCAAGTCACTTTACCGCTCTGAACCTCAGTTTCCCCATCAGTGAAACAGGAATAGAGACAGTACCTACCTCATTGGGGTGTGAGGATCAAACAGTATGGCAGAAGTAGAGGGTCTGGCACATGGTAAATATTCGGTCTGTGGTAGGAGCTGTTATCATTATTCCTCTGTCTCCCTCTCTCTCTCTCTCCATCTCTTTCATGTCCCTCTCTCCTTCCCCCGTTCCTCCTTTCCCTCCCTCCCTCTCTGGCTCTCTCTAGATCTCAGAGCACTCCTTGCTGCTCTTAGGCCTGGGTCCTGTTCACAGGAACCCCATTTGCCGTTAGCCAGAGCAGGGGGCCCCGATGAGGAAGACCAGAGGGAAAGCTTCATCTCCCATTTCCTCCTCTGGGAATCAGGGTCAGCTGAGGCCCAGCTTGAGCCCACCCACCGGGCCCAGGTAGCCTAGGGCTGGGGGCCCCAGGACCCGGCTCTGCCCTAATAGCTCGCATCCATATCCAACATTCTGGCCAACGCCACCTGTCACCCTCAGCGCCTGTCGCTGCTCTCCAGCTCAGCCTGCCTGTGTACACACGCGCAGCCCCTGCCCCCGGGAGAAATCCTTTCCCTGAGTGGGTCTCTGGCTCTCTACCCTGGCCCGTGTGCTGCTCCCGCCTTCCTAACTGGGAAGGTAGTTGGTTGAGACGGGCTGTTGGGGACAGGGAGACGGGGCAGGGAGGCAGCAGGGAGACCAGCGCGGCAGGGGCCTGCAACACCATCATCCTGATGAAGGTCTGGGCCTCAGCCCACCCATTCCCTCGGTTCTTGCCATCCCTCCTGCCTGTCCTGGGCCCAAGCCCAGAGCTGGCTTGCTGGGCCACACTGCAGTCATGCTGTTTTTGAATTCTCTCTCTGTTTTGTTCTCTGTTCTGTGCTGTTGTGTCTCCCCGTGTCTGGTCCCCAGGATCCGGCGCTAAGAAACAGGGCGAGGACTTAGCGGATAATGACGGGGATGAAGATGAAGGTATTTGGGGGCTGCAGGGCGCGGCGGCTGGTGCATGGCACAGAGCCCCTCCCCCTCTCGATGGGGAGAAGCCCCGTCTGTCTGTCTGTCCGTCCGTTGGTGTGTTTCTGTTCCTATATGAGGCTGTTGGGCTGCTCATCCATCTTTGGCCCGGTTGGCCGCTGGGAGGTCCAGGGTGATGGACACGGCTGGCTGGCGGGAGCAGGGGACCACAAGCAGAGCCACGGGGAGGGCAGCCTCCTCGCCCCGGTCCCCTACCCCCGTCCTCAGTCCCACAGCACAGAAGCGGGCACTGCCAGAGACAGCTTCCTCCCCCATCTTCCGTGGCTCACAGGCACCTGCCCCTACCGAGCAGCAGGGAGAGCGGAGAGAAAGCAGGGCAGAGGAAGGGCGGGGAGAAGCGCAAAGGAGACCGGATGGCGAGGACATAACCTGGGTTTCACTGCGGAGACGCCTGTGTTTTGCGGGGAGACTGGCTCCTGGGAGAGGGGCCCGGCAGGACGTTGAGCTGAGGAGCGAGGCAGTGACAACCAAAGGGGCCGGAGATTAGCACCATCTAGAATCCCCCCACCCACCCACCCCGGCCTCCTCCCGGAAAAAGAGACATGGCCTCGGGGCCACGGGCTGCAATAGGCTCAGGACAGGGCCAGGAAGGCTGTGGGCTAAAATGCCAGGCTGAGGCCGGGACGCCGCAGCCCAGTCAGTAGATGGCATAAGATCCTCGCGTGATGGTTGAACCGGTCTGCCTTCCTCCTTGGGAAAACAGGTTGTGTTTGCTTGGCAGCAGAGAGCATTCCCTTCTACCTCCCCGCCCTGGCCCTGCCCCTCCACCCCTGGAGGAGCCAAACAGCTGGGGGGGGGGCGGTCTGCTGGTGGCTGGTGGGGCCGTGCTGGTGTGGCAGAGTGTTGGTCCAGCTCACACACTGAGAGGCTGCAGGTCGAGGTGGTCAGGCCAGGAGCCTTCTCTTGACTGCCCAGCCCCAACGCCACGCCACCGCTGCGCTGCCTGGGCTTGGGAGCAGCCGCTTGAAGGTCTCTCACTGAATGGCCTCTGGGGAGGCTCCATCTTCACCCTAATGCTGATGGGGGAGGGCGGTGGGGAGAGGGGCGGCGGAGCGGGGCAGGGCAGGGGAGGGGGTCTCTCTCATTCTTAGTTCTGCCCCTCTCCTCTCTCCCATCCCCAGTGCTTCCAGTTAAGTCTGCCTGACGCCCCGGGGGACAATGGGGTAAATGAGCACATGGCTGAGAAACCATGTCACTAAGGTTCCCTCCACCCCATCGCTGCCATTCACTCCCTTTTACCCACACCCTTCCTTGTTCTCTCCCTGTGCCACCCCTTCTTCCCACCCCTCTTGTCTCTGTCTGCACTGGGGGGCCGGCTGCTGCCAATGGCCGTATTTCCATGTAACTGGTCTAGTCTTGGGGGTTTCAGGGCTTCCCAACCCCTGCTCTCGGAAGCCATGGCAGGTCCCAGGACTCCCGGGTGCCCCGGGGCAGGGACTCACTTGAGCCGGCTAAGAGACCAGCCCTGCCCCTTCCCACCCCCGCTCCCCGTCCCCAGGGGCCCAGCCGTGGCCTACCTAGGCCCAGCTGTAGCAGGCGTGGCTGACTGCCCTCAGCTGGGAGGCTGAAACCAGAGTCTTTAAAACCGTCGCCCAAGTCCACCTCCGGCCAAGTGTCTGGCCGATGCTCGGGCTCCAGGCCGAGCGGCCCCATGAGTCCTGCCCTCAGAGTTGGCGGTGGTGTCCTGGCACCTGGGATAGCTTTGCCGCCCACACCGCCCCCCCCAGGGCTGGCGGGGGTGGGGGAGGAAGGGCATCCTACCCAGCCTGTGTCTCACCCCTTCTCCTTGCAGACATCCGGGACAGTGGCGCTAAGCCCGTCATGGTCTACATCCACGGAGGCTCTTACATGGAGGGGACGGGCAACATGATTGATGGCAGCGTCCTCGCCAGCTATGGCAACGTCATCGTCATCACCCTCAACTATCGGGTTGGGGTGCTAGGTATGGTTCTCTGCTAGCTGCCTGGAAGGAAGCCTGGGTTCTCAAGGAAGGAGGAAAGAATGCTGGGGATTTAATGCTGGCCTCGGTTCCCGAGCGGGTGCCAACGACGAGAGTCAAATGGTGGTATCACACGGTCCCTACCCGAGTGCTGGGAGCTTCCCCATGTCCCTCGGTCCTTTCCGGAATGTTTAGCTGCCACTGGAAATTCAACTCAACCTCCACACTTTCTCTTGTCTCAAGCCAGGTCGCTGCTTTCAGACCGTTGCTTGGCTGAGCTTCGCAGGGTCTGTGAACTTTCTAGTGTCCTTCCCCCAACCCTACCCACCCAGGCCCACATCCCTAAAAGCCCCACACATACACAGATACTCCTTCTAGCCAGTCGCATATCCACACATCCACACTGCCCACCGCACACCCCGATGCATACGATTAATTCTCGCTCACCCCACAAAGACACACATACACCCGTGCACAGAGACCCCCACATCCACATCTACAGGCCGCCTCTCACACACACACAGTCCCCCACCACTCCATAAACACTCCACACATACAGTTTTCCCCTCACACATATCCACATACCATATACCTGTCCACTCCACATCCATACCCCATATGTTCACAGATCTCTCGGACTGCCCCCTCATTCCCGTATATCTCTCCCTCCACATCTACACCCATACACTCTACATGTACCCACACTCACACTTCCTTCTACCCCCATGTATATGCTCTACACAAAGACCCACACCCTTCACATCCACATCTACACACAAACCCCACGCACGTATACCTTGAATGTACATAAATATTCCCTCCACGTATACACACACATACCCACATCCCCCTGCACACCCCACTTCCACATCCACTCGAACACCCACACGCACACATATGTCCCTCGCCTTCCCCATGTAAACGCAAACCAATATTCCCCCTCGCTACGCATACATATCCATAACCACACGTACACACCTCCTCATGCCGCACATCCACAAATACTACCCACACTCCCCCCCATATCCCTGCTTCCACGTCTCCATACACGTCCCAGGCCCTTACATATCTCTCTACCATGTGCACACACTCATAGACCTCTCACATTCCCATGTATACACACACACACACATGAACACACGCACGCACGTAGATGCTCTTCCCGTACATACCCTGCATGTATACGTGCAATACACATACGTACATATTCCCTCACCCACCCTACCCAACAAACGCATACACACCCATGTACCCCTGTTTGGCCTCCAGATCCATGCACGCGTGCACACCTGTCCTCAGTCCCACACGTTTGCACACCCCACACTTACAGACCCCGTATATACACACATACACATTTCTACTACTCTCTCCGCGCCTACATCCCCCATACTCCCACCCCATCACACAAACGCACTCCCACACATACACACTTCCTTCCCAAATGCCTCCTCATTCGCACCCCTGGGCCCTGCCCCCCACATCCTCTGCCGTTGGCCCGCCGGTTTTGGTGATGTAGGCTGCCCCTCTGTGCTGTCTCTTCCTTGCTGACTGTTACTGCCCACCCGCGGCCAGGGTCCTGAGCTAAACAAGTACCTCGGAGAGGGTCTTGCTCCCTTTCAGACGTTCACCCAGGCCTCCGAGGGCACGTGCAGCCGCGCAGCCCTGTAATGGTGGGAGGAAGGCAACTCCTTGCCTGAAGCGCTGGTGTCTTCCAAGTTCCAGTGGGGGCCTAGGCCATGCATCAGGTCTGGAGGCCTGAGTGCTGGACCAGCCGTGGCATGACTTCTTCCCTGGCCACTTGGCTGACAGGACCTGATTTTATTTTGCTTCGGAGTGTATCGTTGTTGCTGGTTCTAATCCCAGAGGGCCCGGGGTTGTGCGTCACTTCTGGTAGGGTTTATGAGCCCAGAAAGGCAACCTTTTCTTGACTGACCCTTGACACTCGGTGGGCTAGCAAGACACCTTTTTGGGGTTCAGACTGGAGAAATGATATTCCCTGAAAACAGTGGAGCCTGTGTGCCTTCGAGTGGCCTCTGGATCCCAGGGATGAAGCACGCAAGGCACCTCCCTTGGTCTCTCGGCGGTCTGGTGGGCTTGGCTGTCATGGTTCGGCCGCTCTGCTCCTCTGTCTTCCCGAGTTGCCCCAGACATCCCGGCGAGGCTCTCTTGAGTGTTCTGTCCTGTTGAGGAAGGGGGATCTGAGTCTCTGACAGTAAAGGGGAAGTGAAGGCGGCTATTAAGCCACACGCAAGGGCTGCACAGTTCCTGAAGAGTCCGGAATTTCCAGAAGTAAGCTCACACAGATATCCAGCCATGCGCACATGGTAGTTGAAGGCCAGAACGAGTTTTGCCACCTTATTTTCTTGGTGAGAGTGATAGAAAATGTTCAACTCGGCTGCTTTTAAAAATTAGACACACAGAGCGCCATTCTGTGGGTTTTATTGGAAAGCACAGAGAGTACAAAGAATGTGCCTCGGTTCTGTATGATTGGACCAGCTAGGGATGCAGGAAAAGAAAGAGTGGAGGAGTGGGGGGTGGGGGTGGGGGCAGGAATTGAGTAAGAGAAGAAAAGGACGGGGGGAGAGAAAAGAGGACAAGAGTGACACCGAGCAAGGAGACAGGAAGGAGAGATTCAGGATTTGAAGCGTCACTTGACAGCTGTGGGCTGCGCGGGGCCTGTTGCCGGTGAGTGCTCCCTATGGTATCCTGGTTTGCAGATTACTTGACAACCCTTCCGCTTCTCTACTCTCGAAGCTTCTACATCAGCAGTTCCTAACTTTTGGGGGCATCTTGGACCCCTTTTGAGGTTCTAACAAAAGCTATGGACTCTCCCCCCAGAAAAAAACATGCACACACATACACAAACCTATGGAAATGGTTCCAAGGACCCCACCGAAACTCATCCGGGGAAACTCTGGTTAAGAACACGCCCCCCGCCCCGCCCACTTTACAACACCCTCTCATTCGCATAACCAGAACAGCACATCCGGGGGCAGGTATAGCATTCTTGGGGCCTTCAGCTGTTAATGATCAACAGGATATGACCCAAACCGCGGAAGGAGTCACAAACTGAGATTTGGTCCGAAGTTTCCCCGCCACTTCCTGTGTCTCCTTCACAGCCTGCTCTGCAACACAGATGTAATCAATAAGCCACTGATTGGATTCTGGGTACATCCAAGATGTTTTTGTCTCTCGGTGCCAGATGTAGAACATAGGTCTGTCCCTGACACTTGGGGATTTTGCTGTGTAGCTGAGACTTGGGTGTTTCGTGTCTTCAAGCATCCCCGATCAAGCGGGCTGGTTTGGGACCCCCAACTGCATGCACACATTCACCCTCCCTTCAGCTTCTCTGGAAGCACCGAGCGCAGAAAGATGGCTTACTCTGAGGTGCTTCTGTGGACATCTCGGGTGATTCATCTATATGGAGACTGTTACAGGCCGGTCCATGGACCCCATCTAATTATTTGAGGAGCCCCCAGGAAGCTCGAGACCAGCACAAGAAAGGGACCCCAGCAGGATATCGGGTGTGGATATCCATCCCTGGGGCTGAGGAAGTAGAGGCTTGCCAGGTTTTAGTCTGGGTTCCAGAATCTAATCGTACATCTCTGCTCGGGTACCCTTCGGGCAAAGCGAAAACCTGGTAAACGTCAAGCCTTGAGGGACAGAGATATGTGGTTTGGGTACGATGTGCCGGGTTCCCTCATCCTCTGTTGACAGGCGGCTTACCATGGACTGCAGTGTCAACCTGGGGCCCAGGGAGACAGTCTCAGATTTATTCTGACACTTTACGGAGTGCGTGGTGTTTCAGCGCCCCTTCTCGCGTGGCTTCTGTGGATGGCTGAGTTACTGGGGACCTAGCAGCGAGCGACTTGCTCTCCCACACCGCCAGGCTTTCTGTGCTCACGGTCGGTCACGTTTGCTGGATCATCTGCCTCAGCCCCGTGGATGTAGCACTTCATTCAGGACTCTTATAGTAGAGATGGTTGACGTGGCATCATCCGCATGCTCCGGCGCCTCTCATCCCGGGGTTGGTGGGAGCCAAGGGAGCAGAAACGGGTGGTTGGCTCCTCCACCCAGCCCTGTCAGGCCTTTGTTCCCAACCGAGGGAATCGAGACACGCTGGCGAAATCTACTTTACTACATTCAAAGAGCGGGCTCTTCCCGCTGATAGGACAGATGCATTGACACATTTCACGGAACGCTACCTCGAGCTGAGGCTGAAGCCAAGTCCACAGAGGCTTAAATAAGAGGACAAGGAAAGAAAATATGGAGGAAGGAGAAAGGCAGGGAGAGAGGACAGGAGGGCTAAGAGAAGCACAGAGTGGTTCTTGCCGGAGGGTCTCGGGCTTGGACAGCTGGGTTGGATCTTGGTCAGCAGACTTTTTACGACTCCCAGCAGCGGCTTCAGTGTGTGAATGGGCCAGGCAGAGGAGAGGCTGGTTCCCTTGTCTGGAGGAACAAGGGCTCCTCCGTTCATCCTCATTCAGGCTTTCTCTAATTCCTTCACGTTTCCTCGTCGGGAACCTGGGGCTAAAGAGGGCTTGTGACTAGGTCCTGAGAGGAATAACTAAGTACTTTACATCCTTAATTGTACCAAATGTAAATTAATAACACCCTTGAAGAGGATGAAATGAGCTCTTTTGCAGAAGCTAGAAACAGGAGGACCCGAGAAAGACGGGGATGAGGTCGTGCTCCTGCTTGAGTCTATTTGAATTCGGCCTCTGCCCGTGGCCTGCCAGGACCACCAGGGAGCTCCCTGTGAGCTGAGGGGGGGCTCCTCAAACGTGGCCTCTCACAAAGTTGATCCCAGGTGCTGCAAAGGGAGCTTTTAAACGGGGAGTCCAAAAAGACCGATCCAGGTATGAGGTGTCCACAACTACCCACCTGGAAAGAACCCTTCCAAAAGCCTATGGCAGGAGAAGATAGAGCCTTCCAGGGAGCCCAAGGATCAAGGAAGAGAGAGGAAATGAGGCAGCATGATCAGTCTGAAATGGAAGCAGGGTGGGGGGGGGGAATATAGGACATCTCTGTGGGATAGCCAGCAGGTGGGCGGGAAGGTAGTCTCCATGGCAACAAGTCTCCACAGCAGCAAATCCCAGCAGGTGGGTGGGAAGGTAGTCTCCATGGTGACATGTCTCCTCAGCAGCAAATCCCAGTGGGTGGGCGGGCGGGAAGACCTGTTTCTGTGGTAACACGCTGCACCGACTTCCCCATTTCTCCACCAGATGAAAAAGATGGTCTCACCCAGTGGTTTTCTAACTTTAGCAGGCCCCAGAGTCACCTGGAGAGCTTGTGAAAAACACACATTGCTGGGCCTCCTCCCCAGAGTTTCTGATTCATTAGGTCTTGGGAGGAGAGGAAATGAGAACCCGCCCTGAGAATGAGGGGAAGGGCCACCTGAGGCCCTGGAACGAGGTGCAGATGGACTAACCTGTCCGGGAAGGGCCAAGCAGAGCTTAGGAATCCTTGCCTCTTGGGATCCTCACTTCCTTCGGGGAGAGGAAGAAGGGGAAAGAGAAGTAATTATAGACTTAGAGAGTGCGGAGCGTATTAGAGATGCTTAGGTTCGTTTTATCCCGCCTACAACCCTTTGAAGTATTTTTACCTCCATTTTGCAGAAGAGGAAACTGTAGCCCAGATATTTTAAATAACTTGCCCAAGGCTATACGGCCAATAAGTGGTAGAGCCAGGACATGAACCGAGGACCATCTGATTCCAGGGTCCCTGCTCGTTCCACTCTATCTCGAGGGGGGCTAGAGTAATGTCCTGGAGAGCACATCAGGGGCCCGGCCATCTGCGGTTCTTGCAGCTTAAGTCTCCCAGCTGGAGGCGTCCCCTCGAGTAGTCTGGAGACCCCTCCCTCCACACTGGAGAATGGGGGTGGGACGCAAGGAGCTGATCGATCCTTCCTACAACTGATGGTGCTGGAGCTTGCAGAAAGGAGCAATGGTACATGGTAGTTAGGTGGAAAGAACCATGCTGCATGCCCCTCCTCTGTCCTCATGCCCCCTCCCTGTCTCCTGCCTGCTGTTATAACCCCGATCCCCCCGTCCCTCTGCCTTCACCGTCCTCATGCCCTTTGTTGAATCCAGGTTTCCTGAGCACTGGCGATCAGGCTGCCAAGGGCAACTATGGGCTCCTTGACCAAATCCAGGCCCTCCGCTGGGTGAGCGAGAACATTGCCTTCTTTGGTGGCGATCCCCGCCGTATTACTGTCTTCGGCTCGGGTATCGGCGCGTCCTGTGTCAGCCTCCTCACGCTGTCGCATCACTCTGAGGGTGAGTAACCCTTGGGGCAAAACCTCACCTAGCAAAGTGCCGGCTGCCCACCCTGAGCCTCAGGACTTGCGGGGTTCAGAGTGCCCAGAGGAATCAGCTGGCCCTCTTCTATCAGCTTGGCATCCCTTTGGGGAGAAGTGGAATGGAAATGTTCCTCTCGGGGAAGAAGTCCTTCTCCCAGTGTGAGAGAGGGAAAGAGAGAATCCCGTTTATCTCTTGAGAAAGGAAGATCCTCCTTCTGTGTGGGAGTCGGGTTTGGGTGAGTGGGAGTAGGATGTCTATCTGAAGGGACAGCGGGGTTTCTTTTTGTTTTTTGGGGGGGGCAAGGGAAATCTTTCAGTTTGGGAAGGACATGTGAGTTCAGGATAGAGATCTAGAGTGGGAATGAGTTTTTAGGTGTAAGAAACACGCATTCTCTGCCTTTCTTTCTGAAGAACAAGCCTGTACGGGAGGGGAGCTGTCCTTAAGCGGAGAGATGGGTCTGAACAGTGAAGAGAGCTGACCCGTGGGCTGGGCTTTTTCTGAGGGGCGGCGATCTGCTAGCCCACACCAGACCTCCTCCCGGGCTGGGCAGCCCTAAGGGAGACTCCCATTCTTAGCCCAGAGGAAAGCCTCTCTCCTTGCTCTGCTAGTGACTCTCCAAGGGAGCCAAACAGGCCCTTTTTGGCTCAGCAGGAAAAGCTCTCTTCACCTCTGGGCTGTAGAGCACATTCTACCTCGGAGAGGCAAAGATGAGCTTCTCATGAAGAAGAGATCTTCCTGAAATAAGTTCCTTTCCTCCCTCTGAAGGAAGGAAATCTGTGAGAGAGGACAAGGTTTTTGTTGTTGTTGTTGGAATCGACCCCGTGAGTGAGTGATATTCTCACAGGAAGACTCTCGGTCCCTCTTTGAAGAAGGCCTGTCTGTCTGAGAGAGAAAAATCACCTTCTCTGATCTCGACATTCTGCCTCTGTCCCTCCAGGGACTACCCCGATGAGGGAAGACCAGGGTGGGATCTGCATCACACCTTAGAATGTGTGTCTAGGTGACAGTAGTGGGAACAGGGATCCCTTTCTCCACAAAGGAGGGTGAGGTGACCGGCTGTGAGGGTGGCCCTGTCTGAAATGAGGAATGGTGCCTCCTCTGATCCAGAACTATTTCCCTGGGAGGAGAAGGCCTTTCTTGGAGTGGTGCTACGTTCTGTCCCCTAAGGGGCCTGGCTGCACTAAAGAGTTGTTCTCTCGGTCTTTCTGCAACTGATTCATGGAGAATCACCTTTTGAAAAGGGATGATTTCTCTTAAGTAGTGATCTATATTTCTCTCCCTCTCTTTCTACCCATGCCAACTGCCTTTCTCTTAGAGGAAAGGAACCGTGTGCCTGAGGGCCGGATTATCCCTCACTTGGGAATGTTGGGGCCAGGGAGAGCATGATACCCCCCTTTTTTTCCGGGGGTGGAGGGAAAGAATCATCCACTTTTTGAGTTTGGAGGACTGGCTCCGTCTTGGGTAGGGGAGAAACTGGATCTGAGGCATCAGTAGCTTCAGGAAAAGGAAAGTCACTGTGGAGACTACATGCTGGGAGGGCACGTTCCCTGGAGACTTTGAGATCCCAAGGCCTTTGCCCTCGGGAATCTTTCCCCAGACTCCCAGAATGTGAGGCTCTCCCCTGCCTGCATTTCTCATCTCTCATGAAAAAGACCCCTTTGTGGTGGAAGCGCCAGCTCCCTGGTGGTGCGCTGGCACAGAGCTGGGCCCAGCTGGGCAGGAAGCAAGAAGGGAAGACAAGGAGAGATAAAGAGAGGGAGCATAAGGAAGCTGATGTCTGGGACCCAAGGGGTTAATTCTTGCTGGCATTTCCTTAACCCCCAAGTTACCAGCCCTCATCCCAGAACACGGAAGCACGAAACAGGCAGGGAGTCAGTCGGCACAGGGGCCCCGCAACCCCTCCTCTGGTGCTAATCCATCACCCCAACCGAAAGGTCTCTTCTTCCTTCATAGCTCATTGCACCCATAGGGCAGCCTCAGTGACAGAGGAGTGAGGAAGTGTTTAATTTGTCCCTCAGGGACAGGCAAAGGAGGCCTAGGCTGTGGGGGACATGGCAGATCTGACCTGGTGCCACCTGTCTTCTGTAGGGCTTTTCCAGAGGGCCATCATCCAAAGTGGTTCTGCCCTGTCCAGCTGGGCTGTGAACTACCAGCCGGTGAAGTACACCAGCCTGTTGGCAGACAAGGTAGGCTGTAACGTGCTAGACACAGTGGACATGGTGGACTGTCTTCGTCAAAAGAGTGCCAAGGAGCTGGTAGAGCAGGACATCCAGCCAGCCCGCTACCATGTGGCCTTTGGCCCCGTGATTGATGGCGATGTCATCCCTGATGACCCTGAGATTCTCATGGAGCAGGGCGAGTTCCTCAACTATGACATTATGCTAGGTGTCAACCAGGGCGAGGGGCTCAAGTTCGTGGAAGGGGTGGTGGACCCTGAGGATGGCGTCTCTGGCACTGACTTTGACTACTCAGTCTCCAACTTTGTGGACAATCTGTATGGCTATCCTGAGGGTAAGGACACCCTGCGGGAGACCATCAAGTTCATGTACACAGACTGGGCAGACCGTGACAATCCAGAGACCCGCCGCAAAACACTGGTGGCGCTCTTCACCGACCACCAGTGGGTGGAGCCCTCGGTGGTGACCGCTGATCTGCACGCCCGCTATGGCTCCCCTACCTACTTCTACGCCTTCTACCATCACTGCCAGAGCCTCATGAAGCCTGCTTGGTCAGATGCAGCTCATGGGGATGAAGTACCCTACGTTTTTGGTGTCCCTATGGTAGGCCCCACTGACCTCTTCCCCTGCAATTTCTCCAAGAATGATGTTATGCTCAGTGCTGTCGTCATGACCTACTGGACCAACTTTGCCAAGACCGGGTAAGGAGAAAGTGGGGGTTGTTCTTCTTTGGGACCCCAGCATGCCTTCCCCTCTGCTCCTCTATCGTTAAGCCTCTTCCGTCATCTCCTTTTTAAAAGATATTCCCCCAAATCTTGCTTGGTAACCTCTTCACCCCCTTCCTCCTTCCTCCTTTTGAGTCTTTCATGCCATTTCTTCCCTCCAAAATGTCGTCGAGGCTCAGAACTCAGCTAGCATTAGGACCGAGCAGCAGGGAGAGTTACTGGCAGAACCACGGGATTCAAGGTTAGATGGTCAGAGGCCGAGTGAAGTGGAAATAAAGTATTTTCATAAAGAGCCTTTCAAGGGTTCTTGGAAAAACTGGGCAGCTGAAAAGATTGGTGGATGCTTGGTAGCACATGAGAAGAAAAAGCTTCTATAGCATGACCTTACAGGATGGGCACAGGGAAGGATGAGTCAGTTTCCATGATACAGTGGGCAATAGGAATTCAAGGCCCTGGGGAAGAGGAGGGGCGTGGACAGAGAGAGGGACCCTGCAAAAGGTGGAAATGTGGGAAGTTATAGACCAGGGAAGAGGTTCAGAAGTGGGTGTGAGAGGAGGCCTTCTGGGCCCTTTGCACACCTAGGTAGAGTGGTGACCCTGGATTTCCATGTGGTATTTCAGGGATCCCAACAAGCCGGTCCCCCAGGACACCAAGTTCATTCACACCAAGGCCAACCGCTTTGAGGAAGTGGCCTGGTCCAAATACAATCCCCGAGACCAGCTCTACCTTCACATCGGGCTGAAACCAAGGGTCCGCGATCATTACCGGGCCACCAAGGTGGCCTTCTGGAAACACCTGGTGCCCCACCTCTACAACCTGCATGACATGTTCCACTATACGTCCACAACCACCAAAGTGCCGCCCCCGGATACCACCCACAGCTCCCACATCACCCGCAGGCCCAACGGCAAGACCTGGAGCACCAAGCGGCCAGCCATCTCCCCTGCCTATAGCAATGAGAATGCCCAAGGGTCCTGGAATGGGGACCAGGATGCAGGGCCGCTCCTGGTGGAGAACCCTCGTGACTACTCCACTGAATTAAGTGTCACCATCGCTGTGGGGGCCTCCCTCCTGTTCCTTAACGTTCTGGCCTTCGCCGCCCTCTACTACCGCAAGGACAAACGGCGTCAGGAGCCTCTGCGGCAGCCCAGCCCTCAGAGGGGAGCCGGGGCCCCCGAATTGGGAGCTGCTCCTGAGGAGGAGCTGGCAGCATTACAGCTGGGCCCCACCCACCACGAATGTGAGGCTGGTCCCCCCCACGACACACTGCGCCTCACTGCGCTACCCGACTACACGCTGACCCTGCGTCGTTCCCCTGATGACATCCCACTCATGACACCCAACACCATCACTATGATTCCCAACTCCCTGGTAGGGCTGCAGACATTGCACCCCTATAACACCTTTGCCGCAGGGTTCAACAGTACTGGGCTGCCCCACTCACACTCCACTACCCGGGTATAGCTCCAGCCCAGAGCACAGCCTCTCTCCTGGCTCCCTCCCTCCCAGATCCACGGACACACATGCACACAGACACACACGGACACACACACACACACACACAAACACACACACATACAGACATATATGTATACGCACGCACCCACACCCGACAGCAGACCCACCTGCACAAACATAGACAGATGTGGACATGCACCCGCATGTACAAGAACACAAATAAAGAAGTAAACCTGAACAAACCCTTCAAATGGGGACGCAAGTGAGTCCTTGGGAAACCGAGGACCTGTGTAACAGCAGCTGAAGCCAGCTCCCTGAGCCTGATCACAGACACTCCTGGGGGCCCGAAAGCACCAGCTGGACACCCCCTTGGTGCTCGCCTTCCGCCTCTCTTGGAACTGCACCACCCACCAACTCCAGACTTGGGAGCTTTAAAGAGCAGAGTAGCTCTTTCTCCCCCAGACTTGGTCTTTTTTCTGGGTCTTGTTTTTGTTGATTTTTTAAAATAATTTTAGAACACATGCCTCTCCAACCCATGAGTGCAAAGAGGCTCCAGAAGGGAGGCACCAGGCCCATGTCTGTCTGGCTCTGGCACCCCCAGGGCTCACACAATCCGGGCGAGGAACATGACCCCCAAGAAAGAAACAGATTCAAGCAAGACCATGGGGTGGAAGGAGGAAGGGGCTACCACTGGATGGGGTTGGAGGGCCACAGGGGAGAACTCTCCAGCCACTTCTGTGTCCCTGTGGAGGGCTATAGAGACTGCAGGGTGACCTGCTTTCCCCTAAAGGCCAGGAACACCGGCCTGGCTAGACCGGGGGACCCTAGATTTGGTGAATGAGGTTCTGGTGGAGGCCGTTGTTATCAGGGCCCCTGGGTGTAATCTGGGTTCTGCCTCTGCCCTTGGGGTAATGGTATCAGAAATTCGCCCCATTTTCTTTACAGAGTCTCTTTTGTGTCTGTCATTTCTCTTTCAAAAAGGCGGTGTTTTTTGTTGTTGTTGGCTTTTTTTTTTTTTTTAAAGAAAAGTTCTTAAAACACTAACGGAAACCCATGGAGTTTGTCCTTTGTAAAAATTTTAAACACAGTGTCTTGATATAAAAATAAAAAATCCAGTTAGCACTCCCAACCTGCCTCCCTTGCACAGGCCTTGCCCCAACAGATCTCCCAGCAGGGCGCCCCTGCAGGCTAGGAATCCAGCCTGCCTCTGCATCCTGTGCCTTTAAGCTGAGACAAGTCTGGGCTACACTCCGCTGGGCCCTGCACGCAGGCCCGTCCAATCTTAAGCAGGTTGCTGTCCCCCCCCCCCCCCGCCCCGCCCCTCCCAACGCTCTGGGTTCCTGCGGCTGAAGCCTTCTCTCAGCACCATGGGCCTCTTAATGAAACGGCAAAAAATAACTCCTCCTCCTCGCCCCCCCCCACCGCAGCCAGGCGCTGCCGCCACACCACCCGCTGCTGTCACTGCCACCATCACCACCATCCTGCCTCCATCCTGGACTAGGGGTTGGGAGGAGGTGTGACCTCTAACAGGCTGAAGTTCTTTCTCATAAGTGAATCCAGTGCGGCATCACATACGCCGACCCCCTGGCCTTGGGGGACTGACAGAGCAGGGGCCCCTCTCCTCCCCAGGGATACTTGTTTCGGGTTCTGTGAATTACAGTTGGAGAACTCACTGGAGCCCTGGCACTGATTTCTCTCCAGGATTGCGATCAGGGGCTCGCCAGGGGCTCGCCCTCCCGTCAACCCCTGGGGTGGGGGGATTCAACGGGGGCTCCACTGGGTTAGCATTATGGGGGTTCACATCTTTCTCAGTGACTTGAAGGACCAAACCCAGGAGTCTGCTCATCAAGTGTGACAGTTGGACGGCCTTGCTGACACCTCAGAAACCAGGAATAGAATTCTTCAAAGTGACCCTGACAAAGTGAGCGAAATGAACCAACACAACAGGATGATGTTCAGATGGGATGAGCAGAAGATAGTGCGAAGACCAAAACTGAGAAACTAATATACTAATATGGTACGTGGGGACGAGAGAGTTGGCCAATGACTGGCTAGACACAGTTTTGTCAAAATAGAAAAAAAGAAATGGGGGGAAGGTGACAGGGTGGGTCACAAGTTGAATGAGTCCATAGTGTAGAAATGGTGTTCCCTCTCCTCCCTCCCTCCCTCCCTCACTCACTCCCTCCCTCCCTCCTCCTTCTCACTCTCTCCTCCTTCCCTCTCTCCCTCCCTTTCTTCTTTTTTTTTAAGATTTTTTTTAAATTTATTTATTTGAGAGAGAGAATGAGAGAGAGAGAGAGCACATGAGAGGGGGGAGGGTCAGAGGGAGAAGCAGACTCCCCACTGAGCAGGGAGTCCAATGCAGGACTCCATCCCGGGACTCCAAGATCATGACCTGAGCCGAAGGCAGTCGCCCAACCAACTGAGCCACCCAGGCGCCCCCCTTTCTTCTTTCTAAAACTAACATGAATACTAGCATATAATAACAAAAATATAGCATAGAGTTGCTGGGAAGTAATCTGAGTTTTAGAATTAGAAGTAACCTCAAGGGCATGTAGTCCAAACCACTTATTTTTTATAACCGGGGAAATGGGCCCAGAAAAGCCCAACATTTTCTTTTCTTTTTTTTTTTTAAGATTTTATTTATTTATTTGACAGAGAAAGACAGCGAGAGAGGGAACACAAGCAGGGGGAGTGGGAGAGGGAGAAGGAGGCTTCCCGCCAAGCAGAGAGCCCAATGAGGGACTCGATCCCAGGACCCTGGGATCATGACCTGAGCTGAAGGCAGACGCTTAATGACTGAGCCACCCAGGCGTGCCGGTCCATTTTTTTTTAGGCCTTTTCAAACATTCATGTGTTGGTCAACACATTTTCAGCGTATGTGGAAAAGCTGGAGAGGGTCTGGAGCAGAGCAAAAACAATGTGCCAAAGGACTAGGTCTTTTTAAATTATTATTATCATTATTATTTAGAAAGGAGGAAGCTGATAAGGTAACATTCAATAATTGTGGAGACCTACAGTGTGCCAAATGTGTTAGATCATCCTCAAAAATTTACCTCGTAAGCAAGGGCAGAGCTGATGATCTAGTCTCCATTTCTTCTGAAAATGACAGAGGGGGAAAGACTAAACAAGACACGAGGAAAGACTCTGCTCCACACTCAGTAAGTCCTCAACAACCATTGCCAAATTGAGTACCTGGCTACTTAAGGAAAGCCCTGCTGTTCATCTTCCTGAAAACAGACCCGCTGGATTGCATGACATTTTCAGGTTGATTCAGAGTGTTGGTTGTTATGATCCTGTGATTGTTCCATCTCAGATATTACCAAACTGGGCCTCCTCTTCCGGGGTGTGTGTGTACACCTCCAAATTAGGAGGCTTTCTATTTGGGGAGGATTTAGACATTGCCTCTCCTCTAAGAACTCAAGGTGCTGTAGCAAACCCAGATTTGAGGAGCCATCAATGAGAGATTACAGTTGGTCTTTCACACCTTTGAAAGGCCTAGGTGGGAAGAGGTAGCTTGCAAGACAGGCAATCTAATTGACAGTGCGGGGGGGGGGGGTGGGGGGCAACTGGGTGGCTCAGTCAGATAAGCATCTGCCTTCGGCTCAGGTCAAGATCCCGGAGTCCCAGGATCCAGCCCCAGCCCCCGCCCCCCTCCCCCCCCCATTAGGCTCCCTGCTCAGCGGGGAGTCTGCTTCTCCCTCTGCCCCTCCCCCTGCTCATGCTCTCTCTCTCTCTCTTTCGCAAATAAATAAATAAATAAAATCGTAAAAAAAATAATAATTGACAGTCGGTCCTGTGCTCAGCTAGCTTGAGTGGTCTCAACCCCATTACAGCCTAGCCACTCTGAGCCCCAGCTGAAAAGCCCCAGCTCCTTGTTTGAAGAGGGGCAGAGGAGACCCTTGGATTTTATTTCACATTGCGAAAATCATTCGTGCCTAGACTGGGTCCAGCCTGAGTCCCTAGATTTATCTGGTTTCTATCGTAGTCCTTTGGGGAGCTAGATGCAGCTATCTTGGGATCTTTGGGTGTGTGTGAAGGGCTGGAGGTTGGTCATTGTGGAAATCTCCATTGGAAATGAGTATGATGATCAGGACTGCCGGCCTGGCCCTATGCTAGTTTATATACTATGAGGGATAGAAGACAGCCCCTTTGGGGTGTGCACTGTCGGGAATACAAAACTGAACTATGTTAAAAAGGAACAAAGTGCAGAATCTAGCATGTGACTTCAAGTGTATGGTAAAGGTTAAAGAAGCTGGAGACATCGCAAGAAAGGCTACAGTGGAATTTGAGTGGGTGGCTGGAAGAGTGGGCATTTCAAATTGGGAGACAAGCCTCAGGCTGAGCATGGTGATGCGAAGGTCTCGGCATGCTCAAGGAGCATCGAGGGGACTGACCTGACCAAAGCAGAGGGTTCAAGTTAAAGGGCGGGAGATCAAGATCAAGATTAAAGGGCAGGTTGTGGAGGTCTTCATGACAGACTTGGAGTGTTACCGCACGTGTGATAGGACCACCCTGCCTTTTCCTTTTGCTAAATGGCTTGAGAGCGAGAAAATAAAACCCCCCTCAGCTGCTCCTTTGTTCCTTCTCTTCTGCAAGGAGAAGGATATTCAGAGTAGAAAGGACAAAGTTGAGCACCACAGAGAGACTCCTAAAGGCAGTCCAGGCCAAGAGAGCATTCAGCTGCTCTGAGTAACTCCATCTCAGGGTCTGGGTCGATAACAGCCCCGGGGCGTTGCAAGGACTTGCGGCTCAAGTTTGAAAACCCCATCAAGAGCGAAGAAGATGCACACTGCGGCTTAGGGATGGGCAAACGTGACTCCACACTCTTAGAAATGGGAAGAGATGACTCCCCCAAGTTACAGATCAATACGTTTAATATCGATTGAGGGCAAGATCCTAGAACAGATGATTAAAAGGATGGCTGGTGAGCACTTAGAAAAGGAAGCCCCTGCATGGGGTTGGGACAAAGAACTCCCCGCTCAGCTCATTTCCTTTGCCAAGGTGCTTGCATGGGCAGATGAGGAGAATGCTACACCGACAACATCTCTGGAGTTCAAAAAAACATCCTCTCATGATACTCTTGGGGCAACATGGAGAAATGTGGGGCAGGTGAAGATAAACCTAGGCGGGTGATTAGCCTTTTGAACGACGGCACACAACAGAGTTCTGTCATGTCACCAAATCAAACTCAAAAATTACATACAGCTGGGAGACAGAGCCAAAAGGTGAGATGACAGAATCAGGATTCAGAGAGATGTCAAGAGGGTGGTGTGATGGACTCACTATAGGAAAATGGAAGTTCATAGGGACAAAGATAAGGTCACTTATTTGAAGTCCCACATTTAATATTGCAAATGTAGGATGTGAAGGATGTGGCTTAAAGGGTTTTAGAGTAAATGAAAACTCATCGTGAGCCATGAGTCAAAAGCACGGTTTGGTTGCTACAGAAAGTATTGTGACTTTGGGCTGTATTAATAAGGGTATAATGTCCAGAATGAGGGAGGTGATCATCTTGTGCTACTCTGCACTGCTCAGACCACACTTGAAGACCTCTCTGTTCAGTGCAGGCATCACACTCCAAGGGAGATGCCAATGAAAGTACATGCAGAGAAAAAGTCGTGAGAACAGCGAGGGAACTGGCAAATCCCGAGAGATGTGTCCACTGTCAGCAAATAATGACTGGGCTCATGGGGAAGAGGAAGCTGCAGATATGTTCTGTGCATGACTCCAAGGGCTCCGAGATCTAATGGGTGAAAGTGAGAGGAAAGCAGACTTGGGTTCGACAGAAGGAAGATGCTTTTTTTGCTTTTTTTATAATGGAAAAATGATAATAAAAGTTTCAGCTTATGACTCCAGCCTCTTGAAGTCCTTGTAGAATTTTTTTATTATTTATTATTTATTTGACAGAGAGAGAGCACAAGCAGGGGGAGCAGAAGGCAGAGGGAGAGGGAGAAGCAGACTCCCGCTGAGCAGGGAGCCTGAGGTGGGGCTCGATCCCAGGACCCTGGGATCAAGGCCTGAGCCGAAGGCAGATGCTTTACCAACTGAGCTACCCAGGCACCGTCCCCCCTTTGTAGAATTTATTACCAACAGTTGTAAAAAGAGAGGAGAAAAAAGATCCTAAGCTCAGCATCCTAATATAATCACATTGCTGTTTTTAGTAAGAAATTTTTAATGATTAGTAGTACTTTCTGGAATTGGAATGGGCTGTCCCAAAATGTAGGCAGCTCCAGGGATAATCAAGCAGCCACTGGACAACCACTCCATATGGATGATGCAAAGGCAATGGAAGCATCTGATAAAGGTTCAAACCAGATGACCAGGGTTACTGAGATTTTATGATACTTGAATTGGTAGGTCTCATGGTAAGGTATCCAGGAAAATATTTCTGGAGCCCAGGTGCAGGGCAGGCTGGAGGAGGAGAGACTAGAAACAGAGATAAGACCAGGTTAAGAGGTACCTACTCTGAAGGCTAAGACTATTTTCACCTCCAGCACCCACCCCCCAATCTCAAAATTACAGTGTCAAAGGCAGACTTAATGGTTGCCTAATTCCCCTCCCTTATGATCTGATGCTTGATTCCCTTCTGCAACCTCCTTGCCAAATAGTTATCTTGCCTCTGCTTAAATACCTCCAGTGATGCGAAAATCTTGTTCTTTCAAAGCGGACCATTGCACAATATTTGGGCATCTCAAACCCCTTATAAAATTCTTCCTTGGGGTGAGTCTGAATATGTTTTTCCATGGCAGTCACCCTTCTGCTCCTAATGACATCCTCTTACAAAGCAAAACAAGGCGAATCCCTCTTGTATATTACAAACTTCCCAATATTTGAAAACTGGTTCCTGAACCACCGCCATCATCCTGGTTAAACTGCTCCGGTAGTTCCCACGTGACGATTTTCAATCCTCCCACCCTCCTGGTGTCTGTGTCTCGTGCATGCTCCAGGCTGCTAATGCCCCTATTCATGTGTAGTGTCTGAGGCCGAAGACAATCTTCCACTGTGGTCTAATGAGCAGCGAAGAAAGCACAACCGTGAGCTCCTGCATCCTGGCCTCCGGTGCATGAGCATTTGGGGCAGCTAGTGTCAAAAATAATGAGCTTGACAGGTGCCACAAACTCGTGAAACCTTTTCACACAGATTATTCTTAAGGCAGGTCTCTCCTACCTTGCACTGAAGCATTTGGTTGTGACAAACTAGACTGTGAAACTTTACATTTCATTCTCTTGGTTCATTATGGCTTCCTGGGATCTTCCGGAATCCAGCTTCCTGTCATTTACAAATTTGATCAGCATGCCATCGATGTCCTGATCCAAGTTGTTAATTAAATTATCAGACAGACCAGGGACCTCCCTCCAGGCTGACAAAGATCCATTAGTCACGGGCTGCGAATACACCTTACTGCCCTATCTTCACCCCACATTTTCCACAAGGACATCTCACACCAGGACATTCTCAAACAAAATAAGATCGCATTCGGAAATCCTCTTTGGAAACAAGGGAGTGAGGAGAAAAGGGAGCAGAAAGCAGATAAGAGGAGCCTGACCTTTAGATCTCCTCCTATTTCCCCAGTCCCCACGATGAGCCCCATGGCTTCAGTCTCCATGAAGCAATTTCCAGCCAACAGCTCAGATACAGGAAGTTGAAGGCTGAATTTAGGGTCAGAAAATGTGCATTCAGGGGCGCCTGGGTGGCTCAGTCGGTTCAACAGCTGCCTTCGGCTCAGGTCATGATCCCAGGGTCCTGAGATGGAGCCCCCCGTCGGGCTCCCTGCTCAGCGGGGAGCCTGCTTCTCCCTCAGCCTGCTGCTCCCCCTGCTGGTGCGCGCTTCTCTCTCTGACACATAAATCAATAAAAATCTTAAAAAAGAAGAAAGAAAAAAGAAAACGTGCATTCAGACCCATCTCTGCCTCTGCCTAGCTGTATGACCTTGGGAAAGTTGTTTAACTTCCCTGAGTCTGTTTGCTCATTTGTAAAATAGCGATGGTAACACCTACCTCACAGGGCCGTTGTGAGGATTAAATGGGAAAATGGATATATATGTGCTTTGTAAACTGTAAGCACCATACGAATGTAAGACGCTATAATAATAATTATTATTAATTGAGTGCCTACCGTGTTCGTCAGTACAGGGCTTAAAAAAAAGACAAAAAGACAAAAATAATAAATAAGTAAATAAATAAAGACAAGATATAGCCCTTGCCCTCAGGGAGCTCATGATTTTGTAGGGGAGATATGTTCACAGATATCTATAATATAAAGTAGAAGAATAGGGCAAGTGGAACAAGTTGTTATGGCAGCTTAGCAGAGCAAGAGGTCCCCTCAGACGGGAGGAAATCAAGGAAGGCTTCTTGGAGGTCTCTGCACTTCGACAAGTGGGACGGATCAGACCAAGAGGAATGGCTGAGAGAGGACAGCATTTTGGGTGGAGGAGCCTAGGAGTGGGAAGTTATGAAGTGTGTCTGAGGTGCCGGAAGTGGTCCCGTTTGCCTGTAAGAGGCAGTGAGGCTGGTCTGGTCGGCAACATGGCAACTTCGATAGACACGTTCATTCCCAGTGTACCCACGACAGAGCATGTAGCCCTTCCGAGCGGGGATCAGCATTTGAGCAGAGCTTTCTAGGTCTCACGTCTGTTATTCTTCAGCTAACTTCCTTGGAGAAAAACAACTCTTCTGCAGAAGGGTGGAGGCATCTGGAAAGATTCCAGGAAAATCACCTTTTTCCTTCTCTGTGCTGAGACATAGGTTTCCAGGAAGGGCAGAGACCAAGGCCACGTCTAAATCCTAGAAATCTTTACGTGGCAGTGGCTCTAACTTAGGGACTCGAGCGTCTTCACTGAGACAGAGCTAGCCACCGTATCCGAAAGGCTTCTTCTTCTTCAATTCCATGTGGGGAGCAGAGAGGGAGAGGAAAATAGTTCAAGGGCTCTCAAGGTCCATTTCCTGACGGTTTCTTCGGAGTTATGGTTATAATTTGGTGCCACCTGGTGTCAGAGACAGACTATAGCACACTGGTGTAGCAGCCTCCTTCCTAAGTTTAGAGCACTGTACTGCCGCCGGGCATCCAGGGATAGGGCTAGCTTCCTGCCCTTAGGGTAGAACCAGCCGTTGGGGGGCACTCGGGGGGTCCGTAAGGGAAAAGGAGAGGGAGAAAGGGCAAGTGCTACTCCAGGCCTCATGGCCGTCCCTTCCTCTGCCACCAAAGTTGCTCTTGTCCTCAGAGTACCCCTGGGAATGTGTATTTTGCCATGTCCCTACTCCTTCCACCCACCACCCACTCACACACACTCTCATGATGGCTTGAATATCCGTAACAGATGATAGAAGCTCTCTTTCAGACCTGACCACAAGAAATTGTTGTGTGTCCCTAGGGTGACCAAGGGAGTCATGGTGAAAGGGTCGGGTTCCTCCACGTGCTCAGGTTTGCCTGTTGTTTGCCCTCAGTGGGCTCTACTGTTCTAGAATGACTGAGCGCGAGCTCTTCCAGAAGAAATCCACTCCCTGAGGCTACACTTAGGCTTCTGACAGCCCTTCTGAAAGGGGAGGGGAGGGAGAACCAGGGCCTCAGACAAAAGAAGAGATGGTGGCCCCTTTTCCCCTCAAACCCAGTTCTTGAATCGATTCCAAGCCATCAGTACAACTGAAACCAGATTAGTTTGATGATGCCTCACGATGGGGCAATAGCAGAGGGTAGACCGAGGGGGGCAGCTTGAATTGGGATGGCCAGAGCTGGGCAAGGACAAGACGGAGCTAATGAAAAAAAACCAATCCATTCTCAGGTCCCCCTGAAGTCTGATTTTGTGTGCTACCCTCTCGGGGCATTGCCTTTGCAGGCTCTTCTGAGTGCTGATGAATCCTGGGCCAGCTCTCAGTTTGGAGTTTGGATTGTGGGTGGGAGTGTGAAGGATCGTGGGCCTAAGCGCAATGGGAAGGAATCAGTTAGACGGGAATGATCCCATTCTTGGGTCACTACTTTTATATGCCCCAGCTCTTCCTGGGTCTCTACAATACAGGGCGACAGGAGTGGCAGCCCCCTATCTGGACAGGCCCAGAAGTTAACGAATCCCTTCTTATCCTGCCGTGTAGCTGCAACAGTAACAGCTGCTAGGAGACTAAGGGAGAAGAATACGAACAAAAGAACACACAAACAGCTGAGTTTATGGGTTAACTCGCATTTCTTATCCTATCCTGGCTCAACTAAAGCCCAACTGTAGGTGAACTTCTCTGGTGCAACGTTCAAGGCAACCTTTCAAAAAACAGGTGAGAAGTCAGCCCAAGCCTCTCAGCCTTCAGCCCAACATAGATCTGGTGAGATTGGCCGTCCCCGGGGAGAGCACAGGTGCTGCCTTCTGGTTTTGCAGTCACCCCGCCCCCCCCCTCCCGGGCTCCCCCACCGTTTCCCGCTCCTAGAGGGAGGCGAGCCCCAGGGAAACTCCACCCCTCCACATCTCGTTTTGATGTTTTGTATTTTAGGACATGTCTTCCGACAAACACGAGCGTGCTTCGGAGTCGACTAGGGGGAAAATCTGCATTTGCGACTGCTTCCGAAAATCTGGGTGCTCCGGGGGCCGTGCCTGTTATTCTCAGCTAGTATTTCCTTTAGTCCCCTAGGGTGGCCATGTGACCTTGATGGCAAACGCCATCTTTCCAAGAAGCCCGCCTGTGCCGCACCAGACTCCCCTGCCGGCCGCCGGCGCTCGGTCTTTTCCGATTTCAAAGCCGTTAGACCGCCCACCGAGGCCCGATTTCCGGTCCGGGAGGCCCCCCCCCCCCCCGAAGGCTCTCAGGGCATTTGCGGAGCCGACGTGATTGACAGCGCGTGCGGCTAATGAATGCTCGGCTCCTTCCCAGCTCCGATGACTAGTTCCGCTCTCTTGCCCAGATTCTTTTTGATGACTCATCCCTCAGATTCTTCGCTCAGTCGCCTTCCTGCTCCCCGCCCCGCCCGTCCTGTCTCCCTTGGCTCCTCGTCGGCCCCCACCCCTGGGGGAATGGTTTTGGCGAATCCTGGCGGGGATCGTTTTGTGCAGTGTACCTTAAAACATATAGAAGCCCCAAACGACGGCCGTGCAGGAGGAGAGAGGAGGTTCACTTCCTTATAAGGAGCTTAACCCGTCACTGTTCTTTCGGCTTTGCCTTTCACGTGATGGGGGTGGGTGAGGGAGAGACGCCAGCAGGGCTCGTGCCTCGGTTTCCGTTCAATTTCCAAACGTCAGGCAGCTCCGAGTTCCTAGCAGAGGTTACGCTGCCCGGCTCCCAAGAGCCGGCCTTGCCGAGGGAGCAGTCCAGGGAGGCGCAGTTAGGCTGGGGAGTTTTCAGGCATTTCTGGGGGGTTTTGGGCGTCTGTGCTGGGCACCTGTGACAACTTCGCTGGGGACCGCAGCCCTAAAGAGGAAGCAGACCAGGAGCCGTTAATGAGCGGGGAGAGGGAAGGGGGTAGCTGAGACTGAACTAAGGAGCTCTCCCGGACCCGGTGCACTTAAATAGGTGAATGCACGGACTCTCACCTGGGCAAGGGGCCCTAGCCATGCTGTGCCCATGCCCGTCCTCACAGCATGCTTTCCTGGGTAAGGTCAAGCGAAGCCAGTAGATCGCTAGCAGGAAGTTGGCAAGGAACTGGCTAAATTTGTCCCCTTTGGGCGCTCGTGGGCTCAATTGCTCTTTCATGCTCACACGGCCATCACCACTTCTCTGCCGTGTCTCTCATGCCACAGCGAGAGCCTGTGATTGAAAGCTTCCAGTTCCGCCCAGATTTTACACCGCCTTGTACGGGGCTTTGTGCATAGTGGGTGCACAGCAAATTCCCCGGGGCCCGAGTTTCATACCAAAGGCTAGACACTCAGGGACCACCCAGTCTGCGAAGTGCTCTGAGACTCAGGCATCTGTTCCGGAGGGAGCTTTTGCACTTCGGTATTGTGTCTCTAGGAGAAAAGAGGAGTTTGCCGCTTGGGGAAACAAAGAAGGTGCTGAGAAATACGTAGACACCTTCCTTATCTAGTCCCTCCTAGCCAGCCCCGCTGCTCTCCCTTTGGAGGCCCCTTGGCTAAGTCCCATCCACGGCTCATTTGCATTGTCCAGGCTTGCCCCACTGGCCTCTGAGAGGAATGTAGCCAATGAACGGGAAAGAGGCGGCATGCTTTCTGCCCCGGCTGGGGTGAAAAGTAAGTGGGTACACAAATCCCACCCCCTCCCCAGCTTCTGCTTCCACCTTCCCTCCTTCATCACGGAACAGTTCTGAAGCATTTCTCTGTGCAAGGCTCTGGCTGTCCTCATTCATTTACACGCAGTCCTCGCCCTCACAATCAGAGGCAACAGGGGCTGACGCGGAAAATGCAGAAAGCACGGACACGTGGGGGAGGGGGGGACGTGGGCTAAGATGGGGCATAATGATGATGAACAGACATGTTCACGCCTGGTGATCCACCTTGGGGGCAGTGCAATCGGGGGCTGCTAAGGCATTGGGATAAATGCGTGTAATTGCGTTGAAAAGTGGGAGTGGGCAATTTTGAGAGTCTTAGAGCGAGGCAGGTGGGGACGCACAGAGCTGTTGGCTCTCAACTGCAAAGGGTTCCTGGAGAAGGGGGGGACTTCAGAAATAGCCGAGTGACAGAACCAAATGGCCATAATGTATTTACATCGTGAGGTGGGAGGGGAATTAGCAGACTTTGATCAGGAAACCTGGAAGAGCCAGTGATTGTTATTCTTTCTCCTCCTTCCCTCTTGACACATGTTGGATGAGTGCCAGCTCTGTCCCAGATACTGGAAACATAAAATAATAATGAGACCAAATGGTCATTGAGTATTTACTATGTGCCAGGTGCCGTGTTAAACACATCATCCTATTTAAATCTCACATTGACCTGGGGCGCCTGGGGGGTGCAATTGATTACAGGGTCTGACTCTTGGTTTTGGCTCGGGCTGTGGATCTCACGATCGGTCGGTCGTGGGATCAAGCCCCGCGTGGCCCTCTCTCAGCACGGAGTCTGCTTCAGATTCTCTCTCTCTCCCTCCCTCCCTCTCTCTCTCTCTCAAATAAATAAAACCTTAAAAAAAAAATCTCACGTTGACCTTATGATGTAGCTATCGTTATCATGCCCATTTTGCAGGTGAGCCAACTGTGGTTCAAGAAGATGAAGTGACTTGCCCCGAGATTATGCAACTGGCTGTAAGCGGAAGAGGTGACATTTGAATCTAAGCAGTTAGAGTCTGGAGCCCATGAATTTAATCAGCCTGCACTCCCTAATCTTCTGGTTGGACAGTGATAAAAAATGGGACTCCATTTTTATGAAGGGGAAGCGAGAAGAGAGCTGGCCAAAGCTTTGAGGGCAGATCGGGGGAAAGCAGAAGACCCCAGGACAGCAGCTGCACAGCTCCCAGCCAGCTGTTTAGACAGGCAGGTAGAGCAAGCATCTGGAATGCAGCAGACGCTAGAAGGAAGCCCAGGCAGGCAGGTGGTTGGCAGCCAGGGAAGGAGGCTCTGCCATAGGGCCTGGGCTTCCAGAGCAGGATGCCAGACGTCAAAAGGTTTGGCAAGAGCTGGATAAAGCAGGAGTCTTGTGAAGACTAAGGTGTCACACAGGGCACCAAGGTAGGAATGAGAAGCTGGGAGCACCAGAGTAGGGCCCTAAGGTTGGGGCTTTTACACAACAAACCAGGAAACGGCCCAGTTCTTAGGGCTAGGAATCAACTCCATTCATTCACCTTCCCATCCATTCTTTCAATGTTTTTGGGGTTCTCACTATGTTGCAAGCGCTGTGCGGGTCTCTGGGGGGAAGACACAATATAGTGAGGGGCCAGACCTCTAAAACAGGTAGCAACAACCCTGTGTGATTAGTTCTATATTAGAGACACAAAGAGACTGTGTGTGTGGTGGGGGGAAGAGACTGACATTTTTGGGGAGAATTCACCAAGAATAGTAACTCTGAGCTGGATCTTTTTTTTTTAAAGATTTTATTTATTATTTATTAGAGAGAGAGAGAGCACAAGCAGGGGGAGTGGCAGGCAGAGGGAGAGGCAGAAGCAGGCTCCCCGCTGAGCAGGGAGCCCGAAGCGGGGCTCGATCCCAGGACCCCGGGATCCTGACCAGAGCCGAAGATAGCCGCTTAACCAACTGAGCCACCCAGGCGCCCTTCTGAGCTGGATCTTTAAAGAAGAGGAGAAATTCCCCAGGCTCCGAGTGGTGCAGAGGATTTCAGAAAGAAGGAATAACATAGGCCAAAACATAAAGTGTTGAAAGAATAGGCCACACTGGGGGAACGAGAAGCAATTCATACTGGACCATGGGGTATATCGTAGGGAGAGGTGGGAATATGAGTGTGAAGAAGACTCGTGGCCACATTACGCAGGCTTTTGTGAGTGCTGCTGAAGATCCCGGACATTCTCCCACAGTTAAAGGAGAACCACCTGGATTGCACTGGGGTGCTTTAGGAAGATTACATGGGAATTAGTGTCCATATGCACTGGGGGTCAGCAGATCCCTCAAGAGGTTACTGCAGTTGTGAAGGCAAGAGATGATGAGAGTGTGAACTGAGATACTGACAGAGAGGATTAGTGCAGGAAAACATTCCTGAGGGAGAGTTGACAAGACTCAGTGATTGATATGCTGAGCGATAGGGGGAGAAAGGAGCCATGGACAACTCCAGAGATGTCTTATTTGACAGCTGGGTCTACGGTGACATCATTCACATAGAGATTGGGGATTTAGGATGAGAAGCGGATTTTACGGGAGGAGATAGGGAGCTCAGTCTGGGACAAACTGAGTTGGAAGTGCCCAGTGGTGTTCTGGTAAATGTTTAACTACCAGGTCTGGGTAGTGAGGGGAGACTTTACTTGCTGATTCCTGTGGTGTAAATATGCCCACCCTGGCCAATTTTCAGGTTTACCAATGTGATGGCCACCCACTCACAAAATTCCTGAAAATTTTACAGTCTCATAGACCCATGGAAAGTACTGTCCCAGGTAGTCTGGGACACATTTTTCTGATGGCATTGCTTCAGTGATTTTGAGACCACACCACTGGACTGAGTCAAGATTTTCAGAACTCGGGGCACCTGGCTGGGTCAGTCGGTGGAGCGTGTGACTCTTGACCTCAAGGTTGTAAGTTTGAGCCCCACGTTGGGTATAGAGATTACTTAAAAAAAAAAAAAAAAAAAGACGTTCAGAACTCCAGTGGAGAAGCGAATGGGTTCATAGAACTGCCAACCTGAGATCAAGCAGATCAAGAATGAATTCCATGGGACTGAGTGAACTGATGAAGGATAATTATGGCTTTTGTTTGGAATATTGCTGCTGGATTTAAGGAATACTTTTGTCTTCTAAGTTATCTATACTCGTAACAATTGGTAGATTATTCTTTTGTAAACAGAAATGAAACGTTTATCTTTTCTCCCCAACTAATCTCTCCAGAATTTGAAAACTCTTACTGAGTATTTTTATTTCCATGGCAATATAATTATTGGCATAAGTTCAATAAGAATCCATCATCTTCCCAATAGGACATGATTGGAAACATTGCCTATGTAACCAAAACTTTGATCAGAATGTCATATTTGAGAATGATGTGCACAGAATCATATATGACCAGTTTTAAGGAACTAAGGTTGACTTTATGAGACCAATGCTTGCAAAGCCCTCTTGAGAAAACTGTCTGGTACCTGGCTTACAGGGTTCCCAGCCTTACAGGTGAATAAGGAGGGTCACTTCCAGGTAGGCCCAGGAATCTCAGACTATTTGGGGGGATCTCGAGAAGAGAGGAATTCACCCAAATCTATAGGTATTGCAGGTGAAATCTGGTGGCAAGTTCTTGGCTTGACTCCAGAAGACTTTTAAAGGTCTAATGTGAAATTCCTTATGAGAAGTTCCAGGAGGGGCGGCTGGGTGGCTCAGTCGGTTAAGCGTCCGACTCTGGATTTCGGCTCAGGTCATGATCTCAGTGTTGTGAGATCGAGCCCCATGTTGGGCTCTGCTTTGGGCTCTGCACTGAGCATGGAGCCAGCTTAAGATTCTCTCTCTCCCTCTCCCTCGGCCCCTCCTCCCCTCAAAAAAAAAAGTTCCAGCAAAGCAAACTTAAAAAGGCCTATGTGGTCACTTACCATTCTTGCCACATTTATGTTAACGATCAGGCCAAATCTAATGAGATCAGACTTATTTTGTAAAGCTAGAATCAAAAAGATAGGGGTGACTATAGAGAGAAATTTTATGTCTCAATCAAAAACCTTTGTGGCTTATTAGATTCTACTCCCATTCATTGTCTTTGAGCTGTTTTTCAACTCTTAGTAAACTCATTTTACTTAGGACTTTGTTATCTATCTGTAAATTGGACTGGATTTTGTCATCCTACACATTATGTCAGTCCTTACCAATTCTTAATTCTTTTCGTTTCCTACAACTCTCCAACTTGACATTTCCAATTTTTCTCCCACTCTCCTGACTTGGTACCACTGAGAACTAAAACCTGACTGCCCAGAACCTTATTAGGACTCCAGGTTGTCTTGTAGCTGACATTTCTCCCAGAATCTAAAGAAGCCCTGTAAGCTGAAGCTAGACAATTTAATATGAACTTCAAAGGAGTCATCACCACGGCAGATCACAGATGGGCAACCCATGCCTGCTGCTGTGTGGGCCCTGTAGGATGCTCACTGGGAGATCTGCATCTTCCATGCTCTCCTCCAGGAAATAACTATGCAAACTGCAAATCAGGAAGTCTGTCAGATTTCCACTATTGTCCTCATTCCACCATCAAAAGATGCTCTGAGCCCAGTGTATAGACATTTTCTGACTAGCTGCCCTCCAGGCTCAGGAACTGGATTTATAACCTTCTCTAACCATTAATCTTTGTTTTTCTTTTGTTTTCACAGAAATTCCCTTTATTGAATGCCTGATGGCTCACACCATCCAACAGATATCTTCTACTACCAAATCTCAACAACTGGTCCTTATTGAACAAAAGGGTGATTAGACGATAAATGGACTTAAATCGTTTAGAGGGAAGAAGAAGGTCTCTTCTTTCTTTGAACAGGAGGAGAGATTGACAAAGACTCTCCCCTTGACCACATTTTAGGCTTCTGTGAGTCCTCTTTTCAGTAGGCCTCAACTGTGGCCCTCATTCTGTCTTTGGCCTGCCCAGCCCAGTCTTAGCAAAGACTCCTGCTAAATTATCCTCCCACCATTAGTACCTGATCAAGTTCTTTAGTCCCCACATTTGATGTCTAAATCTTTGGCCTGCCTCTAGCAAGACTGTTAGGTTAGTTTCGCAAGAATCTTCCATCCCTGACATCTCCTCTTGGTAATTTCCCATCCACTGACCCCCTCCTTCTTCTCACTGGCTACGAATCCCCATTTCTCTTTTTTTGTATTCAGAGTTAAGCCTGATCTCTCTCCCCTATCTTGAAAATGTCTTCCTTATCATTATGTGAGGCAAAATTTGATAAAACTTCAAGGAGAAATAGATGAAGCCACTATTACAGCTGGAGACTTCAACACCCCTCTGTCAGAAATGGACAGATCCAGCAGGCAAAAAATCCATAAGAACATAGTTGAACTCACCAGCACCATCAATCAACTGGATACAATTGACATCCATAGACTACTTTGTCCAACAACAGCAGAACACACATTCTTCTCAAGCTCATATGGAACATTCACCAGGAGAGATCACATTCTGGGCCAAAAAACCCCCACATTTTAACAAATTCAAAAAATAGAAACCATACAATGTCTGCCCTCAGACCACAGAATTAAAATAGAAATCAATAACAGAAAAATAACTGAAAAATCACATACATGGAGATTAAACCACACAGTTCTAAATAACACATAGGTCAAAGAAGAAACTTCAAGAGAAATTTTTAAGTATTTTGAACTAAAAGAAAACCTAAATATAAAAATTTATCAAAATGCGTGGGATGCAACAAAAGCAGTGCTTAGAGAAAAATGTATAGCATTAAATGCCTGTATTAGAAAAGAATAAAAGGTCTAAAATCAATAATCTAAGTTTCCACCTTAAGAAACTAGAAAAGAAAAGCAAATTAAATCCAAAGTAAGCAGAAGAAAATTAAGAAGAAGAATTAGAGCAGAAATCAAAGAAATTGCAAACATGAAATCAATGGAGAAAAATCAATGAAACAAAAGCTGAATCTTTGAAAAGATCAATAAAATTGATAAGCCTCTACCCAGGCTAACAGAAAAAAAAGAAAGAGGACACTAATACTAATATCATAAATTAAAAGAGGGGTAATCACTATAGATCCGTGAACATTAAGAGGATAATAATGGAATACCACAGACAACTCTATGCTCACAAATTTGATAACTTAGATGAAATGAATCAATTCTTCAAAAAACTCAAGTAGCTGAAAGAAGAAATAGAAAATCTGAATAGGTCTATATCTATTAATGAAGGTGAATCGATAATCTTTCCAAAACAGAAAGCACTGGCCCTAGAGGGACTCACTGGTGAACTCTACCAAAAATTTAAGGAAGAAATTATATCAATTCTCTATAATCTCTTTCAGAGGATAGAAGCAAAAGGAATACTTTCTAACTCATTCTATGAGGCCAGCATTACCCTAATACTCAAACCAGACAAAGACATTATAAGAAAACTACAGACCAATATTTCTCATGAACATAGATCCAAAAATCCTCAACAAAATATTAGCAAATCAACTCCAACAATGTATAAAAAGAATTATATGCTATGACCAAGTGGGGTTTATTCCAGATATGCAAGGCTGGTACAACATTCAAAAATCAATTAATGTAATCAATCACATCAATAGGCTAACAAAGAAAAATCATATGATCATATCAATGGATGGAGAAAAAGCATTTGATAAAATCCAACACCTATTCATGAAAAAATTCTCAGTAAACTAGGAATCGAGGGGGATTTCTTCTACTTGACTAATAATCTCTAAAAAAAAAAAAAAAACACCAACTACAGCTAATGTCATACTTAATGGTGACAAACTCAAAGCTTTCCCATTAAGATCAGGAACAAGGCAAAGATGTCCCCTTCACACTACTCCTTTCAACATTCTAGGGGGAAGATCTAGCTAATGCAAATGAGACAAGAAAGGGAAAAAAAAGTTATACAGATTGAGGAGGAATAAATAAAACTGTCTTTGTTTGCAAATGACATGATTGTCTATAAAATCTGAAAGAATTGACCAAAAGACTCCTGGAAATAATAAGTAATTATAGCCAAGGTTGCAGAATATAAGGTTAATATACAAAAGTCAATCACTTTCCTAAATGCCAATAATGAACAAGTAAAATTTGAAATTAAAAACACAATACTAATTTACATTAGCACTCCCCCAAAATGAAATACTTGGGTATGAATCTACCTAATTATGTGCAAGATCTATATGAGGATAACAAAACCATAGAAGAATTAGATAGAGATACTCCATGTTCATGGACTGGATGACTCAATATTGTCAAGGTGTCAGTTCTTCCCCACTTGACCTAGAGATTCAAAGCAACCCCACTCAAAATCCCTACAAGTTATTTTGTAGATATCAGCAGACTGACTTTATAGAGTTTAAATGGAGAGGCAAAAGACCAGAATAGTTAACACAATACTGAAGGAGAAGAACAAATTTGGAGGACTGACACCACCCAATGTCAAGGCTTACTATAAAGCTACAGTAATCAAGACTTGTAGCATTGGCAAAGGAACAAAGAGATCAATGGAACAGAATAGGAAGCCCAGAAATAGACCCACATAAATATAGTCATCTGACCTTTGACACAGGAACAAAGGCAATACAATGCAGCAGAGATAGTGTTTTCAACAAATGGTGCTGGAACAAGTGAACATCTATATGAAAAAAATAAAGAATCTAGAAAGAGACATTACACCTTTCACAAAAATTAACTCATAATGGATCATAGAACTAAATGTAAACACCAAACTATCAAATTCCTAGGAGATAACATGGGAGAAAACCTAGATGACCTTGGGTAAGGCAATGACTTTTTAGATACAACAGCAAAGGCACGATCCATGAAAGAAAGAGTTGATAAGCTAAATATTAAAATTAAAAACTTGTCGGTGAAAGACAGTGCCAAGAAAATGAGAACACAAACCACAGACTGGGAAAAAATATTTGCAAAAGACACATCTGATCAAGAACTATTATCCAAAGTATACAAAGAACTCTTAAAACTCAATAATTAGAAAACAAACAACCTGATTTAAAAATGGGCCAAAGACCTTAACAGATACCTCATCAAAGAAGATATACAAATGGCAAATAAGAACATGAAAATACACTCCACATCATGTGCCATCACGGAAATGCGAATTAAAACAGCAATGAGATACCACCACACACTTACTAGAATGCCCCAAATCCAGAGCACTGACAACACCAAATAGTGGGGAGAATATGGAGCAACAGGAACTGTCATTCATTGCTGGCAGACACGCAAAATGGAAGACACTTTGGAAGACAATCTGGTGATTGTTTATATAACTAAACACATTCTTGCCGTATGATCCAGAAATTGCACTCCTTTCAACCCAAAGGAGTTGAGAACTTATGTCTACTAAAAAACCTGCACAAGTATGTTTACAGCAGCTTATTCGTAATTGCCAAAACTTGGAAGTAACCAAGATGTCCTTCAGTAGGTGAATGGATAAGCTGTGGTACATCCAAATAATAGAATAGTATTCATTACTAAAAAGAAATGAGGGGCACCTGGGTGGCTCAGCTGGTTAAATGTCTGCCTTCAGCTCAGTTCATGATCCCAGAATCCTGGGATTGAGCCCTGCTTCGGGCTCCCCACTCATGGAAAGCCTGCTCCTCCCTCTCCCTCTGCTGCTCCCCCTGCTTGTGTGCTCTCTCTCTCTCTCTCAAATAAATAAATAAAGTCTTTAAAAAATAAAAATAAATGAGCTATCAAGATAAGAAGAGGAAAGACATGGAGGAAAGTTAAATGCTTATTACACAGTGAGAGAAGCCAATCTGAAAAGGCTACCTACTGTATGATTCTGACTATATAACATTCTGGAAAAGGCAAAACTATGGAGAAAGTAAAAAGATCAGTGGTTGCCAGGAGTTGCCAAATACAGAGGATTTGGAGGACAGTGAAAATACTCAGTATAATACTATAATGGCGGATATATGTCATTATACATTTGTCTAAACCCATAGAATGTACAACGCCAAGAGTGAATCCTAAGGTAAACTATGGATTTTGGGGGGCGCCTGGGTGGCTCAGTGGGTTAAGCGTCTGCCTTCGGCTCAGGTCACGATCTCAGGGTCCTGGGATCGAGCCCTGCATCAGGCTCCCTGCTCGGCGGGAAGCCTGCTTCTCCCTCTCCCACTTGCCCTGCTTGTGTTCCCTCTCTCGCTGTCTCTCTCTGTGTCAAATAAATAAATAAAATCTTAAAAAAAAAACCCACAAAACTATGGATTTTAGGTGATTATGATGTGTCAATGTATGGTCATCAATTATAAGAAATATACCACTCTGGTGGGGGATATTGATAATGAAGTAGGGCAGAGGTACATGGGAAATCTCTCTACCTCCCTCTCAATTTGACTGTGAACCTAAAATTTCTCTAAAAAAAATTAAGTCTTTAAAAAAAAATTAACAATCCACTCCCCGTACAAGCTGACTCTAGCATACCAATAGAGGTGCCTGAGGAACATCCACGAGATGTTTAGAAGGCCACTGGAACCACAGGTCTCGAGCTATCAAGGTCGGGGTTGCTCTGCCCTTGTCTCAGGCTTTGCCCCGACCCAGCCTCTGCTGATGGGCCTGCCCACGTACCTGCCCTCTCGGAAGAGGCTCCCTCAGCCCTCTACTAGAGACCAGCAAGTCAGGACCAGGAATCCAGCCTCCACAAACCCGTTAGACTGTAGTGTAATCTCTGCCAGCCAGTGCAAGAGTGTCTTGCTGGACTCTCCAAGGACACACTTCAGCCCAGTTCTCACATGAGTGGCAGTATTTCCCAAACTTTAGTCATCCAAGAATGACCTTCACAATTTTTGCCAGATCCATGTGACCACTTGTACTATTATTTAATCAACATTTTTCTTTAAATTGCCTTTCAATCAACTGCTCCTGCCTTTTGCGCTTTTGCTTCCTCCCAAGAAACAATAGTTTACCTCACCCTGCCCCCCCCAAAAAAAACCTATGAGGAAGATGTCATGCTGGAGACCAACATACTTTCTTTCAAGAAAGTCTACATAATCAGGTCATGACAGATAGCTATCTCATGAGTTGAGTCCCTGATGAGTCATGGAAATGCAGTTAGGACTTGTGTTGTTAAAAAATCCATAAATTCGAGCCCCAGTTGGTGTCATGAGAGTCCCATGGGGCTGGAGATCAATTAGGAGAAAACATTAGATCCACATTTCCTATGTACCTCACTACAGGGCACATTTTTTTAAAAGATTTTACTATTTATTTATTTGACAGAGAGAGACACTGCGAGAGAGGGAACACAAGCAGGGGGAGTGGGAGAGGGAGAAGCAGGCTTCCCACGGAGCAGGGAGCCCAATGCGGGGCTCGATCCCAAGACCCTGGGATCATGACCTGAGCTGAAGGCAGCCACTTAACCCACTGAGCCACCCAGGCATCCCCGGGGCACATTTAAAAAAAAAATTTTTTTTTAAGTAATCTGTACACCCAACGTGGGGCTTGAACTCAGAGCCCCTAGATCAATTATCAGATGCTCTATGGACTGAGCCAGCCAGGCGCCCAGGAGGTACATGTTTATTAATGGGGAATTGTTGGGGGGGGGAGCAGAGGTGGGATCTGGACTGTTTAAATATTTTTTTCCTCTCTCTATAAATCTTTAGGTGAATTCATTCACCTCAGTTTAATGTGTTAATGATGGACACCGTTATATCCACAAATGGTCACTGTCTGAGAGCACAGAGGAAGGAACACAATTTCTGTCAGAAGAAAGCATTGGGAGGGACGCCTGGGTGGCTCAGTGCGTTAAGCGTCTGCCTTCGGCTCAGGTCATGATCCCAGGGTCCTGGGATCGAGTCCCACATCAGGCTCCTTGCTCGGCGGGAGAGCCTGCTTCTCCCTCTGCCTGCCACTTCCCCTGCTAGTATTCTCACACTCTCTCTTTCTCTCTCTAGCAAATAAATAAATAAAATCTTAAAAAAAAAAAGAAAGAAAACATTGGGAATCTGAGAAATCTTGACAGAGGAAATGACATTAGAGCCGGGATTTGAAAGACTAGTGGAAGTTCTGGTGAAGGTGGGGGAGGACATTCCAGGTAGAGGGACACATAAGCGAAGGCCTGCAGGTATAAATGTTTCTGTCATGTTTGTTGATGCCTACAGGTTCAGTGCAGATAGAGTGCAGGGCTGGACTGTGAAGGGGATCTTTTGGCCATACTAACAAGTTCGGACTTCAATGTAGATAAGGGGAACTCTTCCGAATTTCTTAAAGCTAGTCACATATACAGAATCGGAAGGGGAAAACTGCAAGTGGGGAGACCAGCTGAGAAAGTTCCATAACTGTCTGAGCATCAGGGGATGAGAACCCGTTCTAAGAGAGAGGCAAGATGTTGGAGGAGAATGAGGCAGAAATAGGGAAGTAAGGCAGTTGAGCTAATTTAGGAAATAAAGATGATGACTTGATTTTAGACTGATCATAGTGAAATTATTAAGCTCTTGAGCTCTGGAATCAGGAAGAATCCTGGCTCTGCAACATCCCAGTTGTGTGACCTTAGACATATTATTTAACATCTCTGAGCCTCAGCTTCTTCAACCGCAAAATGGGGTTAAGAAAATACTTACCATATAGGAAGGACTAAGCAGAGTAAGTACTCAATAAACGTTAGCTATCACTTTTAGTATTATTATTTTTACAGCAAGCTAAATTTCAGTAACTGATGGAATATCCAATAGGCAGTTGGAAATGTGAATCAAAGTGCAAAAGGAAAATTAAAGCAGAGGTTTCTGATTCACCTTGTAGAGATAATAGTCAATCTCAGAGAGTAACTGAGCCTCTGTGAAGGGCAGAGAACGGATTTTTGCAGAATGTTCACATTTAGCAGTGGTAAAAGAAAGGGTCCAGAAAATTAGAGGCACGAGAGGGAGGTCCTTACCATGGAGAGGCTCTGCAAGGTGCCAAACACAGCGGCTTCACCTAAGTCCTCAGTCCCTGACACATCTGCAGCAAGTGACCTCTTAAAGCCTTCTTTTAGAAACTCTCTTGTTCAGTTTCCATGGCATTCTGTTCTCTTCTACCTTCTCTGATTATGCATAGAATGTCTCAGCCGAAAGCCCTGGAGCTTACTGGCTCCAACCCCTTCATTTTACAAAGGAAGAGACTAAAGAGCCAGAAAATGGAAGTAGCTTATTCGAGGTTCACACTCAACTGTTCCTTCCTTGTCTTTTTCCCTCCCTTTTCTCACTTCCCACAGTTCTTTGCTCTCTGCTCTCTTATACTCACTTCCTCTTTCTATAAACTCATCTGTTTCCGTAGCTTTCAGGATTGCCTTCAGGTCTTTGGTTGCCAAACTGAAATTTCCTACCTTCCCTCTCTCCAGAGCTGCTCTCCCTCCTTTCCAACAGCTAGCTGGATGTTCCCTTAACACCTCACACTCAGCATATCTGAAACATAATCGTTCCCCACAAAGCTAACTTCCTTCTTTGACTCCACCATCCTATTAATGGCACCTCCATTAGCTAATCCCTTACCAAATCTGATGGGTTAGTCCTGTATAAATGTCCATGTAGTGCAGTGGTTAAGCACACTGCCATTAAGGGACAAAACTGCCTGGGACCAAATCCTGACTCTGTGATCTTGGGTAAGTGACTTGGTCTGAGCAAGAGGCCATTAGAACCAGAAGAGACCTTAAAGATAGGTATTTCTCTGATGCCTGGGCAGCTCTGTTGTTTAGACATCTGACTCTAGATTTTAGCTCAGGTCATGATCTCAGGGTCACGAGATCTAGCCCCAAGTCGGGCTCTGTGCTCAGCATGGAGTCTGCTTGGATTCTGTTTCTCGCTCTCCCTTTGCCCCTCCCCCTGCTCTCTCTCTCTCAAATAAATAAATAAAATCTTTTTAAAAAAGATTTTATTTATTTATTTGGCAGAAAGAGCGAGAGAGCACAAGCAGGGGGAGCGGCAGAGGGAGAGGGAGAAGCAGGCTCCCCGCTGAGCAGGGAGCCCGATGCGGGGCTCGATCCCAGGACCCTGGGATCGTGACCTGAGCCGAAGGCAGACGGGTAACCAACTGAGCCACCCAGGGGCCCCAATAAATAAAATCTTTTTTAAAAAGATACATATTTCTTCAAACTTCACCTTTTTCAGAAAAGAAATGTGAATCCCTGAAAAGTAAATCCCCATAGTCTGCCAAAAAGAGTCAGGACTGGAATCCAGGGCTATTGAAGCCCCAGGCTGGGACACTTTGTACTACACCAATATTGCCTCTTGCTACCCTATTGGATCTGTCACCACTGCCACCTCCCTAAATAAGATATTTATTACCTTGTGCCTGGACTATTGACACAGTCATCTCTACCTATTCTTGCAACCTCTCATCTACCCCATCCCCCATTCATCCTGCCAAGTTAATTGGCATCATTTCCATCTTGTCTTTCCCCTCGCTGAGCCAAAGCTTTTAGTGGTTCCTCGTTGCCTACTAAATAAAATCCAAATGTCCAAGTGAGGCATCATAACTCTTCCAAAATCTGGTGTCAGCCCACCTTGTCATGCTTCATTACCCACACTACCTTTTATACCCCATGGCCCAGCCGTGCCCAATACTCTGTGTTCCTTGAGCAGCTCACGTAACTTCATGCCCTGTTGCCTTTTTACATACTGTTCTCTGAACTTTGAGTGTCCTCGTTTTGATTTTTCTCCTGTCGAATTCTTACTTAAGGGCCAACTCAAATGTCCTAGGGCATGAAGATTTTCAGATTTCGCTAGTCAGAATTAATCTCTATGATAACATATGTGACATGAGTTACCACCATAGATCGGTGTGTAGAAAACCTGAGTTTTCCTCTCCCTCTTCCTTTTTTCATCTGTGCTCCCACAACATATTGCTTATACCTCTGTTTAACACTTATGTCACTTACCTTATATTAGAGCTGGTTATTTATTTTTTTTTAAAGATTTTATTTATTTATTTGTCAGAGAGAGACCGAGAGAGAGCACACAAGCAGGGGGAGCGGCAGGCAGAGGGAGAAGCAGGATCCCCACCGAGCAAGGAGCCTGATGTGGGGCTCGATCCCAGGACTCCGGGATCATGACCCCCAGCCGAAGGCAGACACTTAACTGACTGAGCCACCCAGGCGTCACAGAGCTGGTTATTTAAACTACTAGTGAGACTCCTCTCATTCATCTTTGCATCCTCCATGGCCCCTAACAGAGTTCCTGGTATACAACAGGTACTTAACAAATATTTAATGAAATGAAACAAAAACTGTGGAGTCAAGTCTTGAGATGCCCCCTCATGAATAATTCAGCAAGACCAATTCCTGTTGCTGCACATGGAGTGACACGTTGAGAGAAGAAAATCTGGGAAAGCTTGTTGGTCTCCAACAGTGTGCTTCGAAACAGCCTCGGTAACTTTCAACCTGACAGGTAATGTTCTTATCCCCACATTCTTTAAAGTAAGCTGAAGTTTAGGCAGGCCCATCACCCCGAGCCAGTGAGTGGGTTACCAATAAGTGAAAAGCAGAGACTGGTGCTGAAGAGGTGAAAGCAGGAGCTCTTTGGAGCCATTTATAAAAGGAGGCTACCATGATCCAGAAATTAATGTTTCCCTGGAAAGGAAATCTTGACTGAGGTCCTTTGATCATTTCCCTTGGAAAAGTGGGCAACTGTGATGGGTGATGCAGGCCAAGTAGCTTGGCATGTGTGACATGCCTTTATGGTTTCTCAGTGGCAGGATCTATTCCAGGCCATTCTGGACACAGCTTTTAGCTAAGGCTGCTGTGCAGCTCATTCCAATTCTGGAAGTGATGCCTGGGGTATGGCCAAGATGAAAGATGACTGCATTCTCATGATGACAGCTTAAAGACAGTCCTCAAGTTCACTCCCTTGTTGGCCACCTCCATTCATTCATTCATTCAGTTGTCATTTATCAGACACTTACTGTGTGCCAGGAACATAGGTTCTGATACAGAGATGAATGGCCCCTGCCCTTAAAAAAGTATTATTCTAATGGAGGAGACAGAAGGGGAAACAAACAATATGGTGGACTCTCATAAGGGCCATCACAGAGAAATACGGTGCAGGGGAGAAAGAGAGGGATAGAGAAAGTGGAGGGAATAAAACCTAAACTCTTGAATGTAGCACAAAAGACCACTGGCTACCTCTCACCACTCCTCAGCCTTTGTATGTGAAGAGTAGACTATCTGAGCTGAGTTTCAGAGAACGAACAAGAGTTTGTAAAGAAACAGGAAGAAGGTGGGCGCCTGGGTGGCTCAGTCAGTTAAGTGTCTGCCTTTGGCTCAGGTCCTGATTCCAGGGTCCCGGGATCGAGTCCCGAGTTGGGCTCCTTGCTCAACGGGGAGCCTGCTTCTCCCTCTCCCTGCTGCTTCCCCTGCTTGTGCTCTCTCTCTCTCTCTCTCTAATAGATAAATAAAATATTTTAAAGAAAGAGAAAGAAACAGGGAAAAGGTGTTATGGGCAGACTATATTTCCAAGGCAGTGAGGAACCAATGGAGGGTTTTAAGCAGGTGAGTGACATGATTAGATATACATTTCAGAAAGACCACTCTGAAGAATGTTTGGAGAATGGATTGGAAGAGGCCATGAATGGCGGTAGGGAGACAGGAAACTGGTTTACCAATCTGATTGTAAAATTATCAGAGTCTGTACTAGGGCCGTGGAAGTGAAATAAAAAGAAAGAGAAGTCAAAAGATATGAGGAGGTAAAACCTACAGGGTTTAGTTATTTATTGAATATGGAGCGTAGGAGAGCAAACAGGAAGGGGAAGCTCACGCCCACTCCCCAGATTCTTGGCTTGGGCAGAGGGTGGATACAATACTGCACAGTGGGATAAGGGAACACTAGAGGAACAGCAGGTTCGAAAGCAGGAGAGATGAGATTGACATTCAATATATATGTATTTGGAGACCAGAAATGAGGTGTGGCTTGAGGATACAGATTTGCAACTGTTAGTAACTGAAGCCACGGAATGGATGAGACTGCTCAGAGAGAGTTTCAAAAGTGATGAGAACAGAGAATGGAACCCTGAGGACTATCAACATTTAAGGAGGGGAGTAAGGCGCACCTGGCTGGCTCAGTCGGTAGAGCATGCGGCTCTTGATCTTGGGGTTGTGAGTTCAAGCCCCTCATGTTGGGTTTCCTTAATACAAAAAAATGGGGAGGGCACCTGGGTAGTTCAGTCGGTTAAGCGTCTGCCTTCAGTTCAGGTCATGATCTCGGGGTCCTGGGATTGAGCCCCATGTCAGGCTCCTTGCTCAGTGGGGAGTCTGCTTCTCCTTCTCCTTCTGCACCTCCCCTGGTTCATTCTCTCTCAAATAAATAAATAAAATCTTTTAAAAAAATTTTAAGGGGTGGAGTAAGAGCAAAGCATGAAGCAGTCAGAGGTAAGAGAGAGATCAATAGAGAAAAGAGTAACAAAAGTCAAAGGGCATTACATGGTCATAAACTAGGTTTTAGAGAAATATTTAATGACTTTTTAATTTTTAGAAGAATTTTTTAAGTTATCTCTACACCCAATATGGCTCGAACTCACAACCCTGAGATCAAGAGTCACATGCGCCATTGACTGAGCCAACCAGGGATCCCTTTAATGACATTTTTATTTTATTTTTTAAGGTGTTTTTATTAAAGCATGGGGACAGGACACATGGGCAGAAAGAGCTGCCTTTAATGACATTTTTAAATGGTCATGTTATAATGGCAAGTGAGAGAGGATATAAGATAATATTTGTTGCAGAGAACAGACTGGTGGTTGCCAGAGGTAAGAGATGGAGGGTGGAAGAAACGGGTGGAGGGGATTAAAATAAGTAAGTCATGGAGATGTAATGTACAGCATAGTAACTGTAGGCAATTACATATTTGAAAGTTGCTACAAGAGTAGATGTTAAGGGGCACCTGGGTGGCTCAGTAGGTTAAACGTCTGACTCTTGATCTCAGCTCAGGTCTCGACCTCAGGGTCATGGGTTCAAGCCCTGCACTGGGCTTGAACCAAAAAGAATATATGTATATATTTTCATTGAAAAATGACTGTAATGGGCACCTGGGTGGCTCAGTTGGTTAAGTGTCTGCCTTCAGCTCAGGTAGTGATCCCAGGGTCCTGGGATCGAGTCCTGAATTGGGCTCCCTGCTCAGCGGGGAGTCTGCTCCTCCCTCTCCCTCTCCCTCTGCCCTCTTCTCCAGCTTGTGCTTTCTCTCACTCACTCTCTCTCTGTCTCTCAAATAAATAAATAAAATCTTTAAAAAAAAAGAAAAATGACTGTAAGGTTTCACACCTGTTGGTGAAATTTGTTATCTCTGAGTGGTGTTGTTACGGACTATTGTAATTTTCATCCATATGATATTTTTTTTTTGGGTTTTCCAGTTTTTCCATAAAGAACATGTGTTCCATGTGTAATTGGCAAACAGAAAAATTAATATAAAAAGGGAAAAAACTCAAAGGAGAAGAAAATGTCAAGGTGGGAGTGGTCAACTGAATCAAACACGTCAGAGGCAGCAAGACTTGTTCTGAGGGCTGTCCGCTGGATTTAGCAACAAAGTGACCGTAGTGAAGACTATTTCAGTGGAGTAGAGAGTGGGAGCAGAAGCCAGACGGGAGCGGAACCGAACCGTGAATGGGAGGTGAAGTGGAGACAGCAAGTACAGAAACAACTTTCAAAAAACTCAGTTAAGAAGGAAAAGAAATAGGGCAAGAGCCCAGTTGAAGATACCATCCAGTTGGAGAATCCCACACCGTTTGGTGGCTTTGAGCGCCCTGAAGAGAGGTAGGTTGAGAAGGTCTTCTGACATTCAGATTTTCGGGGTGGGGGGGTGGTAATAGCAGAGTGTGGAACTGGAAGCAGCAGTCAGCTCAGGGAATCAACGTCAGAAATCGCTCTTCGTGGCTCAGAGGCAAACTTCGTCACTCCAACTGAGCAGAACACTCCAGGGCGACATATGTGGCTATGTAATTTAGAATGCGGGTTAATTTTTGGAGAAGAGCTCCCCACTCCCCCCCCCCAAGAAAAAGCTTGGGATGAGTATGAAATCATCATGGGAAGTTCTCATGACTCATGTGATAACAGTCAGGGAGGGCCTCTTTATCAAGGTGCGGAGCTTGGTACTTTCTCTAGGAATAATGCCAAACCTCAGTGCATTCTAGGGCTCAACCCAGCCCCAGATCTGTGAGGTGAGACGTCAGCAGTGAGAAAGAGCAGTATGTAAAGCACGAGCTCCGATTCCGAAATCAATAACTGCTTGACATTCTGAAAAGCACCCTCATGCTGGCAAATCCAATGCCACTGAGCACCAATTTCCTAGGAGACAATGAAGTAGCTCAATCATCCTTGTCTTCTGTAGGGCGAAAACAGCCAAAATGGAGACCTGGGCAGAGGATCTGAAACTTGCTTTACATCTGAAGCGGATGCTGCCACAGATTATAGAATCCTTAATCTGGATGGGTCTGCTTCTGAAGCCGAGGGAGGAGAGTCCTAGGGGTATCCAACTAGAAGAGCGTTTCACTTGAGGAAGCCCAGGGCAGCAAAGCCTTGGAGGAGAACCATAAGCTCTGAACAAAAGGCAAGGTGGGGGTGGAAATAGAAGTGAGACAAAATCTTTGCTTGGAAGGCTTGGGAGCAGGATTGTTCTGTTCAGGTGCAAGGAACGGATAAAGGAAAGTAGGTTGGTTAGAACGGAGACTGTTCCAGATGAAGATGTATTAGAGCTTACTGGTTTTTTTTAAAGATTTTATTTATTTATTCATAAGAGACAGAGAGAGAGAGCAAGGCAGAGGGAGAAGCACGCTCCCCGCTGAGCAGGGAGCCCGATGCGGGACTCGATCCCAGGACCCTGGGATCATGACCTGAGCCGAAGGCAGATGCTTAACCATCTGAGCCACCCAGGCACCCTAGAGCTTACTGTTTTATATGGTGTTCAGAGCTTTGTTGCAGGTGCACAGGACTAGATCCTATCTTCCCCTTGAGACCCCCCCACATACACACACACTGAGTTGGCTGAGGCTGGAGCTGAGTTGGCTCCATGGAAGGCACAATGCATTATGTACAGGAGTCAGCGTTGGACTCAAGCCCTTATGGGTGACCCTGGGGCCCACAGTTTTCTCCCTGAACCGGGTGCTAGAATCCACATGGGTGGAGAGCTGTCCAAGAATCCTTATAACACATACTCTGGCTCTCTATCCCCCACAGGATGGCTGGATGTCCGTGCACAGGGAGGTGGGGCGCTTCGGGCCACAGGCAAGGCATTTCAGAGATCTGAATGGGCCTAGGAATCAGTCCTCTAATTTGTAGCAGGGTCGGTGGGGGCAGGTAAAGTAGGAACAAAACCGCCTGGGTTTTCCTACCTGGCCAGCCCCCACCCCTCCTACGAGCAGCGGAAGCCTGGGCCTTTAGGGTGTCATCGGCAGTCTGGCACTTCCCTGGGTATTGACTTGGTAGTGCTGGGTGGTTTGGTGAAGTAGCAGGGATGGTGGTTGTGATGACCAAGGCCGGGGAATTCTGGATGAGGCATTCGTGGTGTTATGGTTGGCAAACTTGGCTGAGGTCCAAGGAAGGAAAGGTAGAGGAGTCCAAAGAGTATACAGAAACGGTGAACACCAGGGCTTCTATTTGGGGCTTGGTTTACATGTTTTATTGCATCATCGGTTTGAGGGTGTGGGTGAGAGACCAGTAGATTCCTGCGGAAGACCTGGGAATGGTTCCTATGAGAAAACAAGATCTCTTGTATATACAATATGATTTCAATGATGGGCCTGTGTATATAAGGAAAGAAAACTGGAAGGAAAGGACTAAGCCACTAACCACTTACTGGGCAGGGCATCAGCTCATTAGGCTGACTGCCCAAACTTGGAAAATTAGCAGAAGGAGCTAAATTCTTCTGGGTCCTTTTCACTTCTCCCTTCAAACTTGACACTTGGCCCTATTTTTCTGGCTGTGACCCGGGCTTCTCTCTGATTCTTCACCCCTACCACGCTACCTCTAGTCTCCTTGGGTCAAAATCGAGGACTAGATTCAACCTGGGAACTTTCTACCCCTGCAGAACTTCCTGGGTCCTACAGTGCACACTCCCCACCCCGCCGAGAGCAGAAAGATCAGGAAATGGACATCAAGATGTAGTGGCTGAAAGAAGCAACATTAGGACAGGAGCCCCAAAGTTCCAAGTTTCCATTTCATTTTCTTCACTTGGCTACCTGGTCTGGTGAAAGGACATGGAACTTTCTGGAATCTTTTGCAAGCATACCTTCTGTTGATGCACTGATCAGACATCAGTGAGCCACAGTACCAGTCCTCAAACCCCAGGAATTAGGGTCTTCATAAAATACAAAAACAGAGGCAAAATGATTTCCGAATTGCAGGGCGTGGATATGGTGTTGGTTCAGGCTCTATTTCCAGGAATTCTATGAGCTCCAAGAAGCACCACCTCACCTTCAGGCTTTACTGTTGGTAGAATGAGTGTGCCATCCTATGTGGAGCTGGTTGTAGGATATTTCATACAATTAGGTCTTTTGGCGGGGGGATTGAAACAATTTTGCTTTTGTTCCCCACTCCAAACTGTCCTTAGAGCAAAAAGTATATGCCTGTCAAGTGAATTGATGTACTGTCTAGGTTTAGTTCTTCAGAAAGCCCCTCAAAAAAATATGGATAACTCCCTCGAGTTGACCTCTTTTTTAAATTTTTTAAAAAGACTTTATTTATTTATTTGAGAGAGAGAGAGAGAGCATGCGCACAGGCAGGAGGAGGGGTAGAGAGAGAAGCAGACTCCCCACTGAGCAGGGAGCCCAATGCGGGACTCGATCCCAGGACCCCGAAATCAGGACATGAGCCGAAGGCAGATGCTTAACCAACTGACTGAGCCACCCAGGCGCCCCAGGTTGACCTCTTTTAGAATATGAATCCCTGCCGGGCACAGACTCAATCACATAATCATGTGTCTTTCTGAAAAGGATTTGTGAAAACCAACACCAATTATGAATACAGGACCACTTCCATCTTTCCCTAGCAGCCCTTCCTGGAAACAGTTTGCATAAACCTTCCCCAGCCTGAACCATGGGGTGGGGACTTTCGAAATGGTCTGCAAATTTTCAGGTTTAGCCGTTTTCTTAATGCTCTGGACCCATTTAGGAAGAGTTTTTGCCTGTGTGTCTTAAGCAACATTTATATTGGAAGCTGGCGCCTTTGATTTCTGAGCCATACAGCAATGCTGTTTCACTGATCAAAGCCATACAAAATGCCGCATTTTGTTTGGTAATGACGCCCAGGGACGGGCTGGATGATGGACCCCACATGTGAGGCAGTGCTGCTGCATGCCATCTGAGGAAGTCTCTGGATCGCCACGCCGAGGTCTGAAGCTCTGAACTCGGGCGATGCGGCTGGTGAGATGTGCTCCTAGATAAGGGGGATCAGTTCCCTCCTTCGTCCGTCCTGGTCCTGGGTGGAACAGGAATGGGGAAAGCCCTCATTTGGGCTGCCATTTGAGCCACGCCGGAGACAGCAGGCTTACATTTGGGGCCTCTTGGGTCTGTTTTGAGACATAAAGAAGCTCTCCCCGAATGAATCTGAGGAAATAAGCAGGCGGATGTAAAATTTTAAAATATTCTCCCCAAACACCCATTGTAGGAAGAAAGCGTGCTTAGGATTCAAGGCAGAAGCTGAGTTTAGCTGCTTCCCAGGAGCAAATGGATTTACATTGCTCACTGTAGTACAGTTTTCCTCCCATCTCCCCCCGCCCCATGCCCTCCTTTCTCGCTCCTCGATTTTCCTCTCTCTTGTTCTCTCTGGCAGCCGCAGGACCCCATCCAGAAGACGCGTGCAAGTCGCAGTAAATAGGAAGAGGACAAGTCGATTCTAGTAACCATTTTTTTTTAATACAGCCTCAAACTATTCAAATAGACTTCCTGCAGCCTAGAACTACACACAGAACTAGACTCACCCTAGAGAAATCCTGCCAGAACTCCAAGGAACAGTGAGTACACACTGATATTGACCCACGGTTTCCCTTCCAAGGAGTTCTGCTAAAGGAGCTCTCTCTTCTGGTCAAACAGGTCTGCCTACCATTCCCTAAACACATCTCACTGCTTGCTGTCACCAGGAATGCTTGGAGTCTCCATCTCCTTTATGACCCAAGTTCAACTCTGCCTCTTCCACTAAACCTACCCTCTTGTCCTACCTCAGAACGCCTTCTGGCACCTCATATCTACATATGGCCTTCAGAACACACTCCATTGTTGTAGGTACCCTGCTCTCCTGCCGGCTGAGAACCTTCTAGAATCAGGAACCGGTCCTTACTCTGATTCTCAGTGAGACCCGTAGAACTCCTCGAGCTGCGATATAGTGGTTAACCAACCACGTTCCGGAGCCAGGCTGCCTGGGTTCAAATCCAGCCTTGTTGCTAGCTGGATGACAGTTAGTTATGTCACCTAACATCTGTGTGCCTCAGTCCCCCGGCACATGGGAATAGTAACAATGCCTAGCGCACAGGGTTACTTTGAGGATCAAACAAAGTAATACTTGCAAAGGAAGCCCTACTCTTTATCCACTTGGCACCACTGTATACGCGGCAGGAATCACCAGGTGCCGGTGGATGGCAGGCAGCCTCACCCCCCACAGTGTCGAGCTCAGTTTTGCCTTATAGCAAGTTTACCAGACGCTCCTTAAAGGAATTCCCTACCTGGCTTTAACTGCCCTTCCTACTGCGATCCCCTCAGCTGACTGATGGCATCTTCCAGGGCCACCCACCACCACCCTGCCTCCTCTCTGTCCCCAGCCACACCCTGCCCATTCCTACCGCTGTGACTTTACTCACACTCTTCCTCCTCCCTGCAATGCTGGTCCTGCTCTTCCCCTTTCAAAGTCCCACCCGTCCTTTCTCGCTCCACTCAAGCCTCACCTCCTCTAGAAAGCCTTCCCCGATGACGTCAGTTGACGCTCATCGTCCCCCTCCTCAAACCTCCTCAGCAGTGAACGTCAAGAACCACATAACCGAACGTACCCGGAGAGTTTTCATGGTGACTTCTTGAGTCTTGGTCTCGTCTCCTCAGGAAGTTGATACCTTTCTTAAAAACAGCTGGGAGGCTTTCCCCTCTTTTGCCACCTACCCCCTCCTTACCTGTCTCGGCCTGGGTGCCCAGTAGGTGTCCAGTAAGACTTACTGGCTGATGTATCCGTGTACCCGGGGCTCGTGTACTCATACCCGTGTACTCGGCCAAGGGAAGCGGAAGCTCTGGCACTCTTTCCGGCAGTGAGCTCGGGCTCCGGTGAAGGGCAGAAGCCAGGGGACCGGGTTCTGCTGACTTCACTGATTTCTCCACAGCCACTCAGGCCACAGAATTAGCAGGGTCTTCAGGTAAACCCTCCGTCAAACTGGACTGACCCTTCAGTTAATGGTTGACTCTCTTCTGTTTGCCTTAATGATTGCTAAGATCTGTTGCTGCACATCATATGCTTTGCGGCTCAATTGCCTTGGCCCAGAGGGTAGAAGGCAATGGGTTCTCGCATGGGATTGGAAATGCGTTGGTCCGTCCCCAGCCACTCGGGACGCAGACACTAAGCGTAGGCCACAGAGCATCGTGGTCCTGCCGTCTGGGGGAAGCACTCCCATCCTCCTCGCCTTGATGTCAAGGTGCCAGTAGGCACTGCCCTTGTCTTTTTTTTCTCCCCATAGTCTTATCGTTTTAGAGGCTGGGACCTGGAAGGGATGGGAGGGATGGCCCCCAGGGCAGGAGCCCTCTCTGCAACTCGGCCCACACACTGGATCTACCGATGACCAAGGGATGGGGGAAGCCTGAGGGCTGTTAACAAGCCCAGGTCCAGGCTAAACAGGGGCACATGGGTGACACTGATGCCCCTCTCCTTCTGGGACAGGGCAGCAACTCCAGGCTATGTGATCTCTCACCAAACCCATTGGGAGCTCAGGGGATCAAACTTATTTAATGATTGTGTGTGGGAGGAGGCAGGGCTGGTTAATGTTTGTCTGGTTCCTCTTGGGCTGCGGGCCATATCTGGCTCCGGCCCTGGGCTCTTTGTCCCTCCCCTGGACTGGGCTGACAGTACCTAGTGGCCTGGCACAGACACGCCTGCAGACATTCCCCGGGAAAGGGCAGCGGCCGCCAGGTGAGGAAGCTGGGGACTGGGGGAGGTGGGCTGGGGAGGGGAGCTGGTGTGGCACGGGGTGGGGTGGCAGAAATGGGGGCTGGGGAGAAGCCTGGGCTTTGTTTTCTCTTGGCCTCAGCATTAAGCCACTTAGGTCCCTTCTGTGCTTCCCTCTGGGTAGAATGAGGCCCCTCCTGCCAGGTGCCAGGCTTGCTTAGCCTCTCTCTGGAGCCTTCAACTCTTATCCTCTTTCTGGGCTCCGAGTGGCTTCTCCTCTCCCCCCTTCTTTTCCCCCAGCCATGGATTCTCTTCATCCTCACAGGGCTGAATTCTCAGGAAGATTTGAGCCCTCACCCCCACCCCCTCCAGGCCCAGGGTGGCCAAGTTCGTCTCTTTAAGACGTTTCCTGCCAAAGAGGGTGAGGGTTTGGTGGGACCGTTGGGCACTGCCAGATGTTGTGCTCCTTCTCTGACTAGAAGGTAAAGCAGACATGCAACCAACCTGGGGTTGCGGACGGATGAACACAGGGCACTCAGCAGGTGCAGAGGGACAGCCTACGGGGCTGGGATTTGGGAGCGTGGCTTTCTGCTTTCTCGAGGGAGGGAGGCAGACTCAAGCTGAGCTGGCAGTAACTGATGATCTGGAGATCTAAAGGAGGGGTGGCCCCCCAGCTGTTTGAAAGTTGTTCCAGCTGTTGGGGATGGCACGGCTGAGTGTATGGACTTAGAAAACGAGGTGGTGAGAGGAGGCTCTGGGCAAGAGGGTTTCGAATGGAAAGACCTGCAGATGAGGATGCAGCAGAGCAATGGGCAAGGGACCCACATTTTGGCAAGGGGTCAACATGAGTCCTAAGTTAAGCTCCAGCACTTGCCGACCAGCTGTGTGGTAAGTTCCTCAGTTTCTTTGAGCCTCCATGGCCCCATCTGTGAATTGGAGACAATAAGCCACAGCTCACAGGCTTGTTGTGAGGATGGGAGTTAATGAACATCCAGCTCCTGGAACACCATAGGCATTCCATAAATGCTGGCTGTTATGTTATAATAAGCCCAAGGAGAGAGCAACAGGAAGTCAGATAGTTGACGGAGGAGTAAGAGGGTGTAGTCCACAGAGTGAGTAAGGGAGCGGACATTAACAGTTCCTATGAAAAGACCATGACCAAGTGAGGGAAGGAGAGATCTGGAATGAGCTAGAGTGACCCTGACCCCAGGCTGGCCACAGTATATATGGCAGGGCGGAGAGGACGAGCAAAGTGCCTGAGGTGTCCTGGGGCCACAGGGTCGAGGCAGAGAAGAGAAGCAGGGGGCAGAGGGAGAGGGCTAGAGAAGTTTGGCCTTGGCCACACCAAACTGACAAAGGCAGGCTGAAATTCCAGAAGAAATGCCAAAGAAAGCCCCTTGTTCCTTCCTGGCCAGAGACTGCTTGTGAAGTGGGGGGAAGGAATTGTGGAGTCTGAGGCTGAACAGAACCTCATCCAGTCCAGCCAGGGCCCTCTTCCCGAACCAAAAAAACACCAGGATTTCCTGTAGTTGGAAGGAGGGACAGGGAAGAGGTGGGGGCAGAAAGAGAGAGAGAGAGACCTGATGAAAGGGTATGTGCGCACATCTGCGTGTGCGTGTGTGTGCACGTACCCACGCACGCGACCACGTGTGGGAAGGAGTCAAAGGTTTGAGTTGTGGGCCAGGTCTCGGTGAGAATGCAGAGCAAAAGACAATGTACAAGGCAGCGCGAGGTACAAAGGCTTTGAGGTGAGAAGAAAAGAAATGGGAAACTTGACTCTACCATTTTGCAGAGCTGCCATTGAGGCAAGTTATTTAACCTCTCTGAGCCTCAACCTCCTTGTCTGAAAAATGGGGATAATATTACAGGACTGTTGCATGGACTAAGTGCGACCTCCTGATCTTGAACTGTGCTTGGGTGCCTGGGCAAATCGGAATCCGAGGACAGGGCCAGGGCCTGACAGAGCCAGGGGAGTCTTGTCTAATTAAACCCGAGAGCAAAAACAGGTCTGGAGCAACACAGAGCATATCAATACTTGGACTTTAACCCAAAGTCACAAAAACGGTTTGGATTTCAAAATCAGGTCCCTCCCGTGGATGTTTTTAGAATGAAACCCTTGAGGTACTGATGTTGACATAGGGATAAGCTCTCCATCTAAAGGGGAGAGCAAAAATTGAGATCCCAGTGCCCACACGAGGGTGCTTAGGGGCCCCAAAGGGAGCTTTTCCTGGCTATGTCCCAGAGGGTGCAAAATGAGAGGTGGAGAGCTGCAAGAGCCTAGAAATTCAGGAGTGGCCAGGCTGACTGAGGAGCACCCGTGAGGAGCACAGAGAACAGCTGAGGTGTGCTTTGGAGTTTGAGGAAGCAGCCCGAGAAAGGTAAGGCAGGGGAATCAGAACAGATCAGAAGGCAGCGGAAAGCCCTGGGAAGGAAGGAGAGGAAGAGTTACCAGTCCATAGGAAACGGGAGAAGGGGTTAGAGGAGAATACAAGCCAGACCAGTTTTGAATCCCCTTGTTTCTATTTTTTTTAAAAAGATTTTACTTATTTATTTGATAGAGAGAGAGCACAAACAGGGGGAGTGGCAGAGGGAGAGGGAGAAGCAGGCTTCCCACTGAGCAGGGAGCCCGATGCGGGGCTCGATCCCAGGACCCCGGGATCATGACCTGAGCCGAAACCAAGAGTCAGGTGCTTCACCGACTGAGCCACCCAGGCGTCCCTGAGTCTCCTTATTTCTAAAAACACTCACAGACAAGCACCTGGGTGGCTCAGTCGAGCCCCGCGTTGGGCTCTGTGCCAGGGGTGGAAACTGCTTGAGATTCTCTCTCTCTCCCTCTCCCTCTCCCTCTGTCTACCCCTCTCCCCACCTGCTGGCCCACACACTCGCTCTCTCTCTCTCTCAAAAATAAATAAATAAATAAATAAAAACACTCACAGAAAGAAAAATGATAATTCTAGCCAAATTATAGAGCTTCTGGGCAAAAGTATGGGCTCCGGAGTCAGCTTGGCCCGACTCCAATCCCACTTCCGTCCCACACTAATTGCACTGATCCATGTGACCCTTGGACAAGTCCCTTCACCTTGTGTTACCTCAGTTTCCTCTTGTGTGACATGAGGATGAAAAGCAACACCAGGGCGCCTGGGTGGCTCAGTTGGTTAAGCGACTGCCTTCGGCTCAGGTCATGATCCTGGAGTCCCTGGATCAAGTCCCGCATCGGGCTCCCTGCTCGGCAGGGAGTCTGCTTCTCCCTCTGACCCTCCCCCCTCTCATGTGCTTGCTCTCTCTCATTCTCTCTCTCAAATAAATAAATAAAAAATCTTTAAAAAAAAAAAAAAAAGAAAAGCAACACCTACCTCACGGCGTTGTTCTGAGGTTTACGTGAGGTCGTGCGCATACAAGGCCGGGCCTCACAGGTGCTCAGTAAATGGTTACTCTTAATAACGTTCCTCGACCACCTGTTTGTGAATCTAACGTGTGTCACCAGATGAGGCATTTCTTCACGGTGTAACCATCGGGCCTCTTGCGGCAGCCCTGCCTCCAGAACCCAGGGCTGAGGAGAAAGGGCACCTAGGCTCCTGTTTCCCCATGCTCGTTGAGGCCCCAGCATGAACGCACTAGGGCTTTTTTTTTTTTTTTTTAAGTTAAATGAAAAAAAGAAAACCTTATTCAGAGAAGTACTCTATGTCCCGTGGACCATCCCTTTGTCCCCCGGGGTCTTTCATCCCATTCCCCAACTTGTCCATGGCTAATAGCTTCCCCTCCCCCTACAAGAGAGAAGAGCACCCCGACCTCGAGTCAGGGCTTCTGCCACCACCACTGGCCCTGCACGGGGGGGCAGGAAATGCCCTACATTTCCCCCGGGCCCAGGCCTGTGTGCTCTCCTCACACCCAGGTCCCTGCTTCCAGCATGATCTACTTTCAACTTACTGGCAGAAGTGATGGGAGGGGGGCGCCTGGGTGGCTCAGTCGGTTAAGCGACTGCCTTCGGCTCATGGCATGATCCTGGAGTCCCGGGATCGAGTCCCGCATCGGGCTCCCTGCTCAGCAGGGAGTCGGCTTCTCCCTCTGACCCTCACCCCTCTCATGCTCTCTCTCTCAAAAATAAATAAAATTTAAAAAAAAAAAAGAAGAAGTGATGGGAGGTAGGGGGGCGGCCTTCTTCCCCTGTGCAAAGCGCAGAAGGGAGTTTCTGCCCTAGAGCCACTGGCAGGCTCGGGAAAGCAGGAGGTCACAATGTCCATTTGCTGTCGGGGGCAGGACAGAACAGCCTGTTTCATCTCTGCACGGGCACTATACGTCAACGGCAGCATTGGGAAGCGAAAGGAGGGACACTGGGGTTGGCAGACCACCCAGTCCCCTGAAGCAACATGTTTTCTCTTCCCGATAAGGTGCTTACTCCCTTGATCACCAGCTATGAAACTGGAGCTGGGCCGAGAACTTTCTGCAGGTGGCTTCACTGAAGCTCACAGTAACCCTGGGTATTAACAACCCACTTACAGATGAGCGAGCAGGCTCAGAGGAGGTCAGGAGCTAGCCCGCGGTCGTGTTAGGCGAAGAACCCGGATTCAAACCCAAAGGCGTATGACTCTTCCCTGTCCCATCTTCCAGCCTTCTGTTTGCTTGTTAACTTTTGCCTTCTCACTCTGGTGCCCACCTGTCACCTGAAGCTCAAGGAGGGATGGTCAGGGTTTGCTCCGTGACACCGGAGTTGGAAAGTACTCAGGGGTCTGCAGCTGCCATGTTCCTTGTGCTCTCGTGGGGAGCATTAACCCTTGCTTTTGTTGTCGTTCTTAACGGCTGGCTTTTGCTTTTGCCGACACCCGCTGCAAAAAGCACAAAGGGCCTACCGGGGAAAGAGCCTAAGCCTCGGCTTCAGATGCTTGTGCGTTTCATCCTACTGTAACACTTCTTAGCTGTGTGACCTTGAGTAAGTTGCTTGACTTATCTGAGCTTCGGCCTCCTCATCTGGACAGACTGGGATAAAGTCCTTGGAGGCCTGCTGAGTGGGTCCGAAGAAAGAATGTATGGGAAACAGCTTATGGGACATACGAGCGAGCTCCCCCATACATACCGTGCAGGGGCTCTCAACCTAGGAAAAATCCGGCTGACCCTAAGTTTCTAGGAGAGTCATAGGCGACAGCCTCAGCCCGGAGCCTCCTGGTCCCCTCAGGTCCCCTTTTACGTGCACCTGTCTTTGTCCCATCTCCCCCCACCCCCCGCCATGGCCATTCTTCTGGTGGGGCTGTGGGGCGGGTGCGGCGATGGACCGGGCGGGCACAGAACAGGTGGGTGCAGGCTGGGTGTCCGGCGCTGGGACACAAGTGCTCTGTGTGTAGGGTGGGCGGAAGTCAGGGCGTTTGATCTGAATTCTAAAGGGCGTTGTTCAGAGCCCCACAAAGGTCCCATTGTGCAGACACTGGGTATAAAGCAGCATATGACTCCCCAGCACCGGGCGGCGATGAATTGGAACGCAGGCGCGGACCCAGGGACCACTCCCCCTGCACAGACATGAGACCGTAGGGGACCTGTCTGGGTGGCCTCAGGGATAGGCGCTCCCCAAGGTAATGGGCTTTGTTGGGCTCACCCCAGGTCCAGAGCTAAGGAGCTGGGGGATGGGGAGCTAAAGAGGATGGCTGATGGCAGAACAAAATGGGCCTGCTGAAGAAAGGGGCTCTGGAGAGGAAAGAACGTTGGACGAAAGCGAAGAAGGGAGATGGGGTTCAGGGAGGTCAAGTCAAGTGAGGAGGAGGAGGAGGAGGAAGAGGAGGAAGAGGAGGAAGAGAGGCTGGCAAGGGACATGGGGTGATGAGGAAAGTGATGACCATCCTTCTTCCCTTCCTGTCACTGGCTCTCGGAAGGGGTGATAGGGGTGGGGGGGGGTGTCAGGCCGTGTTACGGTGTCCAGCTTTCTGCCCCAGCTTTCTGCCAGCCTGCTCTGTGGCTCGTGTTTTGCAGGTGTGAATGAGGCAGGATGAACTGGACAGGTTTGTACACCTTGCTCAGTGGCGTGAACCGGCATTCTACCGCCATTGGTCGCGTATGGCTCTCGGTCATCTTCATCTTCAGGATCATGGTGCTGGTGGTGGCCGCGGAGAGCGTGTGGGGTGACGAGAAGTCTTCCTTCATCTGCAACACCCTTCAGCCCGGCTGCAACAGCGTCTGCTACGACCACTTCTTCCCCATTTCCCACGTGCGCCTGTGGTCTCTGCAGCTCATCTTGGTGTCCACCCCGGCTCTCCTTGTGGCCATGCACGTGGCTCACCAGCAGCACATAGAAAAGAAAATGCTGCGCCTCGAGGGTCATGCGGACCCCCTGCACCTGGAAGAGGTGAAGAGGCACAAGGTCCACATCTCAGGGACACTGTGGTGGACCTATGTCATCAGCGTGGTCTTCCGGCTGCTGTTCGAGGCCGCCTTCATGTACGTCTTTTATCTGCTCTACCCCGGCTACGCCATGGTGCGGCTCGTCAAGTGTGAGGCCTACCCCTGCCCCAACACGGTGGACTGCTTCGTGTCCCGCCCCACCGAGAAAACCGTCTTCACGGTCTTCATGCTGGCCGCCTCTGGCATCTGCATCATCCTCAACGTGGCCGAGGTGGTGTACCTCATCATCCGGGCCTGCGCCCGCCGAGCCCAGCGCCGCTCCAATCCGCCCTCCCGCAAGGGCTCGGGCTTCGGCCACCGCCTCTCACCTGAATACAAGCAGAATGAGATCAACAAGCTGCTGAGCGAGCAGGAAGGCTCCCTGAAAGACATACTACGCCGCAGCCCCGGCACTGGGGCCGGGCTGGCTGAGAAGAGCGACCGCTGCTCGGCCTGCTGATGCCACAGACCAGGCAACCTCCCGTCCCGCCACACCCCCCCCTGGACCCCCCCACCCTGCCCTGGAGCCTGCCCCTCCTTCTCCCCTGCCGGGGTGCAGGCCTCTGCCTGCTAGGGACTGCTCCATCCGAATCTCCCTTCCCTCCCTGGTTTCCCTCCCTCGCACAGGGCCTTCTGTCTGAGGGGCCCGAAGGGGGTGGGGAGCCGGAGGTCACCCACGCCAGTGCTCAAGGTTGTGGGGGGGGCGTGCGGGCAGCTCTTCTTGTCTGTACCCCCTTTCCCCTTCCCTCTCCCTGGGGCCACTGGGGACAAGAGATAGGATGCTCTGACAGCATCTCCAATTATGAAACTAATCTTAACCCCGTGTTGGCACAGACCCTATTTCTGGAGTCACATCGGTGGGGAGGGACGTGGGCAAGTGGAATGGAAGGAGGGTGCTGTGGACACGTGGGGGGGAAGAAGGGAGGGTAGGCAAGGCAAGAAAAGGAGGGACAGCGCTTTGCGGGCCACAGGGAAAAGGAGGACACGTCCGGGGTGGAGGAATTAGGGAGGGAGGGACAGGCAGATAAGTTGCAGTGGGGGTTGGTCAGGGCCATCTTTGCCTCATTTCCCAAGGCCTCTCTGTGCCTGCAATGTTACACATTAAACGGGATTTTACAGTAAACGAAGAGGTGGCTTGTATGTTTGTCAAGTTCTTTCTCTTGCAACCTCTGACCTCCCCCTGGATGAGCTGGCCTTGGTGTTTTGCTGACCTGGAAAGCGATGGGCAGCAGAAATAGTGAGACCCTGAGCCATTCTTGCCTTGTTTTTTTTCTTTTTTGGGGGGGTGGGTGTTGGTTTGGTTTTGGCTTTTGGCTTTTGGTTTGCGGGGGCCTTAACAATGTTTTAATCACAGCTTTATGGGGATCAGATGCCCTGACCCCCTTCCTTTCCTCTTATTTTTTTTTCATCCATTCTAAGTATAGTTTATGGAGTTTTCATGATTGCGTGCAGTTTTGTAAACACGGCCGCAATATATTATAAAACATTTACATTACCTCAAGAAGTTTCCTTGGGCCCCTTCCTCTGATTTGAAAAACATTAAAATGACAACTCCCTCTGGAGAGACAGGAAATGATAGAAAGATTTCGCAAGTCGGAGAGGGTAGCACACAGGTCCTGGGCGAGGGCCCCTCCTCCAAGCTCCTGGGAGAAATAGCCCCCTTCCTCCCTTGAAACTCGGCGCCTCACTGCAAACTGATGCCCCCACAAGCCACCTGCTGGACTCTGACCCCTCTACCTGGATTGGACATAGTCCCTAATTCTACCCTCGTCCCCAGTTGCCTTCCCTCAGGACTCAATGCCTCCCATCCCAGAGATGTCTCCAAACACACGTCAGAACTTTCATAGCCGGCGGAGGGGGGAATGTCTCCTCACCCCATCTCCTCACTCCGAAGCACCAGGTAGCCTCCCTGCCCTCTGGCAGATGTGATGGGAAAAGCCCCAACCTGGGACTTGACCAAGCTGGGGTCAAGTCCTTGTTCTGTCCCTTAGGAGTAAGACATTCCCTTCCCCAAGCCTCAGTTTCCCTGTGAGCAAACAAAGGCGGGCCTAGCACATGGCTGAGCTCCCTTTAGCACTCCGGGCTTCTGGGATTCCTAAGAGGCTTCCCCAGACTCACAGGGGCTTCCCCATCTCAGAGTTGCTGCCCTCACCAGGGAGCCTTCGGAGTAAAAGCACCCCCCCCAACCCCCAGCAAGTTTCTCGCCTCAGTTCCCCTACCTCTTTAATATTTTTTTAAAAGATTTTATTTATTTGACAGAGAGAGACACAGTGAGAGAGGGAACACAAGCAGAGGGAGCGGGAGAGGGAGAAGCAGGCTTCCCGCAGAGCAGGGAGCCCAATGCGGGACTCAATTCCAGGACCCCGGGACCATGACCTGAGCCGAAGGCAGACACTTAACTGACTGAGCCACCCAGGCACCCCTCCATTACCTCTTAACAGAAAAAATGATTTCCCACTCCCTGTCAGAGTCCGGTGACTCTGTGTGACAAGTGCATCAGAAAGGAAGAGCAAATCAGGCATTTTCTTTAATCAGAATTGTTCTCCTCTAGAAACAGTCTTTCCCCTTCCGACAGAAAGCAGGGAAGGTTTCCTCATTCGAGGAGGTTCCTCCTTTAGAAAAGAAAGGAGATAGCAAGCATTTCCCCCACCCTCGGCAATCCCTGATTGACAGCTTCCCCCTTTCTTAAAAGAGAGAGATTACTTTTCTGAAAAAAAAAAATGTCCTTTCTCTTTAGAAAGCAACACCATATCCTGGGAGAAGAGAGGTCCCCACCCCCAGGTCTCCCATGGTGGGACAGATCCCTTTTCTCATCAAAATCCTCCCCACCACCACCACCAGCAGAGCACAAGGAACACAGAGCATCTCTTCTCTGTCCAAAAGGCCATCAAGAAAAAGATTTTCTCTTTAAAAATGTCCTCCCTCCAGGGCGCCTGGGTGGCTCAGTCGTTAAGCGTCTGCCTTCGGCTCAGGTCATGATCCCAGGGTCCTAGGATCGAATCCTGCGTGGGGCTTCCTGCTCAGCAGGAAGCCTGCTTCTCCCTCTCCCTCTCCCACTCCCCCTGCTTGTGTTCCCTCTCTCGCTGTTTCTCTCTCTGTGGAAAAATAAATAAAATCTTTAAAAAAAAATAAAAATAAAAATGTCCTCCCGGTTCCACACAAGAACCTCCTGCCCTCCCCACATGGAGAACCGCGAAATCCATCATCGCCTCAGACACCGAGTTTCTCTCCAAACGACTCTACTACGAGAATCTCCCTTGGAAAGAGGCTCCAACTCCAGATCAAGGCTTTCCTCCCCAGGGGGCAGTGGTGGGACAATAAAGCCACGAGCCGGCTATACAGCCAAAGGGACGACACTGACCCTTGCGTCCTGTGAACCAGATGGGAGCAGGCCAAAGGACCCTGAGGGGAGCTGGGGTACACAGTGTTGCAGGGAGGGCTAACCCAGGACTGATTTTTTGATCTGAGGCTTGTCACAAGAGTGTATGTAGGGGAGAAATGCGAGGCGAGTGGGCGTAGCACCTGCCACACAGTCAAACCACGGAGTGACCGGTGGTGGTGGCAGCAAGGAAAGCTTTGCAATACGGAGACCGGGGTTGCCATTTGTGAGCTCTGTCCCCCTGGACACAGGATACCTACCCTGAGTCTCAGTTTCTTCGTCTGCAATATACGGAGCATAACGCCCTCTCTACCTCTCCTTTCCCAGAACTTTTGTGAGAATCCAATCAGATGTGTTCAAAAGCTGGTTAGAAACTGCAAAGTAAGGTAGGATACTAGCAGAAGCACAGAGACCACAGCCCGAAGGCATGCTAGAACTTGCAGGGAGTCAGAAAGGAGTGAGGCTGGTTCAGCTAGGCTGGGGCTCGTGGGCTGATAACAGGGTCGGCTCCCGCAGGGAGTGGACAGCAGCCCAAACACCAAGGTCCAAGAGATGTTGCATATTCAAGGGATCTGATCTGGGGGCAGAAAAGGCCGAGTAACAGGAGCTTCTTACGCACTCTTTCTCCTGGTACTGGTGCTTTTAGGGACATTTGTGGTCTTTTAGGAGGCATCCGTGTGCAGAGATACTAGGAGCTGGGGGCAAGGAGAAGAGGCAGCTCCTGGATGAGGGGAATGGCTCCCTCGAATAGTCAAGGCCCCCTGACAACCGGGTTAGGATTTCAAAGCAGGCTGCAGTATCCACAGAGAATTGGCATGGCAACCATGAGCTGATTCAGGTGCCCAATCAGATAGCCTGGGTGCACACAGTGGTGGCTAGTGGGGAATGCTTGCTCCATTTCCTGATTCCACAATATGCAAACGCCAGACATGACCTATGATAGACAAGGGGCCGGAAAGGCCCCCCAAGCTGGACCCCCTTTGATTCCTGGATGAGGCCAGGCTGAACCGGTCGGGGGGGGAAGGGACTGTGGCATTCTAGGGAGGGGGAATAAGGTGGGCATAGGACACAGACAGGGTATCTGAAAGGGTGGGATGCCGTCTCGAGTGAGACAGATAATCTACTGTGGAGGATTGGAGGAGTGGAATGGCCAGAGGGGAGATGGGAAAGAGAAAGTAAGACCAGCTTGTGATGGGCCTTCGGTGTCACTGTAAAAGGTTAAGACTGTCCTACCGGTGGTGGAAACCACTAAGGGTTTTTTTGGTTTTTTTTAAGATTTTATTTATTTATTTGACAGAGAGATAGAGAGAGAGCACAAGTAGGCAAAGTGGCAGGCAGAGGGAGTGAGAGAAGCAGGCTCCCCGCTGACCAGGGAGCCCGATGCAGGGCTCGATCCCAGGACCCCAGGATCATGACCTGAGCCGAAGGCAGCCGTTTAACCGACTGAGCCACCCAGGCGCCCACCACTAAGGGTTTTGAGAAGAGGAGTGCTGCCTTCAGATTTGTGGCTTGGGAGCTGACTCCAGCAGCCACATGGAGAGCGGACTGGGGATGGGAAAGATGAGAGGCGGAATGACCAGTTACAGAGCTCTTGCAATGGCCCAAGTGGGCCCGTGCGACTAGGACAGTGGCAGAAGGAATAAGAGGAGACAAATGTGAGACACGCTTTGGATATAAAATCTATGTAGGACTTCATGTCTGAGTGTGGGGAGATGAAGGAGCCAAAGACGATTTGGAGGTTTCCTTCTCTTTCCTTGACTGGCAGACTCCTAATCATTCCAGACTCAGCTCAGATGTCATCAACCGTGTGAAGGCTTCACCTCTCTTCTCCCCTCGCTGTGTCCCCCACCAAGTCCCTCAGAGAGAATGAGTCCTCCCCTGATTCTGAATTCCTGCGGTACATTGTAGCGTATATCGATTAGAGTACTTCTCGAATTGTATGGCAATCACTTGTGTAACCTTAGTACGTAGTAGGTGCTTAGCCTGTTGGATCAAGGGCAGTAGTGAAGTGGAGACAGACACGTGCAAAGGTTCAGAGTCTAGAAAGAGTAGGGTGTGTTCAGTGTGACTAGAGCAGAGAATGCATGGGATGGGGTGGAGGGTCATAGTAGGTGGTGAGACTGGCAAAGTAGGTTGGGGCCAGTCCATGAGGGGGTCTCATACCACACCTAGAAGTGTGCACAGGAGCTTCGACTCTGTGCTATCCCATGTAGGAACCTTAACTTAGACTGACTGGCAGTTTGGTACTCATACAGACAGACTGTGAAGATCTTGAGGAGATCCAGGTCAAGGCAGCCCTTGGCACAAATAGATGTATTAAGGACGATGATGACCTACGGAAGAAAGAGCAGAATGATCTGACAGTGGACCTCACGGAGAAAGGGTCATTTACACAGGATGGTTCTCCACTTCTTTTTTTTTTTTTAAGTTTATTTATTTTAAGTAATCTCTGCACCCAACATGGGGTTTGAACTCACGACCCCGAGATCAAGAGTAGCATGCTCCTCCGACTGAGCCAGCCAGGTGCCCCAGGATGGCTCGCCATCTCAACCAGAACCCCTCTGGAAAGTCAGTGTAGCATAATGATTAAGAGCATGCTCCACTTCTTATCTGTGTGACTTTAGCCAAGTTACTTAGTTTGGCTTCCTCACCGGTAAAACATTTACAGTAATAGTACCTGTATCAAAGGGCTATAGTGGGGATTAGATATAATAATTATATGTAAAACACTTAGAACAGTGCCTAGTCGATAGTAAGTTCTTTTTTTAAAAAAAGACTATGTATTTGAGAGAGAGAGAGACAGAGGAGAGCATGAACGGAGGAGGAACAGAGCGAGAGAGACAAGCAGACTCCACACTGAGCCCAGAGCACTACACGGGGCTCGATCCCACGTCCCTGAGATCATGACCTGAGCTGAAACCAAGAGTCAGACGTTTAACTGACTAAGCCACCCAGGTGCCCCATAGTTAAGTTCTATACGAGTATGTCACATTATTATTTCATTTCACTACCTGTGCCATCCTTCAACTACAGTTGACTCTTGAATGACACGGGAGTAGGGGCACTGAGCCCCTGCACAGTCGAACATCCATGTATAACCTTTGACTCCCCCCAAACTTAACTACTAATAGCCTACCAGAAACTGGAGGTCTTACCCATAACATAGTGGATTAACACATTTTGTATGTTATATATATTATATACAGCATTCTTTTTTTAAAAAAATATTTTATTTATTTATTTGACAGAGAGAGAGACAGCGAGAGAGGGAACACAAGCAGGGGGAGTAGGAGAAGGAGACGCAGGCTTCCCGCGGAGCAAGGAACCCGATGCGGGGCTCGATCCCAGGACCCTGGGATCATGACCTGAGCCGAAGGCAGATGCTTAACGACTGGGCCACCCAGGCACCCCTATATACTTCATTCTTATAATAAAGTAAGCTAGGGAAAAGAGAATGTTGTTAAGAAAATCGTAAGGAAGAGAAAATACATTACAGTACTGTGCTGTATTTATTGAAAAAATCAACATAGAGATGGACCCATGTATGTAGTTCAAACCCATATTGTTCAAGGGTCAACTGTATTCACTGAATCTCTCAGATATTGAGCTAACCTCTGTCTCACCAAAGTAACATGCTTTGTTTTTTTTTTACTTTTACATTCAACTTCATTATTTTTCCCCCCGGGATTTTGTTCATATGTGTGTGTGTGTGTGTGTGTGTGTGTGTGTGCATGTATTTATTGAAGTATAATTAACATACTGTGTTATATCAGTTTCAGATGTACAATATAGTGATTCAGCAATTCTATACATTTCTCAATGCTCATCAAGATAAATGTACTCTTGGGATACCTGGGTGGCTCAGTTGGTTAAGCATCTGCCTTTGGCTCAGGTCATGATCCCAGGGTCCTGGGATCGAGTCCTGCGTAGGGGTCCCTGTTCAGTGGGGAGTATGCTTATCCCTCTTCTCCTCCCCCTCTCTGTGCGCATGCTCTTTCTCTCTTTCTCTCTCTCAAATAAATAAATGAATAAATAAATAAAATCTTTTTTAAAAAAGATAAATGTACTCTTAACCCCCTTTATCTGTTTCTCCACCTGCCCCCCCGCCACGCACCTTCCCTCTGGCAACCATCAGTTTGTTCTGTATATTTAAGAGTCTATTTTTCGGTTTGTTTCTTTGGTCTTTGTTCATTTGTTTTCTTTCTTAAATTCTATGTGCATGTGAAATATCTGTCTTTCTCTGACTGACTTATATCACTTAACATTATAGCTTCTAGCTCTGTCCGTGCTGTTGCAAATGCAAGATCTCAGTCTTTTTTATGGCTGAATAATATTCCTGTGTGTGTGTGTGTGTGTGTGTGTGTGTGTGTGACATCTTCTTTATCCATTCATCTTTTGATGGACACTTGGTTTGCTTCCATATCTTGGCTATTGTAAATAATGCTTCAGTAAACAAAGGGATGCATATATCTTTTTGAAATAATATATCCAATAAGGGCTTAATAATCAAAATATATAAAGAACTTATAAAATTCAATATCAGGAAGACCCCAAATAATCTGAGTAAAAATGGGTAGGGGACCCAAATGGACATCTTTCCAAAGAAGACATACAGATGGCCAACAGACACATGAAAAGATACTCAACATCACTAATCCTCAGGGACATGCAAATCAAAACCACGATGAGATATCACCTTACACCTGTCAGAACGGGCAAAATTTAAAACACAAGAAATAATGCATCTTGGGTGAGGATGTGGAGAAAAGGGAACCTTCACGCACTGTTGGTGGGAATAGAAATTGGTGCAGCCACGGTGGAAAACACTATGGAGGTTCCTCAAAAAATAAAAAAACAAAATAAAACCAGAATTACCATATGATCCAGTAATTCCACTACTGGCTTTTTACCCAAAGAAAGCAATAACATGCTTTCTTGACTGGCTAGTTGTCAATGGCCGTGTGCGTTTGCTTCAGTAAGGAAATCTGTATGTTTTCATACACATGTCACACTACGCATGACCATATTTACATATATGTGGGAGGATGGCTGTGAGGGGAGTGTCTCAATTCTTAATGTGGCTTTAATGAAAAGGATGTGTCTCATTCATAGTCTGAAACTTTAAACTTTATTACCAGACTTAGAAGTAATATAAGTAGGGGCACCTGACTGGCTCAGGCGGTAGAGCATGTGACTCTTGATCTCGGGGTTATGAGTTCAAGCCCCACGTTGGGCATGGAGCCTACTTAAAGAAAGAAAGAAAGAAAGAAAGAAAGAAAGAAAGAAAGAAAGAAAGAAAGAAAGAAAGAAAGAAAGAAAGAAAGAAAGGATACAGGGAGGGAGGGAAGGAAGGAAGGAAGGAAGGAAGGAAAGAAGGAAAAGAAAGCAAGCAAGCAAATCAGGGACGCCTGGGTGGCTCAGTCGGTTAAGCATCTGCCTTCGGCTCAGGTCATGATCCCGGGATCCTGGGATCGAGGCCCGCATCGGGCTCCCTGCTCTGTGGCAAGTCTGCTTCTCCCTCTGCCTCTGTGATCTCTCTCACTTTTGCTCTCTCTCAAATAAATGAATAAATAAAAATCTTTTAAAAAATAGAATAAAAATTTAAAAAGGGGGCGCCTGGCTGGCTTAGTCGGTAGAATATGTGACTCTTGATCTCTAGGTTGTGACTTCGAACCCCACGTTGGATGTAGGGACTGCTTAAAACAAAAAAACAAAAAAAACAAAAAAACCCTACCCTCCCAACCGTTAAATCAAGATCAACTTTTGAAACTGCCACCGTTTCTCTGCCTTAACCTTAGGGATTTCAAAGGCATACTTTGTTTTCCAGCGGTGTCCTCCTGGCCCTTTCCGTCTCCCCTCCAGCTTCCCTTCAAGAGACAAAGCCTTTCATTCTACAGTTAGTCTGAAAATGCAGATTCCCTGGAGAATTCATGCCAACTAAAAATCATTCACGTGAAAATAAAATCAGCCAACAAACAAGGTCTTGGAAATTCCGTGTCCCAAATCTTTCTCAAGCCCCTCTCCCCCTCAGCATTCCCATTGTGCTCCCGCCTTCCTTCAGGCCTTGCAATGATCTCCTAACTGATCATTTGGACAATAAAAGCTAACATTTATTGGGGTGCCTGGGGGCTCAGTGGGTTAAGCGTCTGCCTTCGGCTCAGGTCATGATCCCAGGGTCCTGGGATCGAGCCCCACATCGGGCTCCCTGCTCTGCGGACCCTGCTTCTCCCTCTCCCTCTGCTGCTCTTAGCCATTTCTGTAACTGGGCCCCCCAGGCTTCCTCAGACCCAGTCCTCCTCCACCTCATCCAGAAATGCGAGGGTCCCCTTAAAGCATGAATCTTGCCAATTCTGTGTGAAAATCCGTTAACGCCTTTCCACCACTTTGAGGATACAATACGACTGGTCTGCTTTGCCAGGACAGAGGAGTTTTCCAGCATGCTGGCTTTTCATTGCTAAAACTGGGAAAGTCCTGGGAGCGCCTGGCTGGCTGTCGGTAGAGCCTGCGAGTCTGGATCTCAGGGTCTTGAGTTCGAGCCCCACATCAGGCTTAGAGATTACTTCTAAAAAAAATTACAAAAGAAAACTGGGAAAGTCCCAGGCAAAGTAAGATGGTTGGTCACCCTAGCAGGGCGTGGCATGGCATTCAATGCCTTTTACACCCTGATCCCCATTTTCCCAGCAACACCTACCCCAACTTCTCACCCTTTTTACTGTGCCCTCTATCTTTTCTGTGGCCCAACCACCCATCCCTAAAGACACTGTGTGTTCTCGTATACCTCCATGCCTTTTTAAAAAAGATTTATTTATTTATTTTGAGAGAGAGCGAGCGCGCGCCCGTGCACGAGTGCAGGGGGGAGGAGCAGAGGGAGAGAGAGAGAAAGTCTGGAGCAGACTCTGAGCTGAGCGTGGAGCCCGATGTGGGGCTCAATCTCATGAGCCTTGAGATCATGACCTGAGCCGAAACCAAGAATCTGACACTTAACAGACTATGCCACCCAGGCGCCCCAATACCTCCACGCCTTTTGTGCACGCTGATCCCTACACCTCCACTCTGCCTGACAAAGTAAGCTCACTCTTCACGGAAACCCAGCTCCCAGGTCACCTCTGTGGGTTTTCTTGATTTCCTGGGAGAGAAGGAGCAACAGTTACATTGTAACCCTGGTTATTTTCTTGACACATGAAACTTCTCCAGGGTCACCACTAGGCTAAGCCAATTGAGGCAACTAGAGTGCAAAGTTTAAGGAGGTGCTCACTCTCAGGGTTTTGCAAATGCCTATCCTGTACTTGCATGACCCTGACAGTGAGGGCCCCCTTGTATTTTGCTCCCTCGATACGTTCATTGCCTCACCCTAGTCCCAGCACTGGTCCTCCCTCCCTATCTGACTAGGGACTTCTCAAGAGCAGACCCCGCCTTTTTACTCAGCTTTGTAACCCTAACAACTGGCACAAGGCTAGGCACAGAGTAGAAATCTAGTTGAACTAATGACATCAGACTCTTCTCTGTTCCAGGAGGGAAAGGAAGGAAGAGAGCCAGACGGCTTTAGGCCCTGGTGAAGATGGGAGAAGGGAAATTTAGTAGACCTCATGTTGGCCTGGGAATGAGGACAGCTTTGCGTCAGGTGGTTCTACCTGTGGCATCTGGCAGACTGGGGCTCCTTCTATTTCTCTGGTCTTTCCCTCTCTGTTCCTTTCACGGGGTAATTGGAGATACTCTCCAAGGTACCATTTTTTTGTTTTGTCCTCTTCTCTCTTCATTCAGTTTCTCCCTTAGTGATCTTGTCCAATCCCAGAGCTTCAGCTAGCTAGCTCTTTGCAGATGACTTCTAAATTGACATCTCATGCATGACGCTAAGTAAAAGAGGTCAGAGAGAAAGACAAATATTGCACGAGAGTAAAATGGTGGTTTCCAGGGGCTGGCGGTGGGGGGAAACAAGGAGGCATGGTCAAAGCCTCTAAAATTCCCAGTTATAGGATGAATAAGTTCTGGGGATCTAATGTACAGCATGGTGACTCTAGTTAACAACATTATATTATACACTTGGAAGTTGCTAAGAGAGTAGATCTTAAATGTTCTCGCCCTCAAAAAAGAGATGGTAATTTGCGACGGGCTGGAGGTGTTAGCTAAACTACGGTGGTGATCATTTTGCGATATGTAAGTGTATCAAATCAGCATAGCCATAGCCTTTAAACCTATAGTGTTATGGGGCGCCTGGGTGGCTCAGTCATTAAGTGTCAGCCTTCGGCTCAGGTCATGATCCCGGGGTCCTGGGATCGAGCCCCACATCGGGCTCCCTGCTCAGCGGGAAGCCTGCTTCTCCCTCTCCCACTCCCCCCTGCTTGTGTTCCCTCTCTCGCTGCCTCTCTCTCTGTCAAATAAATAAAATTCTTTAAAAAAACCCCTATACTGTTATATGTCAAGTGTACCTCGATAAAGCCCCCAAAATAAAAAATAACACCTCATCTCTCTTCTAAGCCTCAGACCCACATTTCCAACTGTCTAGTATGTATGGTAGTATCTAGCATCCATACAGCTCTTTTTCTTTTTGGGGGGAGGGTGGGGAATGGGCAGAGGGAGAGGGAGAGAGAACAGGAAACAGGCTCCATGCCCAGCGTGGAGCCCAATGCGGGGCTCAATCCTAAGCCCCCGAGATCGTGATCTGAGCCGAAATCAAGTGGGATGCTTAACCGACTAAGCCACCCAGGCACCCTGATACTGCTCTTTCGTGCCCATTTTCCCATGTGGTCTTTGCAACGGGTCTGAGAAAGTCGGGGCAGAATATGAATGCATTTTTAAGGTGAGACTCTAAAAGGTTTGAGTGGCAGAGCTGTGAGTAGAAAGTCAAGTTTGGGTGTTCTTTCCGCCCTGTTGCACAACCAGGACAGAGGTCTTTCAGGAGACTCTCGAACCCAACCAACATGACCAAAACCTCAACTTGTTACCAATCCCGTCCTACTCCTACTCTCCGGCAAAAAAAAAAAAAAAAAAAAACAACCAAAAAAACCAAAAAAACCCAAGAACCACCACTCTCCAATCGGCAAGGCTAGAAACCTGGGATTCATGCTCACTTCCTCCCTCTCTCCCAGATCCTACAGATGTTAACTTCAAAATATCTGAATCCATCCTCCCTCTTCCTTCTTTATCCCTGTGGCCCCCATCAAGTCCCACAGAATCTATCAGCCCCAGTTCTTACCTGCCCCCGCCCCCCATCCTTTATACTGTTGGGGGGGGTCTCCTCCCTAAAGCAACAGATTGCATCCTGTCATTCCCTGGCTGGAAAACCTCAGCCTCGCACTTCCCTTCCCTGTGGCTTTGATTGGGTCGGGGGCCCCCAACCCCTCCCAGTTAGTGAGGCCCAGGTCAAATGCCACCGCCCTCGGTGAACTCAGCACACACACCTCCCCATAAACTGGAAATGAGTTCCTTATTCCTCTGCTCTCCCATAGTACTGGATATATTTATTTCATTCTGCCTGTCTTAAGACTGTGCACCGGTCTGTCTCCCCTTGTAGCCTGGGAGCCTGCTGGGGATAGGATCCCGGTCTAATTAATCTTTGTCTTCTCTGAAGCATGTAATCTGAGGTCCTTAACATAGTAGGTCCTTAACGGATAGCTGTCGAATTGATTTTTTCCCCCTTAAGTATTTGGAAACCTGTTACAAAGAGGACCGTATTCCTAGTGGATTCCTTCACTGAGGTGGGTAAAGATGATTTTTAGCTTGGGGCGGGACACCCCACTTCTTTACCCCTTGAGAGCTTTACCCCTTGAGAGCCCAACATCAGTCCTCTATATCCCTCACTGCTCCAAACACCCTCTCCTTCCCCCAGAGAAGGCAAAAGACAATTTTAATTCTTTATTTGAAACAAACAATTCCAGAGACAGAAGGTTAGTCGTGACAACAGCTTCTCACTACAACACAAGGGTGGGCATGGCTCACTGAAGGGACAGGCCAGGCGCCTCAGAACAATATATACAATTTAAACAGTGGCTAAACTGGTGACAGTTATAAAAACACAAAAAGGAGGCTGGGGAACAGCAAAGCCAACAGGGAAAGAACTGGGTAACCCCCTTTGCTGGACACTAATAGTTTTCTGGAACTACAAAGGCAAGATGGGGAAGAGAGATGTCGGCAGCGGGGGCGGGACCCCTGCCCACAGCTCCTCACCTATCCTTTGACCACAGAGCCCATCCTGCACGACCCAGGGCCCCCACAGGCTTGGCCTGGCTCTTATGATGGGGGGAGAACAAGAATGGGGAACCCAGCCCCAGTTCAAGTCAGAAGGTAGTTTTTTGCCTTGGGAAATTCTGTCCATTGAACTAAAGGGAGGCAGTTACAGAAGGGGGCTAAGCATGTTGACACCATGGCTCATGCCAACCTAAGATGGCAGAGAGAAACAAACACGTAAACCAAGGGGACAGGAGTCAGCTCCCCATACTTAGAGTCATTCTCTGCCTTTGAGGGAAAGAAAGCGTTTGGGAGTTTTTAAACGTGCAGCACCAGGGGTCGGTGCTTGCAGGGATGGGGAGGGGGAATACAGTGGCGAGGGGGTTCCAACCACCCGTTATCTCATGGGAGGGGAGGAGCATCTAAGCTCCGTGTTGTAGGTAGATGGTCCCCTCATTACCTTCAGATCTTTCATATAAGACCCTTTAGCGTGGTACCGGGGAAGGGTAGAGAAGGGAGTGGGCGCAGGGCAGAGAAGGCAGCTGGGTTTTTTCCCTTGGCCGAACCTAGGAACAGGGAGCTTTACCTATGCGGGATGGGTCGGGAAACCCAAAGCCAACAGGATCACCAGAGCTATGAACACTCCATCCAGAGTCTGGCCCCAAGGGAAGGGGTTTACTCTGAAGCATAAAGAAAGTGGCCTCGCTGGGTTTTGCCCATCACTGGGAGCCCAGCCCCTGCGGACAGAGGACTGGGACCCTGGGGTCGTCAAGTGGTAATGGAAGAAGGTAAAAAGCCAGGGGTTCCTAGGGAAGGCAGGGGATGGAGGAGGGCAGTCAGGGCCCTTCAGAATGAGTAGCATTGGTTCCCGGGCCAGGTGCTCTGCAGGACGTGGCCCCAGGCCAGATATTGGTGTGAGAGATGGACACAGACAGCACACGGGCTCAGTCCAGGTCTTCCTCCCCAGGACGACCCAGCTCCTCGTAAATCTCACGCACGGCCAGAATGCGATTGAGCATACTCTCCAACATGCTACGGTCCATGGGGATGACAGAATACCAGAGAGGGGACTCTGCGATGCAGGACCGCTCAGGTTGCAGGTAGAAGACATCGTTGCGAGTCCGGAGGCTTTCGGGACTGTGACGGTGGGGAGCGGGGTGGGGTGGGTGGAAGGGGGGGGAAGGACAGAGATCAGTACCAGGGCGAAGTAGACCCCTGGGGTCTCCATGCTAATGTCATTCCTGCAAACCCTCTAACTCACCATTTGGAGAGATAGAACTCATAGAACTTGACTGGGCAGCGGAGGGGATTCATGCGGTTCTCACGCTGCTCTAAGATAGGGGCTTCGTCTTCTCTCTTCCGTTTCCCGGGCCCCGTGTCTGCGGAGGACGCAAATGACCCCGAGTCATTAAAAAGCACAGTGGGGATGAACCACCTCCAAGAGCACGGTCCAGGGCACAGAAGGCCTCGGGACACCAAATACAGTCTCATAGAGAAATAAAGGCAGAAGAAGAGTCGGTCAGTCTCCCCACACCAAGCAAACGTCCTGTTGGTGGGGGGGGGGGGGGCGTCACTCTGCAGGCCTCCCTAGTTCTCACCGCCAAAGCCTCTCTTTATAATCTCCCCCAAATTGATTTCCTAAAGAAGTAATCTCAGAAATGATGCACACATGCTCACAGAACAGGCCCGACTCTGCAAGGCTGGGCTGGCCTTCCGGGACAGAGAAACAGCCATGGTCCCGGCTCTGGGGACAGGAGTCCAGGGGGAGGCTCGGGTCCAGAGCAGCGACCTCGAGAACTGCACTCAGATGGGACGGGACTCCAGGGCCAGAGTGGAAGGTGTGGCTTCTGTCACACCCAATAGCAAAGAGCCAGGGAAAGCCTCTCAGCCACGCCGTCAACTCTCCCCCACAGCCAAACACACCCAACGGGCTTCCTACCTGTCCGCCCCCACCTAAGAAAAGGATATTGCCTTGAAATGAGCAAAGTCAGACACAGGCAGCCCAGTGACCTCCTATGGATGCAAGAGCCACTGCCCAGCAGATCGCGGGGCTGGCTGTTGGCACCTGCTCTGCCAACACGGGAATGGAAGGGCAGGGAAGCAGAGGAGAGGAGGCCAAGCCGGCGGTGATGGCGGGGCGCCGAAGGGGCGAGCAGAGGGGGGGAAAGATAAAGGAGGGGGCAGCCTCGTACCTCGCCCTTTTCTCTGGCGGACTGGGGCATAGTAGCGGATGCTCACCACCTTGGTGGTGCCCCGAGGGGTGGTACACTTGCGGGACTGCCGCACCACGTTGGTGAAGGAGAGCTGCATGTGCTCCTCGGCTGTCTGTAGCCCAAAAAACTTAGTGTTGAAGAACATGAGGGTGTTGAGGAGGACGAAGGGCGAGTAGACCCCCAGCTGCTTACACTCCCAGAGGTGCTCTTCCTCCACCCGAGAGAACACCGTATCTGCACCGGTCAAGGGAGAGAGGCCAGTCAGAGGGGATCGACCCCCCACACCCGACCGCCTCTGACCCCAGATGTCCCGCTCACAGGCATTTCCCACACCGTCCCCGTTCAGGGAAGTGGCCACTACAGATCAAACCCTGATACTCTGCTAGAGTAGATGGTGGAATTGAGTTGGTTTTTTTGTTTTTTTTTTTTTTTTAAGTAGGCTGCACGCCCAGCGTGGAGCCCAATGCGGGGCTTGAACTCACGACCCTGAGATGAGACCTGAGCTGAGATTAAGAGTCAGACACTAGGGGGTGGGGGTGCGCTTGGGTGGCTCAGCCGGTTAGGCATCGGGTCATGATCCCAGGGTCCTGGGATCGAGCCCCGCAGTGGGCTCCCTGCTCAGCGGGGAGTCTGCTTCTCTCTCTCTCTCTGCCCCTCCCCCATCCTCTTCCCCTCCCTCTCTCTCTCTCTCTCTATTAAGTAAATAAAATCTTTAAAAAAAGAGTCAGACACCTAACCGACTGAGCCACCCAGGCGCCCTGAACTGTATTTTTTTTATGGTTTCCACCTGCATTTGGAGCGTCTCTCGCCACCCTCAAGTTACAGGCAGGCAGATGTAAACCTTGGGGAGTCCCACAATGTCTTCTTTTCTTTCCACTCTTACCAACTAAACCCACGCCACCCTTCTCAGACCCAGAGACAGCTCGTCAGACCTAAGTCAGGTTCAAGGACGGGGGGCCCTGGCTCTTCTAGCTCTGAACTCTGAGGCCCCCAGGTCCATAACTCTTGCCCTCTGAGCCTTTGTGAAGAGTGGCAGACCAAAGAGCCCAGGACTCTTGGAACGGCGTATTTAAAGACTGGAGGAAAGGACAGAGGGATTGCTAAGTCCCTGTCCCTTACTGTTGGGGAGGAGCGTGGGCTGCCAGGTACTCAGAGACTTGTTGAGTTCTTGAACGAAAGTCAGATAGTAAAGGTCCGTGAAGATGTTCACCATTCGGTTATTTTCTAGCAAGTACTGAAGAAAGAAAACCAAACGCACATTAAAAAGCTAGACTCTAGGTTCTAGAGGAAAGACACGATGCTGAAGGCCCCAGGCATGGCGACCTTGGTAATGAGAAGGCAGTGGGAAACAGCTGCTGGGTTATGTGACCCAGGGTGCTCTTCCCCAGCGATGCCCACCACTCTGAGGTCTCGTCACATAATGCACGGCCGACCTCTCCCAGTGGGAACTTACCATCCCCCAACCACTCAAGGAACCCAGCTCCACCCATCCTTCCCTTCCTAGAACGGGTCTGAGGATCACTGAGGAGACCTGCTCAGGGTAGGAGACAGGGTGAGGAACAGGGAATGGGACGGGACCATTTCTGGTGGGACCCTGCCTGCTCTGTCAAGGGTGACGGCAAGTGAGGCAGCGTGCAAGGGGTACCTGTTGGATGCCAAGACACAGGTAGTAGATACTGTCGGGTTCGTATCGTTCCCCGTTGGGTCGAGTGATTTCTCTCACAAACTGGGCCAGGCCATAGTTGAGTTCGGCAGCCGAGCAGGCCAGGATATCCTCTTTGATGCGCATCGGTTTGGCTGCAGGGATATGCAGTAGAGGTGGATGGGATTAAGAATGCTCCACATGGAGAATTTCATTTCAGTCCATCGTTAATCCCTCCATCCCTCAGTCGCATCCAGCTCCAGAACAAACCCACCCATTGCAAAAAAAAAAAAAAAAAAAAAGCCCTCAGCCATGAAACCTAGGCAGCCCTTCCCCATCTTCACAGGACACCCTTCGGTGATCACAGCCTTATCACTCCTAGACACCCTCACGTCCTCAGCTGAATCACAGCCCTGGCCCTCTTCCTCCTCCTCTCCCTCTCCCCACTCTCTTCCCCATAGGGTACCTTCCTCCCCGCCCCGCCCCCAACTTACGGCCAAAACGCAGCTCATCCCCCTTGCTCGTTTCTCCATTGGCATATTTTGACTGCACCCAGCACTTCCAAGCATTGACACCATACGAATAGTTAAGCCCAGTACAGCTAGGCTGGCTGCTCATGGAGTCCCGGGAACAGCTCTCGGAAAGCACCAGCCGCTTCTGACCCTGGAGGGGGAGAGAAAGGAGAGACGTGGCTGGGGCAAGGCCAGGGGCACCACGGAAGCTAGTTGGGATAGTGTTGACCACCACGGAACAAGGGGACTGACATCAGAACACGGCAAGCTTCCAGAGCACAGAGCCCCAGAAACAGCCCTGATGACCAGGGACAGAGAAATTTGGCTGTTTCTTGGTACTCCCAATGGTAGAGAAAAGAGGGCAGGGAAGTCACACTAAGGCTGCTGGCTTGGCTACGAGACCCTCCCCCGAGTTCTTTGGGCCCCCTCCCTCTGCTGTGGATTCAACACCCCAGCCCTCACCTTCCTCATGGTGCGGGGAAGGTCTTGTTCAGCAGACACGTCCTCGGGCCCTACCAGGCCGCAATCAAAGAGGAAGTCTACACTGGGGTTAATGTCCAAAGGATCTGTTAAGAGTGGAAAGGAAGAAGAAATCAAGGTTTTAAGATCTCAACCCGGTAGTGCTCCCACCCTTCCCCTCCTATTTGCCCACTTGCCCGGAGATGAGCCTCCCACAAAGCTTCACCGTACACAACAGGAACCAGCAAAGCTATACCAGGAACACACTCAGAGGCACACAGACACCAAAACTTACAACGATGCAAATGTTCATAACACTACGGAACTGTGTACTTAAATGTGGGTAAGATGGTAAGTCTCAGGTCATGCGTTTTGCCACGATTGGAAAAAACAAGCAAGACACAACTGTAAAATAGCGTGCTTGTCCCAGTATCTCTGGGACTGGTCCCTGCGTGAGCCTTCTGTCATAGGGTCACAAGGAGCACTGGTTAGGTCATGCTCACGTCACGAGGGTCACTCCTCCCGATGGCACAGAGGTTCCTGTACTCCCCGGAAACGCTCCACATCCTACTCACTCTTGGGGAAGTCGGCCTCCAAATCTTGCCCGGGCTCATCCAGGACATTGGCCATCTTGACGGCCATGGCCAGGACGTCATCTCTTGCTGGCCCGAACAGGTCACAGTCTTCCAGAAGCCCCTCTGCACTCTGGTTGCTCACAAGATCTGGGAGGCAGAGAAGGGGGCTTGGTCACTGCAGCTCCTGCCTAGCGCCCTCACGGGCCCTCACGGGCCGGCCCCAACTACTCCCCAGTCCTGCTGAGGCACCAAGATCACCACGCTCCGCCCCCTGAGGCCGAGACAGACGGGTTGCACCCTGTGTCCCTCAACACCGCTGTCCGTGGCATACCACAAAGGTCAGATGAGGCCTTGTCTAACTCCTCAGCCTCTGCAATCATTTCTGCCATAGCCAGGATGTCGGCCTCCAAGGGGTTGGAAGGGATCTTCACCTTCAGCTCCTCAATGGTCTCCACAATCTTGTCTGTGCTCTCCAAGGTGGTGGGCAGGAACATGGGCACAGGCACCTGGAGGCACAAATCCCAGCTAGACACCAAGAAGCGCAGCAGCGAGGAAGAGGGACGGCTGGTGGAGGGAGGCGGGGGGGGGAGGGGGCGGGGGGTCTCAGTCCTGAGAGGGTAGAGGAGGCTGCAGCAGGAAGGGCTGGGAAACTCACCGGGATGGGCATGGAGAAAGGCACCGGAACTTTCTGGCAGTACAGATGCATAGGCACTGGCACAAAGATGGGCACTGGGATGGGCAGCACGATCACCTGTGGCTTCCATTCTTCTGCCAACAAGAAAGGGGTCTTCTCAGAGCCCCCGCTAGATTGGTCACATCCTGCCCGGGGCCGGGGCCGCTCGCTCGTCACCACCGAAGGCTCTAACGCACGCTCGGTGTCACAAACCTGCCCTTGCACCAAAGGCTGAGAGACAACTCTACGGTTCCAGAACCACCAGATGCATGATACCTCAGCCGCCTAAAAAACCCCCTGGTCCGGCTCCCAAGCACAGGGCTGGGATGTCTAGGTACCCTGGCTCACCTGTTTGGCTCCCTTTGGACTTCATCTCCACCTTACAGGAGACCCCCCGATTCTGCATCAGTGGTTTACACATGGCAGCTTTGTTTTTGCGGGGTGTTGCTGGGGGCGGTGGGGGTGGAGGAGGGGTGGAAGCAGTGGGAGCCGATCGGGTCTTTGCAGGGATCTGCAGAGACAAAGGAACGTTAGTGCCGCCAACTTACCAGACCCCCTTCTGAGGCCATCCACCCCCTCGGCTTCGGCCCTGACCTTGCCCAGATTCCCATTTTCCTCTGGGGTCTTCGCTGTATTGCTGTTCTCCACTTTGGTTTGAGACGGTGTCTGGGGCTTTGACTCAGGAGACTGACCTAGAGATCAAAACAAGTGAATGCTCTCATCTGAGGAACCTGCTCTTCTGTTTTCCTCGTCCCTGTCCCGGGAGAGCTCCGTTAAGAGGTGCGCTAAATGCAAATGGGATATCTAGACTATCCCCTCCTCGCCACCCCAGATCTAGTCTTCTCTAGGCCCCAGTGACAGGGGCCAAAAAGATTCTTTGCTCCCGGCTGCCAAGAAGATCAAAACTTCTTGGGGAACCCACACTTTGAGACCTTCCATGCAGATGGCCCTCAGAAGCCTGGGACCCCTGAAGCAGTGGGGGGACTAAGGTAACATTCTAGAAACAATAGTCTTCAGTCTCACTAAAGTTAGGGTTTATGCTGACACTTCCTTCTCTCAGAAAACTAAACACAGGGGCACCTGGGTGGCTCAGTCAGTTAAGCATCTGCTTTAGCTCGGGTCGTGGTCTCAGGGTCCTGGGATCGAGTCCCACATCGGGCTCCCTGCTCAGTGGGGCATCTGCTTCTCCCTCTCCCTTTGTCCCTCACCTCTGCTCGTGTGCGCTCTCTCTCAATCAAATTAATTAATTAATTAATTAAAAAAGAAAAGAACGCTAACCACAGCCCCCACAGGCCCCATCCCACCTGGGCATGTGCCTATTCCCTAAAAACATGTCCTCGATACAGACGCAGGAGACTCAAACTCTGAGAACCTTTAAACAAGGCTCCCCCTAGTACCTGCATGGTCCAGAGGCTGCAAGGGAACACAGCGCCAGGAGCTCTGGCCGAGGATGAGGTGAAGGCCAGAGCGGGAGAAGAGAGGGGCTGGGCCCAGGGTGAGAAGAGTCTGGGCCGGTTCTAACGGAATAGCCCCCCCCGAGCGCCCGGCCCGGGACTCACTGTTCAGGAGGCTCTCAGGCCCACTCTGGGTATCCAGGTTGGGTTGGTTCTGCTGGCTATAAAAGCGCAGTAGACACTGCTGGTTGCAGAAATGGCGGATCTGCCCGCGCCAGTGGATGGTCTCCAGCAGCTTCCCCTGGCGCTTACAGGCGTGGCACCGGGCAGCCTGAGGGTGTCGACAGGATGGTCAGCCCCGCCTCCCTAAAAATGGGAGAAGCCCTCTGTGCTGCCCCCCCTCCCTGGAGACCGCCCCTCCCCTCCCCCTCTCGGATGCGCTGCGCCCCTCACCTTGCAGTACCACAGCAGGTACTTGCTCTTGCAGTCCTCGCTGCAGAAGTCCCAGGTGCTTCCGTCCAGCTGCTCGGTGACCCCACGCTGGCAGGTCTGGGAGCAGTACGTACAAGTGATACAGCACAACCCCAGCTTCTTGGTGAAGTCCTGTTTGTACAGCAGCACACATCCTGCGGACAGGGCAAGAGGGAAGAGTCCAGGGACACAGACATGGCCACGGGGGGCGGCGAGAGCCGACCTTTCCAAGGGGGTCCGAGTAAAAGCCCCAACAGCCTCTGGGCCCTGAAGCCTTGGGATGCACGGATGCACAGATGGACGGATGCACGGATGCACGGATGGACAGATGCACGGATGCACGGGTGCACGGATGGACAGATGCACGGATGCATGGATGCACGGGCACACGGATGCACGGATGGACAGATGCACGGATGCACGGATGCACGGGTGCACGGATGCACAGATGGACAGGTGCACGGGTGCACGGATGGACAGATGCACGGATGGACAGATGCACGGGTGCACGGATGCACGGATTGACAGGTGCACGGGTGCACGGATGGACAGATGCACGGATGGACAGATGCACGGGTGCACAGATGCACGGATGGACACGTGCATGGATGCACGGGTGCACGGGTGCACGGATGCACGGGTGCACGGATGCACAGATGGACAGATGCACAGGTGCACGGATGGACAGATGCACGGATGGACAGATGCACGGGTGCACAGATGCACGGATGGACACGTGCATGGATGCATGGGTGCACGGGTGCACGGATGCACGGATGGACAGATGCATGGGTGCACGGGTGCACGGATGCATGGATGGACGGATGCATGGATGCACGGATGGACAGATGCACGGGTGCACGGATGCACGGATGCACGGGTGCACGGATACACGGATGGACAGATGCACGGGTGCACGGATGCACAGGTGCACGGATGGACAGATGCACAGATGGACAGATGCACGGATGCACGGGTGCACGGATGCACGGATGGACAGATGCACGGATGCACGGAGGGGAGGAGCCGGAGGCCCCCGGCCCACAGGCCCCACTGTGAGCCCTCCTCCCTTCCCTGCCAGCCCCTCAGGCTGCAAGGTACAGGGCCTCCTGCCCCTTCGCCGCCTCCTTACCTTCGCTGCAGAAGCTCTTCTCCACCCCACTGAATCGAAGTTTCTCATGCAGGAGCTTTTCCTGCCGGCAGTGCTCGCACTGGGACACCACCCCGCGAAGCCGCTTGAAGTCCTCACAGCAGTCCCGGCAGCAGAACTGGAACACCTGGTCCTGAGATGAGGGCACAGGGCGGGCGAGGACAGAGCTGTGACATCCGGCCGTGGCCGGAGCCAAGCCAAGTGGCCGGGGTCCTGTGACAGGGCGGCGGGGGGGGGGGGGGTCTTACCTGCCAGTCCAAGACCTCAGGCTTGCCACTGAAGAGGCTGTGGCAGTAGTGACAGCTCAGGTGAATGCCCCCCTCAGGGCTTGTGCGCTGAAGGGAAGGAAGACAAGTAAGGGAGGTGCGTGGCGGCGGCAGTGGTGGGGGGCGGGGGAGTAGGGCTCGTTCTTGGCTCGGGGGCCCGGGCCTACCTACCCCAACTCTCGTACCCTCTCTCTGTCACCACACCCTTCTTTAATCCCTGGTCCAGGGTTTGGAGTACCTGGAACTTGGTCCAGCAGCTGGGGCTGCAGAATTGGTAGACTGTGCGATCAACCTTGTTGTAGTAACAGGGGTCAGAGAGGCTGCGGCGGCAGAAGCTGCAGGGTCGGGGAGGGCCTGGGGCACAGAGAGAAAGGGAGAGAGAGAGAAAGAGACCGAGAGAGACCGAGAGAGAGACCAAGAGAGAGAGAGACCGAGAGAGAAAGAGAGAGAGAGAGAGAGAGAGAGAGCACAGAGAAGGTGTAAGGCAGTGCAGAGACGGAACAGGAAACCCACGGGAAGATGGAAAGATGTAGCCGGGGCTGAGGTTGGGCGGCAGGGATTACTTTAGAAGAGGGAAGTACGGGAGGTAGAAGGAAGGCCAGCAGGGGTCTCAGAGAAGAGGGCTTTGCACCTACCAGTGAGCCCTGCCTGCTTCACTTTGTAAGAGGTGGTACAGCACAGGGAACAGAACAAGCTGGTCTTGCCATTACGATCCACATGTGATAGCATCTCAAAGTTCTTACACAGGGTCTTGCACCAGACACAGGGGTACACACGTGTGTTTTTCTGTGAGGATGGGGAAGGAGAGGCTGAGGCTGGATTTGTCCCTTCACTTTTATTTGTTAAATTTTTTAAAACATGAAAGGTTTCAGGCATACAAAAAAAGTATAGATGATGATATAACAAAGACCTGTGTATCCGCCAGCCAGCTTCAAAAATAAAACATAACAGATACAATTGAAACCCCCTTTATTCGCTTTATTCCTCCCAACCCTCGACCCCGTCAGGCACCTTTATTCGTCACCCAGGAACCGCAACCCCCTTCCACAGCCCTCTAATGCACTACTCCCTCGGCCCCACCTTCTTGTACGCCCCCAAGCAGGTTGTGTTGCAGAACCGCTTTTGTTGGCCCTCGTGGAAGAGGAGCTCAGGGCCGGGGCTCCCGGTCTTGGTGTAGATGTAAGCCCCGCACTGGTCACAACAGTTGGTTTTCAGTCCCTTGTTGGCCCGGAATTTGGAGAAGCAGGAATCACTGCAGAGCCGGTGCACCACGCTGCCATTGCTGACCTCGTGCAGGACCTGCCGTGTACACACACGCACACCCTGAGCCAGGGCCTGGGCACCACCACCCACCCCGGAGCAAGGACAGCCCGCCCCGCCTCACCCTAGACCTTCACAGCGGACAGTGGGCCCAGGGACCCCCCAACCTGCACATCGGGCTGCCGACTTGATGGTGAGGTCCCGGGAGGCAAGGAAGGCCGGCTGCGTACATCCTGGAGAAGCTCTATCCTTGAATACACTCCCTCACGATGGCTGCCTCTCCTTCCCCACTCCCCTCTTCCACAGGGCCTGGCCCCTGCAGCCCCAGGAGCACAGGGGCAGCTCCGGGCTGGCCAGGCTCTGCAAATCTGGCCCCCATCGAGCTTCCTCACCTCTCCGGTCTTCTGGCATATGCTGCAGCGAGTGGCATCGGCAGGATCCCCGGACTGGGGGATTGGGCGCTGCTGCTGGGCCTCGTACAGGGAGAGACAGACGGACGTGCAGAACTCATGGAAGGAGCCTCCTGAACCAGTCTGGGCCACAACCGAGTCCTTGGTGTTCCAGATCTCCCTGGAGGGGGGTGGGGTGGGGGAACGGGTTTGGATATTCACTCAGCACTACCCTCTCCTTTCGCCAGCTCCCACCCCCTCTCCTCGGGGACCAGTGACCACGGGCCCCCGACTACTCTTATGCTCCTCGGGCCCCCTCCCTCACCTGCCTCACTCCCAGTTCCGCTCCGTTAGGTTCTTGCCAACATAGTCCCTGTCTCAGCCATTATTCCCGGCCTGCTCCCTGCCCTCCCCGCACCTGGGAAACCTTCACGTACTTCTTGCAGAAAGTACAGGTCTTTTTGCCCGAAGGCTTCTTAGAGAAAGTGGTGAGACAGGACGAAGAGCAGAAGAGCTGGGGCAGCCCCTTGCGCTGGTAGGCAGTCTGCCCCTTCTGCAGTGGCGTCCGGCAATGCGCACAGGTCATCTTGGCGCCAACCGCAGAGCGCCCGGCCCTTTGGGCCACGCTCGAGCGGAGGGACATGCGAGGGGACCGCCGGGGCCGGAATGGCACAAAGTCCTCATCATTGGGGTCATCTACCATGGCATCAGAATCCTCATCTGACACTGGAACTGAGGACGTGGGGAGAGGGGCAGTGAGCAGAGGCTACCGGACCGGACCTAGTCTCCAGCCATCCTCCGACCGCACAGGGAGCTCAGCAGATACTGGATCCCCCTGGGGGGAAGGGGGGATCCCCTTCCCCCTGGTTCCTGCCTTTCCACCCCCACCCCCAGTACACTGGTATCTTAAGCCACTGGTGTCACTCCCCCTTAGTCACTCCATAATCTCCTAGGGAGGGCGCGGGAGGGCTCCAAGTGGGAAGACTCAGGACAGGGATGGCACAGCTGAAACAGGAAACTCCATTCTCACTGCCGTTGTTTTCCATTTCCCCCACTGCCCCTGGTTCCCATGCCAACCCACAGCAGAGATAGGCACTTCACACTCTGCGGGGCGCAGCGCTGCGGGAGCCGGTTGATCCGTGGCCCGCCACATCCCACTCGGTCACACTTCCTCAAGTCCTACTCACTGCTCTCAGTGGAATCCACAACCTCAGGTTTGGGAGGCTCTACTCTTCTAACGCGCTCGCTTCTCTTCTGTACCTTGGAAACAGGGAGGGGAGGAAAGCTGACACCAGGGGCAGGCTAAAGGGCCTGCTGCACTAGTGTGGGGGGGGGGTACAGAGATGGGAGGGGGAAGGGAGAGTAGGGACCCTTGGCCCAGCCCTTAGGAGGAGGGAAAAAAGGGGGCTGGACTTTCTCCTTAAGAAGCAGGAGACACAAGAGCTCCCTCCCTCCTCCTAACTCTCCTCACACACACACCCTCCACAGAACAACATCTGGGAGGGAAAATGAAGGGTCTGTCCTTCCCAGAGCTATAGGGGGAACCAGACTCCTTCCAATCCCCTCCCCCCCTCACCCTCTCAGGCGGCTTCTCACTCGCCTTCCCAGTCAGGCCATCTCCTGCAAAGGAAGCAGAAAACAGCCTAAATCTTGAGCTTGCCCTCACCGCCCCCTCCCTGGCCCAACCTCTGCCTCCATTCCTGGGGAAGGGCTTACTCAAAACTGAAAGGGAAAACTCAAGTGCCTGTGGCTTCTTGGGGCCCCTTGCAGGGTTACCTCGAGCTCTGCACTAAGGGGGGCAGCTATGCTCCATTAAAAAAAAACCAAAAAAACAAAAACCCTAGCCTTCCCACCAGCCTTCTGTCCCAATCGTTTGGGAGTTAAGGAAACGCAGGTAACACACGCCTTTCATCAGAGGACTTAGAGTTCACTAACAAAACCAAACGCAACCACCCAAAGGTAGCAAGGGGAAAAGGAAGCATTAACATGTGCATAGGTTCCCCTGGACTCAGGTGGTTATATAAGCCCTAAGACCCTGGGCACAAGCTGGGAGAGGCAGAACAGGGGAGAAATGAGAGCCTCTCAAGCCCAGGCTGTCCCTCCCCTATCAGAGACACAATTCCAGGCCCTGCATTTCTACCATTCCCCCGAAATCACTATGCTGTTGGTGGCTCCAGGACCCAGGTATCATTCATCAAACCCAGAAACCCCACTCTCTTCTGGAACAAAATAGCTGGAAAGATCTTAGCACCAGGAAGCCCGGCGTCCTCTCCAAATTCTGAAGGAAGGACCCGGGCACCAACAGCCCACTGGGGTAAGAAAAAGGGAACCTCCCCCAACAAATCCACTCTTCCCAACCCACCCCCTGAAACCTCACCCCTATTCCTCTCCCACAGCCACTGAGCTGCCTCCCTACCCCTACTTTCCTTCATCTTCGCCACACCCCCCAACTCCTCCCTTCCAAACTCCCAACTCCTTCTCTATACATCTCCCTACTCTCATCTCTCCACCCCCCCTCCCCCTCCTCCTCCCCTGCGTCTTCCCCAAACACACAACCACCCCTCCTTACCCCTACCCTCTCACCATCCTGAACTCTCCAGCTGATTAGGCAACCTACCTGGCAAGGAAGGGTGTGCAGGAGGGCTAGGGCCCCCAGGTTTGGTCTGAGAACTGTTGATTCCATCCCCCAGAGTCTCTCCCACTGAAGGGCTGGGGGGACCATTTGGGCTCTGTGGCTGCCCTTGGGGAAGCTCCTCCTCCTGCCCAGGGGAGCCCCTTCTCCCTGTAGCTATGTTGGTGGTCTCCTCCTCTTCAATATGGGGGGACTGCAGTGTTATCGGCGAATCTGGAGCCAACGGCTCTAGTAGCCCCTCCGGTGAAGAGGGATTTGCCCCAGCCCCTGGCTCAGGTGGTACCACCTCAGGGGTCTGGCCCCCTGGTCCAGGCTCTAGGGTCTGATCTCCTGCATCCCATGCAAGGGTCCCCTCAGGACCATGGTCCACCTCTGGGGGGGAGGGGGCTTTATAGAGCAGCCCCCCCAGCCCCAGCAGCTCAGTGGCTCCATCCAGGACTCCACGGTCTTTTTCCAGGCCAGCAGGGGTATCAAGCAGGTCCAGGGCTCCTGAGGATGGAGAAGGGCCAGGGGGTGCCCATCCTCGAGTTGGGGCAGTCTGGGATTCCAGTAGGTCCTCTCCAAATTCCATGTCTACTGGAAGGTCTCCAGCCAGGGGCTTCTCTGGCAGGGTCAATGGGTCAAACGGACTGGGGAAATCACTGGGGTCCATGAGGATGACTGGATATGGGCTGTAGATTAGGGGTAGAAGAGGGGGCAGAAGAGGTGGTCTTCGCCAGAATTCCTTCTTATATAGGTTCTGGGACACACCCCATCATCCACTTGGATTTCTCTTGAACAGCCCCCACCACAACCGACAAGCCTTTCCACCGGCTTTGGTCCGAATGACCACTTCCCCCCCCCAATACAGCGCCCCCTGTGGGGAGAGGCGTTCCCCGCCCTGGCCCTGTGCCCACACTCGCCAGGCAGTCCGTCGTTCCACCCTCCCGCCTGCCCCCGCCACCCCACTGCAACTCCCAGTTCCCCTCCCCCCTTACCTTTCACTCCCCCCCAACTCGGGCTGGACGCCCCCTCAGAGTCTCCTAGGGCCGTTGCCACCAAGAGCCTTTCCCACCCCCGCGGTCTCAGTTCCTATCCCCTCCCCTATCTCCTGGAGCCCCCCAGCTCCCCAGTCTTTACCCACCCTGTCTGGCCCCACCCCCCCTCCCCGCGTTGCAAGGTCCTCCCTCAGCCCTTCCTTCGCCCCCACAAACTGCCCTTCCTAACCCCTCCCCCCAGTTACCTTTCAGGGTCGCCCACTTCCTCAGCCCCGTCCCCCCTTCCTATTGCTCCCCTAGTCCTCCTTCTCCTGTTGCCCACCCCCCACCTCAGGCATTTACAGGAAGACATTTTGGAGCTACGATCTCTCCTTAGACCCCCCCCCCCTCCTGGCTACTGCGAGATCCCGCCTGCAGGTTCGGTTCGGCTTGATCAGGCCCGACCCCTACCTGCGGCAGGGTTAGTGTAACGGCTACAAGCCTAGAACTGCAGACAGCGACGGCCCCGCGCTCCTTCTCCACCTCCCTCCCTAGCAGCCGGGACAGGGGTCGCGGCCCCTTTAAATGGCAGCGCCGCTCACAGCGCCCAGCGCTCTGCACCAGGCGGGCGGGCGGCGCCAGCAACCAACCCCATTGGCTGGCTCGTGGAGGGGGCTCGCGAGACAGCGCCGGCCCCCGGCGCGAGACTCCCAGCCCAGTGGCCGCCTGGAAATTGCGGAGTGGAGCGTAGTTGTTGGAGATGGAGCTTGAGCCCCCGCCCGGGGCCCCGTTAGTTGAGGAGGAAAAGATAGCCTCTGGAGCTTTGAAGCCCGCCCTCGGGAAAGGCGGCACCCCCTCTCCACGGAATGGCCGAGTACACCAACCCACAAAAAATAGATCTACGCACCTGCTTCTCTTACCTGGCTCAAGAGTCTTCTCCCCCTTCCCACCCACCCCCCCCCCGTCACACCCGTGCCCGCCCTACCTCCTGGAGCCCACTCTACCCGTGATCCCCTCCTCTCATTCAAATGGTTCCCGGTCCCCTCCCCCTCCCCGTGTCTCTCTTCGCTTCCCACTCGTGTTCAACCCCCCAGCGGCCGCCCCCCCTCAACAGTCCCTACCTACGCCATGCAGCAGGCGCCTGCCAAGATTACCCTCCCCCCAACCCCACCTCTCCGGGGCCCGCCCCCTGGGCGACTGTTGGGGTAATGAGTGACAGCGGAGGGGGTGGGGGAGGCAGGGACCCAGCCCTCACGTGCCCCTCCTTCCCTTGTCTGCAGCCCTGGGCTCCCCTAACCATTCTGAATGCCATAGTTGTGGGGTGTCTTAAGCTTGGTCTCCAGCCACCCAAGGCGGGTTAAATGGCTCTGGCTCAGTGACAACGCCTATGCAGTAACCGTTACTGCCTGATGACCCCAAAACCAGGCCCTGCAAAGACACTCCCCCACTCCCTCAACGGTCTTAGGGTAAGTTCTGGGATCTTCTCCCTGAGTCTTCCTGCAGGAGCTCCCTGCGTTATCTCTTCAGTAGTTTTCCTCACCGAGGCCGATAGCTCTGTTTCCTCCTTTCTCTCCCTGTCTCTCTCCCTCCCTCCCTCCCTCCCTCCCTTTTTCTGTCCTTGTCTCTTTCCTCCTTCTCTCTCTCTCTCTCTCTCTGCCGGTCTCTTTTTGTCTCAGTCTCTGTTTCTGTCTCTCGTATGCACGAGCACGCACGCGCGCACACACACGCCCCCCCAACCCCCCCCCCCACCCCAACCCCGCTCCCGGACGGTCCTTAGCATGTGGGTGTGGCTGAGGTTGAAGCTTGAGAAGTGGGGTAGGGGGAGGGGGCACCAGCGTTAGGCCTACTGGTTTTAAAAAAATATGTGTGCCAGGATCCTTTCTCAGTCCCCATTATAGTTAGAGCACTTTGCAGTCCCCGCCCCCTACTTTCCTCCTCCAACCCCTAAGGGCTGGAGAGCTTTTAGTATCTGAGATACTGAAGGAGGCTCAGGCCGGAGGGGAGTCCTGCGGCAGATTTAGGAACGTGTAGGTTTGGTGTCCGGCGCCTGCGCTTGCTTGCCTCTTTGCTCTGGGCCTGCCTTCCCACACTAAGCCTCTCCTAGCCTTATAGTCCTAGGGAGTTTTATCCTCCCTTGTCTCATGCACTTTCCCAGAAACCTTAATCCTTCCTGGCTCCCCACATGGCCTTGAGATTATCTTTGCTCTCTCCTATTTTTCCCCTTCAGGTTTCCCAAACCCAGCTTCCTTTAGATCTTAACCGGTATTCTGTGTCCCTATCCCCCACCTTCTGCTTATTTCCATGTCCCTTCCCTGTACCTCCCTTTGCATTTTCAATTTGTTCCATCTCAGTTAGTCCACCTTGTTCTTTTGTATTGCCTGCTCTTCTCAACACATGCGTGGATCCTTGGCTGGTCTGGTTGTGGAGAATGCCTGGTTTCAAGTTGAAGGGAGAGGTCTGAGGAGGGATTAATGGTGTATTACTAATTCAGAGGCAGTGTGGTGGCAGAGACAGACCAGGATTCTAACCTCAACTCTGCTCACTTTTTAGGCAGTTGACTTTGGACAGTCACTTGTCTAGTCACTGGGTCTTAGTTTTCTCATCTTGAACACAGAGATAAGAAAGCCATCTGAATGTCCAATTATAGGGGATTGGTTAAATCAGTTTTGTCTATATTCATTCAGTGGATGTTTAAACTCATTAAAATGTGGTTACATTAAAAAAAAGAACGAATGACAGTATAGCACAGACCATTTTCAGGGCAGTGGATGCATGTCACACATTATCAAAACTCATAGAATGGTACAACACCAAAAGTGAACTCTTATGTAAACTATGGGCTTTGAGGGATAACAATGTGTCATCGATTGTAACAAATGTAGCATTCTGGTAAGGGATGTTGATCAAGGGAGGTGGTGCCAGGAGGGTATGCAGAGGGTATATGGGAACTCTCTGTACTTTCAGCTCACTTGTGCTGTAAACATAAAACTGTTCTAAAAATATACTTTAGTCTATTAAAAGAATTAATGACACAAAAATGTTCCTGATATGTTTTTTATTTTTGTTTTTAAGAAATCTCTATACCCAATGTGGGGCTTGAACTTACAACCCTGAGATCAAAAGACCCATGCTCTACTGACTGGGCCAGCCAGATGCCCCCCTGTTACATTTTCTAAAAATGAGTTAAAATATGATGCTAACTTTGTAGAGAAATTCTATATACATTTGACCTTTGAACAACATGGGTTTGAACTGTGTGGGTCCACTTATACATAGATTTTTTCAATATAGTGCAGTACTATAAGTGTATTTTCTTTTCCTTACGATTCTCCTAATAACATTTTCTTTTCTTTAGCTTGCCTTATTGTAAGCATAGAGTATACAATACATATAACATACAAAATACGTGTTAATCAACGATTTATGTTATTGGTAAGGCTTCTTGGTTAACAGTAGTAGTTAAGTTTGGGGGAGTCAAACTTGGATTTTCAACTGTGCCCCTATCCCCGTGTTGTTCAATGGTCAACTGTACATTTATACATAGAAAAAGACTGGAAAGAAATACTGGAGATAATGCCTCATGGGGTTGCTATTGAGATGGACACGTGTCTGACATAGAGCAGGTGTTGAATAGATACTGCTTCATAGGTTACTATTATCATTGGAAAAGAAATATATCCGACTTCATGCATGGTCTGGGACTTTGCACCCTGAAACCTTCATGTCCTTAAAATAAATACATTTTGGGGGGTCTTTGACTAAGCCAAGAGTGCCCACAGTTGATAGGTTTGAATACGTATCCACCACAGATGAAAGGCTGTAATATAGACTAGGGTGGGGGGGTTGGTTAAGAGTGTGGCCTGCAATTCAACACTCTCATTTTTAGCCTTGCTGGTTATCACATAGTACTCAATTCTGTTACTTGTTATTCATCATTTATAAAGCACTCAAGTGCTGTAAGCACTATAAGACAGGTAAAAACTCAATCCCTGCCCTCATGAGAGCTCTTTCATTTTAATTATATATATATATATATGTTTTCTGATTATAAAAATATAATAAATGCTCACCGTAAAAATTTTGTAAAACATAAAAAGTCTGAAGAAAAAAGCATTAATCACTTATATCCTACCTATTAAACCCGGAGATGACCACTGCTTTTTGATGTATATCTTTCTAGTTCTTTTTTGCATACATTTTTTTTTTTACAAAATTGGAATTCTCTTGTACAACATGTTCTACAACATAATTGTAATGACTGTGTATTATTTCATCATTTGGATGTACCATGCTTTATTTAATTAATTACCGCTGGATGTCAAACTTTTATTTTTGCACCACAGGCAAGGCTACACACTTGGTCAAAGAAATGGAGGTACTATTTGGCAGTCATTTGATTAGAGTGAGGTTCACTCTTTAGAACCAACTGTGGAAACGCATGGATTCTTATTTAATGTTTTATACCATTCTGAAGTACCCTGGAGTGAAGAAAAGGAAATAGGTATTTAGGGAGACATTGGGGAAATGTTAGACTGTGAGCTCCTCAACCATAGAGACCGGTTTTTACTCGTCTCTATCTCCAGCATCTAGCATAGTCCTTAGATAGATACTCAATAAATGTTTATTGGATGAATTGATGAATGCGTGAATAAAGGACAGAGAGAGGGAAAAAAAGCCCCAACGAACTCAAATTGTAGCAATACTTCTATGATGTAAGGCTTAACATGGGCAAAGATAAAAGTGAAACAAGAGAGGAGAAAAAGCAGGAAGGCAAAAATAAGGAATCTTCATCTTTCTCTTTAAAAAGGATTCGATTAAACCTATGACTATATGGTCAATTAATCTTCAATAAAGCAGGAAAGAATATCCAATGAGAAAAGGACAGTCTCTTCAACAAATGGTATTGGGGAAACTGGACCACTTTCTTACAGCATACACAAAAATAAATTCAAAATGGATGGAAGACCTAAATGTGAGACCTGAAACCATAAAAATCCCGAAGAGAGCATGGGCAGTAACCTCTTTGACATAGGCTGAGGCAACTTTTTTCTAGATATGTCTCCTGAGGCAAGGGAAACAAAAGCAAAAATAAACTATTGGAACTACATCAAAACAAAAAGCTTCTGCACAGCAAAGGCAACAATCAACAAAACTAAAAGGCAACCTATAGAATGAGAGAAGGTATTTGCAAATGGCATATCTGATAAAGGGCTAGTATCCACAATATATAAAGAACTTCTAAAACTCAACCCCCAAAAAACATCATTCAATTTAAAAATGGGCAGAAGATATGAAGAGGCATTTTTCCAAAGAAGACATGTAGATGGCCAACAGACACGTGAAAAGATGTTCAGGGAAATGCAAATCAAAACTACAAAATTTTTACAAAATTGGAATTCTCTTGTACAACATGTTCTACAACATAATTGTAATGACTGTGTATTATTTCATCATTTGGATGTACCATGCTTTATTTAATTGAGAAATGCAGGATGACTAAAATCAACAACACAAGAAACAACAGGTGTTGGCGAGGATGTGGAGAAAAAGGAACCCTCGTGCAGTGTTGGTGGGAATGCAAACTGGTGCAGCCATTGTGCAAAAGCAGTATAGAGGTTCCTTAAGAAGTTAAAAATAGAACTACCCTAGCATGCGACTCTTGATCTTGGGGTCGTGAGTTCAAGCCCCACGTTGGGCGTAGAACTTGTTTAAAAAAATAGAACTACCCTATGAAAATTAAAAATAGAACTACCCTCTGATCTAGCAATCACACTACTGGGTATTTACCCAAAGAATACAAAAACACTAATTCAAAGGGACACGTGCACCCTATGTTGATAGCAGCATTATTTACAGTAGCCAAGATACCGAAGCAGCCCAAGTGTCCATCCGTTGATGAATGGGTAAAGAAGATGTGGCATATATACATACAATGGAATATTACTCAGCCATACAAAAGACTGAAATCTTGTCATTTGTCATGACATGGATGGAGCTAGAGAGTATACTGCTAAGTGAAATAAGTCAGTCAGAGAAAGACAAACACAATATCATTTCCCTCTTATGTGGAGTTTAAGAAACAAAACAAATGAGCAAAGGGAAAAAAAGAGAGAGAGAGAGAAACCAAGAAACAGACTTTTGGTTATAGAAAACAAACTGATGTTTACCAGAGGGGACTTGGGTGGGGGTTGGGTGAAATAGGTGATGGGGATTAAGGAGTCACTTGTGGTGATGAGCACCGGGTGACGTATGGAATCGTTGAATCACCATGCTGTACACCTGAAACTAATATAACACTGTATGTTAACCAACTGGAATTAAAATTTAAGAAAGAGAGGGATTAGTGAAATGTAGTGAAAAGGCACCTATTCCTCCGTATCAGCAAGTCTAATTGTGGCAGTCTGACCTACTAGTGTGCTTCTGACTATACTCTCCTCTTTAACATTCCCTCTATCCTGTCCAAACATCTCTCCCAAGTTTGGAGGCAACATATCTCAATTTGCTCCACGTAAGATCAACTGACTTTATGAGACACATCCTAGGATCTATGTGGGTCCCAAGGTCCCTACAGACTTTCTGCTATGGCACTATCTCTCGGGAAATCAACTCAGGTTAATAATACTTCTTTGAGTTCCACTTACACTTTTTTTTTTTAATAAGAGCTTTATTGAGGTAGAATTCATATATTATACAATTTGCCCATTTCAAGTGTATAATTCAATGGATTTTAGTATATTCATGGATCTGTGCAACAATTACCACGATTTTACAACATTGTCATCATTTTATTTTTTTATTATTTTAATTCCAGTGTAATCAACATACAGTGTTGTATTCATTTCAGGTGTACAATATAGTGATTCAACAATTCTATACATTCCTCAGTGCTCATCATAAGTGTACTCTTTTCATAGAGAGAGAAAGAGAGAGTGAGTGGGGGAGGAGCAGAGGGAGAGAGAAAAAATATTTTTTAAAGATTTTATTCATTTATTTTGAGAGGGGGGAGGGGCAGAGGGAAACGGAGAGAGAGAACCCCAGGCAGACTCCATGCTGAGTGTAGAGCGTGATGCAGGGCTTGATCCCAGGACCCCAAGACCATGACCCAAGCTGAAATCAAGAGATGGACACTCAACCGACTGAGCCACCCAAGTGCCCCAAGAGGGAGAATCTCAAGAAGGCTCCTTGCCCAGCAGGGAGCCTGACACAGAGCTCCATCTCACAACCTTGAGGTCATGACCTGAGCCGAAATCAAGAGTTAGACGCTTAACTGACTGAGCCACGCAGGCGCCCCAATAGGTGTACTGTTAATTCCCTTCACCTATTTCACCTGTCCCTGCCCTGCCTCCCCCATCAGTTTGTTCCTTATAGCTAAGAGTCTGTTTTTTGGTTTGTCTCTCTCTTTTTTTTTTTTTTGCCTTTGTTCATTTGTTTTGTTTCTTAAATTCCACATATGAGTGAAATCATATGGTATTTATCTGACTGGCTTATTTTGCTTAGCATCACACTTTCTAGATCCATCCATGTTGTTGCAAATGGCAAGATTTCATTCTTTTTTATGGCTGAATAATATTCCAGTGTGTGTGTGTGTGTGTGTGTGTGTGTGTGTGTGTGTGTGTGTTGTGGTGTGTGTGTGTGTGTGTGTGTGTGTGTGTGTGTGTGTGTGTGTGATATACCACATCTTCTTTATTCATTTATCTATCAATGGACACTTAGGTTGCTTCCATAATTTGGCTATTGTAAATAATGCTGTTATAATCATAGGGGTGCATGGATCCTTTTGAAATAGTGTTTTATATTCTTTTTTAATTTAAATCCAATTTATTTCAATTCAATTAATTAACATATACTATATTATTTTTTTCAGGGGTACAGGTCTGTGATTCATCTGTCTTATATAATACCCAGTGTTCATTACAACACATACCCTCCCCAATGTCCATCACCCAGTTACCCCATTCCCCCATCCCTCTCCCCTCCAGCAACCTTCACTTTGTTTCCTCAGATTCAAGAGTCTCTTATGGTTTGTCTCCCTCTCTGGTTTCATCTTGTTTCACTTTTTTCTCTCTTCCCCTATGATCCTCTGTTTTCTTTCTTAAATTCCACATATCAGTGAGATCATATGATAATTGTCTTTCTCTGATTGACTTATTTCACTTATGAGCGTAATACCCTCTAGTTCTATCCATGTCATTGCAAATGGCAAGGTTTCATTTTTTTTAAAGATTTTATTTATTTATTTGTCAGAGAGAGAGAGCACAAGCAGGGGGGAGGGGGTAGAGAGAGAGAGGGAGAACAGACTCCCCAAAGAGCAGGGAGCCTGATGCGGGACTCGATCCCAGGACCCCAGGATCATGACCTGAGCTGAAGGCAGATGCTTAACCGACTGAGCCACCCAGGTGTCCCAAGATTTCTTTTTTTGATGGCTGCATAATATTCCTGTGTGTGTGTGTGTGTGTGTGTGTGTGTGTGTGTACACCACATCATCTTTATCCATTCATCTGTCGATGGACATCTGGGTTCTTTCCATAGTTTGGCTATTGTGGGCATTGCTGCTATAAACACTGGGGTGCACATACCCCTTCAGTTCACTACCTTTGTATCTTTGGGGTAAATAGCCAGTAGTGTGATTACTAGGTTGTAGGGTAGTTCTATTTTTAATTTTTTGAGGAACCTCCATACTATTTTCCACAGTGGTTGCACTGGTTTGCATTCCCACCCATTTTCATCATTTTAAAAAAAGGAAGTCTGTATTCTTTTATTTTATTAAGATTTTATTTATTTTTGAGAGAGAGAGAGACAGAGAGAAAGGGAGAGTGAGCATGAACAGGGAGGGAGGGGCAGAGGGAGAAGCAGACTCCCAGCTGAGCAGGGAGCCGGACATGGGACTTGATCCCAGGATCCTGGAATCATGACCTGAGCCGAAGGCAGACGCCCAACCAACTGAGCACCCAGGCACCCAAGAAAGTCTGTATTCTTAAGCTATATTCTCCCATCCCCCCATCCCCTGTAGCCTTGTGTAAGCACCATTCTACTTTCTGTCTCCATAGATTCACCTATTCTGGACATTTCATATAAATGGAATCATATAATATGTGGTCTTTTGTGACTGGCTTTTTCACTTAGCATAATGTTTTCAAGGTCCATCCATGTTGTAGCATGTATCAGAATGTATTCCTTTTATGGCTGAAAAATATTCCACTGTATGTGGATATATCATATTTTGCTTATCTATTTATCAGTTGATGTACCTTTTAGCTATTATGAATAATACTGCTATAAACATTCGTATACAGAAATTGGAGTGATGTGCCAACAAGCCAAGGAATGCTGGCAGCCACCAAGAACTGGAAGAGACAAGACTCACTCTCTCCTAGAGCCTCCTAAGAGATCCTGAAGAATCACGGCCCTGCCCACACCTTGATTTCATCCCAGTGATACTGATTTCAGACTCTGGCTTCCAGAACTGTGAGAGAATACATTTCTATTATTTTAAGCCACCGACTCCGTGGTAATTTTTTTACAACATTTACAACATTTTACAACATTATTTACAATAGCCAAATTATGGAAGCAACCTAAGCGTCCATTGATAGATAAATGAATAAAGAAGATGTGGTATATCACACACACACACACACACAACACACACACACACACACACTGGAATATTATTCAGCCATAAAAAAGAATGAAATCTTGCCATTTGCAACGACATGGATGGATCTAGAAAGTGTGATGCTAAGCAAAATAAGCCAGTCAGAGAGAGATAAATACCATATGATTTCACTCATATGTGGAATTTAAGAAACAAAACAAGGACAGTACTACAGTGATCTTTCTGAGGTTCAAACCTATCATACATAGAGAAAGTTTATTCCCTTCGTCTCTCAGTCTCTTTGTCTCTCTCGCTCTCTATAAAAAAATACATACATACATAAATACATAAATACACACACACACAGAGGCGCTCATGCACGCATGCCTGTCTATCTGTGATAGTCTGGAAGAAAATATACTAAAATGTTAACAGTGATTTCTCCATAATGGGATTATGATGAATTTTTTATACTCTTGTTTTTGAGTTTTGCCCTCAATAAGCATATATTACTTTTATAATCAGAGAAAAAAAAACAACATAGGGACACCTGGGTGGCTCAATCAGTTAAGCATCTGGCTTCAGCTCAGGTCATGATCCCAGGGTCCTGGGATCCAGTCAGTCCCATGTCTGGCTCCTTGCTCAGCAGGGAGCCTGTTGCTTCCCCTGCTTGTGCTCTCTCTCTCTCTGACATAAATAAATAAATAAAAATCTTTTTTAAAAAACATAAATTATTGGGGCACCTGGGTGGCTCAGTTGGTTAAGCATCTGCCTTCAGCTCAGGTCATGATCTCGAGTCCCACATTAGGCTCCCTGCTCAGCAGAGGGTCTGCTTCTCTCTCTGCCCGCCCTGCTCATGCTCTCTCTCTCAAATAGATAAATAAAATCTTAAAAAAAAAACCCATAAATTATTTTTAAAAAATCTTCAATGTCTCCCCACTTTACTTACAGAGTAAAGTACAAACTTCTAAGCACAGCACAGGCCCTCAATTATTTGGCCTATGCCTATCTCTCTAGCCTAATTTCCTATCCCTTAGCCTCCCCATTTTTCTTCAGCCAGGCCGAATTACCTAAAACATAGGTCATTCTGCCTCTGATCCATTGTAAATTGGTCTGACTTCAACCTCTTGGTTAAGACCCAATTCAAAAGTGTTCTTTCTTGTGAAGCCATTCCTGATCTACTCATGTAGAACCTTGCTACCTTTGAGTTATCACTTTACCTCTAATATGGTGCTATTATTTTTTTTTAAGATTTTATTTATTCATTTGACAGAGAGAGCACAAGCAGGCCATAGGCAGAGGGAGAGGGAGAAGCAGGCTTCCCGCTGAGGAGAGAGCTCCACCCAGGTGCCTCTAGTGCTATTATTTTATTTGCCTACAGTATTGCAATTATTTGTTTACATCACCATTTCTCTGTTTATGTTGTGATTGCCTTGAGATACGTGCAAGTACAACAATCTTCCTTTTATTTTGTTACCAAATATTTTCCAACATAAACAGCTGTTGTGATTTTTAACAAAGTATACATTCATTAAAATGTTACTGAATCCAGGGGCACATCCAGTCCCCCACCGTCTCCTTGCTTGGCAGGGAGCCTGCTTCTCCCTCTCCCTCTGCCTTCCACCCCCCACCTTGTGTGCTCTCTCTCTCTGTCAAATAAATAAAATCTTTAAAAAAATGTTACCGAATCCATAGTAGCTTTTCTATAATTTGTATTCTTTCACTCAAGAGACACTAAAAACCATCATGTGTGTGTCTATAAAATATTTTATATTAAAAAGTCCTCATAGATCTTTAGGCATTTATATGGAAGGAGAGCTAAAGTATTTTTTAAAGTGAGAAAGTCATGGCTCAGAAAAGTATGTATAGCTTAGCTTAATCCTATGTGTATAAAAAAGTATAAACATTTCTTTTTGACTGGGTAAGTACATACATAGAAAATAGAAATACAAGAAAGTGGTCATAATTGTAACCAGAGAGAGAGACTTTTCTCTTTATACTCCTGGGTATTGTTTAATTTTTTTTTTCCATGAGCAGGGGAAAAAACGTTTTTCAGAATAGAGGTAATTTTTCTGATGTCATAATAGAGGTGTTACTCATTCTCAAAAAGTTTGGGAACAATTGGTCTAGAAATGTCCAATATGGTAGCCACTAGCCATACGTGAGTATTTAAATTTTAGCTAATTAAAATTAAATTGAATTAACAATTCAGTCCCTCAGTTGCATTAATCATATTTCAAGCCCTCAATGGCCACATATGTATAGCCAGTAGTTACTGTACTGAACAGAGCAAATAACATTTCTATCCTTGCAGAAGTTCCTACTGGACAGTGCAGGTCTAGATCACTGTGTCCCCACATAATGAGGCACCAGTTGGGACACCCTGAAACCCTGGGTCTGAATTAATTAGTGGGAACGAACGACAAACACTTATCAGTTGAGCCTTGTAGCTCTTGATTAACCACACGGCTAGTTTGGCATTACAGAAAAATGAAGGCGCCTACCTGATTGGCATCCTACAGAATATGGAATCAGTCTGATCTGGAGGCCTACGATGTATCCATGGCAATAATGACACCTGTTGAATCTCTTTGTGAATCACAGGAACAACAGTGGTGTTTGGACTGCTGGGTTCCCTGGTTACCATAGAAATAGGTGGTTACAATTGTGTTTAATCACAGAAACTAAGTTATCAATCCCCGTCCTCTCCCCCACCCCTTTCTATAACTATAACCACAACCACAGCCATAGTGATAACTGTTTCAGTTGGGCTTCATGAGTAGACCTGGCAGCAGAAGCAACTAGAAATGTAAGTATGGAGTGTCAGAGGGCAAGCCCTAATGAGGAAGTGTGAAAAAAGAAACATGGCGGGGCATTTTTTCGGAAGGAAAAGGCTACATCTACCACACGGAATACAATGACATTGTTACTCTTGCCTCTTGCACAGGCGCAGTGCAGGAGTTCTCAGAGCAGCCTACGCGCACGTTTTCTCCCCTTCTCTTTCCACTTCCCTCTCTCTCCTTTTTTGCCCTCTCCTTTGCCTTTGCCATCACTTGGTTTTTCAGTCTTTCCGTTAGCCCGCCGATGTCTCTCCTTCCCACCCTCCATCCCCCTCCCTACCTCTTTATCCCCCTCCCCACCTCTTTATCCCCCTCCCCCTTCCTTTTCCGTCTCGAGCGGATGGAAACTTGCGCATGCGCATTAAGTAGAAAGCCTCGCTCTTTGTCCCCATCTGTCGTTCACACGAACTCAGATCTTTCGCGTTCGGTAGCCAATAGGATCGAAGAAATGGCGGAAAAAGGATTCCGCCTCTGGAGATAAACCTTGATTGACAAGTCAGATAACCAATCAAGAACACCAGTTTGTACCCCTTGGGAGGCACCGAGCTCCGTCGTCTCGTTTCCGGCGGTCGCGCGCTCTTTTCTCGGGACGGTAGAGGCCGTGTAGCGTCGCCGTTACTCTGAGGAGAGAACAGTCGGTAGAGGGTGAGTTTTGGGACGACTTAGTTCTTGTTTGAGAGGGGAGTAGGATTTTTTGCGACAAGAGGCTAGGGCGAGGCTAGGTTTGGAGGGAGGTTGGCCGTTCTTTCCAAGGCCCCTTGAGGCCTTGTCCCCGCCGCCACACGGCCTTCTCAGCCCACCCGCAGGGGCCCATCGCTCTCAGTTCGCCTTGCTTTCTGCTTTAACCTGGCTCTAGTTGCCTTTCCCGCCCCGTTTCTTTGTGCGACTCATCTTCGATTCTGATCCCTGTCAGTAAGTTCCCCGGCCCTTTAGCCGCCCTGGGCCCGAGGGTGTGGGGTCTATTATCCGAGAACCCTGAAGTCGCGGCTGGAGGAGGAGGCGCTTTGTTGGCGCTCCTCCTCTCAGCCTCGCGAGGCCATTAATTCAGAATGAGAAATGGGCCCCCCCCCCCAGCGATGTTTCTTTGTCAAAACTCTAAGCTAGGAAGTTCATCTGCTAGTCCAGACCCCGCGGCTTCCCTAGTCTGGTTCCTGTCTTTTTTTTTTTTTTTTGTCTTGTTGCCTAGCTACTCGACCCATTTAAAGCATCACTTTTTTTTAAATGAAAATTAATTTTATGGATTTCCTGTTGGGTATCTTCCACTCGGGGAAACTATCGTTGTCAACTGAAACCTTTCTTTGTGTTCTTAACGGAGAAGTTGAGGTTAGAGACGACTTGGAGGTACTTTGCTATCTTCAACCGAAGTTGAGGTAGGTGTACGGGGTAGGGTTGCCAGATAAAATACCGGACGCCCCGTTAATTTTGGATTTCACATAGACAGCAAAGTATTTTTAGTATACGTTGCATGGGACTTAAATACTAAAAGATAATTTTTTAAAGTCTGAAATTCAAATTTAACTCTACGTTGTGTATTTGTATTTGATAAATCTGGCAACTCTCGTGGGGGGCACTGGCTTGATTTATGCTGTGTCTTTGTCCACCTTACTATTAAATGAAAGAAGCGCCTGAAAAAGTACCTTACCATATCAGTGCATTCTACAGCTTTCAGGCAGGTGCATATCCATGCAGCCATCTAGGTCGGTAGATTTTTACCAGATCTCCCCGCCCCCCCCCCCCCCCCCCACCAGCTTCCACTTAAAAAGTTGATCCTTTTCCTGAAAACTGATTTCAAATATGTGTGATGCAGTGTTTGGTCTTGTACCTAAACCACATTTATGCAGTTGTACTGTGTCCAGTAGCCCGTCTTTCTAAACCAGCAGTACATACTTTCTCAAGAAAAATCCTTCATCAGGGTTAGTCTTTGGGACAGATAGACAAATCCTTGATGCTGATCTTTGTGCTTAGTTCTTAGAGGCCCAGTGGTTAAGGGGCAGTGAATTTATTGCTCACAAGAGATTTCTGCACGTATTTCCATATTATGTTGGTGGTCATCATCAGAAATAAGTGATAGGGACAGTATTAACTGAGTACTTGCTACTTTGTGGGTACTGTTTTAAGTGTTTTATACAATATTATTTAGTCGTCACCAGTGAATGCCTTCTTGGGAAAGAGTAAACTGGAAGGAAGGATTGTAAAGATTAGCACTATGGAGACATTTATTCAAAAACACAAAGGTAGGCAATTTGATTGTAAAAAATGATTTTTGCTAGAATCCAAAAAAGAGGAGGAAGAATGTAATTAATGATATTTGTCTAACTACAGCACCAACTGAATGCAGAAATACGGATAGTGGTTGCCAGCAGGAACATGTGCTGTGTACACAATCTCATTTAGTCCTTAAAATAACCAGCCCTGTGAAGTTGCCGTTGTTACCCCCTCCTTACAGGTGAGGAAACTGAGGCTCAGAAGTTAGGTGACATGGCTAGTCAGTTTGTGGGACTCTAAACTTTGAAATCAAGCTGAGTTTGATTACTAAGCTTATAGCTTAGTGATGAAGAATGAGCTTTAGAATTAAATGGATGTGAGTTCCACTCCTTGCCCCATCACATTTGGGTAACCTTAGATGGGCATCAGTTTTCTTATCCAGGAGAGTAAGTTTTGGGCACTAAGTGAGATAATGCAGACTTAGCACAGTGCCTGGCATATAATGATTGGTAAATATCTGATATTATCATCTTAACTACCAGGCTACACTTTCTAAAACCAAAAATAACCTCCCTTGAAGTTCTCTTACATGGTTTAGAACATCCTAGCACTTTTTCTTCAAGGAGGTAGATCATTTCTACTAAGAAGTTGTAAAATGGCCTTTTTGAAAAGGAGTGGTGAAGTTTGGTTAAGATGTATATACAGAGTTTTTAATATTTCAGTTTGAGTGGAACTCTGAGGATTTTTATTAATGGGTAAATATAAATTGTGGATTCCTGAATGGGACGCAAGGTACTGAGGCTGGGGCCACTGACTCCCAAATTAAAGACTGGAGAAAAAAAAGGTTCCTTGGATTCTAGCCAGGGGTAAGAAGGTAGGAAGACCTAGTTGGAGAAATGGCTGTGAAGATAACTCAAGTTTCAGCTATAGGCCAGTGTGGAGTCAGGGAAGGGAGGTGTTTAATAGCTGGGACTCAGATAGTTAAAGATCTGATTCTAATGCCAACCTAACCCCATCCCCACCTGTTGCTGGGGTAGACTTCATAAATTTTGTATGTTTTAATTTCCTGTTTTTATGTCTTATTTTTAGAAACATGATTTCCCTTTTTTTTAGAGGAAAAAATGCTGCACCATGGGTAAGAGTAATAAAGATAGATGCAATTATTTTAATTTTAAGAATTTATTATAAGGAAATAGTTAAAAAGAGCTATAAGCAAGAAGATATTTACTGCATCGTTCTAATAGGAAAAAGGTGAAAACAACCTAAATGTCTCATAGTAGGTGGTAGTTTAGTAAGTTAGTATATATCCACATGGACTTTGTGTAGCTGTTAAAAATTATAATTATGTTGACATAGAAGTGAAGAAAAACTGAACATACAATGGTGCAGTATAGCAGCATTATATTGACATGATAATGTATGTTTTGGAAGGTAAATAAGTAAAAATGGATATTGTGGGAGGAATATTTACTCATGGATGTGCCCAAGATTTAGCTGTGAACATTGTTTATAAATAATGGTGAAAAAATAGAAACAACCCAAGTGTCCAACACAATAGGTGCTTGGTTGACAGCTGAATACTGCATCCATTAAAAATTAATGTAGAAGATTGAGTGACATAAGAGCTCTCATCATGTAATAAAGTAGAAAAGGCAAGTTGCAAAATAGTTTTTATAGTATTTCATTTAGAGTACATGCAAATAAATCAGTGACTGGAAGGATAAATGTTAACTGACTTCTGGTGGTGGATTTTTATTTAATAAGATTGATGAAACGTTACAAATAAGATTCAAGTCTTGGCTTAAGTGTAAACTTCCCAGTGAGGCTTACCTCAGCTCTGTTGAAAATTGCAATCTTACCAGGCGCCTGGGTGGCTCAGTTGGTTAAGCTTCTGCCTTCAGCTCAGGTCATGATCCCAGGGTCCTGGATCTAGTCCTGCATGGAGTCTGCATCAGGCTCCCTGCTCAGCGGGAAGTCTGCTGCTTCCTCTACCCCTCCCCCCTGCTCGTGATCTCTCTCTCACATGAATAAATAAAATCTTTTTTAAAATTGCAGTCTTACCCCTTTCACTCCCTATACACTTTGCCCCAGTTTCTCTTATTTTCTAATAGCATTTACCTCTCATTAAGTACTATGTACTTTAATTACGTGTCTTTTTTGTCTTACTAGAAGGTAAGCACAACTGAGGGCAAGAATCTTTGCTTTGTTCATTGATGCATCCCAAGCACCTATAATAGTGCCTAGCAAATAGTAAGCATTCAGTGAATATTTGTTGGGTGAATTAGTAAAAAAATAAAATTAGTAAACAATGATCAATAATCTATAAACAGGGCAGTTTTCATTTTTGCCTGCCTTCTGTTCCTAGTCTACATTCATGCATTTTTGAGGGGGGAAAAAACACCCTTTTCCTGTTTCTTAAAACCTTTCCCTTTTGAAACATCAAACATTTTTCTTTTTTTAAAGATTTTATTTATTTGAGAGAGAGAGCGAGCACGAGTGTGGGGAGGGACAGAGGGAAAAGCAGACGCCCCACTGAGTAGGGAGCCCGATGCAGGGCTCAGATCCCAGGACTCTGGGCTCATGACCTGAGCCGAAGGCAGACTCTTAACCGACTGAGCCACCCAGGCGTCCCAAAACATCAAACATTTTTCACATTTACATGGTCTTCATAATTTTTTTAAAGATTTTATTTATTTATTCATGAGAGAGAGAAGCAGGCTCCCAAGGAGCAGGGAGCCCGATGGCGGGACTCGATCCCAGGACCCTGGGATCATGACCTGAGCCGAAGGCAGATGCTTAACCATCTAAGCCACCCAGGCACCCCTTCATAATTTTTAATGCTGTGTAACACTCCACTGAATAGATGTACCGTAATTTATTACAAACCATACCTCTAATTTTGGGTATTTTAAGTCATTAATTTGTTACCGTAAAGGTCATCACAGTGATGATTTCATGGATGTAGTTTTTATTAAATTTTTAAAATTATATTCTTTGGGGGGGCAGAGGGAGAGGGAGAGAGAAATCCTAAATAGGCTCCACACCTAGTGCAGAGCCTGACATGGGGCTGGATCTCAGAACCCTGAGATCATGACCTGAGCCAAAATCAAGAGTCAGATGCTTAACCTACTGAGCTACCCAGGTGCCCCTAAAATTATATTCTTAGGGTAAATTTCTAGGAGTAGAATTTCCTGAGTCACAGAATATGAACATTTTGATAGCTCTTGTTATTACTTGTTTTATGAAACAGTTTGGATATAGAATTTGATAATTATGTTGTTTTAGTTTTGGAGGGATATGATAAGAAATGTATCAGGAAAGCTTGTATAAGTATTCTCATATACCCATCATCCAGAATCGGTAGTTATCAAGTCGTCACATTTTCTTTGAGAAATCAGTTTTCTTTATTTTAGAGGAATCATATAATGTTAACAATAAATGTTCATGAGAAGGTCCTTCTCTGCATTTTTCCTTCAGCTAAATTCTGACTAGAAGGTCTTGTGTTTAGGGGAAATGATTTAGGATTGGCTTTGCCCTTTTATTTCTGGAGAACTGTCCTTAAATGAGGAAGATGGTCCTCAGCTTGTTAACCAGTAAGAAAGCAGTAAGAAAATTTTCATTTTAAAGCCATCAGCTCTTGCATTCACTCTGGATTGTACCAGGAATTTTCATTTTGTTTTCTTTTAATCTTACGTTGATTTTTAGATGAGATCTAACATTATGATTGTATATTCATCTTTTTTATTTGATGTTTTCATTGCTTTGATAGTCATTTATCTTTATTGTGATTAATAACCATATTTACTGAATGCTTACTATATTTCAGTACTGAGCTAGTGTTTTCACATATTTATGAATCCTCATAGCCATCTTGAGAGGTAGGTATTTTTATTATTCCCTTTATAACAGCTTAAATTTGTGCAAAAGTGATTTACTAAGTAGTACATAGCTAGTAAGTGAGTACTAGGACCATGCTTCAAATCTAAGTATGTCTAACTCCACAGCCTGTACTTTTTCTACTGTTCATTCCATAGTATCTACTGTAGGTTAAGACTGCAAAGTGCCAGATAACAAGATTTAATAGTCCTTGTCCTTGTGATAAGTAGAATCTATTTCCCTTGTTAAGTTTTAATATTATGATAGGGCCAATTTTTAGGGAGTAGCTTCTTTGGGGAGAGTAGTTTCCAGTTAATGTATAGAATTAGTGAAAGGAAAGTTTCTTCAAGCTACTTCTGTGCAAGTTGTTCTCATTTAGTACTTGTCTAATTTCTGTGTGCAACATAACTGCTAATGTCTGGTTCTTTTTAGGTTTTTGAGTGGTACAACTTTGCCATACTTGTTCACAATAACCAGTCATTTGAATCTGGCAAAAGCCAGGATATCAGAGATGATTAGTGACATATAAATCATCAGGAAGGTGACTGATAAGCCCTGAATGTATTTGACAGTCCACATTTTCCTTTTAGGGTGCAAAAATGCAGAGCAATAAAACCTTTAACTTGGAGAAGCAAAACCATACTCCAAGGAAGCATCATCAGCATCACCACCAGCAGCACCACCAGCAGCAACAGCAGCAGCCACCACCGCCACCGATACCTGCAAATGGGCAACAAGCCAGCAGCCAAAGTGAGTACATGCTTGTAGGGGGGTAAGGATAGGGTCCCTCCCGGGAAAGGTTCCTTGGTTTTTAGATTAATCTCTTGGGCTTATAAAGGAATAAGCCTTTGTGGCACACCTTTTGCTCTTTTTTCCCCTATTTACCTCTTAATACAGCTTAGGATAGAAAAAGGGTGATTCACTGAAACAAGGAGCAGACATGTTGGGTAGCAGATGAGTACAAGTTGCTGTGCTGTGTTGGCATATTCTGCTAAACATGTCTGTGTGTTTTACCTCAGAGTTTGGTTCTTAGAGGTGATCATCAGATGACTGGTAGTTAGAAAATATAGAACAAGTCTTTAAGGGAAAAGAAGTCTGGTACTGAGTGTTACACTTTCAGCCTGGGGTCTGTGCCAATCTGTTTTAATCAGAGTAAACATTCTTTAAAGGCATGTTCCATTCATTCAGCAAACTTTGAGCACCTCTTGTGTGCCTCTAAAACTAGAACCAACCTCAGCCCTCTTTTATTTCCAGAGATCCCTACAAAGAATACTGTTTCCTAACTCATTTCCTTTCATTCCATTAACCCAAGCATGAAAGAATGGGAACTGTTAAAGATTATGAAGATTGGTGAGAGATTGGGAAAATGGAGCAATTATGTTTCAGTTTTATTTTTTTAAAGATTTTATTTATTAGAGAGCAAGTGAGAGCGCACGAGAAGGGGGAGGGGCAGAAGGAGAGGGAGAAGGAGTCTCCTCACCGAGCAGGGAAGCCCAATGCGGGGCTTGATCCCAGGATCCTGGGATCATGACCTGAGCCAAAGGCAGACACTTACCTACTGAGCCACCTAGGCACCCCTATGTTTCAAATTTAGAAAACTGATCTCTTCTGATACAAGTCTCCTTGACTTGCTTAATTTTCTCTTTGACCAATAGCTTCTGTATTGTCTTTCTCTTAGTCCGGGTGGCTCCTGGCCCATAGTAGAGCTATTGAGAAGTACTCCCAGATGTCTGCATACTGCTTTCACATTTTAAGGGCAATTTACTGATAAGTGGTTAGTGGATAGATTGTATTGGGAAATGGTGTTTTTCTCTACAGCAGTTAGGTTTCCTAATCTAGCAGCAGTTGTAGCTCTTTGAGAATGTGACTGTAGATCTCTTTGCCCAATCTTTTGAGTGACTGTGTGTATTCTCTCAGATGAAGGCTTGACTATTGACCTGAAGAATTTTAGGAAACCAGGAGAGAAGACCTTCACCCAACGTAGCCGGCTCTTTGTGGGCAATCTTCCTCCTGACATCACTGAGGAGGAGATGAGGAAACTATTTGAGAAATATGGGAAGGCAGGCGAAGTCTTCATTCATAAGGATAAGGGCTTTGGCTTTATCCGCTTGGTGAGCAACCATGGGCTTTTAGAGTATATGCTCTAAAAGGTGGGGAAGTCGGGGAATGATGGATATGGAAAATACGGCAGTGGAGATAATTCTCAGGTGGTCTGTTTGTTAAATGTTTAATAGTTGTAGTTGGTAGAACAGGACAGAAGATAACAGGTTTTATTTTTATTTTTCCTTATAGGGTTTTGTTTTGTTTCAAGGACAACATAGGTTTATTTGTCTAGGACACTGAGACTAAAGTATGCCCTTTGGAACTTTTGTTTTCATTGGTAAATTTCAAACATACAGAGGTAGAGAGAATAGTATAATGAACCTATAAATACTCGATGCCCAGCTTCAATAATTATCAACTCAATTTTATTTTATCTTAGTAACTAATGATTAAAGTTCATATACTTTATTCCTAAGTTCTTGCCTATGTATTGTCTCACTTAAGACTTTTTAAAACCATGAGGGGACAGTTTTATTCGTATCTATTTTTTTTTAAAAATTTTAAGTTGTGCTAAAATACACATAAAATTTATTATTTAACCATTTTTAAGTGTAGATCTTTTTCATAAAGACAGATTTGATTAGGAAACATGTTTAAGTATATGAGGGAGGAACTTTTTTAGGCATTATCTACATAAACAAGGAATATAAGGTGTTAGCAAGTTCACTAGATGTGGTGGTCAGAACTAGTTTTCATTCCAGATCTACCACTAACTCAAGATTACATGGGCAAGTCATTTTTTTCTGGGGTTTGAGGTTCCTCTTTAGTAATATGAGAGGGAGTTCCCATTAGGGTCTGTGGTTCTAAAGAGGTCTCAATGGAGGGCATACATGATTCTCATTAAACTTGTATATAGCTAGCTGAAATTAAAATACTCTGGCTGATGTATTGTAAGGGTAGGTTTTAGGCTGGTCCTTGTCCCAATGATCTGTTATACCACTTGGGAGAATAACCTATATGATACTGATGACCATGTAAGTGGTATTAACTTCTAGAATTTCCAGTTGATTTATTGCAAGGCTATCAGAGCAATTAGACTATCCAAGAGTTATCTGAAACATGTGATTTCGATTGATAAGTGGTTAGTGGATAGATTGTATTGGGAAATGGTGTTTCCATTCTTTCAGGATATCAAGGTTTCTTTGTGTGTTGTCAGAATTTTGGGGCAGGCAGACATTTTATATTGGGCTCTGCTACTTTAGACTCTTGATGGCTGTACCTGTGGTCATTGTCAAACTTGAGTTATTCTAACTTTCCTCTGCTTCTAGGAAACACGAACCCTAGCGGAGATTGCCAAAGTAGAACTGGACAACATGCCACTCCGTGGAAAGCAGCTGCGTGTGCGCTTTGCCTGCCATAGTGCATCCCTTACAGTCCGAAACCTTCCTCAGTATGTTTCCAATGAACTGCTGGAGGAAGCCTTTTCGGTGTTTGGCCAGGTGGAAAGGGCTGTAGTCATAGTGGATGATCGAGGAAGGCCCTCAGGAAAAGGCATTGTTGAATTCTCAGGGAAGCCAGCTGCTCGGAAAGCTCTGGACAGGTGCAGTGAAGGCTCCTTCCTGCTAACCACGTAAGTGAAGGGCTGCTTTTAGTAATAGACCTTAGATTGCTACTTCCTTCGGTGGTGTGGGAAGGTAGCCTGTAGGAACCATGCTTTTGTGTTCACCTAAAGACTTTGGATACTAATTCAGCTTTCTAGTAGGGTTCTCAGTCTCAGTGGAAATAGTATGAGGATTAAGAAATAAACCTTTCAGTCTTCTAGTAGGCTGTCATTTAATCAGTGTTAAATCTCCCCTTTGAAGTCTTAGAACTCTGAAAAGTTGTTTTGTGCATGCAGCCTCTCTGTGTTTACTTCAAGTCATTGTCCGGAGTTTTACAGATATTGGATATTTAAACTGCACTTAAGTATCCTATCTACTTACTTTGAACATCTTTAAGGCTGTATTCTGAGATTTAAAGCCTCATGCCATCCTATCAACCCCAGATTCCACATAATGCCATTAAAAGAACTTGGTTACTTGGGGCTGGGTGTAAAAATTCCTTCAAAAATATGTTTAATTATCCAGTCCTGATCCCTATCTACTTTATTGTGCCAGTGGCAGGTATAGGGAGGAAGCCTGGTGTAGGGTATAATTTGCTGGACACTGAGCTGCTTTCTTCCAGATTTCCTCGGCCTGTGACTGTGGAGCCCATGGACCAGTTGGATGATGAAGAGGGACTTCCAGAGAAGCTGGTTATAAAGAACCAGCAATTTCACAAGTATGTGGTTCTGACAGATTCCCTGTTAGGTGCTTGTGTATTCTTAAGGAAGCTTGTAAAGGGATGTGTAAAAGAGGCAGGTCTTTCCTATAGGTATTCACCGGCAGCCATGATCTTGGCCCTCAGGAGGAATGCAGTGCTTAGTTGGGGGAATCTTGGACAAAGTTTTAATAACCCAGGAACTTTGTCTATAGGGAGCGAGAGCAGCCACCCAGATTTGCACAGCCTGGCTCCTTTGAGTATGAGTATGCCATGCGCTGGAAGGCACTCATTGAGATGGAGAAGCAGCAGCAGGACCAAGTGGACCGCAACATCAAGGAAGCTCGTGAGAAGCTGGAGATGGAGATGGAGGCTGCTCGCCATGAGCACCAGGTTATGCTAATGAGACAGGGTGAGTGTAGACCTGTAGGTCTTAAACCTAGAACAAGAACAAAATGACTTTTTTCAGGAATTTTTTGTATCAGTTGGTAGAGAAAAGCCTAAATCTCTGCTTTTATTCTCTGAAATATTTTGTTGATCTTGGTAGGCAAATGAGCTTGGAGATGTGACAGAGAATACTGGATTCTGTGGAGAAGGAAATAATAGGTTTGACTTCATTTTTGGAATCTGGATAGCTCAGATGGCCACGCAGGGATTATATATCCCCTTTGCTTTCTGGATCTTTATTTATAGAAAATTATTGAGTCTATATGAGGAGAATGAAAAATACTCTGAACCAGTCTACTGTTTTTCTAGATTTGATGAGGCGTCAAGAAGAACTTCGGAGGATGGAAGAGCTGCACAACCAAGAAGTGCAAAAACGAAAGCAGCTGGAGCTCAGGTAACTAACTCTCAGACCCTTTTTCTCTGACAACTCTAAGAGGTAATGTCTCACTCCTGTTTCCTACTACCGTGCTACCTCATGCATTTGTAAATATTTCCTGGATGCTTCTCAAGTTCTCCCTTTGGATGGGAAATGTTTCAGCTGCCCATGACTCTAGGAATTACCCAGGGCTGCACTAAAGGGAAAGCAGCTGAGTGCTGGTGTCATGAAGCTCCTTTCTGAAAGGAGAACTTTTTTTCCCCTGAATGACACGTTTGGCTTGTTTTAGGGCTGGACACATTGAACAGTGAGTTTCTTGCAGAGCTATGATAGTTTCCAGTAGGTTCTTGATCTCCCCTGTTAAGATAATCTGCTCAAGTTCTGGAATGTCTCTGCTAAATACCTTGGTGACTCTCTGTAGGCAGGAGGAGGAACGCAGGCGCCGTGAGGAAGAGATGCGGCGGCAACAGGAAGAAATGATGCGGCGACAGCAGGAAGGATTCAAGGGAACATTCCCTGATGCGGTATATCTCCCATGTGCCCATGATGTACCAGGCCAGTCACGATATGACAAACCCACCATGAGTTGTCCACTAGGACTATAAAACATACCGGGTTATGACCAGTTTTTATATTCTGTGAAACTCCTTTTAGAAAGAAGAATTCATAGGAAGAAAAGGTAAGGTTTGAAGGGGAGTTCTTGCCTCACAGGCAATTTAGGATGAAGAGCTAGGGCCAGTGTTACACTGTTTGGACTCAGTGACTGCATGATGAAATATATCCAGTCCGATAGCATCCTTAACTAGTTCTCTGATGTCCTTGGAGTTGTTGCACAGATTGAGGTCCTAGAAGAAGTCAGCTATCTCTCCCCTTGCCTTTTACCTCTTCTGTTCCTAATAGGAGACTCTGACTTGTATCCTTGTCCTAACCTTGAACTCAACTGCACACCTAGCAAGGAGATGTTGGTTTTCCTCAGCTTGGCCTCAGTGTGCTTGGGAGGAATGTGTTATCATTCTACTTGCTTCCCTTAGTGTGTGGTCCTCAACGTATTGTGAATGGTAGAATGCAGTGCTATCTTGGACTGTTTTGAGTATTTCTTTATTTTTCAGAGAGAACAGGAGATACGGATGGGCCAGATGGCTATGGGAGGTAAGAACTTAGGAGGTTAGTGGCTCTGATTTCCTTTTTTGTATCATTTCTGGTGAACTATGTGGCTTCTCAGGCATAGTCCAGATTTAAGGGGCTGATATTTCTGGGAGCATCGTTTTTTGGGGGGGGGTAACACGTCCTTAGCTCAGAGGTCTTGTTGAATTGTTTTCTCTTGCACAGAAAGAAACTGACAGTCTCTATCTCCTGTACTGATCACGCTATTCTGCTTTAGGTGCTATGGGCATCAACAACAGAGGCGCCATGCCCCCTGCTCCAGTGCCAGCAGGTACCCCAGCTCCTCCAGGACCTGCCACTATGATGCCAGATGGAACCTTGGGATTGGTAATAAAACTGCAAGAGCTTTACAGTAATTCTAAATGGTGATAGGAGAAAGGACTTTGCTTTCAGAAAGTCCCTGTGCCTGCCACAATTTTGCTACAGATACTCGGGTTTTAGGGCCGCTGTTTTCCATTAAATGTAACCTCAAGGTCTTGATTTTTGAATCTTGAACAAACCCAATCTCAAACTATACTTTGTCTGGGAGTTAAGTAAATGCCTTTGACTGGCCAGTCTGTTTAGTTGCTACCCTGGGTTAATGGAGGTAACAGGGGTTTGGTGGTTTTTGTTTGGTTGTTTGTTTGTTTTTGGAGGGAAGGCAATGAAGGTTAGGTATTATCACATAAAATAGATAGGAATCCAAAAGGATTGCTCATAACAATTCTGAGTTACAGTTCTAGTGTCAAAATTTTAAAACTGGGTGCGCTTAAGGTTGCTGAAGAGTGATGGCTTGTCCTTGTCACTATACTTAGTTTGGGGAAAGGGACTTAGGTGGAACTTAGTCTGGGAATTTACTATGTAATATTATTTAATCAGTAGGAATTGGGATAAAAAGATAAAGGTAGGATAGTTGGGTGGGTCTGTAATTCAGACAGCCTTCTTTTCAGGGATATCCACTAGAGTTCTAAACAGGCTTAGTCTCCCCTAGCACATCAAGAGCTTTGAATAGTCGGGTGGAAATGGCCTCCAGGGGCGGGATTACAAATGGGTGGGAAGCTTGGGACATAGGTTCTATTGTAACATTGCTCTCTCTTTCTCTTTAAGACCCCACCAACAACTGAACGCTTTGGCCAAGCTGCTACAATGGAAGGAATTGGGGCAATTGGTGGAACCCCTCCTGCATTCAACCGTGCAGCTCCTGGAGCTGAATTTGCTCCAAACAAACGTCGCCGATACTAATAAAAATTTCAATGTCTAGTTTCCCAAAAACCCTTAAAAGAAGGACCCTTTTTGGACTAGCCAGAATTCTGCCCTGGAAAAGTGTTAGGGATTCCTCCCAATAGTTAGGTCTTCCTTGCCTGTACTACTCTGAGGGAGTTTGCTGGAGGCTGAGGGCAAGGGAGGGGCGATACTTAACAAATCAGTTCTGTGTGGTATATTGTTTAACTAATTGATTTTGTGTGGTGCATTCCTGAAGTCTCATGTGATTGTTGAGGGCCTGTGGGGGGGGACCATGGCAAAATGGATCCAGTTAGAGCCCCCATTAATCTTGATCATTCCATTCTTTGTCCATCTTGTTCTATTTGGTTCCTCATTATACCCTCCAACCCCAGAGACACTGCCACATACACCACAAAAACAAGCATCCCCCAATGACCTTAGCCCCATTGTTCCATTCACTCGCAGGTGGGAATTCAGGCCAATGTCCACAGAGGTCACAGACAACATACATACGGTTCTGTTATATCCCATATATTACCCCTTCATGTCCTAAGGAAGACATTTTCTCTTAGAGATTTTCATTTTAGTGTATCTTTAAAAAAAAATCTTGTGTTAAGTTGCCTCCATCTTTTTTCCTGGGTTAGGACAACCCAGGAACGGCCCTTTTGTGTCTATGATGTTGCTGTTCACAGCTTTTCTTGATAGGCCTAGTACAATCTTGGGAACAGGGTTGCTGTATGCTGAAGGTCGGACAGTAGCTCTTAGCCTTGCCTATCTTAGGTAGTTTCGCTGTGCATTTTTTTTTATTGGTGTACCATGTTTGATTTGTCCCTGATATCTTTGGAGTTTTTCTGAGAAATGGAGCAGTAATACAGCATCAACTTATTAAAATACATTTTAAGCCTTTTAATTTTCTGTGCTGTTTTTGAAAGGGAATGGAGGGAGGGGAGGTCTGTCTCAAGAGATAAGCATAGGTTCGATAAGTATAATCCTTTATTACCTTTTGCTCAAAAGTATGAATCATCCATTTAGGCAAATTTGGGGAGGTTGGATGCATACTCTGGCTTCTGTGGTTGACAAAGATTGGTGCTATTGGCGGTACACAGAAGCAATGAGGATGAGAGGAAAGCTGCTGCTTTGAAAGAGGAAGAAAATGAGTTGGAGGAACTGGGGTACCTTCATTGAGCTGGGAGGGGTCTCAAAATTGGGATTCATTTCTGAGCAGCTGCTGGTATGTCAGAGGCTTGGAATTGGCCTGGTAAATCTAAAACTGTCTCAGCAGTGGTTAGCTGACCTCACCCAAGTTCCAAGCCCTACTCTGCCTGATCCTTTTTTCTTGAGCCCCAGAGCTAAAATGCTCCTGAGCACTCTCCTATTGGTTGAGAAGACCAGTTGAAGTTCCCTTGCCCATGTTAGGAGGTGTACGCCTCCTGAACTAAAGATAGAAACAGCTGGCCCTTGCAGACAGCTAAAAGCCTCCAGACTAAGAGGTGTTCCCCACTCGGCAGCCAGACTCCTTGAAATACCCTTTCAGTAATTCTACCAACGTCCTCCATGTCTCTACTCTGCCATAACAAAGGCTGTGGGCAGCACTTTGACCCCAATGCCAACCTTCCCGGTGAGTAACTAATTCTGACTTTGCCAGGGGGCTCTGTGAGTGCTGGGGGAGTGGTCAGCTGTGGGCAGTCTGTTAAAGGAGCAGAGAAATTTAGTGTATCTGACCTAGTTTAATTGGTCTGGGTGGTCTTCAATCTTATTTTTACATTCTAAAGAAAAACCATGAGCATATAAATCTGTGGAAGAAGTAAGAGAAGTGATACTTGGTATAGTTGCCTTTCCTTGATCCTTCTGCTGGTATCCACAGATTCCTGTTGCCATCACCCTGGGGTCCCAATCTTCCATGATGCACTGAAGGTGAGGAGTAGGCAAGAGGGGATAGCAAGAGCATTTCCCAAAGGAAATATAGCCAGGAATCTAAGCTGAGCTGGGTCTTTTGTTATCAGGGTTGGTCCTGCTGCCGGAAGCGAACTGTAGATTTCTCTGAATTCTTAAACATCAAGGTAAATTATTTACTTCCTTGGATTCTGTCCCTAATAGAAGGATTCTATCCCTAAACCTTCTTTCCTTATCTGTACTAGGGCTGTACTGTGGGACCACACTGTGCTGAGAAGCTCCCTGAGGCTCCTCAACCTGAGGTGCCTGCCACAAGCAGTTCACTTCAGGAGCAAAAACCTCTGAATACGATTCCAAAGTCAGCAGAGACTTTGCGTCGGGAGAGGCCCAAGTAAAGAGGAGGAAGTCCCTGGGTTTTTCCTACATTCATGGAGCTTCCTAGAAGTGATTAATGGGTCACTGGGGCTTGGGGACTAGGGATAAGAGGAGGGCCAAGTGTCAGGGTTTTGTGTATATTTTATACCTTAGGGGAAATTTGTATCCAGAAATAATGTCTTTGCTTTAAGGTTGGTATGGGGGTGATGGGATAGGTATTTAAAGTCAATAGAGTAGATGGCCCCTCATAAATACGTAGTTCTAATACAAGAGAGATTGTTGAGAATGACTTGATTTTTTTTTCTTTTTGGAAAAAAGCTTTAAAAAGAGTTTTACATCAAGAAAAAGATGGCAGTATTGACAGCCAAACGGCTGTAGAGAATAAATTAATTTTGTGGAAGTAGCATGAGCAACAGAAGAAAGTCACATTAGGTCCACAATTAGAAGAGGACGAGGATATGAGGCAGTTCTGCAAAGAAATGTAGATTGAGAGCAACTGAGTAGATGGGCAAAAAAGCCCTAGGGATTTCCCTAGGGTTCAGGGACTTGGGATGTCCACAAAGAAGATAATTGGCAATGGAGTTGCTACCCAACTTTTCCAACCCTGCCCCCACTTTCACCAGATTTCTCTGACACCATTACAACTGGTGGGAGTGTTGGAGCTAATGATCATGGTTAATGGGTCAGAACTAAATCACCCAACCCATACCCCCTAGGTCAGAGTTGCCTCCAAAGCTGCTTCCACTAAATATATCCCAAGCCCTGGAAATGGCATTGGAACAGAAGGAATTAGACCAGGAACCTGGAGCAGGTAAGTGGGTCCTTAGTAGGACAGGCTTTGCAGACTGGAATTTAGTGAAAGTGGCAATTAGGTGGAGGGAATAGATAGATTCCTGACTCTGTTTCCTTTGCTCAGGACTTGACAGTAGTCTGATCCGGACTGGTTCCAGCTGCCAGAATCCAGGATGTGATGCTGTGAGTGAGAGCTTATAAGGGGTGCAAGCATGTGGCTGAGAGATGCTATACCTGGGATGACGGTATAGATATGAGGCTGTGTGGGGTATACTTTAGAATGACCTGATTCTTCTGATTCTCCTTTACCCATCTTAGGTTTACCAAGGCCCTGAGAGTGATGCTACTCCATGTACCTACCACCCAGGAGCACCTCGATTCCATGAGGGGTGAGAGAGGGGACTGGGTAGGGTCTATAAGTACAGTTTCTCCCACTGTTGATCATAATATGGGAGTGGGGGCTCATGGGGAGGGGAAAGGAGATTCAGTTGAATTATCCTCCTACCTCAGGATGAAGTCTTGGAGCTGTTGTGGCATCCAGACCCTGGATTTTGGGGCATTCCTGGCACAGCCAGGATGCAGAGTTGGTAGGCATGACTGGGGGAAGCAGGTAAGCCCAGCTTTCTTGAACTTTTAATTAGAACCCAATTCCAGAAATAATTACTGCTCCTTGTACCTCATGGCCAAGCTCTCTATCTCCTCCCTTTTGTGCAGACCAAATAAGATTCTGCTTATCCTCAACAGCCTGGAGGCTTTGCCATATGAAGTAGTATTAATCTTTCTGAGATTCTGTGTCTCTTCTCTAGACACACCTGAGAACTTCCCTTGGGTGAAGAGTTCATTCTTACCACACACATTTCACATCCTCTCTTTAGCTGCCAGCGTCTTGCCGTCATGATTGGCACCAGACAGATTCCTTAGTAGTGGTGACTGTATATGGCCAGATTCCACTTCCTGCGTTCAACTGGGTGAAGGCCAGTCAAACTGAGGTGAGGAATGCCTGATGCTGGTTGGGAGGCTGGTGAATTGGGTGATACTACAATTTTACAGGCAGAGTTGCTGTATGCAGCAAACATGTGGGCTCCATAGTCCCCTGAGAGGAAGAGCTAGTAGGTCAGGGCTATCTGGCTGACCTGTGGATATAGGGCTCACACCTCTGGCCTGGTTCTCTGTTGTAATAACTTGTTCTGACCTTCTAGGATTGTTACTACCCCTGTAATTCTTTTTTCTCAGCTCCATATCCACATTGTCTTTGATGGTAACCGTGTGTTCCAGGCACAGATGAAGCTCTGGGGGGTAAGTGAAGATAAGGGGCACAGGAGGGGGAGGAAGATGGGGTAAAAAGAAGGACCAGACTGGAATGAACAGAGGGTGTCTTGAGGGAAGGAATTATAGTGGGAAAGTGGAGGTTTTCTCTTCATTTGCTTTGATATTCTTTCTCCCCCTTTCTCTTTTTTCTCTCCCCTCCTCCTCCTCCTTCTTTCCTCTTT